>NC_136061.1:643610211-644210211 GCF_964261635.1 Lissotriton helveticus | reverse complement strand
AAGCAGAACACAAGTGGAGGCACTCCAAAAGTGCCAAAGACAGACAGGCCTATAAATCTACCCACAGACGCTACCTTGATCATAAAGCAACGGGCAAAAAAATCTATCTAGGCGACAGAATAAATAAGGCCTCCAACTCCCACAAAGAGATCTATAAAACATTAAAAGAATTCACCGGTCCCACCTCATGTCTGCCGGAACAACTCATTTTGCAAGATTGGTCGGACACTCTGTCTGCCTTTTTTGTGGACAAAATCAACAATATTCACAGCCTCTTTTCCCACAAGGCTGGCGAAAATCAGTACCATTGGTCCACCAGTGATCATACCTCCAATCCAACCTCCCTGAATGAGTTCACTGCATTCACCCAAGAGGACTGCCCTCTACACGGTTAATCCAGGCTCCCCCGCCAACCCAGTGTCCCATCATATTCTGTCCATATTAGGGCCAGCCCTTCTCACGGGCCTCACCAAGCTTTTTAACCTATCCTTCAGACACTCAATGGTTCCAACAAATTGGAAAGCGGCTATGGTCAAGCCCATATTAAAGAAGCCTACCCTGGACACCAAGGAGCCAAATAGCTACCGGCCCATCTCCCCTCTCCCTTTTTTGGAAAGTTCCTGGAGTCGCTAATTAACTAACAAACAACTTACTACCATTCTGGAGAGCAAAAGTCTACTGGACCCTCCTCAATCTGGGTTTCGGGCCTTACACATTATGGAAACCGCTTCGTTGGAGGTAGTTGACAACATAAGACACTCCAGAACGAACTTCAAATGTACACATGGGTACTTTTGTCTCCAGTACCAACATCTTGGGTATCGGACAAGTGTCCTGACTCATATTGACCGTAATTGCATAATGCATCATGCTTCATAAAAATTAAAAGTGAAATCAATCATGCATAAATCTTATCTGTGATGGACTCCCAAGAAGTGAAGACTAAGAAATGGGTAGGGAAGCCCATGCTTTTGGGTGTTCTAGTGTTGGGTCCCTTCCTTTCCTCCTGCAAAGAAGAGAAAAAAGACAAAGAAAATTAATTGGCATCAAAGTGCAGATTTAAAAACACTGAATGTATGTCCAAGCATATGGCAAGATCATTCCTCTTTGAGGTGAACTGCAAGTTCCTCATCCTGGTTAAGCCCTCCCGGGATTTTCATCTGGAAACCGACTATGTACTTAGAATTCCTTTTCCTAAGTTCCAAGACTCTGTCCCCACCCCTATGATCATAAGTTATCTGCTCAATGGCACAGCATGTTAGTTTGAATGAGTCTGAAAAAATATTGTCTTTGAAGTGCCGGGCTACTGGATACTTAAGATCCCTGTTATAGAAGGCCCTCATGTGTTCTAAAATCCTATTTTTGGCCATCAGAGTAGTGGTGCCAATGTACCATAATTTGCAAGGGCACTCAATAATGCAGATGACAAAGTTGGTACTGCATGTGAGAAATTGTGAGATAACCTTCCTGGTTGGACCCCATCTCATTTCTTTGTGCATCAGACTGTTCTTGCACGCCTTACAGTGGCCACAGGGAAAAAAAACTCTGAAGGTTATACATGTTACCACCACTGATCATCGTAATGTCGCTGTAGACTAACATGTCCCTGAGGTTGCGTCCTTTCCTATAGGTAATGTGTGGTCTGTCATCTATTCTGTTATCTATAGTGGTGTAACTCTTGAGAATGTCCCAGTTTTTCACAAGGATCCGCTTGACATTGCTGGCATCGCCATCATATGTCAGAATTATCCTTATGCTGTCCTCAGTGTGTTCAGTCTCGGTAATGGTCTTGTCAGCAAGCGTCTCCTGCCTGGTAATGTTGTCAGCTCTATCACTGGCCCTCTTGAGGACCCAGTCTGGGTAACCTCTTTCATTGAATCTCTTCAACATGATCTCTCCTTTATGTTGATAAGCTGTCTCAGTGTTACAATTCCATTCTCCTCTTAATAACTTCCCATAAGGGATGCTCCACTTAAGTGTTTTATGATGGCTGCTGAGTGTATGCAGTAAGCTATTGCCTATTGTGCTTTTGTGAAAGAGCTCAGTATGGATTGTTTTCTGCCTGATGTCAATCTTGATGTCAAGGTTCTCTACTGTGGTGCTGCTGATCTTGCCTGTAAGTTGTATGTTACGATTGTTGTCATTCAATTTCCTAAGGAAGTCAATGGCCAAATTCCCAGTGCCTCTCCATATGATAAAGAGGTCATCTATGTATCTGAGCCATACCACAACATGTCCAAAGTCCTTTGTAAGCTCAGGGCTCCAGTACAGTTCTTCCTCCCACAGGCCCATAAACAGGTTGGCAGAACTAGGAGCAAAGCCCAAGCCCATGGCAGTCCCTGTGGTCTGCCTGTAGATAACATCATTGATTAGGAAGGTTTTGTTCCTAAGACAATATGCTATCATCTCCAAAATCACGAGGGTATGCTCCCTGTTCCGGATTTGTCTCCTGCGTAAGTAGCGACATGCTTTGAGTCCTTGTTCATGGTCTATGGTGGTGTAGAGTGAATTGACATTGAGGGTGATTAGTAGAAAGCAGCTGTAATACTGTGCCTGGAGTGGTAAAAGACTTTGGCCATTTTACAGCTCGGCAAAGATAGCACTGTGCTAATCCTATGCTTAAAGACTTTGCTGTGGAAATGGTAAAATACTTTGTCTCCTTCCATCTCAGTGTGGATGGCACTGTGTTAATCCTATGCTTAAAGACTTTGATAGAGAAGCAGACATTTGAGGTGAGCAAATTTAGAGTGTCGCTGGTGTTGAGAGTGCTTTATACTGGAGCTGCTTTCCACCTAAATTTGAGAACTACCCAGAGTTCTGTGCTTATTTTGTTGCATAATTTATGTGTTACTCTATGCCTGAAAGGGTTTTGTTTTGTATTTAAAAAAATAATAAGATATATATATATTCTCCCTGGTGCTCCTCGTGCAGAAATCGCCACCACCAAAACGAGAGTTGTTTAGTCTGCAAGGACCCCACGAGAACGGGTCCTACAACATCCACTTTTCCTCCAGAGAGGGTGACAAAGCCATGTGCGGTTCCACAGATTTTATTTTATTGTCGGCCACTACCAGACGCTTTTCGACTGCGTACAGTCTTAGTCACAGTGACCAAGACTGCTACGCAGTCGAAATGCCTTTCTGGAGGAAAAGTGTATATATATATATATATATATATATATATATATATTACCTACTGGCGGTCGCCAGTAGGTATATATAGTTAGGATTTTTTCTCTATGGGATTTTTGAAAATTCTATGTCTAATAACTTTGGCGTTTGTGGACGGAATTGGCTGAAATTTTCAGGAAAATGGCACATTTTGTTTCTGAGCAGCCCCTGAAAATTGGGGGGGGGGGTTCGTTCAGGGGGGGTCGAGAAAAAAGGGGGGTCCCAAAACGTGTTTTTAACATTGAGTTTTCCATAGGGCGGTTGGCCTCACTTTTAGCCCGAACGGCTGAATGGATTTGCACGAAACTTGGCAAAGTTGTAGGGACTGGTAGCCCGATGTGCCTTTTGTAGGTCTCAATATATGTGCTCCAGTGGATTTTGAGAAATTAACGTTTAAAAAAAGATATATATCTGTAACAGCGGACCGGGCAGCGCTCCAGTTCGCGTACTTTTCGCGCAACGGAGCTTTGTGAAGCGAAGCTGATTGGTTCTCCGGCGTCTGTAAACATTCCAAACAGTCCGTAGCGGCCGCCATCTTGTCTCTCGGTAGGATCGAGAGACAAGAGGAGGCCAAAGCGAAGGGGCAAATGACCATAAGGGGGCATAGTAGATCCTCCCTGACCTCTTAGGTTTGATGTACCATTTTGCCAAGTTTGGTGTAATTCCGTTCAGCCATTCAGGCTGTAGACGTATCTAAATGTCAATAATCGAACGGCTGAATGGATTTGCACGAAACTTGGCAAAATATTAGGGACTGGTAGCCCGATGTGCCTTTGCTAGGTCTCAATTTATGTGCTCCAGTGGATTTTGAGAAATTAACGTTCAAAAAAAGATATATATCTGTAACAGCGCTCCGCTTCGCGTACTTTTCGCGTTACGGAGCTTTGCGAAGCTGATTGGTTCTCCGGCGTCTGTCAACATTCCAAACAGTCCGTAGCGGCCGCCATCTTGTCTCTCGGTAGGATCGAGAGACAAGAGGAGGCCAAAGCGAAGGGGCAAATGACCATAAGGGGGCATAGTAGATCCTTCCTGACCTCTTAGGTTTGATGTACCATTTTGCCAAGTTTGGTGTAATTCCGTTCAGCCATTCAGGCTGTAGACGTATGTAAATGTCCTATGGAAAATTGCATGGGGAAAACACATTTGAAAGTGTTGAAATTTAGAACCAATTAAAATGTTACTTTGGTTTTGTATTTGTGTGTGATGAAAGTTAATTGGTTATGTATATATCTCAAATGAGAGGAAACCACAGCCATTTTGTGATACTACTGTCTGAGGTACATTTGTGAGGAATTTTTGGTGGTGAATTTCTGGTGTTTGATTTACACAGTACTAACGCTTCTCCTACTTTTAAAAAGGTGAGTTGTTAATTTGTAAGGGGAACTATGTTGTACACTTGAAGATAATTTGAAAAATGTTTTCTGTTATTTATTTGCAGTCCTTCTGTTATACTAAATACTTGATAAAGTTAGTTTTATATTATGTATTACTAAAAACGATAAATGAAAGTGATTATTTTTTTCTGCAATTTACAGCAAGCAATTTCAAAATAAAATGGCTCGCAATGAAGAGACCGTGGCAATTTCTTTTGAATTGTCCACTACATTGATTGAAATTGAGAGCACCAATAATGAAATATTGTCACAAGGAGGAGATGACTTGAATGATTCCACTACATTGATTGAAATTGACAGCACCAATAATGAAATATTGTCACAAGGAGGAGATGACTTGAATGATTCCACTACATTGATTGAAATTGAGAGCACCAATAATGAAATATTGTCACGAGGAGATGACTTGAATGATTCCACTACATTGATTGAAATTGACAGCACCAATAATGAAATATTGTCACAAGGAGGAGATGACTTGAATGATTCCACTACATTGATTGAAATTGACAGCACCAATAATGAAATATTGTCACAAGGAGGAGATGACTTGAATGATTTTTTTGATCAATCTGTTGATGGCGAATTTATCGAATGTTTGGAGACCATAGAGTTACAAGAATCATCATTGCAGACTTTTAATGAGGAGATTCCAGATGAGATGATTGAAGAGGAAATTGCTGATGAGGACATGTTACTAGTTCTTTCAAATTTAGAAAATTCTGAAGAATAAATTTATATTTAGAAATCAAAAATTGTTTGAGACATTATTCATTTTTATTTTTAATTTATGAGGTTGTAGCGAAGTGATTGTAGTATAAAATGAGACTTATAGTATAGAGTGCAACATTGTTATGTTACATGGTAAGTTTACTCATATTTACTTCCCTTCTCCCACTATATTATCTTCAATGTGTATTTGATATCTCTTCTTCATCTCCGGCCTCCTTTCTCTCACTGTGTGTCTCTGATGCATCTTTTCGCTGCTATTTTGTGTAATTACAGAAGAGAGTAAAATAAAATAGTTCGGAACGTGAAAAGGGGGCAAAGTAGAGTACCCCTCACCCCCTAGGCCTTCTCAGGCGGTCCCAAAAGGATCAGTTTCTACTTTCCTGAGAGATTATGGTATGAGTTCCATATACCACAATAATTTGCATTACAACATGCAAGATATATATCTCCTATTACCAACTTTTGGAGATATTCGCGCTAAGCGCGAATATCTCCAAAAAGTAACACCTGCCCTGAGCAGTTCTTAGCCATGTTATCCAATGGGAGGTGGATAACATGGCTAAGAGCATTAGCTCGGTAATGCATGAATATCGCTGACTTTTTAGCGATATTCATGCATTGCGGCCGTTTTTTATCGCATTTGCGATAAACCTTGATAATAGCAAGGTTTATCTTCGATAATTTCTGACGATGCTTAGCGGTAAAAAATTCGTTGGTAAGCATCGTTAGCGATAAATATCGCTTAACTTTGGTAATATGCACCAACGTCTGTTAACGTTCGATTCGAAGGAAATGAGGAAGTGTTGAAAAACATTGTTTGCGCCATCTTGCCTTTTTTGAAATGCCACACTTTTGTCGTGCACGGCAGCCATTTTAGATGCCTTGACCAGACCCACTCTCTGCACGCTGTGGATTCGTAGCATGGCTCCCCACCCTCGCAAGCATCTTCCCCAGGCACTGGTCACCCCCGCTCTCTGTCTTATGCATGGGCAATAAACCTCCCCCCATCTGCGCTGCTCTTCCCTGAGAATCACACTCTGTGCCCGCCCGACACCTCCCTTTCGCCCTATTCACTACCGCACCCTCTGACACTCCTCTTCCTCTGTGTCCGATTGTCCAGGCTATCAGCTAGCCCTGCAGATGTAGTTTATGGCTCCAGCTGTAAAGAATCACCCCTCTTCAAAGGAGTTATAGTAGATCAAGGCCCACACCCGATGAGATCCGTCACACCACACGTGTTCCTACTATCTGAAAACCATCCTGTATTGTGATTGGGGAGGGGACCGAGCCTGAAGCGGAAGATTCCAGGAATGACTCTTTGTACATCAAAGTTTTTACAATTATGTGTCACATTAAAAATATATAGCACTCCAACAAAGTAGTAGGAATATAAAACTTTAATAACATATAAATATATACAACAAAACAAAAACAGTAAAAACATTTAAACAACGAAGAGACCGTGGCAATTTCTTTTGAATTCCTGATGAGGACATGTTACTAGTTCTTTCAAATTATGAAAATTCAGAAGATGTTGCCTGGGGGTGGGTCGTCAGTAGCAGTCTGTTGTGCGAATAGTTCCAAGGCAGCAGAACGCGCTGAAATCTAGATGGCACGAAAGTGATGTCTAGTAAGTTGCCGCCCAGCAAATAACGGCGTGGGGCGCCGCGGGGGTGAGTGAGTCCAGTAGGCACCACAGCTATTCTTACCGGCATTGCAGAATTACTGCTGGGGACAATGCCTGTGCTGTAGCAGGGTCACAGCAGAAACAAAAAGGATTCTGTTGAAGATGTTGTTGGTTTTCAATTTGAAAACAGTTCTGGTGTCAACTGCTATGGTAATGTAGTGGTTAATGTTTTGTTTTCTCTAGAAAATGTAAAAGAGGTGGAGGCAGTCCAAAGTTCCGTTAAAAGGGCAAAGGAAAGGATCGGTGGTTTGAACTATCACTCAAAAAGGGGAGGGGGTGCAACAATTTTTCCTACCGGGTCACACTGTGCTTTCACCTGAACTGAGGTCTGCAGGATTCTAGTAATTCAAAGTGAGGCTGGCGCCAGCATGGGAGCGCCGACGTCCCGCGGACACAGTTTCGTCACTCCACGGGCGATCATGGCAGTCATTCCCCATCGGGGGTCGGAGACTCCCGCGGCTCCTCTAGAATCTTCAAGGTTGTGGAGGACTACGGTGGTGGAGTCAACCAGTGACCGGGCCATTTCTTCATGCTGGGCCCGCTCTTGCCAGGTCGATCGCCATTTTGAGAGTTCGGCAGCTACCGGCGATCGCGGGGTCACATGAGCGGACGGGCTCCACCCTGCCGGGCGAGACGTTGCAGCATCGCCACAGTGGACAAACCCTTTTCGGGGCGCCTGGAGCGCTGAGGGTGCAGCTGGGAAGCCTTCACCTGAGGAGGCGGGAGAGGCCTGTTCGCACCGTCTCTCCCTCCCAGTGCACCCCACGGCGCCCCGCTTGACATTTGTTATGGCCGGTGGCGATGAGGACGGGGGGGGGGTCGGAGGCATGTGCAAGACATCCCCCCCAGTGTTGTCAAAGCCATTTTTGAAGAAAGAAGTGGTGCCTGGCGTGTTGCCGCTGCTATTACGAAGGAGAAAAGAAAAAATGTCCCGTCCGTCTTTGGGCCGGGCTTCCGGTGGATGTCGGCCGGACGCCCCTGGCTCTGGCCCCATGAACGGGTTCCTTGATTTATCAGCTGCAGCCGGATCCCGTCGGCCTCGGCCCCCCGACCGTTGGTGGCCGGACCGGAAGAGCATGTGGCGGGACTACCTGAAACTCTCAAGGGCCACCGCGGCCGGACTGGGAGAGAGAGGGGAGGGTCGAGGAGACATTCCCCCCCCTGCAACTCTTCAGCGTTGTAAAGGCAATCCCCTGGCCGGGTCCCGCTGGCCTCGGCCTCTCCTCCGGCTACACCCTACGTTAGGATCTCCTGGCCGGGGCGTGGCAGCAGGACCCGCCTTATATGGGCTGCTCCCGGCTGGGCGTAGCCGCAACCCTGCCCCACCTTGGAAGTTTCCAGAGTGGGGGCGGATGTTCTACTGACTTGCATTTTCCCTAGTCTATCGATTTTTTTGGCGTGGCAGGCGGTGGGACAGCGAGGGGTGATTTGGTTTCTCTTACTGTTTTTCTGGTCTCTCACCACTGGCATATTTCTAACGTTTTCTTGTTTCTAGGACATTAATAGGTTTTATCATTACGTTATGTTATCGTTTCTTTGTTCGTTGTTTAATAAAAGTTCATGTTCATCAGTGGCCTACTGATTTTCGTTTTCCTATTCTTTTCTTTCCAGGTTGTTTCATGCTAAAGTTTCTGTTAACAGGATACAGTGATCACTTCGTTATTATTGCATATGTCCTTTTCACTAGGGGTGCTCTCTGGTCGGGCCAGATGACGTATCTCTAGTAAATGGTCCGGGTGAAACAGGTGCATCAATCAGTGGGGAGTAGATAGGCATGACAGATTACAACGGGGGAGAAAGGTCCGCATTATGTACCCTTTCACTATTTGCAAAGATTTTCCTACGTATATTTGCAAACAGGGAATACCTCCAAAAAGAACCAATTCCCAAACAGTCAATGTTTGGGGAAACAATCAATCAATGAGGAACGAAATAGGCACGACGTGTTAAAGGTTTGCGTTACCTACCCTTCACTATCTGCAAAGGGAGAGAGAATATTCCTATTCTTCCTCGTTTGCAGGCAGAGAAGATTCTTAAGAGAACCAACTTCGAACAATTCAATGCTCGATTCAAACAATCAACAAGGGGTACTGTGAACACAAATGAACGCCGCTTATGTACATACACATTGGTATTATGAACAGGTTGTTCCTAATGTTTCTATTTTAGGGAGGTCAAAAAGAGATCCCATTAGTGGCCTACTGATTTTGCTCGATTCCTTTTGTTTTTTTACACGATTTTTCGCTATCTGCAAAGACTAAACAGAGTATTGCGACTCTGTGCTTGTTTGTAAATAGAGAATGAACCAAAGAGAACAATCAATCAAATGGAGAGAGAAGCAGGCACGACGGATTACAACGGGGGCAAAGGCCTGCGTTAACTACCCTTCACTATCTGCAAAGAGAGAGTACTCCTAATAGAAATGAGGGGTGGGGGGCAGCATTCAAAGCAGATCAGTGTGCACAAACACGAAAATGTTTTTACTTACCACGTACTTGACATTCGACAGCTTATGATATTTGCTATTAAAAAACCATTGAAATTCACTGAAAAAACCATAGGTTATAGACCATATATAGTTAGGAATTAGCATTTACAAAACCTTGAAAATTCACTGAAAAAACCATAGGTTATAGACCATATATAGTTAGGAATTAGCATTTAAAAAACCTTATTTTACTCACACAAAACCATTGAAATTCCATATATAGTTAGTTGCACTAACTATATATCGCGCACCCGCAATCCACTGCTGATCATGTCACATATTACATCATTCATGACATGGTCAGTGACATCACTGATGACATCACTGATGACATCTCAAATGGCATCACTGATGACATCACTGATGACATCTCATTTGACATCATTCTTGTGCTAATACGATAAACCTCTTCAGACTCTAATATAACCTTAGATACACTCAGTGTATACAGACACTCACACACTGCCACTCATCCATGGAGTTACTCACACACCCAGTCAGTCATGCAAAGAAACAATCTCACCTCCATTTCTTCAACTATACAGTTATACACACCTTACTTATTGAAACATATAGTAACACATATTTACTCTCTTATACAATCCCTGATACAAGTTCACAATGATCGATACAACCACTCACTCATTCAGTGGCTCTCATGCACAGTTATTTATATATGCCAACTCTCACATGTACTGTGTTTTACATATGTACTTACTATGACATGTAGCATTGAGATATCCATTCACTCATCAATACACTCATGCACACAGTCAACTGCCCATGTAGCTGTTTCCACATGCACTCTTGAACTCATACACCTAGTGAATAAACTGCTCACACATCTATGCACAGAGTCACACACCTTCCAGCCACCCCCACACAAACTCAATCTCCCATAGAAATACTTGGGCAACCAATTAATAACACATATAGCCTCTCGTATAGCTAATGATCAACACATGCAGCAGTTTACATCACAACAGACATAATGATGCACAAATTAAGACAGTTTAGTCACTAACCCATGCATTCAGTGAGACACATTTAATCACTCACTCATACAGTCAGTCACGCACCTACTAAATCCTTCATCCAGACACTTATACATCCACTCATTCTTCAATATGTAAGACATATTTTAACTTTACAGAAACATACAGTCACTGGATGTTGTCATCAGTGATGTCATTTGAGATGTCATCAGTGATGTCATCAGTGATGTCACTGACCATGTCATGAATGATGTAATATGTGACATGATCAGCAGTGGATTGCGGGTGCGCGATATATAGTTAGTGCAACTAACTATATATGGAATTTCAATGGTTTTGTGTGAGTAAAATAAGGTTTTTTAGATGCTAATTCCTAACTATATATGGTCTATAACCTATGGTTTTTTCAGTGAATATATATATATATATATATATATATATATATATATATATATATATATATATATATATATATATATATATATATATATATATATATACATATATATATATATATACACATATATATATATATATATATATATATATATATATATATATATATATATATACATATATATATATATATATATACATATATATATATATATATATATATATATGTGCAACTCGCTGCCTTGCTTGGACAGCAAATGACGAAAAGCGTCCCCCAAAGATAGTGCCAATCAAAGTGATTTATTTAATTGGCCAGCCAGTCCCCCATTACGCGTTTTGACCCCCACTCGGATCTTGATCACATATATAAATATATAGACATATGAAAAATCTGTTGCTCTCAGAAAATAATTAAATGTCCATCACAGTCAGTCCATTGATCATCAGAAAATAGGAATTATTCGATTTCACAACATAAATATGGAACCTTCTGCATCAATGTACAGATATAGTCATTAAAATCCAGGTGTAGAGCTTAATACAATATGCAATTATGGCCAACACATGTTTCGAGACGCAATTGCTTCTTAAGGACTGTTTAAAAAAACAAAACATACCACTCAATATGGTTCCAATAATAATAATGTCATACATCATAGTTCAAGATTCCCCAAATTAACAATGAATGGCTCGCTTTTGAAATCACACCCAGCTCCCATTTTAAAATAAAATATTCCATAACTTAATCATAAAATATTTTCAGGAATTATTACCATTCATATATATTCTTCTTTCTAACCCATTCCCATTGAGTGTTACAGAGGAACCCCTTGCATGTTCTTCCTTCACCTTCAAATGATGCAACTTGATCTGTTTGTGAATAGTGTAAAAAGATCAATTTCCTTACCAAGTAGGCATATGTTAAAACCACGATTGTGCTACAACATGTGGCCCAAAGAGTAATTTGAACAGCCTTAGAGAACCCAAGAGAAGGAAGGTACCTTTCTTACTACCATCTTGTCCCTCCGTAGTGTGATGCACAATATTACTGAATAAGCTAACATAACACCACTAACCAAAACACAAGGTAATGAGTACATTTCTAATGAATAACTACTTACATAATAAGATACAAATAAATGCTTAATCAGATGATCACCATCGTAATTCCAACCCAGTTAGAGGAATCATTCCACAAAGAATAACAAAAACATTAATGGAACATACATTCTCCTCTAATTATTATCGCACTAAAAACGAATTATTATTTTGAACTTACCCAAATAATTGCAAACAATAGTGTCCTTCAACCACCAACTACCCCTGACATGAAAATTCGGCAACCTCGGTCAATGATATGATTGTTTTTGTAAATCACACTGTATTCATAGCTTTAAATAGAAATAAAGAACCCCACCCATAAGGGAATCTGAAAATAATACAAAATGATCCTATTATCATATAATGCCAACTTTTCACTAGTATAGGTCATATTCGCACAGAAAAGTGGTTGCAATCCTGATTCCAATGTGAAAACCACACGCCCACCACACTAATGTGGATACACTCCACAAATTGTACTTCCTACATTACAGATTGGGGGGCAGATTTACAATTACTGGCGCATCCCTGCATATTAGCAGGGATGCGCCAGTAATTGTGCGCCATGCCCCCGCCACCCATGATGCGCCGCATTTACAATGTGGCGCACCATGGGACAAAAATGGCACAGATGCGTCACGCATCTGTGCCGTAAAGGCGGCACATTGCTGAAGTTGCGTCGCAAGCGTGATGCAGATCCAGTAATGCTCTGGGGGGCCTATTCGTCCAATCCTTATGCCTGCTTCAAGCAGGTGCAGGGTTTTGACGCAGCATTGACCTAAAAGTGACTGCGTGAAATCTTGTAGATTTCCCTCAGCCACTTTTAGGAGGCGTTCCTGCGCCGGAACGCCCCGCCCCCGCAGAAACGCCTATATGTGGCGCAGGGCTTTACAACGTGACGCATCTCCCAGATGCTTCACATTGTAAGTACACCGCACCATGGCGCAGGATTTGCGCTGCCGCTGCGTCACAAAAGTGACGCAACGGCGGCATAAATGAGGCACAAGGGGCTTGTAAATATGCCCCTAGGAGTTTAATATTGAAAAGGTTATCTAATTGACTAAACCCTTCTCTAGAAAACCGCAAGTACCACATTCAAATCTCCTGACAAATTCATGATAGTGACCCAACCGTTAGCAAGTGTTCCCCTTTTAAATTAATCTCAAATATCCAGATGCAATACACCGAGCAAATTTACCCAAAACATACATTTCTCATTGAGAAATGTATTTTAGATCCATAATCCCTGAAGATAACAGACTACTCCCCATAGAGATCTATTGTTCTCTAGCCCTCTTACTAGATACTGTTGGAACACTGATAAAGACCCGATTTCAAAACGTAGCTCTTAACAAAGCCCCTCTCCACAGAACCTTATCTACACAATTGAAATCTTCAGTCGAGTCACATGATCGCGTTCAAAGTCGAACCATACCATTACTGGGGTTACTGCTCCAAAGTGCATTTAAATGCCAGATTTTTATTTTATATGTTAAAGATTCCTTCTTACCATTGCCTCAATCAAAAAGAAAATTACTGAACAACTGATTCAAACAAAAGTGGTGTGTTATCTGTTATCTTCAGTAGTTTATGGGTAGGATTGAGGTTGCTATTATGGATCTAAAATGCATTTCTCCATGGGGAAGGTATTTGTTAGGTAAATTGACTCAGTGTCTTTCTACCCGGATATTTGAGATTTGTAAAAGGGAAACACTTGCTAATGATCGGGTCTCTACCAGGAATTTGGCAGGAGATTTGAATGTGTGAAAAGAGGGTTTATAATGTGTGCTATAAAGTAACTCTAACTAGCACCACTGCCATGCATGCTGTTGTCATCAATTATGTAATTTCAGATGTTGCAGTGATGTTATCAATGATGTCAGAGCATATAATTTATCATGTAATATGTGAGGTAATTAGCAGTACCTGGCAAAGGTGCGAGCTATAGTTACCTTAGGACATGAGTTATAGTTACCTATCCAAACGCTTTATTCGACAGTTGATGTCATAAAAGCAAGTCACAAATAAAACAACAGTGAATTTTCAACATGAAAATACAGTGAATATAAATTTTCATACAACAAACATGATCCAAGTTTAAAAGGATTATCAGTTTTAAAAGAGTACATATTGTAATGGAATTAAGAGCCATAATAGGTAAAAATAGCTAGGGGAACTAATTTCAGACGTAAGCACAAACATACATACAATTAAAATACATCCATAAGATTCTTATTTGTACATACTTTTAAAACATTTCTACATTTATAAACAACAATAAGAAACTTTGATGTGCATTTACACATTTACACTGAGGTCACTTGTTACCCTAGTTAGTAGGAATTGCCCTCCGTCTAATGGACCATGCCCACCCCAGATACTTTGCTGTTCCTAAAGCAATAGGCGGATCAGTTGCTGTGCAAATAATTCGTAGCGCCTCAGCACCCCTGGATGTCCCTAGATTTCTACGTACGGGAGCTAACCATACTCTTCTCGGGATGGCATAGGCTTTGCACACAAATAAGAAATGACCTAGGCTTTCTTCGGCTGTACCACACACCGGGCAGGACAAGGTCGTTTCACTCCTCCACTTACCCGTCAGTGATCTCAGAGGAAGGGCACCTGATCTTAACTGAAAAAAGAGCTTCCTGTCCCCCGGGTTCGTGATACTATCCCAGTATAATTCCAGTATAGGGCTCAATTTGCTTTCTAGGAAGCGCCCCGCCATAGTATCTGATCTAGTTCTACTCCAGAGTCTGCCATCAATCCATTCCCAATATAAACCTTTGATAGTATTTTTACTTGGAAAATTTTCCCCTGATGGGTTCTCCCATAAATTGGAGATGCCAAGATCACCTAGAGAAGTCCTTAAATTTTTTAACCAGACTATTTTGTGGAAGATGTCCGCTTTCATTATGGCAAGGAACCCCTCCGCATAGTGCCTTATCTCTGGGGTAGTCCAGAGGCGCCTCCAGTAGAGAATCAGGCGCAGTCGGGCCTGGTCACTAACTGATCTTCTCCCTAGATCATGACCAAGCGGAATTAGGGGTGTGCTCTGGGTGTGCTCTGAGGGAGGCCTGTAATTCCCCTAAGGAACCTGTTCTCTGATATTTGCAAGGGGAGAAGCCTGTCAAAGCCCCACAATTCAGCCCCATATAGGGCTGACCCAATAGCCTTGGCATCATATACGGCCCAGACTGGTTTTATAGGCTTTGATTTTGACTTAGTGCCCCCGAGATCTGTTGGTGCTTCAGGACTGCCTTTTCTACGTGGTGAGACCATTTAAAATTATTTGCTATCTGCACCCCCAGGTAAGTGAAAACAGTAACAATCTCTAGCACACAGTTATTCAGAAGTATTTTGGGTCGGGGTCTACGTTTTGGAGAAAAGACCATCAACTTAGTCTTGCCCACGTTCACTTCCAGGCCATGCTCCCCACAAAAAAGATCAAAGATGTTTAGAGCTCGCTGCAAGCCAGCCGGCGTTTTGGATAAAATCAACGTATCGTCGGCGAACATCAGGATCGGAACCCTGATGCCCGCCAACGAAGGCGCGTCAACACCGGCAACCAGCATCCGAGCCACAATTCCATTTATAAATAGGGAAAAAAGCAAGGGGGCCATGGCACACCCCTGTCGTACTCCACGTTCGATTGGAAAGTCGGGTGATGATTCCCCACTCGTACCCCACTGAACTTTGGCAAAGTTGCACTCGTGCAACCGCATTATCAGGGTGAGCAACTCCGCCGGTAGGCCTATTTCGCTCAGAACTGCCCAGAGCTTTCTCCGTGGGACCAGGTCGAAGGCAGCCCGCAAGTCGACAAAAGCGACATACAGGCTGCCCTCGCCGAGCACCACCGTCCCCCACTGGAGCAGAGCGAAGCGAAGCACTTGATCAACTGTACTTGTAGCCCGCCGGAACACAGCCTGATATGGGGAAAGGGCGTTGTTCTCATCTACCCAGTCCATAAGCCTGTTTACCACCATTCTCCCCACCACTTTTTGAATAGTGGCAATCAAACTTATCGGCCTATAATTGGCCGGGAGGGACCGATCCCCTTTTTTGTATATAGGTATTATAATGGCACCCTTCCATAGTTCAGGGACTACTGTTCCTTTCGCAATTGCATTACATAAAAGGAATACATACCTAACCCACCTCACCATATCACTTGTAAAAACATCAGAGGGTATCCCATCTAAACCTGGGGCCCTTCCCCCTTTGGCAGCACATATCGCAGTTTCTGTTTCTTTAAGGGAGAATAAGTTCTCAGTTGGGAAAACAGCTGAAACGACCTCCACGTCCTTGAACACGGTTGCCTCAGCATATTGGGGTTTAAAGTAATCCACCCAAGCACCCTCAGCGACATTATTATCGGGTTTGCTTGGGGATCCACCTCTACCCCACTTAACGATATTCCAGAATAACCTGGAGTCGTTAGCCCCGGAGGCCTCCTTTAGTTCTGCCCAATAGTTTTCATCCCATGTTTTTTTTGTCAGTAATACGCTAGCCTTATAGTTCTTCCTGGCTTCAACAATCACTGCCTTATCCCTACCCCTAATTGCTTTTCCCAAGCTTAACCTAGCTTCCCTACACTGGTGGTTGAACCACCTTGCTGGTTTGGGTGATTTTTTCCTGTTTGTATTTCGGGACCTCAAGAAGTGCGGTTTTAAGAGGGAAAAAAACTTATTGTGTATGTCCGTTATTTCCCTTAATCCTGGGACTACATAATTTGCAGCCTCCATAGCAGCGATAGCAGTATCCACCTCAGTACTTATAAAATCCATGGACTCTGCGTTCGCCAGTACACTCGGCCAGTTGAGTCTACGCATGTCATTAGCCATAACAGGCGTTAGGCCATCGCTTGGTTTAAGGTTCCCTGATGTGGCCAATCACCAATCATGTGTCACACAGAGGGGATTGTGGTCACTTTCCAGTCTAACCTCTATTTTCATGTCGCCCACCAACTGCCACAAATTAAGGCTGCAAAGGACATAATCTATCCGACTTTTGTTGTGACCATCGTCGAATGTACATGCACCTTCTCTATCGCCGTTCATCCTCCCGTTTAAGGCTCTCATCCCATGTTCCAAACAAATGGCATTCAGTTGTAATATATCTTTCGTCCACCGCTTGACAGGAGCCAGGTGTAAAGTAGGGACACCCCATAGTGTATCCTCTTCTTGTCCTAGGGGATCGTCCGAGCTATCAAGCGGTTCGAAAGTCCTATTCAAGTCCCCTGCTACTACAACTTTGTTACCCAAGGACTGTGACTCCAGAAAGTTCGACAGGGCCTCTATAATTGGTGAACTCCCATTGGTATTACCCCTAGCATAGATGTTATATATATCTATCCCTCCCCACTTTCCTGTGGTTATTCTTAACATTTGAATATCTTTACAACCCAAATCCACCACTTTAGCTGTTATCTAGAGACATTGCCTTACCCAGATAGTTAGGCCTCCCATTGGTCGACCTCTGGGGCCTCTACTGGCCGGAATTGAGAAATTTAAATAACCAGGGAGGAATATGGGGTCACACGCCCATGCCTCCTGGAATAAACAGACTTCAAAACCATTAATAAAATCTATCCAGTTTTGGGACATCAGTTTGCTACTCAACCCCGCAATGTTCCAAGAAAGGAACTTCCCTAAAATAACGCCTTCCATAGGTACCATTCTTACATATGAAATCCCACGGTCTTGCTCCTCCCTCGCTTGAATAGTATCCTCTATGTTTTTATTAATCTCCACTGTACCAACTGTACTATGTGTAATTAGTTCCACATTTTCAAAAACCCCTGGAATTGGAACACACTCCCCACAACTTTCCTCCAAGATCACAGTCTCCCCACCAATTGGTATTTCATTGGGTTCCACATTTTTAGATAAAACAGTTACCACCGGTTTCTCACATGTATTCCAGCGGGTCATACATTCCCTATCAATCGGGTAATAGTCAGAATTTGGTCAATGGAACCATCCTAGATCTTTCATTGGTTCATAACAGTTATACATGGTACCATTATAGGAATTGCCCCGTTGCGGAGGTACATGAAAAGGAACAAACCCAATGGGGGGGAGATTATTACAATAACCTGGTTCACTGGTCATACCAAACAGATCACTTGTTGGTCTTGGATAAAAGAATGTAAGATCAACAACACCAATTCCACCATTACTTATGCCGAGGTTTTGATTCGTAATCAGGCATGCCACCCTGGGATCTTGAAAATTAACAACTATACACTCCCCCCCTGAGTTCTTGGGAGTATGACCTATCCAATCCGTCCTTCTCACTCCTATAATCAGCCCATCCACCCCCCTCCCCCCCGGGCAACGGTCTATTTACCTTCAACCAGTGCATTACCTTATTTTTTAACATCTGGAAGGATTCTTTTTGCCCGGCCAACAGAGGTGGTACATTTGTGAGGACAGCCACATAGGGATAGGAGTCTGGGGTGAGGTTCATAGGTGGTGTTGTACGAGGTGCTTTTACCAGGGGGATATTAGGGAAGCTAGTGGTAGAAGCAGCAGAAAAGGATGTTGGAATAATTGGTAATGTTTCGGGAGCTATTCAATATAGTGGTGTTAGATTTAGAACTGCCTTGATTGCCCCTACCAGGAACTCCAGGTACTCCATGACTAGATTTTAAGGTGCTCGTCAATTGTTGGGAACCATTAAATGCAGGGTTGCCTCTTTTGGAACTCTCTTTGTTAACCACCGCCAAGCTAACAGGCAAGTTAGTTTGTTTGGTGGTATTACTACTTGGGCAATTCAACAGATCCAAATTGGTCTTAGGGTTTTGTTCCTACGACTGGGGTCTACTTGCTATGCTGACTATAGAGGGAGGCATCGCAATAGGCACACCATTTCCATTCTGTTTCGAAGAGTTACTACTATCCCCCGTCCTAGGGTGAGACTTAATTAGGGCTTTAGTTGAAAAAAGTTATCCAAAGTAGCCTGCTCGAAATGATCCAACCGATCTGCTAATTGTTTGACTCGTTCCTCAATAGGAATCAAGAGAGACCTCATCAATCTCTCCAGCTCACGAAGCAAAACTGGGGCAGAAGATAATATCTCAGCTGATTCCACCGGTGAAGGGCCAATTGTGTTGGATGTCGGGCTAGCCCGGAGAACTCCCTCCTGAATAGTCTCAACCCCAACAGAACCATCCCCAATAAGCTCACAGGAAAGGGGCCATGGTGTTCCAACCTTCCTAAATTTTTTCGGATGTTTGGGAAGGTAACACTTTTTTGGGACAGCACTTCTTTTCCTCTTAGAGCTTGATTTGGATTTCTCTATATGAATCGGCACACTCGAGGGAGCAGTGGTCTCCAGCCCTGTAGTTAAGCCAATTAATGATAATGGGGGCGAGGTAAGGGGCGAAGTGGACATTTCCTGCCCCACAATCGAGCCAGCCAAGAGCTCTACTGGAGGGGGAAAGGCATAGGGTGTTTCCAATACAACTGGCAAAGTTAGAGATGACAGGGGGGGAACCAATGCCAAAGCCGGAAAACCCTAGGGTGGCCGTTTCTCCAAGGGAATTTTAAGGAGTTCTATGGATAACCTACGCTCAGCACGTCTCTCAGACAAAGCAATTTCTTTGTCAATGTCTTGTGTTACTCGGCTAAAATATTTGTCCAGGGGACCCATAACTGCTACCCCCACATCAGCCTGGGTGTGGATCTGTGCAATGGTATTTAAGGGAATAGACATTCTTTGCAGCTAACAAGCTATAGAACAAACAATACTATATGAACCAGTACCAGGGATCTATCAAAACTGAAGACCTGCTATATCAGGTCGTTCAGGATCACAAATATCAGAGGACTGGCCCGGCCCTGCCTCCTTCGGCCTCTGACGGCCGCAGACGGTCCCGCCCTTGTCCCGGGCTTCTCCCGGTCGCTCCCGCGCAGCGGGACAGAAAAGGACCTTTAAGGGGTGGAGTTAAAGGGAAGGCGTAGGCAGGGAGAGCGGCCCAGGTGCTAGCGATTTGGGCTGGCGGCGGGCGCTCCTGGGAGTTGAAGTCCCGAGCCTGCTGCACGCTCGCAGCCCTGCCTACAGTTCTTCTTCCTTGATGCAAAGACCCACCAGCTCCAAGTACACGGTCTACAATCCGGCGTTAGGCACCCCTGCGAAGCGGGACCCGCGGAGCGGGTACCGCGAGCAGTAGCAGGGAGGTCAGGAGAACCACAAAGAAGGCACACACAGCAAAGCGTCCCACGTTGATTTAGGCGCTGGGGTTTGTTTAAAAGCAAGTGACGATGGGAAGGCGTAGGCAGGGAGAGCGGCCCAGGTGCTAGCGTTTTGGGCTGGCGGCGGGCGCACCTGGGAGTTGAAGTCCCGAGCTTGCTGCACGCTCGCAGCCCTGCCTACAGTTCTTCTTCCTTGATGCAAAGACCCACCAGCTCCAAGTACACGGTCTACAATCCGGCGTTAGGCACCCCTGCGATGCGGGACCCACGGAGCGGGTACCGCGAGCAGTAGCAGGGAGATTAGGAGAACCACAAAGAAGGCACACCCAGCAAAGCGTCCCACGTTGATTTAGGTGCTGGGGTTTGTTTAAGAGCAAGTGACGATGGGAAGGCGTAGGCAGGGAGAGCGGCCCAGGTGCTAGCGATTTGGGCTGGCGGCGGGCGCTCCTGGGAGTTGAAGTCCCGAGCCCGCTGCACGCTCGCAGCCCTGCCTACAGTTCTTCTTCCTTGATGCAAAGACCCACCAGCTCCAAGTACACGGTCTACAATCCGGCGTTAGGCACCCCTGCGAAGCGGGACCCGCGGAGTGGGTACCGCGAGCAGTAGCAGGGAGATTAGGAGAACCACGAAGAAGGCACACACAGCAAAGCGTCCCCGTTATAGTGACTTGAGATAACTAAAACTGGCAAATGTCAGTGATATAGTTAATTGAAAATGGTATGTTTTAACTGACATATTCACCTAACTAGAACTTCCCTTTAACGTAAGTTTTCTAAAAAAACATAAAGTAAGATAATATTATGACTCATAACTGTAACATTACTTTAACCTTTGTTTTTTTGATGAATTTCTATTAGTTTTGTTTTACATAAATAAAAACGTCCATCGCCTACTTCTAGCCCACGCCTTGGCCTCAAGTCAACTTTACCTAGCATAACATAGCAACACTCACTCAATTCCTGGCCCAGGAACAATATTGTTGTACTGATAATGAATTTGGAGCAGGAGTTATTCAAATTGAGATGTGTAGTTAGCATGTGCAAGAGCAGAGGCACTGGCATTATTAATATGTATAATGCTAGTCCAAAAATCATGTAGACCAGTTAGTTATCTTAATTGTGTTGCATGAACAATCTAATAAATTGTGCCTCCTTGATAAATGTTTAACATTTTTCAATGGCAATAATACTTTGCAGTTTGGTTATTTTTTTAAAAACACCATAATACCGTCTGCTATAACTGCCCCCTCATGAATTAATTTTTTTGAACTCTTTCCATCTGTTTGGCAAATACATTTTTATTAATAATTATGGAGCAAGTGGTGAATTAATTAATGATAATTATTGCAAATAGTAATTATGCATACAACCAAGTCCACAGAATCACATCATTTGAATGTTCGAATAGAATGTGCATTGTTGGGGGGGTGACTGGCAATATAAACATGTTCTTACAATGCGTACTACAATGCATGCCTTTTTCTTCTCTACTTAAACCATCCTGCTGCTCCAGCTGGAGGTCAGGAGGAGGAAGAGAACTTACAGCAAGGCCCAGGGGGAGATAGGAGGTAAGAGCAGCAGTAGCAACTCCCTTAACTTCCCAGCTAGTGGTAAATATTGATCACAGCTGCCACATTCGCCGAACCACACCACCCCCTCACACACCAGCCAGCGCCCTCCCCCTCACAACTCCTCCACAGGGGTTTTGGGGGCGTAGAGACCCTGACCACAGGCAAAACAAACAATTAACCGGATGGATAATTTGGAAGTGTATTTTTTTAAAGGCATCTGTGGGTCTTTTGTGAGTACTGTGGGTGGTATTAGCTGGAGAAGGGATAGCATAAGGTAGTATGCATTTGCTCAGTGTATAAGAAGGAGTGTGTTTGTGGCAGGTGGTATGGGTTTGAATGAGCTGAGAAAGGTGTAGTATAGTGTTATTTTATAGGGAACTAGGCAAAGTACCCGGTCTGTTGTGCGTCGTGAAGGTAGCTTTTTTTAATTATAAGTATATATATGTGTTATACCAAATGATCTCTACTTTTATTAGATACGTGATTTACTTTAGTGTTCACTGTTTACTCAGCAGCATCCCCTGTAAACCTGGGAGTTCCGCCTACATACCAACACATGCCCAGCCTTAAACCTGCCCCTTCACAAAGAAGAAGTTCCATTGTCCTGTCTCTCCCCATGAGCTCCCATGCCAGGCTACCCCAATGAGGGCTTCCTTCCTTCAGCATACAGCCTTAGAAAACTGGCAATGCTCAATGCATGCATCCAACTTCAAAACTTGTTGTCACTTGAGCCTCCTTCTATTAATAGTGGAGAAGCGTGGCTCAGTGGTTAGAGGCGGCAGACCCGGAAGCTGAGATCGACCGTGGACCAGGGTTCGATTCCCCGCCTCGGCGGGTCTCGGGCTCAAAAATTCCACGGACTCGACAATTCTCGCTCCGGTGCCTACTCGAATCACGGGGTCACACTCTGCAACTCTGGGCAATAGCTTGCTTAATCTCCACTACGGCCCCTCGCGGCGGGATGCCTGGCTTTCACCTTGTGGACACCCTGCTGGGGTTTCTCACAGGGGAATACCAGGACGGGTTCCCTAAGCAAGTGCCAGGATGCCCTTTGGGTGACAGGTTTGCGCTATATAAGTACACCTACATTTACATTTACATAATGGCTGTGGCCTTCCCCTCTTCAATCACTTCTAAGTAGTAGTAAACTTAGAATAGAATGCACATTAAAACAATGACCCTCAATCCAAACATTTCCCTTCTCACCCGAATATGGATGGCAGTCAACACAATTCACCTATGAATTGCTGTTGATGTAGGGGTTATGCCCATGAGGACTTACTGTTGACATCTCTAACAAGCTCAAAAGGCAACAGGTCAAAGGAAAAGCAGTTTCTTATTTTGAGAGAAATGGGTGAACCAGCAAAAGGGATTCTGAAACATAAAAGAAGAGAGAATTAGCAGTACCCAAAAAAGAGGCAGACATAAATAAAACAAGCATATGCAATTTAATAGGTCTCGCATTACTGAAAGTTTGAGCTACTGGCGCTGCTAATAATAATGCAACACCAATAGCTCAGACGTTTAGTAATGTAAGACCTATTGTATTGCTCTTGGAAAAGGCCCTTTTTGTAGAGTTACCCCCAAACTATTTGCTTCTTCCTCCTATTTTTTCCCGACCTATCTTTGTTGGTTTTAGGACTCTGGGAACTTTACCGCTGCTGATCAGTGCTAAAGTGCAAGTGCTCCTGTTGTAAATTGTTATTATGGAATGGTGTTTCCAAGATTGGCATATTTGTTTTACTGGTAAGGCCCTAGTAAAGTACACTGAGTGTGCCAGGGCCTGTAAATCAAATGCACTGATAGTGCCACCCACCTCAGTAGCCGTGAAAAGGTATCTCAGACCTGCCACTGCCATGTCGACCTGTCAAGTGTACCCTCTTGCCAGGCCCTAACCTTCCCTTTTCTTACATTTAAGTCACCCCTAAGGTAGGCCAAAGGTACTCCTGTGGGCAGGGTGCTGTGTATGTTAAATGTAGGACATGCACTGGTGTGTGTGACATGTCCTGGTGGTGAATTACAGTATATTTCATTTTTCACCATTGTAAGGCTATCTATCCCATAGGAGAGAATGGGAGTTTTACTTATAACATCTTATAAGCATAACTTCCCATTGAGACAAGATAGAGAAATGGAGTTTAGTATGCCTGGACTCAGAAGGCAAAAATGCATCTTTTAGTAAGAATGTTTTAATTTCTGGGATTGAAAATACCACTTTTAGTAAGTAGGTATTTTCTTGTTTAGCCATCCTGTGTGCCTCTGCTGTGTTTGTGGATTGACTGTCTGGCTTTGGAGGGACAAGGGCTGGGAATATGCAGTGGCTCCAGAGAGTCTGAATGAGTCAGGGCTGGGCTGAATAGACCTGGGCTGCAGTTAGAGTAGTGGGAGGAGATTTCCTTGCACCTGAATAGGCCTGGTCTGCCTGAAACAATGCTGTCTCCACTTCTCCACTTCCTGCTGGGATGCTGGGCCAGATAGGACAGTACAGATTTGGACTAAGCATAGACACTCTCTGCTTGGGAGAACAAATAGAAACTGAGTATAAATATTGGGGACCAAACCCCATAACTTTGGAACTCGGACTTTGGATCAAGAAATCTGCCAAGAAGAAGAGCTGGAAGAGCTGTTAGGAGTAGTACTGCCCCTTTGCTGTGTTATTGCTTTGCTGGATTGGCCTACAGCTGCTGCTTCTGCCTTGACAGTGAAAGGAATGGACTGAACTTTCTTTACTTCTGCTGAGTATCTTCAAGGGCTTACCTTCTGTTCTGAAGTCTCAGGGACTGCAAAGACATCTGGGTACCGCTTCTGGAACCACAGTTTCAGTTGCCACAGGGTACCCCTGTGATTAGCATGACCTCCTCTGTAAGGCCCTAGTACATAATAGGTCAGGGGGATTAAAACTACCTCTAAGTCAGAGGTGCAGAAATATGCTACTTTAACTAGTAGTCGCATTTGCAGAGTGATGGAGAAAGGGTGCTGGGCGTCCAACCATCGCTCAGGAATTCCGCTGCATAGGACTTACAGGAGGTACCAGAAGTGATTCTTGGCACCCAAACTCCCTCAGGACTAAATTGGACTTCATCCCCCATCACGTAGTCTGCCATGATGTACATTTGCAGAGTGGTAGAAAAAGGAGGCAATGGCGTCCGAAGACGTCTTAGCAATCCCACTGTGTGGGACTTACTACAGGTAACAAGAGGGGTAGTTGGCAACCAAGGACATCCTTTGGGGCCAACTTCCCAAACTATTACCTCCAGTCAGTCCCACTCAGAAGCATTGGTAAGTACTTGTACCAGGCCACACCCTCTTTGCCCACGACTCTACAAACCCGATCCCTGGCATGCTCTTGGATGGGGATTGAAGTCCCATTCACTGCTGGGGGTCCTTTAGTGGCCAACTAGCCTACCTTTTACCTCCAGTAAGCCCCACGTAGTGGGATTGGTGAGCGATAGACAAAGGCCATGCCCCCTTTCTCCACCACTCTGCAAACGCACCCTGTGGCGCGTTTTAAATTGGGGGAGTAAGTCACCCTGAATCCGGAGGGTCCCTGGGGTCCAACTAGCCCACCAGGTACCTCCAGTAAGCGCCACAGAGCTGCATTGCAGAGAGGTGTTAAAAGAGGCGTGGCAGGCCTGTGGCGCTTACTGCAGGTATCTGGTGGGCTAGTTGGCTCCCAGGGGCCCTCAGGATTGAAAGGGAATTAATTCCCCAACTTAAAACGTGTCACAGGGTGTGTTTGCACACATGTCACCTCAGGCCCTGCCCCCTGCCTTCACCACTATGCAAACACGCCCCGTGTCACATTTTAAATTGGGGGATTAAGTCCCCTTGAATCCTGAGGGACCCTGGGGCCCAACTAGCCCACCAGGTACCTCCAGTAAGCGCCATAGATCTGCATTGCAGGGAGGTGTAAAAAGGGGCACACCAACTCTCTGCATCACAGCCCTGTGGCGCTAACTGGAGGTACCAAGTGGGCTAGTTCACCCCCAGGGACCCTCAGGATTGTAGGGGAATTAATTTCCCAACTTAAAATGCACCACAGGGCGTGTTTGCATAGTGTTGCGGGGAGGGGGCAGGGCCTCCGACGCAATGCTGGCTTTTTTTTGTTTGTTTTTTAGGGGGCTGTGTGGTACTCTTCCATTCCTTTTTTTTGGGCCCTGGGGACCCCATCCCCCAGGGCCTGACCCTTAATTGGTTTATTTCATTATTAAAAAACGGAAGGGGCCCGTGCGGCTCCCCTGCCGAAGCCATTTTCAGCCGTGGGGACCCCATCCCCCGGGGCATGGCCACTATATATATTTTTTTATATAATTTCAAAGGAGGGGGGCTGTGTGGCCCCCTCCTGAGGCTTCTGTTAGCACCGGGGACTCCATCCCAGTGGCTCTGCCTTGTTTTTTTAAATTTTACTTGGGAGGGGAGCCACGTGGCCCACTCATGTGCCACTTCTGGCCCCGGGGACTGCATCCGCTGGGGCTGGCCATATCCTTTGGGGACCGTGGGGGGAACTCCAATGCACCCACGGTCCCTGCCGGCTCACCGCCTCCTGCGGGAGCCGGCATTACTTTTCCACATGGGGAGCAGCTAACATGCAGCAACCCGTGTGGGGGGGGGGTGGCCTGGACACATGGTGGGCTAGTCGCAGATCCATGTGGCTCCTGCCCTAAACAACACAATCCTACCTATATTCTGGCGGAGTAGCGACGCGCTACTATATACGGGGGTTGGAATCCCCCCCTGGTCCCGAGGATCCGAGCCGAGTGAGGTTCCACTTGCTGGTGAACCCGGAAACCAACTTTATCTCCCTTGCAGATGAGACAGCTCCCCCCTCATGCAAAATGGCGGCGCGGGCTGCGACTACCTGACGGACACCCCGGACGCCTGCTCTGGGTCAGCCTTGCTGTGCGGACCTATGCTGAGGGGCTGAACGTGGCCCACACTGAAAGGGGGGCCCCCAGAGGATTTCGCCCGGAGGTGAGGTGCTGCACAGATTGGCCTGCTTCATCCTGACAGAGTGCCCGGGTCTGAGCTCTAAGTGACCTCAGGGCTGCGGGAGGGCTGAGGTAGGCCCGCCTGGACTGTGCTTCTCCCGGTGAGCTTTGAGACAAACGTGACGTGACCCGCGAATGCGGGCGCAGGTGTAGTGCAGCCGGAGTAACTATGGGGGGCCCACAACTTGAGAAGCCTGAGCCTTGCTCCTCGAGACGGTGGGCGGGGGCGAGGCCCGGCTGGTGACACCTCTGCTGAGAAGATGTCGGAAGCCTGATACCTGCCTTGTGACGTGAAGGGTCCGAAGGGACTCGAAATCCAGAGGAGTGGCGCGGTGAGGACTTGCTGACACACATTAGCCAGGGGCATCGGAGGGGCCGATCCTGGCCTGCTAGGGCTGTGTCCCTGCCTGGGAATACTGGTGGCGGAGCGGTGTGGTCCGCGCAGGCAGGCTGCTGAGTGAAGGAACGTGGTCCCCCCCACTTGCAGGCGCACTCCTAAAGGGGGCTGCTCCATAAACACCCTGGACAGCCCAGTTGATTGGAGGAGTGACCACCCAATATTTATGGTAGGAAGGCCATGGGGCCATAGCTGGACCCCGACTGGAATACTGCTCTTGAGTCGGCCCCTGGTTATCTTGGTGCCTGGAGTGGAGAGCTCTGGGGGACACTTACCTAGATATTACTCAGCCGACTGATGGACTAAGGTGCAGCGAGGGACCCACACACACGCCTCCTGGGCTCGAGTGGCCCAGTGACAGTTGGTGATTTTTCTCTAGGCCTTGGGTGGCTGAGTGGAGGGCCCCGGAGACGAACTTGATGTGCCCGTACTGGAAATGGGGAGAGATAGGCCCCTTAGAGGAGCACAAACGAACACATTATGCAATATACAGTACCGGGCCCAACGATAGCAGAGCGAATCGGACCGAACCTTGAGCGGGGACCGCTGCAGGGATCGGCGGCCCAAGATAAGGCTGATATCTTAGAGGCAATTCGAGACTCAGGGGCGGCATTGGAATCTAAGATGGATGGTATGGCCATTGACATTAATTATCTCGCCTGGACCTACGGAAGGTGGCGGATCGGGTCACTACGGAGGGGGACTTGGCCTCCTTGCAAATGGAGGTCCAACACTTGCAAGCGACGGTGTCTGCACTCAAGGAGCACACCTCTCGTCTTGAAGGCAGAGTGTAAGACGCAGAGGGGCACTCGAGGAGAAACAACCTAATTTTTCGGTGATTTCCGGAAAGGGAGCTGGGGCCGGCAGTGGACTTCTTCCTGGAGTAGTGGATCGGTTCCGCCCTTCCGGGTCTTTGACTATCCAAGATGTTTGCGGTGGAAAGAGCCCACCGCTCCCTTGACCCCCCCCCCCCGAAAGCGCAGTCCCCGCCTAGAACTCTGTTCGCTCGCCTGTTCAATCTTAGAGACCGGGACATGATCCTGCAGTTCATCCGCAAGAATGGTCCCCCCAGGTTTTAGAACCATGAGATCCATATTTATCCGGGTCCACGCGAAAAAAGTTCAAAACATCCGGAACGACTTCCTGGGGGTCAAGAGGAGGTTGAGGGACCTCAATATAAAATACAGCCTAATGTTTCTGCCGTGGTTCAGAGTACAATATGCAGACCGGGTCCACTTCTTTACTGATCTGCAGGAGGCCACGGACTGGATGGATTTGATGGACCTGGAGGGGCAAGATCAACACCAAGGATGGCAAGAACAGAGGAGAAGGAGTGGTCGACAACGGAACCGGCCTGGCCTCAATGGAAGACAACGGTCCACGTCACAGGGGACACCAGATGGAGGTCGCATCATGGTGGGGCCGGATCGCACCCTGAGGGATGAGTGGGGGGCATACCAACGCAAAATCAGTTTTTCCCATTTGCCTCGTCCAAGAAACTCAATCGGAACCGGAAGGCACTGCTGGCCGACTAGCTGGTGGCTAGTGAGCTACATATCTGCAAGTATGGGGACTGCCGTTTGGGGGATGGTGGTCGGCGGGGTTGCACTGGTGGCTGTAAGTACGAACCTCACTGGTACTGCAACCTGACTCAACTGTGGAGCGCCTGAGGGGAGTTCTCCCTTTCAGGGACTAACAGGGGACTGTTCGGGGTGTGGGAATCTAGCTGTTGGGGTGGGGCGCTATTCCACCACATTGCAGTCTAGGTATCCCAGCTGCGGTGGGCTGTGTTGGCCCAGCGAGGCCGTTGGTTGGGTGGGGCTGTGCAGCACTGGGCAGTTTGGTTGTACAACAAGGACTGGGGTTCTTCGTTTTGTAGATTGTCATTGTTGTTTGCATTGTTGTGGGGTGATTTTTAGGGGAGGGGGCCGCTATGGGGCGGAGTCCTAAGTTCTTAGACCACGGTTGGGCTGTGCGAATGAGGTTCTACTGCCTGAGGGTGGGGGGGGAATTTTTACATTGTTTTGCTTTACTGTTCTACCAGGGGAATGTTTTATACCAGGTCACCAGAGGTCATGAGAGCGTTCGGAGGGGGCTGAGGGGTTCCCAACACTATACATTGCGGTTCTTACCACTTCTGCATCAGATATTGTGGTTAACCAGGATTCTAAACCTATGGCAGGTGATCAACAGACCTATAAACTTATAACATGGAATGATAGGGGGCTCAACAACAGGGTCAAATGGATTTGGGTAGCAACATACCTTTGACGGTATAAGAAAAGTGTGGCCTTTTTACAAGAGACGCATCTCTGGGGGGACTGCCTGAAGTTTGTCCAACGGCGGTGGAGGGGCTAGTTTTTTGCGACCTCCCACTCAGGGTTTAGCAGGGGGGCACTTATATGGGTGACGCCTGGAGTCCCCTTTAAAGTTTTAAAATGTAGTCCGGACTCCGAAGGGAGATATGTGGTGGTGGGAGGGACGCTAGATGGGAGACACATATGTTTAGTGAACGTTTATCCTCCGAACACCGATGACGGGGAATTTTTGGCTAAGGTCCTGGGGAAATTAGGCCTGACACCTTACGTGGAACTCATTATAGCAGGAGACTTCAATTGTGCCTTAGATTGGGAACGGGATAGACACCCCACAAAGGTGGATGCTAAACCCAAGAAGCGGGAAGCCCTACGCCAGATGATTAGCAACTATCACTTACTAGATATATGGCGGGACCGCAATCCCGATAGTCGGGTATACTCCTGTTATACTCCGGCAGCTAACACGTTTAGCAGGTTGGACTATTGTTTCATACAGGAAATGGCGGTTGGTTGGATTTTAGAGACACAGCACCTGGCACGCTATCTGTCCGATCACTCCACCCTGCTGGTGGCCTACACTTTGGGCCGCCCACTCTCCAAGATATCGTTGTGGAGACTTAACACTGAGGCTTTGGTGGACCCGGTTTATAAAGAGGCGATCGCGGCAGGGTTGGAAGGGTATTTTGAGGTGAACTGGAACACAGCTAGTTCAAGGGCGTTTGAATGAGACGCGATGAAAGTGGTATTGAGGGGGATATGTATGACCACAGAGGTGGGGGTGCAGAGAGTGTTAGAATGGGACCTAAAACAAAAAGAGGAGCGCTTGCAGACCCTAGAGGCAGACCTTCCCACAGAGCCGGAGGGGCCGGCCAAATGGACGGAGCAGCAACAAGAGATAGGGGATCTATGGGAGTCATTGGGCAAGTACAAAAGGACCACGAGCAGGCATCGGTGGTACACTGAGGGTGACAAGCGAATCTATTGGCGCGCTTGATTAGGGTGGAGACACAGCCTCTCCCGAGACTGGCCCATCAGGCTGGTCGGTGCCGATTGGTTTACACCCAGCATAAGATCAATGCCGTATTCACCACACACCCCAAAAAAATATATATTCTGAGCCCAAGTCCAATGTCGTCCCATAGGCTTTGGAAGCCTACCTTACTGAAATGGATCTACTTTGCCTCGACTCGGACAGTCAGGAATCGCTGGGGGAGCCTTTCAGGGGGTTGAGGTGAGAGCGGCGATCGCTCATTTGAAAACAACTAAGACCCCTGAAATGGATGGCATGGCGGCGGAGCAATATAGAGAGTTTGGAGGAGTCCTGATCCTTAGGCTCCTGGACTTTGGTCAGGAGGCCGGTGAGACAGGCACATTTCCTGCCTCCATGCGTGAGGCACTGATTGTGATGATCCCCAAGCCGAGGAAGGATCCCTTACTACCCGCCTCTCATAGGCCAATCTCATTGCTCAATGTCGACCTTAAAATTATTAGTCAGGTACTGGCCAACAGATTGCTTCCATATCTCAGGCAATTGGTACATGACAACCAGTCCGGGTTCATTCCAGGAAGGAACGCGCTGCAGAATATCCGCCGTCTTGCCCATGTCATGCAATCACTAGAGGGCAGGGCCGAACAGAATAATCTGATATTCCTAGATATCGAACAGGCGTTTGACTCGCTCAGGTGGGAATTTTTATGTCAGGGGCTCCTAAAAATGGGGATCGGTGAGGGGTTTGTGAACTGGGTGAGACTTCTCTATACTTTGCCGGTGGCGAGAGTCTGCATGGGACACTATGTCTCAGATGCGATATCGATAGCCAGGGGGACACGACAGGGATGTCTGCTCTCTCCCTTGCTGTTCACCCTGGCGATGGAGCCATTAGCGTGCCACCTCCGTAGGGTCCTCCAGGGTTAGGGTATCCAAATTGGGGCCTTGGAACATATAGTATTTCTGTATGCAGATGATGCTCTGGTGTATCTGCGGGAGCCAACCCACCCGCTTCCGATATTGCTGGCGGCTCTGCGCCAGTTTGCGAGGCCTTGGGACTCTATGTCAATAACACTAAATCACAACTATATCCGGTTGGGTCGGAGGCTGAGAGGGGTGGGGTTCCACCACCAGAGATCGGGCTTCCATGGGTGTCAGATACATTGCATTACCTCAGAATCTGGATCAGTAGGGACAGAGAAGTTTTTTACCAACATAATATGGGGAGGATACTTAAGGGTCTCCGAGGCAGTATTGACTTCTGGAACTCACTCAGGCTCTCGTTGATGGGGAAGATCGCCTTGATTAAAATGGTGGTGTTTCCTCGATGTCTATACACAATGCAGGGCTCTTTCTTTGAACTACCACACCAGGTCGTGTGGAATGGAAAACATTGTCAGGTGAGCCTAGAAGTCACAAAACGTACTTGGGGTAGGGGCGGTTTAGAAATCCCTGACCATGAACTTTAATATTTTGCGTCCCAATTACAGCACGCAGTGGCCTGGCTCAATACAGACCCATCATGGGAACGATCGCTCCTGGCGGGCACATATGGGGATCGACACTTGGGTGCGCTCCTATGGCACACAAAAGGGTGACAGGATCAATGTCCTCCACTGGGCAGACTGCTGGCTGCCATCTGGGCCAGGGTGGTTAGACGACTTATACAGGTGCGACCGTTTGACCCAGAGGCAGACTTTTGGCTGATGCCGCCTTTAGCTCTCATTCACCGGATCTTGTCTACCGACAGACGGAAGGTGGGAGGCTGTCTTAAGCTGACGGACCTCTACCCTGAACAACGGTTCATAACATACCAAGAAGCAGTGTCCTCTTTCGAGCTGGGACCGGGGGAATTCTTACAATACTCCAAAATAGCGGCAACGGCACAACAGCTATGGCCTACATTCCCGGAAGACCCGGAACACACACATACTCTGGTCACGATGATAGCCATGGTGGGGGGACGGAAACTTGTCACCCATCTGTACAGGGCGTTACGGGACGACAGAAAATGCGCATCTCTCAAAATAGAAGATAGATGGCAGGAAGTGAGCCCACAGGAGATCCCTCTACAAGAATGGGGAAAAATTCATGGGGGAGTACATAAGGTGGCGGTTTCCAGTAGATTAAAGCAGATACAATACAACATGGTCCACATGACATACCTCTCACCCAACCGCCTAAACACCATTGATAGCTCGAGAGATCCAAGGTGCCCAGGTGCCACTATGCACAGGCAGATTTCCCACACATGGTTTGGTCGTGTCCGATGATTCAGACATACTGGACAGCTATCCTAGAGGACCTACGCAGAATAATGGGATGGAGAGTCACCCTAGAGTTAGGTACTTGTCTCCTTGGACTGATTCCCCAGGACCCTAAACGTAAAACCAGCAGGAAGTTCCTGGTGTTGGGATTTGTGACAGCTAGGCGACGGATAGCAATTCACTGGCTGACACAGAGTGGGCCGCTGGTAGCGAACTGGATAGAGGACCTGAAGGAATGGGCACTAGCGGAGGAGGGTCACATACTCAGTACTAGGAGGGATGCCAAAGTCCCGGAAGTATTGCAAGCATGGGGGCTAATGGTCCAGGAGATAGGGAGGAACTCCCCGAATTCCACACAGACTGTGTTGACTGGTGTTAGTCAAGCAGGGACTACATTCACCTAGACAGGGGGAGAGAAGGGAGGATACCCCTGATTGAGATGTTATTAGATGGACCTCTGGGTGGGTGGGATCGATAGGGGGGAGAAAGTTGGAAGGGGGGGAGTTCAGATACACGTTTATATTAATTGCCGGTTCGGTACACACTTCAAAGACAACCCAAATTGGACTAATTGATGCTGTACAGAGATTGTAAGGCTTCGTATTCAGAGTAATCTGTAAAGTATTAATGACCTAACATGTGAAGTGAACCTTAAAAACAGCAAAAAAAAAATTAAAAAAAATGCAGCACAACGTGTGGAAAAGCAATATGCTTTGCTTCATTGAAGTGAGAGCAGGTTTCCCACTTCAATGAAGCAAAGCCGAGTTTGCTATGGTAGGGCGGGAGCCGTGCTCCCGCCCTACCATAGCAAACAGCAGTGTCCCGGGGGTGGGCACCCCAGGACACTGCAGGAGCTGGCCCCGGGGGGTGGCGGTCCACAGGGCCCTCACGGACACCAGAAGGGGGGCCACACTCCCTTCAATTACAAAACCCCAGGGAGGTGGTGGTCCCAGGGCTCCGTAACGGACCCCCAAATTTAAATTGTAGTGCCCTGGGGAGGTGGTGGTCTCCGGGGCATGTGGGGGGCCTGAGCCCCCCACACAGGTATATTTATAAAAAAAAATTAAAAAGCCCCCGGGGTGGCGGTCCATGAGGGTGCGGGGGGCCATGTGCCCCCCGCAAAAAAATTATGAAAGCCCAGGGGGGTGACAGTCCCCGGGGCTTGGGGGGGTGTGGAGGCCCCCCACACATTTGCAAATTAGCCCCGGGAGGTGGCGGTCCCTGAGGAAGTGTGGGGGGTTTTGGGGCCCCCACACATTTTTTCAGTGCCCCCGGGACCTGGCCCACCCAGGGGCTTCAATACAACAAAGCGGGGGAGCCCGCACTTCATTTTTCTTTTTATTTTCTCTTCCAGATGTGCGCAACCTGCGTGAATTCGGCCAATTTTAGTTTTTAAAAAAAATGCTTTTTTGGGCCCAGGCGGTCCTTGTAGGACCCCCTGAGCAGGCCTAGAGGGTCAGGGTGTTTCTACCCTGCCCCCTTTTCTTGTTTGTCGCATTTCTTTTTCTCTTTTCTTCTGATTTGTGTCTACCGAGTCACAAGATGGCTGCCAACACTTCCTGGTTTGGAGCGTTGACAGCCAATTAGAATAAAGCTTGTGGTCAGGAGGGTGCCTGGATCCACTGCGCCTCTATATATCAAAACTTTTATTTTTTTATTTTCTCAGCAACTACTGAACGGATTTACACCATTTAAAAAAAGGTCACTTTCTGAAGCCAGCACTACCTTTTTGCCAAATTTGGTGTAACGCCGTTCAGCAGTTCCAGTTCCAGCTGCAGCCGTGTCTAAAGTTTCCTATGAGAAATTTATTTTCCAACCTCTTTTTTTAAATTTCTCAGGAACTACTGAACGGATTTACACCATTTAACAAAAAGAGTTCTTTATGAAACAAGGGTTACCTTTTTGCCAAATTTGGTGTAATTCAGTTCAGCTGTTCGGGCTGTAGCCATGTCTAAAGTTTCCTATAGAAAATAACATGGAGAAAACATGTTTTGAGACCCCCCTTTTTTCTCGTCCACCGCTTTGCGAATCACGCTGAAACTTTCAGGATGGGAGCTGACCGGAGCAGGTTACTAGTTTTGAAAATTTCACGAAGATTTGTCAACCGGTGCCAAAGTCCTTGGCAAAAGGAAAAAACGCTTTTCCCAGGGAAACTAGGTCCTACCTATAGCTACCTAATAGCTACCTAAAATATATTTATATATATATATATATATATATATATATATATATATATATATATATATATATATATATATATATATATATATATATATATATATATATATATATATATATATATATATATGTCAGCTCCAATTTCCCAAAATACCCAGCCGGGTTTGTAGAAACAACAGCACTCACACGGGCAGCAGCAATCTTATAGCAAGGCGGTTTATTTCCAAAAGGCAAACAAACGCGTTTCGGGACTAAAAATCCCTTCGTCAGTGTTATCATTTGGGCGCCAAACTTTTTTCTTTTTAAACACTGTTCATGCCCGCTATTGACATAAACAAAGGACTGATGCATTGCGTCTATAGGGCGCACCATCTTTGAACGCCTTACATCTTAAACATTTCGTCTATATGGCCTTATAAACGGCAATATTTCTGTTGTGTACAAAAAGCGTCACTAAAGACGTCAGTATAATATCATTTGAGAACATCTCGCCGTGTATCGGCATGTTTCAATTCATATTTCACATCATTACATTCCCAAAACTGGCTATATACCTGAGAAACAACGCATTGCTAAGAATGCACAATTAAAGCAAAACATCGCTATATTTATAAACAACGCTATATTGAGCAAATCTTGCCGTGGATCGGCATTTGCAACCTAAAATCAGGTTGCATAATTCTCGGGTCACAGGCCATAGGATCAGCACAACAGCATATATCATTCAGACGACAAAAATTATTTACACTATATACATTTTCAAAAATAGCATCCCTGATACATAATCTGACTCATTCCAAAAGCATTACAGACCAATATCATCTAATTAGACACATTTCTCATGATATTTAGCCCAAGTGAGAGGCAAGTTCCTCCCCCATATTCAGTCCCTTCGGAGCCTTGGTCTCAAGATCGATGATAAATCTAGACTCTAATCGTCTCAGAACCTGCAGCCGGTTACCTCCTCTGGGATTCTCAGCTGCTTGATCTAAGCAGAAATATCTTAGTAAAGTCCTATCACTTTTGTGCTTTATGGCAAAATGCCATAAAGCACAAAAGTGATAGGACTTTTGTTTCTACAAACCCGGCTGGGTATTTTGGGAAATTGGAGCTGACATATGGGACGCGAACACCATCGCGCTACGCGGCACCCGCCCTGAGAGTGACTCACGTTATGGTGTGTTGGAGCTTCTATTAATTTGCAGTGAGTGCACCACCGTCCACGGACCCACTCCCTTCTCTTTGGAAATAGGAGGACTTTATCGCCTTATTGGGAGCAAGAAGTGTCCGGAGTGAAACGGAGAGTGTAAAAACAGGCGGACTCCAAACACGGTAAGCCTGTACATTTATGCACTTTTTCCGCGCAACTCTATATTGACGGTTGGGCGTAAGGGCAGTTAGCAACAAGCAGGCGGCAACAAGGTTTGGATGTTATTTTTGAAAATGTATATAGTGTAAATAATTTTTGTCGTCTGAATGATATATGCTGTTGTGCTGATCCTATGGCCTGTGACCCGAGAATTATGCAACCTGATTTTAGGTTGCAAATGCCGATCCACGGCAAGATTTGCTCAATATAGCGTTGTTTATAAATATAGCGATGTTTTGCTTTAATTGTGCATTCTTAGCAATGCGTTGTTTCTCAGGTATATAGCCAGTTTTGGGAATGTAATGATGTGAAATATGAATTGAAACATGCCGATACACGGCGAGATGTTCTCAAATGATATTATACTGACGTCTTTAGTGACGCTTTTTGTACACAACAGAAATATTGCCGTTTATAAGGCCATATAGACGAAATGTTTAAGATGTAAGGCGTTCAAAGATGGTGCGCCCTATAGACGCAATGCATCAGTCCTTTGTTTATGTCAATAGCGGGCATGAACAGTGTTTAAAAAGAAAAAAGTTTGGCGCCCAAATGATAACACTGACGAAGGGATTTTTAGTCCCGAAACGCGTTTGTTTGCCTTTTGTAAATAAACCGCCTTGCTATAAGATTGCTGCTGCCCGTGTGAGTGCTGTTGTTTCTACAAACCCGGCTGGGTATTTTGGGAAATTGGAGCTGACATATGGGACGCGAACACCATCGCGCTACGCGGCACCCGCCCTGAGAGTGACTCACGTTATGGTGTGTTGGAGCTTCTGGGCGTAAGGGCAGTTAGCAACAAGCAGGCGGCAACAAGGTTTGGCTCCCGGGACCGGGAGACCAAAAACTGTGGCAACAAGAGAAATATGTTTAACATGTCGGAGCGCCGTGATGCGGCGGGAGACATTTTCAAAAATAAGAATCCAGATGTCTCAAAACCACCAGTAGCAACAAGTGTTCCTGTTTCCAACACTCTAGCCACGCAGTTCCAGAAACTCGAGAAATTATACGAACGGGAACTTCGCAAGTGGTGGGAGGGTACATCATTGCAGGGATACGTAGAGGTACAGAGAGTACCTCGAGGTCTTCGGATCTTTACGGTACCCGCATACGAGAACCCAGACCCCCAATTATTAGAAACATGGGCATCACATATTGCCAATTCCTGCAAGGGTATGCTGGAGATCCTCATCCAATTTGCGTGGAGCGACCGTGACAAAGTCGTAAAAGAAATAGAAGAGTTGGAAGAACAGATCGCAAAGAATGCGAACAAAGAGGAACAGGAAGAACTCAGAGCAAATATGAAAAAGAGACTCCAGAAATATGAGACCAAGATCAAACTTAGAAAACAAGAGAAATTCGACCGGGACGAGCGGGACTATGCAATGGGAAGGGTTCTGACTTTCCATAAAAAATACGATCAACCTCGCAAAGAGTTGGCCAAGAAAAATCAGGCGATGAGCACTTCAACAGAAACCAGAGTAGAGACCTCGGACTCTGACGTTACTCAGAGTGAACACTCAGGTGATGAAATGCCAGGTGGTACCGCAATGCAGGCGACAGCAATCACGAAGACTCCTTTTCAGCAGGAGTTCAAAGTCATTCGGGAGAGCTGGTTGAGAGGCGGGAAGAACAAGCCCCCAGAAAACGCAGGCAAACAAGGCGAGGAGGATGGAAAGCCAAAAGGCAGAGGACAAACAAGATCAACAACACGAGTGACCAGGAGCCAAAGGAGGGGCAAGTGGTAAACACTCAAGACCAACTAACTATTGTCAATCTGTCTGAAAGGACCTTAACACCATCTGAAGAGTCTGTTTTAAAGTTGGGCCTAACATTCTGTCCAAACAAGAATATGGAATACACACAGACACGCATAGACCTTTATAAGTTCACTCGTAAAATCAAGCTGCACAAGTTTTTTAAGATAAAACCTACGAAGCAAGAATCCAAACATCTCAGAAGTAACAAAGATACCGATCTTCTTACGGTCAACGACCTTACAGCCTGTGAAGTTTTGGAGAATCTCAGAACAGAGAATGACATGGAAATTACTGCAACTAACAGCACATTAACACAGAGATTGGACAATGTTCGTGTAGAACAGGAAGCATTGAAGACCAGCTTCAAACTTGCCTCACGATTTGTCCCTCAGACTGCAGCGGATGCGATTGATGTCTTCGCAGAAGTGGTAACCAGGGATCTGGCTGCCATGAGGATGGAATCAAATTCCAAGAAAAAGAACTATAATATGACAAGAAAACAACAACAGGCACTGAGATGCCTGACGGAGGACCCAAAGATCATTTGCAAACCCTCCGACAAAGGAGGCAACATAGTTATCATGTCAAAAGTGCAATATGTTGCAGAAGCAAAACGACAGCTGGATGATCGAAGTTGTTATAATATCATCACAAAAAAGGAATATCTTACTAGTATTGAGGAACTGTACAACTTGCTCAAGAAATGGCACGATCGACAAATGATCGATTTGGACGAATATCTCTTTCTTAAGACCATGAACCCAATTCTACCTTGTTTTTACCACCTGCCCAAGGTCCATAAGAGTATTAACAACCCCCCTGGGAGACCCATCATCTCCTCCATAGGAGGATTAACTGAGAACCTTTCTAAATTTTTGGACCACTTTCTTTTTGGCTTTGTTTTATCTTTGAAATCTTATGTAAGAGACTCCACAGATTTTATTGAAAAAATGGAGTCCATTATCTGGCAACCATCTTATATATTGATTACACTGGACATAACAAGCCTCTATACCTGCATAGACCACGAACAAGGAATTAAAGCTGTTGAATTTTTCCTGAATCGAAGAGAACTGAAATTTGCATTCCACAACAAAATGTTGTTAGAACTTATAAGATTCTGTCTCTACAATAACATCTTTCTTTTTCAGGAGACTATATATCAACAGTGCTCCGGTACGGCGATGGGTTCCTGCTTCGCCCCCAGCTACGCAAATTTATTCGTGGGCTGGTGGGAGGAGCAGGTAGCTTGGGCCCCTAATAATGCCGTATGGAACGAAAAGGTAGTAGCATGGAGCAGGTATATTGATGACCTGCTCCTAGTATGGAACGGGTCTATGGAGGAGGCTGTAGAGTACATTGCAGTGCTCAACAACAATGAGTGCAATTTGAAATTTACTGGGGATATCAGTAGAGAAAAGGTCAATTACCTCGACTTAGAAGTAAGTGTGAGGAACGGAAAAATAAGCACCCAACTCTATCGGAAGCCAACTGCGGGGAATAGCGTTTTACACGCTTCAAGCAGTCACTCCCGCAAATTAATCTCCAACATCCCCTATGGGGAATTGTTACGATTAAAACGAAATTGTACTCATAATGAAGACTTTGAAAAAGCAGCCAGTGACAGTATAACTAGGTTCCAGAATAGAGGCTATAACACCAACAAGCTATATGAAACCTTGAAGAAAGTTAGGAAAATTCCTCGCAGTCAACTGTTCAGAAAGAAGGTACTGACTCAATCTGAAAAAGTACAGTTTAGAATGATTACATCGTATGCTGCAAATTCTTTCAGATTGAGATCAATCTTGTCCAAACATTGGCACATACTCAAATCGGATCCAATTGTGGGCCCTGATATTCCAGCTGTGCCATCTATCACTTTTAGGAGGGCAAGGTCACTGCGAGATGAGATGGTTCATAGCTATCTGCCAATTGAAAGGAAACAGCTGGGAACCTTAAAAGATGCTAAAGGGTTTTTCCCGTGCGGGAAATGTAAAGCTTGCTCAGCAAGCAAAAGGACGTTAACATATGAGGTGCCTGGTCGTCAAGCTAGAAAAATCACTAAGTTTATGTCCTGTCACACAGACCACGCAGTCTACTGCCTGATCTGCCCGTGTTCATTGAGGTATGTGGGCAGTACCATCAATCCCGTTAAACTTCGGATACTTGAACACATGCGGGCAATTGCCAATAAAGATTTTAGCTACCCTGTAGCAAGGCATTTTGCCATAAAGCACAAAAGTGATAGGACTTTACTAAGATATTTCTGCTTAGATCAAGCAGCTGAGAATCCCAGAGGAGGTAACCGGCTGCAGGTTCTGAGACGATTAGAGTCTAGATTTATCATCGATCTTGAGACCAAGGCTCCGAAGGGACTGAATATGGGGGAGGAACTTGCCTCTCACTTGGGCTAAATATCATGAGAAATGTGTCTAATTAGATGATATTGGTCTGTAATGCTTTTGGAATGAGTCAGATTATGTATCAGGGATGTTATTTTTGAAAATGTATATAGTGTAAATAATTTTTGTCGTCTGAATGATATATGCTGTTGTGCTGATCCTATGGCCTGTGACCCGAGAATTATGCAACCTGATTTTAGGTTGCAAATGCCGATCCACGGCAAGATTTGCTCAATATAGCGTTGTTTATAAATATAGCGATGTTTTGCTTTAATTGTGCATTCTTAGCAATGCGTTGTTTCTCAGGTATATAGCCAGTTTTGGGAATGTAATGATGTGAAATATGAATTGAAACATGCCGATACACGGCGAGATGTTCTCAAATGATATTATACTGACGTCTTTAGTGACGCTTTTTGTACACAACAGAAATATTGCCGTTTATAAGGCCATATAGACGAAATGTTTAAGATGTAAGGCGTTCAAAGATGGTGCGCCCTATAGACGCAATGCATCAGTCCTTTGTTTATGTCAATAGCGGGCATGAACAGTGTTTAAAAAGAAAAAAGTTTGGCGCCCAAATGATAACACTGACGAAGGGATTTTTAGTCCCGAAACGCGTTTGTTTGCCTTTTGTAAATAAACCGCCTTGCTATAAGATTGCTGCTGCCCGTGTGAGTGCTGTTGTTTCTACAAACCCGGCTGGGTATTTTGGGAAATTGGAGCTGACATATGGGACGCGAACACCATCGCGCTACGCGGCACCCGCCCTGAGAGTGACTCACGTTATGGTGTGTTGGAGCTTCTATATATATATATATATATATATCGTGGAGGACGGAAATCTAATTGAAAGAAATCCAGACGAGCCGACCGTTGTGGTTTTTTTCAGCTTTTATTTTTCTTTTGCCACAAGCGAGGACAGCGCGTTTCGTACACATTGATATCATTGTGCCTAAGGAACAATGAGTTCATTTTTGATAACCAAATCTTCACGCAGATCTGCGGTTGTGCCATGGGAGTGTCATTCTCTCCAAGCTATGCCAGCCTTACCATGGGTTGGTGGGAAAAACACATAGCTTGGAGAGAAGACAATGAGGAGTTCACTGCCAAAACTGAAGTGTGGTTGAGATTTATCGATGACCTGTTTCTTATTTGAAGCAGAAGCAAAAGTGAATTTGAGTACTATATGACCATCCTGAATACGAACGAGGAAGGATTACAGTTCACTTATAACATCAGCAACAAGGAAGTTCAGTTTTTAGACATCCCGGTCTACATTGAGCATAATCAGATGAAAACAAAAGAATTTTGAAAACCAACTGCAACAAATTCTATCTTGCATGGGCAAAGTTTTCATCCGAAACAACTCAAAAGAAGCATTCCTTATGGTGAATCTATAAGAATGAAACGCAATTGCTCCGATGAAGATATGATGGAAACGACTTTCCATGAAACTGAACAAAGATTCCTACAAAGAGGATATAACATCCAGGATGTAAAAATAGGGCAGGAAAAAGCTCGGAACTTGCCCAGAATAAATACATTACAGAAAAAAGACAAAAAGACTGAAGACAATAAAATCAGACTCATCCTAACCTATAGCAAAGAGAATTATCAGATTGTGACAATCCTGAAAAAATACAGGCATATCCTACAAAAGGACCTGGACTTGAAAAACAAAATCGGTGAAACACCGGCCATCTCATACAGGAAAGCTCCTTCATTAAAGGACAAACTAGTCAAGAGTCACATGACATCACAACGAAAAACAGACTGGTTAACGGATAAAAACAAAGGATTTGTGCACTGCAACAAATGTAAAGCCTGCAAATTAGGGAACAACACTTGGATGATAAAGGACTTATTGGGAAAACTTTTTTCGATCATGGAGAAAATAACATGTGAAACAACATATGTGGTATATGTCATCGAATGCCACTGTGGACTCCGCTACATAGGGAGCACGATCTGTCCCCTAAAGAAACGTTTCCTTGAGCATCTAAGAGCGATTCATAACAATGATCTGAATTACGCTGGCCATTGCCAAACATCTCAAAAGCCACACAGAGAAATCGTGGAAGGATATCAGATACTTTGGATTAGCGACCATCCCAAAAAACGAAAGAGGGGGTGACAGGACTCTCAAACTACGGAGACTCGAATCAAAAATGATTGTGAGATTTAAAACGAAAATTCCCCATGGTTTAAACGCAGATGAGGACCTACATGTACACTTGGGATAACTAAATTGATCATGAGGTGGATAGCAATAACCAACATCAATATCATACTCTGTCAGGCACTAAGCCATTACTGGGCATTAACCTGAACTGGACAATGCCGAGAGATACTAATCAACAGGCATTGAACAAACCCAACAAATAACAAAGAAACAATAACAAAGAAACAAAGAAAGAATACTACAGCGACACTAACGACACTGAGAAATAAAAATGCTACAGAAAACCTCATGATTGAGACATCAAGAATAAAGCTCCATAAAATGAAATCATCACAGCTGGCGGTGTTTGACACTCAGTCAAAATAATAATGATACCCGAGAACATTCGCCATTGAAACCAAATCTGAAAAACAAACTCGCTTATGGTGAAATAAAAAAATTGAACTACAAGTACCATAATGCCTCCTAATAGGCTAACATAGGGAACTATAAATTGTAACACAAAGAAAGGACTCACATGCCGTGAGCAAGACCCGTAGGGGTTGAAACGCGTTGGTGGTGGTTGGGTGTGGAAATTTGCACTGCTACTGGAAGAATAAAAACAAATATTGCTGAATCCTTTGTGTGCGGTTTTCTTCAGTGTGAAGAAGAAATTGGGTAAAAAAAAAAAATATATATAGATATATTTATATATCTCCAAAAATCCCTCACAGGCAATGAACACGCACTCGAAAGGATCTTTGCTTTCCAATTTTTTATTGCACCATAGTTCTTGCAGTAAGTTACCAACGCGTTTCACCGCCTACAGACGGCGTGATCAAGCCGTCTGTAGGCGGTGAAACGCGTTGGTAACTTACTGCAATAACTATGGTGCAATAAAGAATTGGAAAGCAAAGATCCTTTCGAGTGCGTGTTCATTGCCTGTGAGGGATTTTTGGAAATTGAATTCGGCGGGGCTCTGCTGAGGAACACGCACCGGTAATAGAGCGCCAGGGGTCAACCAAACTGAGCCGAGTTGTGGAATATTTATATATCTATATATATATATATTGCTTCGAATCTTCTGGTTTCCAAATCTATTCACAGAAGTCACGGCACCACAGCAGCAGTAAGTTTAAATTATTTATTCTTCAAAACAACATGTGCAATAGCAACAGGACGGCCTACGCGTTTCGACTATACTTAGTCTTCAACTGGACCATAGAGTCCTATGTGTCTAGACAATTTATACTGTGCTCTGTGTTAGTACCCTCATCAGTTTCCATACCATTTAAGAACAACTAGACTACCAATCCTGAGCATATTTACAAGGCACATTATGGTCGCCATTTTGCACTTGATTTTCAATTCCATCCTCGTTGTTATCTAGTAAAGTACTATTATGTGATGTGTTTGAAAAAGAAGTGCAAAGTGCAAAAATATCAAAGGAGACATTCATTAATTTGCAATTAATCACATTAAAGTGCACAGTGCTTATTATCAGAATTCATGCATATGTTCCAACCTCCTTACTTTTAAATTCATGTGAAGTACATCATTTTTATATCTGCATGAATTACAGATAAACAATGAGAATTAGATGTAATTAATTCATCAGATAACCTGGTCTAAGGCAACTGGAATCTATTTCGTCATTATTATGCAATTGCGCTGATTCCTAAATATTTTTCGAAGTGAAAATTATTATTGTTTTCTTTAGTAAAGTACAGCTTTATAACGTACTAGGAAAGTGCAGAAGTGCATAATACAAAAGTTTCTATTTTTTGTGTTCATAGATTTATCATATATCACATTTAAGTGCAAGAAGTGCCAAGACCAAAATAATTCATTCAGATGTTCGCAGGCTTGTTGCAACTAGAATTCCTGTAAGGTGCATGTTTCTTTATAAGATGTGGGATAATAGCAAAGAATGACATAAAATGGTAAAAGTTGGGAATAATTAATTCAATCCAAAATCTAATCAAAGTCAGCCGGAATCTATTTGATTCTGCAAATCCAATAGTTCATGATTCTTTTCTCAAGTAGAAATTATTGTTCTTTTCAGAAGTTCAGGATGGCTTTTAGTGAGTGTCTTCTTTGTTTTTACTTTTTTGCTTCATTGGGATTCATTTTGTAATGTGAAAAGGAAATCATTGCACTATTTCCCACTTTTGCAAAGTTTGCACTCAATTCCACTTCCTTCTTACTTCATTTAAACAATGGTTCCAGCCATCTGTCCTGTTACAATAGAAGATCTTCATTCATGTCAATCCCAACTTTCGTTCTTTTTGCTGCAATTTTATAGTCTTTTTCTAAGATTTGTTGAATGTCTCCATGTTTTTGTGCACTTCTGAAGGGCTTTGTTGTTGATGAGATTCTTTTTATTTTTATTTGTCTTCCTTTTCAAGGAAAAAGTGGGGGGTTGAGTTCATTAAATGTACATTGTTTTCGAGGGAATTGGCTTATCAGTGCTGTTGGTCAAAATTTGCGAGTTGTTTGCTTCTTTATTTCTCCAAGTGTACATGTAGCTCTGCATCCAGGTTATGACCATGTGGGAATTCTGTTCCCATCCCGAGAATCATTCTGCTTTCCATCTTTCTTAATTTCAAAGTGCGATCTCCTCCTCTTTCAGAAGTTTTGGCGAGTTTCAACCCCGAGTATGTTAATTTTGTGCAATCTCCTTTATGTTGTTCGTTAAAATGTTTTGCCATGGGGTAATTTGAATCGTTGTTCTTTATCGCATGCAGATGTTGGAGAATCCGCAGTTTTAGTTTGTTGATGGTGCTCCCGATTTAGAGGCCGATTATGATGGCGGACGGACCTGAGTCCGTCTGCCACCATAGAGAAGGAGGGACCGTCCGCAGGGGCTGCGGCGGTCCCTCCATGCTAATTAGGATGTGACCGCCACCCTGGCGGTCACATCCTGTATATTTATCATTGCGGCGGGTGCTGCTGGAAGCAGCACCCGCCACAATGATAAAAATTTATGTTGTGCATTTGCATGCACAAAGCGGCAGGCACCTCGCGGTGCCTGCCGCTTTGTGCAGGCAAAGGCATGGGGGTACCATAGGTACCCCCCATGTGCACCCCCCACCCCCCCCTTCACCCCTGAGGGCCCGCAACGGGCCCCCAAACACAAATCCGTATGCCTTTACACGGGGGAAATGCCGCCGTGTAAACGCATCTTTCTGCTGAAATCCTAATATGGCTGGCGGTGTCTGATAGACACGGCCAGCCATGTTGAAGCTTTTCCGCCGCGGACGGAAGGCGTCCGCGGCGGAAAAGCTGCGGACTGAAAAACAATCCCCCAGCCATCCTAATCTGGCGGGGGGTCTTTTTCAGTCCGCAGCGGTTTTCCCGCATCCTCCGGGCCGGCGGTGGCTTCCGCCGGCCCGGAGGATGCGGGAAAACCGCAATCGTAATCAGGCCCATAATCTTTTCCACATGGGCATCTAAGTCTGTAAATTACAAACTTTGATTCACAGGTAATGTGATCTGAGATCTTCTCAATTTTCCCATTTTGCAGTGTATATTCTTTGATGTTCTGCCATGCTCGCAAGCTTTGCACTTGGCACATTTCCAAAAACCAGGTGTGTTCAGCCACGAGATTGTTTCTTCTTGTTGCTTACTCCCCAAATGGCTTTGCGTCAAAATGTCTCTTAGGGACAATGTCTTCCTATAAGTGATACAATGGGTAGGGTGTCAGGTGTTCCTTGAGGGTTTCATCTAATAGGAGAATATCCCAATTCTTTTTTATAACCCTCTTGAGATTTTGACTCTGGTTGTCAAAGTCCATAATGAGACGTGTTTTATTTTCTGATTCTTCCATCTGTGGATCTTTCGCGATCTCTCGAGCTCCCGTTGTTTGTTTTTGTTCTTTCTGTGAGATCAAGAGATCTGATCTGTTCTTCATATGCATCCGGGATTTCGCTGTTATTAGGACTTCTAACGGATATCCTCTAGATAGGAACCGGCTAAACATTCTCTCTATTTCTGCATCCAAATCTTCTTTTTCCGAGCAGTTTCTTTTCCCTCTTAACATCTCTCTGTACGGTATACTCCATTTTAAATTTGAAGGATGACTGCTGTTGGCATAGAGGATGCTGTTACAGGATGTCGGTTTGTGGTACATCTTGGTGCATAGTTTGTTATTCCGTATGCTTACTTCTACATCCATGTAAATCACACAGGTGTTGCTGATGGTTGATGTGAAGTGTAGATTGTACCGGTTGTTCTCAAGAGAGTCTATGAAAGCCTGTAGTTCTGTTTGGTTCTCATCCCAGACTACAAAGAGGTCGTCAATATAACGACACCAACTTTTGATTTTTCGATGTTTTTTGTTTTCTTCCAATAACACCTCTTTAACCCAGATGGCCATAAGTAGATTCGCGTACGTGGGGGCAAAAGATATCCCAATCGCCGTCCCTTGTCGCTGTAGATACAGCTTGCCCTGAAAGAGGAAGATGTTGTGTGTCAGGCAATAGGTTAAGATCTCGATTAGCATGGCCGAGTGTTCCAGAAAGCTCACTGATCTTTCTTTTAAGAAAGTCTGAACCGCATCTATACCGTCCTGATGTAGTATGGACGTATAGAGCGAAGAGACGTCTATTGTTGCCATTAGGTAACCCGTGTCCCATTTTATGTTATCCAACTTGTTCACAAAGTCCATAGTATCTCGTAGATATGAGGGTAGTTCCGTCACATAATTCATTAGGAATATGTCTATGAACCTTGAAGTTGTTTCTAGCAGGGAGCCAATCGAACTGACTATAGGTCTGCCAGGTGGTTTATTTACTGGTTTGTGTACCTTCGGTAGAAAGTATATTGTCGCCGTGATGGGATTAGCCGTTTTCAAATACACATATTCATCAAAATCAATTAGTTCCCTCTCTTTCCATCCTAGAATATATATTAGGCCTGGGTGGTAAATTCCATTCCGCTCGCGGAATTTGGGTAATTTTGCGTTCCGCGGAGAACGCGAAATTGCCCAAAATTATGCGTTCCGCAACTTCGCAACATTTTTTGCTTGTTCACGTTCTCAAAATGCGTGTTTGCGAGATATTTCCCCCCGAGCAAGCAAACAGCAATTGCGTACAGGAAAAAAGAATCGCGAACAAGCAATTCCGCGTGTTCGGGGAATTTCTGCATGTTTGCGGAGATTTTTTACCGTTTCGCAGAGATTTGAGCAAATTCCGCCCACCCCTAATATATATATATATATATACACATATAAATATACATACACATATATTAGAGCGAAAGCCAGTTGCTGAGAAATCAAACTCACTGGAGCCGTGGCCTCAATTTGCACTAGACTTTATTAAAGCAAACGTGTCCCCCACGCGTTTCGGAGTTCCTTCACTCCTTGTTCACGGGTAAAGTAATGCGGGTGGCATTAACATTTAAAGATACAGCGTTCCCATTAGTAATAGACATGGAAAAGATTTGTATATACATCTGTCGAACTGATTTTGTATTGTTAACAATATTATGCTTTGCAGTGATTTGATGGCCGATAGACAACGAACATAATATGCAATTAATGACGTATTTATGCAAACCATAAATTTCCAACAGTTTACTAAAATAAACCCAAAGTCGGGTAAAGCAGCATACGCCCTGATATCAGATGCTAAATTCAATCGCTGATTGCAGCCCAAGTGATACAATGTAGTCCAATCTTCCCCAAGTGGGGTTTATCAAAGCAAAAGTTGCCAAATGTGTAACTGTCCAAAACATAATGACAATCGCTTCTGGGCTATACATCAAGTGTGTTCTCAAAGGAAATTCATGTGATTTCAGTAATGTGCCATTATCGGATATAAACTCTAGTCGTGCTCAAGTGAGCAATGTATTCATATAATCAACCGCAGTAGTCAAAAACGATCTTCTCCTCTGTAACAAAACCAAAACACAGGAAATTACTAAAATAATAGGAACTGCTGTGTACAACAAAATAAGTAAAAGAGGCTGGTAAAAACATATTCTTTAAAAGACAGCAAACGTAGAGACAGTACCAGGTTCTATATCAAGTTTCAAGATTTATCTTAAGTGAATTGACATTTCCTCGTCCAGATTTAAACCAAAAGGGCTTACTGTGTTGTATTTTATTATCATTTTAGACTCCAGCTTTCGTAACTCTAATGTACGATTCCCACCCCTGTCCCTTAGAGGAACGGAATCAAGTACACAGAATTTCAAAAGGTTTTGGTTTTGATTGTGTTGTTTTAATAAAGTCTACTGCAAATTGAGGCCACGGCTCAAGTGAGTTTGATTTCTCAGCAACTGGCTTTCGCTCTATTATTTTGGGAGGGGCATCCCTGCCGTGTTTGCCCGCCGTGTTTAGTGGCTTGACACGCCGAAAAACTACGTACAAATTTTAAAAATGAAGTCAAGCCCACCCCGGAAGCAGTGTTGGAAGAGGTGAAGGACTTGAGTAACCACAATTGCTGTGGACGCCGAGGTACTGCTGAAGGGAACGAGGGGTCGGAGGACTTCACTTCCAGGCATCAGAGAGGCGGTAAATGGCGATCATCGATATCCGACATCCGACACTGTGAGTAATACCACGAAGGGGATACGAAGAACGAGTGATTGTAGCTACGCACAATCACCCAGCAGATTAGACAAAGACGGCTGAATTAAAAGCTGGGACTAAAGTGTTTGTAACATCAATATGGTGACGGAGAGGGGCAATAAACGTAGAGAAGCAGCTTTGAAGCCAATGGGGCGTTGGCTGTACTGTGGACGATGTTCTTAGAGGAGCTCCTGGTGTGGGTCTGTCTATATACCTGTCTATTTGCGGAAGTGCTTTCAGGTTGACCAGCCCCCTTGCCCTTCCCCCTGTTGTTTGATGTACCAGGAATTGTCAGTGAACTAACATCTGGTAGGGCCGACGGTTTACAGCTTACCATCTCTTCTACCTTAATCAACCTGGCTTCTACTGTTGTTAATTTTAGTAACATTGGTTCTAATAGTACAGTAAACATTGTTTCCAATCTGCCCCAAAAATTCCCTTCTTGTGTGATGCTAGCAGGCTTTTCTGTCTCAGTGTGGGGGATGGTGTTGGAGGGACACTCATTGGGCTCCTTTTCGCTTGCCACGAGTCTCAGTCTCTTCCCGGGAACTCTTTGAGCAGGCCTACGCTGTTTCTGCGGTCCTCTGCCCTTCTTTTTCTTGGGTGGTGGGTCAGCAGAGTGGTGTGAACTTAATTTGGCTTTCAGGCCTCTAGTTGTTACTTTAGGTCTGACTGGACTACTTTCTGAGTTAGAAGACAAAAAAGAGGAAGCAAATTCCATCACTGCTTCAGGTTCAGTACATAATTACGATCTTCCCGTATAGGGGGTGCCTCTTGTATGGACTTTGATCTCGCATCAGTGAATACAGGGGTCAAGGAAACTCTAGGGTTAGTATGGCCCGTAAATCCGTTACGCTCGTGAAATTTGCGGATTTTCGGCAATTTTGCGATCCGCGAATCTCGCGAAATTGACGAAAAATCGCAAATTCGCAAGCGGGCGGATTTTTTTTTTTTTTCATGGCCAGCTCACTCAAGGGACCCCTGCGCCCTTTGGCGCGATGGCATAGTATCACACACATCGTCACTGGAGACAACTCTTTTGGCACTTTACGCAGCTGTAGTGTAGGAAAAGCACTATACATTTACCCAACGAGGTAGCACTTACTGATTAGCCAGTAGAAAGTACTCCAGGTGAGTAGAGGTATCGCACAATACTGTTGCGTCTTCTTGGATAAATATAAAGGGCAGGATTCATTCTGGCACGATGCTCCTGTCACAAAAATTAAACCTCAACAGGAAGCACTTACAGCAGTTGCCCGAGTTGAAGGTCAAGTTCAGTAACGCATTCATCAGCCCAAAAACAATCGTGAGCTTTGTCGAGGCTGGGCAGGTGTGCTTTCTCCCCATATCTACCGTCGAAAATTAGCTGTGCTGCTGGATGGAGGGGGGGGCCTTTGCATCCTTCACTTTCACGAGCTCAATCCCCGTGCAGTTCCTGTGACCAGGAGCTTCTTTCTCCTCATCTGCTGCTCTGATCGGTCTCTGTCATCACACACAAGAGGCATGTGAACTCGCATAGAAGCCCGCCCGTTTGGCCCCACCCCACACACTAGCAGTGTGCACCGTCTCCCCGCCATTTACCCACTATGATGGACAGCTCACTCAAGGGACCCCTGCACCCTTCGGCGGGATGGCATATTAGTAACACACACATGGTCACTGGAGGAAACTCTTCTGGCACTTTACGCAGCTTTAGTGTAGGAAAAGCACTACACATTTACCCAAAGAGGTAGCACTTACTGATTAGCCAGTAGAAAGTACTCCAGGTGAGTAGAGGTATCGCACAAAATGGTGGCGTCTTCTTGGATAAATATGAAGGGCAGGGTTCATTCTGGCACAATGCTCCTGTCACAAAAATTAAAGCTCAACAGGAAGCACTTACAGATAATTGAAGCAGGTGCCCGAGTTGATGCTCAAATTCAGTAACGCATTCATCAGACCAAAAACAATTGTGAGCTTTGTGGAGGCTGGACCGGTGTGCTTTCTTCCCTTATCTACCGTGTGTGGGTGGGGCCAAACGGGGGAGCTTCTGTGCGAGTTCACGTGCCTCTTGTGTGTATAAAAGGTCAGAGACCGATCAGAGCAGAAGATGAGGAGAAAGAAGCTCCTGGTCCCAGGAACTGCACAGGGATTGCGCTCGTGAAAATGAAGGATGCAAAGGATCGTCACCCCCCAGGGAAAAAAATGGTAGGGAGGGGGCCAAGGTACCCAAAGCTACGGGGACCACCACCCCCGGGGCTTTATGTATTGTGGGAAGGGGGCTGCGTGGCCCCGCTCCTGGAGCACTCAAGGGCCCCGTCACCCCCCGAGGTTACAAAAAAAAAATAGTAGGGGGGCTGCAAGGTCTCCAAAGCCCCAGGGACCACCACTCCCCGGGGCTTTATATATTGTGGGAGGGCCGGCTTCGGCAGTGTCCCGGGGTGTCCATCCCGCTCTCCCATATCAAGGAAATCTGTTCTCTCTTTCAAAATCTAAATCAGATTGCTTTTTCAGATAGGGAGCTGCATGTTAGAAGCTCCCATGTGGAAAAGCAATACCGGCTCCCAAAGGCGTAGAAGTTGTGCACCAGAGGTGCTGGAGTCGCGTACCCTACAGATTATGAGTCGTGCATCCAACGCGTGGACACCAGGAGGCCGCACTGAGCACTGTGCTGGGTGCACAACTTCAAATGTTTCTGTAAAAAAATGAGCCCCTCTTAGTAATTTCTAATATTGCCTGGGACCCCATCCCCTGGGGCTTACATAATATGCTGGGGACCGTGGGGGGGAGCCAAAATGCCCCCAAGGTCCCAGCCGGCTCCCTGTGTCCTTCGGGAGCCGGCATTGCTTTTCCACATGGGGAGATGCTAACTTGTATGTGGAAAAGTTATCTGGTTTGTATTTTGAAAGTGAGAACAGATTTCACTGCTCTGTCTTTCAAAATGCAAACCACGTTTGCTATGGGAGGGCGGGAGCCGCAAGACTCCCGCCCTCTCATAGCAAACAGCATGGGGGGGCCTGGGAGCCCACTTCAACCATTTATTTTATAGCTCTGGGGGGTGGCTCTCACTGTTTCATAGCAAACAGCAATGTTGAGAAAATCTTCCAGTAAGATAACAAAGGATTTTGAAGTCCATTTTCTGCGTTTTTGTTGTAGGTTTCAGCCTTTAAAGTAGCGACAATTTTAACTCCGTCTTTGTAAATATGCCGCCAAGTTTTGTAATGTCGACAATCTCGTCTCCCATTTAAATAGGCACCAACGACCCCGACACCGCCAGAGCCAACCTGCACGAAGGGATGAGAGACGTAGCCGAATGGATGACGACCAGCCGCCTGAAACTGAACTCAGACAAGACGGAGGTCCTCATCCTGGGCTCCACGCCCTCCGCCTGGGACGACTCCTGGTGGCCCCCCGCCCTGGGCACCGCACCCAAACCGACGGACCACGCACGCAACCTGGGCTTCATACTGGACTCCTCCCTCTCCATGACCAGACAAGTCAACGCCATCTCCTCGTCATGCTTCAACATCCTGCGCATGCTACGTAAGATCTTCCGGTGGATCCCCACCGAGACGAGGAAGACGGTCACCCAGGCCCTCGTCACCAGCCGACTGGACTACGGCAACGCCCTCTACGCCGGAACCACCGCCAAACTCCAGAAGAGACTCCAGCGGATCCAGAACGCCTCGGCGAGACTCATCCTCGACATCCCCCGACGCAGCCACATCTCCGGACACCTGAGAGATCTACACTGGCTCCCGGTCAACAAGAGAATCACCTTCCGGCTCCTCACCCACGCGCACAAAGCCCTACACGACCAAGGCCCGAGCTACCTCAACAACCGGATCAACTTCTACACTCCCAAGCGCCTCCTCAGATCAACCAACCACGCCCTCGCCACCGTCCCCCGCATCCGAAGAGCGACAACAGGAGGAAGATCCTTCTCCTACCTGGCCGCCAAGACCTGGAACTCACTTCCGACCGATCTGCGCCTGACCCAAGACCACCTCTCCTTCAGGAAGAAGCTCAAGACCTGGCTGTTCGAGCAGTAGCGGCACCCCCCCCCCCCCCTCCCAGCGCCTTGAGACCCTACGGGTGAGTAGTGCGCTCTACAAATGACCTGATTGATTGATTGATTGAAGTATTTATTGAAGTGCATTGTGAATCGTGAAGCAACACTGTCTAATTGTGAACGATAAAGAATTGAAAGAGTTTTGTACTTCTTTTGCTCATAATGTGCATTGGGGCAGATTTACAAGTTCATTGCGTTACTGTTGCATCATTTTTAAGATGGGAAAAGTGACGCGAAAGTGGCTGGAGGGGCTTGTAAATCTGCTACACAGTGTTCTGTCTTACTTTGCTTTCCTTTCTGTCATGTAGAGGATAGTGGGTAAATATAACGGATTCTGTACAGCCAGTACCTTTCAACCCTACCCCCAAACTGCTTACTGCCTGTTACCATAGTAACAGTTCATGGAACACTTAAGTGAGCACAGCGGTTAGAATTTCACCACACTATGTTGCTGATCGAAACAGTTACTGTGCTGGAGTTTTAAAAGTTTTCATATGAACCGTTAGTCGTAGAAGTCAGCAGTGGAAAATATAATAAAAATAATAGCGGGGGTTCGCTGGGGCCCCCACAGACCCGGGGCTTCAATTATGTTGGAGGGGGGTGCAGAAGGCTGTGTAAATTATATCGGGAAAACAACAATGCTGCTTATTGCGGCTTATCTTTAATAAAATGTGGAATAATGTTTATTTATTAGGCAGTATTCACTTTTGTTATGGATAGAGTCACTTTGTTACAGGAAATTTATTAATATGTAGGATGGCTTGTTCTGTATGTGTGCGTGGAACAAATGTAACGTTTAATTGGCTAAGGTGTTCCAACAACAAGCTTAATGTTCATTGGGTGTGAACTATTGAAAGTAGAAGTGTTTTCTGCAATTCACTTCTGCTCTGGAGCGTAGCAAGGACATCTAATTGGCTTACATGTTGTAAGGAGGACGTTCCTGAGCTTTATGTTGGTTGGTTGTGAACTATTAAAAATAGAAGTATTGCCAGCCATTCACTTCGCTCTGCGGAGTAGGAGGGACATCTGATTTGCTGATGCTCCAAGGAGGACTTTCCCAAGCTTAATGTTGATTGGCTGTAAACTGTTGAAAGTAGAAGTGTTGTCAGCAATTTCTTCCCTCTTCGCGGAGTATTAGGGACATTTCACTGGGTAACGTGTTCCAAGCGGGACCTTATGAAGCTTAATGTTCATTGGCCATGAAGCATTAAAAGTAGAAGTTTTGGCAGTCATTCCTTCCTCCTCTGCGGAAAAACATGGACATTTTATTGGCTAAAGTGTTTCAAGCACAAGTTTGCTCCTTATTGGGTGAGAATGGTTCACTGTTGTCAGTGATTTTGTGCCGCACATCCAAATGAGTATGGGAAAAGAAAGTAGTAGAGGGGAGGTTAGGAACACTGTTAACTCTGTACTGTGGTCATAAGGTGGTGGACAGGGATTATGAAGGTACATTTTTTTTATATGTTTGAAGGGTCATTTATATATTTACAGTGTGGTGTACAAATCAGAGGCGGAAAAATGTCAGTGTCTTGCAGTGTTTTTTTAATCAAGTTTGCAGGTGGGATACTTCCCAGGAGCACTATTTACTTATAATGTGGTGTTTACTTTTCTGATGGGGAGGTGTGGTTGTGCAGCAAAAAGTTCATTCTAGGTTTGAAACAGTTTTTATTTAGCAAATACAATTAAACTTTCTTCAGAAACTGACGCTGTATATATGAAAGGGGTGACAATTAAAAATGCAATGTCATAAAATATCAGCTAAGCGTGGCCATACCCTCCTTTTTTCTGCTATAGTTTGTAAAAGTGTTGCCCCATATTCTTGATAATGTAAGAGGGCATCAGTTACTTTTAGATAAAGTAGAATGGAAGTGCTACAACAAACACTCCCTCACTACATTATCTGAGGTCAGGAGAACAAGTAAAAAACAGTTAAATGCAAGTGACTTCATATTACATAGAAATGTATGCATTATTAATTTTCAAATTTTATTCTGTAGAATTCAGGAACTTTCTGTCGTAGTGCTTAGAGTTCGCACACTGCTAACAAATCACATACTCACTTAAGAATATATAGGATGGTACTATTATAATATACAGAACTCGTCCTATATATTCTTTAGGGAGAAGGTGAAGAGGAACCGCAAATGAGAAGACTAGAAATTTGAAAATAACATTCAGAAACGTAGAGTTTATTAAATATTTAAAGTAACAAACTATGTATGAAAGCTATATTTTTTATTCTGCAATTTTGTAAAATATGCTCACGGAAAAAAATTCTGATCAAGTACGTTCTAATGTTTCCTAAGCTGTATTACAGATGGCGCCAAAAAATCTCCTATTCCTCTTCTGTAACAATAGGACAATCTATTACAATATAACGATTAATACCATTGTTATAGTAAAAAGAAAAGGAAAAAAAGTTATCTATTTAACAGAACATCCATAACAAAATATTCACAAAGAAGTTCTCCCTTTGTGAATATTGATGTACTCAGAATTTATTTTGGGTTCTGTGGGATAGAGTGGTAACCTATTCCTCTCCCTTAGGAGCACTCATTTATTCACGTTCTGAATTACTTTCCCTTTACATTTAAGTTGTGTGCCTGAACCTATACCTGGTTACCATTATTCATAAATCCATAACAAAATACTTTCGATCTGTAATTATTTTCTGAGCTTCTTTTCTCTGGGAGGTCAAAAAGTTTGATCTTCATGGCGACGGGTCATAAACTCCTCTAAGATCATGACTGTGAAAATTATAATATATAGATTCACAGTATATGATCAAAGGGGGGAACAGACTAAAAACCAGAAGCTGGTGACGTTGCTTATATATCTTTACTCTTTGTGATGACGGGTCATGAACTCCACTGAGATTAGCATAACTGTTAATATTATAATATACATATTAACAGTATATAATACCTAGGGGAAAACACACTAACAACTGGAAGGTGGTGACATTGATTGTAAATGTTTAGGGTTTGCGCCGACGGGTCACCAACACCTCTGAAGCAAAGTACAGTATCTATATTATAATATAGAAAGTCACAATATATAAGCTGAAAGGAGCCAGATAAGGAGCAATGTTTGTTGTAATCTATCTGTTTCTGAAAACAAGCTGCTGACGTTACAGACAAAACGGGAAAAACATGGAATAACACTTTTTTCTAGATATAAATGTTTAAATATTGACAAATAGCCACAAATTATAACGTTCTATTAAGCCATAATGAAACAACTTACAACTCCGGAATATGTTTGTTGACGCAAAACAAGAATCCGATGCTAGAAAAGGGAACCTGCATCACAGATTGGCGACGCAGAAATAACTTGCAAAAACTAAACTAATCGCACAATAGGTGTGGTTTATATAGTTTTTGGTTGTTTAGTAGTCTATGTTAGGAAGATTCGGCTCCGCCTATGTAGTTGTCATGTTTTACAGTTTACACATGCTCACGTTTTAACTGTTTTAATTGTTCACGTGTTGGGAAAAGTTACAAACTGTGAAGCTGTAAAGGTTTCGATTTCCATAGTAACACGTATAAGGTCCTTATTATCTACATATGTTGGAGAGTTTAAAAAGTGTTACCCGGTAAACTGTATCCTTTGCAGTCTCATGATTAAAAACATCCAAATAGAAGATATAAAAAAATATTGTTTACTATAGAAGAAAAAAGAAAACGTAATAATATTTGTTATCACTATGCTTTTTAATTAAAAAAATGCCAGCATTTGTAAAGCGTAAAGCTACCCCTGGAAAGGTGTGCCAGCACTTGGGGTGTTGGGAAGATTAAGCAAGGTGTTACCTACAGTGAGATAGTGGTGGGCTAAGATGCTGATGGAGAAAAAACAGCAATGGACCGCACACCGCTAGCCCCTCCTCCTGGTCGCCCCTAAGCACTCTGGTATGTGCAGTGCCTGAAGTTCGAAGAATTACTGAAAGTTTGTAAGTGGTTCACCTATGTAGGTGCAAGTAGATACTTGTTGTTCCCCCGATCTCTAGACCCGGGACATGGCCCGGGTTTCGGGATATCTTCCTTCATCAGTAGAGAAAGTCAATAGGGGTGGAAGAGAAGGCCACCTCGTAACCGTCACGGGCCTCGTTGCCCAGCACGCAAGTGCGTCGTTCAGAAGCTCGTCTGCTTGGGAAGCTCAAGAGAGCCCTGATGTAGAAAAAACAGCAATGGACCGCACACTGCTAGCCCCTCCTCCGGGTCGACCCTAAGCACTCTGGTATGTGCAGTGCCTGAAGTTCGAAGAATTACTGAAAGTTCGTAAGTGGTTCACCTATGTAGGTGCAAGTAGATACTTGTTGTTCCCCCGATCTCTAGACCCGGGACATGGCCCGGGTTTCGGGATATCTTCCCTCATCAGTAGAGAAAGTCAATAGGGGTGGAAGAGAAGGCCGCCTCGTAACCGTCACAGGCCTCGTTGCCCAGCATGCAGGTGCGTTGTCCAGAAGCTCGTCAGCTTGGGAGGCTCAAGAGAGCCCTTATGTAGAAAAAACAGCAATGGACCACACACTGCTAGCCCCTCCTCCGGGTCGACCCTAAGCACTCTGGTATGTGCAGTGCCTAAAGTTCGAAGAATTACTGAAAGTTCGCAAGTGGTTCACCTATGTAGGTGCAAGTAGATACTTGTTGTTCCCCCGATCTCTAGACCCGGGACATGGCCCGGGTTTCGGGATATCTTCCCTCATCAGTAGAGAAAGTCAATAGGGGTGGAAGAGAAGGCCGCCTCGTAACCGTCACAGGCCTCGTTGCCCAGCACGCAGGTGCGTCGTCCAGAAGCTTGTCAGCTTGGGAGGCTCAAGGGAGCCCTTATGTAGAAAAAACAGCAATGGACCGCACACCGCTAGCCCCTCCTCCGGGTCGCCCCTAAGCACTCTGGTATGTGCAGTGCCTGAAGTTGAAAATATTCTTAAATTACAAGTAGGGCTCCTTGATTTATGTTTTTACTGATTTCTAAAGATAAATACAGACAGAAAAGTATTTATTTTCCTATCTGTATTTATTTTAAAGTGTGGCTAAATACAGAAATTGGGTTCTTTTTTGAGCGTTTGTAAATACTGTCAATGATGAGTAGTAGGCCAATAGGTCTGTTGTTCTAAAAGTAAAAGGGTAAAAACAATTAAAAAACATTTAGTAAAGAGCCTTAAAGAGCAATATATATCCTCGTATAAAAAAACGTGCAATTTTAATATGAAGGTTGCGTATAGTTTATCATCTAAGAGGGTTTACATGATTGAAAACGGTCAGTCTTTCAACCATGAGTGCATATTTATCAGTAAAATAAATGTGGAAATATACTAATTTCAGATTCATTTTTTTACAAAACCCGAAATACATATTGGTAAATACACATACAATTACTTAAAAAACAAAAAGGATAAATACAGATGGAAATGCCCCCAAATAAATACCATAAAACCAGGAGGTATAATTATAAGCTATAAAACACTACTGTTAAGTTTGTTTTTACTATAAAAAGTATACACGTCTTATTAAATTTTACTTAACAAACACTCTGGGTTGTAGGGATATTGTAGTTAGAAATTAGCATTTAAAAAACCTTTGAAATTCACTGAAAAAACCATAGATTTCAGGTAGGTTATAGTTTGAAATTATCATTGAAAAAACCTTAGAAATTCACTGAAAAAATCATAGGTTTCAGGTAGGTTATAGTTAGGAATTATCATTTAAAAAAACCTTAGAAATTCACTGAAAAAAACATAGGTTTTAGGGGTGTTTTACTTAGCTGGACATTTCACTCGTACAAAACCATTGAAATTCCTCTGTTATAGCTAGTTGTACTAAGTATAACTCGGGCGCCCGCACTCCACTGCTCATATATTACATCATTTATGACATGGTCAGTGACATCACTGATGACATCTCAAATTACATCACTGATGACATTATGCACGTGACAATCAGATACACCTCATCATACACTAGTATAACCTTTCATCACTCACTGTAAAATACAGAGTACCATATTGGAATCCATTGACACACCAATACAACTTTCTAAAAACCCACTCAGTGATTCCTAGATCTACACACACATCTAAACACTTGCCTATAGATTCACTCATACATGCTCAAAGATCAATAGAACACTAATAAATACACGTATTATTTATTTAGTGTGTTTTATATAGCGCACAGCTACCCCAACGGGGTGTCCCGGCTCTCCTGTGTGTTTGTATGCTGAGCTAGATTTTAGAGGGAATTTTAACAAAAGAGAAAGATTTTTAAGGCTTTCCGAAAGGGGGGCTCTTCCTGAGTCACCCGGATGGAAATAGGTAGCTTGTTCCAGAGGGCAGAAGCGCATACTTGGAAGGTTCTACCGCTGGAGCGTGCTTTTTTAAATCTAGGGGTGGTGAGAAGATTTTTGGAGGAAGAGCAAAGGAGCCTGGCGTTGCTGTAGGGGGAGAGGCAGGTGGAAAGGTAGCCAGAGCCCTTTCCCCTCACTGCGCGGTGGGCCAGTATAAGTGCCTTGAATTCTGCCCTTTTTTGTATAGGCAGTCAGTGTAGTCTACGGCGGTGTAGCGAGATGTGCTCACGCAGGGGAATGCCACCCACCAACCGTACTGCAGCATTCTGGACTGTCTGGAGTCGATGGCAAAGACCAGAATTCAGTCCAATGTACTCATACACTTACATCAACATTACACACCAGCACACCCTATTCACTTATGCAGTCATCCTTACCACATATGCAAACAGTTGATCATACTTACATTTACTAAGCTACACACTTATACAAACACCACTTTATTTATTCATATAGATAATTACTCCTACTTAGTGTGTTATAAAATCACTATTACAAGTATACAGTTTTCGATACAGTTACTCACACAATCACTGAGTATTATGTATACTTATTTATATACAACAACTGTCACATACATTGCCTTTTATATTTCTACTTTATTGGACATATATCATTGAGAAATATATTTACTCATCAACACACCCATAAAGAGATTCACTTACCCAAAACAACGGTTTTCACATACAGTCTTAACCTAATATATGTACTTAATCAACTATTTGGGCGGGGCGGAGCCGGAGCCGGGCGGTCGTGATCCGTCTTGGCTCCCGGCTCCAGCGCTGCTCGGGAGCTTGGTTTGGCGGTTCCCCAGTGGCCTGGGGGCTGTTTTCGGCACGCCTTGGAAGCGGAAGGTGCAGGGCACCTGCGGGGCTGCGCCGATCGCCCCTGGTGCCGCTGAAGCGGCTGCATCTGCGAGGAGACGCGAGGAGAGGACGGCCGCGGGCAAAATGGCGGCCGGAGCGCTGATGAGAGCGCCGATGACTTCAACCCTCAGTGGGAGGTACGCTTGACGGGCGAAATTTGAGGGACGCAGGGGCTGCCTCTAGTTGAGGATAGTCTCGGGGGGGCCTCTGTAGCGGCAAGTCACCGGGGGCGACCCCCGTCACAATCTGCCTGACCTTAAAATGGCGGCCGGGTGTGACATGCAACTATCGGTCGGCGCCTCTACTTGACCGTCTGGCCCCAGCGCTTACTGCCTCTCCCATAGGCGACCCCGCAAGCTCTCTCCGTGTCTCATACCTGAGGGGGTGAGCCCTCCTCAAGGATCCTTGGCGGTGACCCTCGCCTGCATCTACGATCTACCGGACATTTGCAGTGCCTTATTGTGTGGTGCCCACCCGACGACAACAACCCGGGAGGTAGGGTCGCTGGCTGCTAGCTGATTCCTAGCGGAGCCTCCCGCTAACATATCGCACCAACAGCGTCAACATGGCCTTCACCACCTGGCGCAAGCTCACCCCCACCGAGCTGGCTGACCGCAAGCTCTCCAAGATGGCGACGCGCCTGCGGCTGGCCTCCAGCTTCGTCTTCCACCTGGACTCCCACCTACTCTCCTGGACTTCTTGACTTCTTGTTCTGTCCTGGCCGACACCTTGCTGCTGTTTTCGGACAGTTTTTTCTGGACTCTAGCCCTCCTTCCATTCCGTCGCCCTTTAACCCCTTATCCCCGTGGATGATCCTCAAATGTTTTCTCCCTTTTCTGCTTTCCCTTCTCTCCTTACCCTTGCATCCCTCCCACCCTCCCTTAGTGCTGTGACTGCATCCACACTTTTGGAACTCTGCTCTGTGATTTATTGAAATAACTCTAATCACTGGTAAATGCAGTAGACTCTTAGAGTATATCCATTCATTTCCCCTCCCTATGTATACAGGGATAATTCCAATCACTAGTATATGCAGTAGACCTTTGTACTCTCTACCATTCCTATGTGACCCTTAGAGTATATCCAGTCATATCCCTCCCTATGTATATAGAGATAACTCTAATGACTAGTCTCCTTTGTGACTTTTAGAGTATATCCATGTGTATCCCCTCCCTATGTATATAGAGATAACTCTAACGACTAGTCGCCTATGTGTCTGTTAGAATATATCCATGTGTATCCCTTCCCTATGTATATAGAGATAGCTCTAATCACTAGAATATGTAGTAGTCCGCGTAGCTCTCTACCCTTCCTATGTGACTTTTAGAGTATATCCAGTCTTACCCCTTCCCTATGTATATAGAGATAACTCTAATCACTAGTTTATGCAGGAGTCCGCTGTGCTTTCTATCATTCCTATGTGACTCTTAGAGTATATCCATGTGTATCCCCTCCCTAAGTAGATAGAGATATCACTAGTATATGCCTGGATTTTATCCAGTTGTGTCTCCTCCTTGTGTGACTTTATCTCTTGTACATTTGCAATTTTTTCTGTTTGTACCTTTTTATAACGCATGTAATCCTAAATCTTTCTATAACGCATGTTATCCTCAATCCGTATGTTTTCAACTGGTTCTTATGTAAGCCAACAATTTGCACATTCTTTTTGTACCGTCAGTCCTTATGTTTGAAACTGGGTCCTATGTTAAGCGCTCTGACACCTTCGGGTAAAGTTTGCGCTATATAAAATCGCTTAAATAAATAAAAATACATCTTTACACAGTAACACACCTTCCATCCAACTACACACTCATTCACTCTACAAATACTTTACAAATACTCTCTTAACTAATTAAAAACTAATATAGAGTTTCACATACCTAGTAACCAACTTATGCAGTAGTTTACACAAGACACAGAGTGAAACAAATATTCACACTGTTAAATGACTATCCCATATATTTAGTGAGACACTTTAAATAACTCACTTACACAGTCAATCACAGTATTAGTAAATACTCCATCCAGACAAGTAACTATATCTTCTACCACTGCCATGCACACTGTTGTCATCAAAGATGTAATTTGATTTCACATGTTGCAGTTATGATATCAATGATGTCATAGAATATATCATGAATGGTGTAATATGTGAGGTAATTTGCAGTGCCTGGCAAAGGTGCGAGCTATAGTTACTTTAGGACATGAGTTATAGTTATTTCAGATAACTATACCTGGCACATTTCAGCGGTTTTGTTAGTTGAAAATGGTATGTTTTAACTGACATTTTCACCTAACTATAACTTCCCTTTAACTTAAGTTTCTTAAAAAACATGAAGTAAGATATTATTACGATTCCTAACTGTAACATCACTTTAACCTTTGTTTTTTAAGTGAATTTCTATTTTTTTTTTTACATAAAGTAAAATGCCCATCACCCAACTCTAGCCCACGCCTTGGCCTCAAGTCAACTTTAGCTAGCATAACATAGCAACACTCACTCGATCCCTAACCCAGGAACTATATTTGTTGTACTGATAATTAATTAGGAGCGGGAGTGATGTGAAATGGGATGCGTACTTGGCTTGTGCAAGAGCAGAGCCACTGGCATTATTATTATGTATGATAGTCCAAAAATCATGTAGACCAGTTAGTTATCTTAATTGTGTTGCATGAACAATCTAATAAATTGTGTCTCCTTAATTAATGTTTCGAATTTTTCAATGGCAATATTATTTTGCAGTTTGGTCATTTTTTAAACACACCATAATACCATCTGCTATAACTTCCCCCTCATGAATCAATTTTTGTGAACTCTTTCCATCTGTGTGGCAAAACGTTTTTATTAATACTTATGGAGGAAGTGGTGAATTAATTAATGTTAATTATTGCAAATAATAATTATGCATACAACCAAGTGCACACAATTACATCATTTATGTGGCCCTATAGAATGTGCAGTGTTGTGTGTGTGACTGGCTATATAAACATGTTCTTGCAGTGCGTACTACAATGCATGCCTTTTTTCTTCTCTCCTGAAACCATCCTGCTGCTCCAGCTGGAGGTCAGGAGAAGGAGGAAAATTCAGAGCAGGGCCAAGTTGGAGACAAGAGGCAAGAGCAGCAGTAGCAACTCCTTCAACTTCCCAGCTAGTGGTAAATATTGATCACACATGCCACAGACAGCTGAACCACATCACCCCTCACACACCAGCCAGTGCCCTCCCACCACAACTCCTCCACAAGGGTCTTGGGGGTGTAGAGACCCAGACCACAGGCAAAAAAAACAATTAACCGGATGGATAATTTGGAAGTGTATTTTATTTAAGAAATCTGTGGGTCTTTTGTGAGTATTGTGGGTGGGATTATATGGATAAGGGATAGCTTAAGGTAATAGGTATTTGCTTAGTGTATAAGAAGGGGTGGGTTTGTTGCAGGTGGTACGTGTTTAAATGGGTTGAGAAAGGGGCAGTTTAGTGTTATTTTATAGGGAATTAGGCAAAGTAGTCGGTCTGTTTTGCGTCTTGAAGGTGGCTTTTTTTATTATAAATATATATTTGTGTTATACTTAATGATCTCTTCTTTTATTAGATAAGTGATTTGCTTTAGTGTTTACTGTTAACTCCCATGTAAACCTCGGAGTTCCACCTATATATCAACAGATACCCAGCCCTAAACCTGCCTCATCATAAAGAAGAAATTCCATTGTACTGTCTCTCTACATGAGCTCCCATGCCAGGCTACCCCAATATAGGCTTCCTCCCTTAAGCATTCAGTCTTAGAAAATTGACCAGGCTCAATGCATGCATTGAACTTCAAAGCTTGTTGTCACTTGAGCCTATTTACGTTAATATTGGATGTGGCCTTCCCCTCTTCAATCACTTCTAAGTAGTAGTAAGCTTAGAATAGAATGCACATTAAAACTTAGGGGCATTTTATTAAGACAGGCGATAACATTATCGCCGTTTTAGTGGCAAAAAACTGTCGCTTAAATGGCAATAATGGGCTCGATAATATGCTCTATGGAACTTCAATTGAAGCCCATGTTAGATATGAATGACATCTAACATGGGCTTCAATTGGAATTCCATAGAGCACATTATCAAGCCCATTATCGCCGTTTTAGCGGCAGTTTTCTGCCACTAAAACGGCGATAATTTTGTCGCCTGTCTCGATTATATGCCCCTATGATCCTCAAACCAAACATTTCCATCCTCACCCGAGTATGGATGGCAGTCAACTCAATTCACCTATGGATTGCTGTTGATGCAGGTGTTTTTCCCATGAGGACTTACTGTTGACATCTCTAACAAGCTCAAAAGGGAACAGGTCAAAGGAAAAGCAGTTTCTTATTTCGAGAAAAACAGGTGAATCAACAAATGGGATTCTGAAACAATAAAGAAGAGAGAATTAGCAGTACCTAAAAAAGAGGCCGGCATAAATAAAACGAGCATATGAAATGCAAATGGTCTCGCATTACTGAAAGTTTGAGCTATTGGCGTTGCTAATAACAATGCAACGCTAATAGCTCAAACCTTTAGTAATGCAAGACCTATCACATTTCTGTTGGAAATGGCCCTTTTTTGCAGTGTTACCCCCAAACATTTTGCTTCTTCCTCCTATTTCTTCCTGACCTGTCTTTGTTGGTTTTAGGACTCTGGGAACTTTACCACTGCTCATCAGTGCTAAAGTGCAAGTGCTCCTGTTGTAAATTGTTATTATGGATTGGTGTTTCCAAGATTGGCATATTTAATTTACTGATAAGCCCCTAGTAAAGTGCAGTGCGTGTGCCAGGGCCTGTAAATCAAATGCTACTGCCGCCCTAAGTGCGCTGGGGATGCCCAGACGTGGGTCCCAGGCACTCCACACCACTTGGAGTCAAGCTAGCCGGGCTGAAGAGAGGCGTTACCTCGAAACCGGTCCGGTCCTCGGATGCTTGATTCCGGTCTGGGAAAGATATGGCTGTTGTAGTTCGGACTGGACTGTTCCCATGGGGCAACAGGGTCAGAGCTGATTTGCATAAAGCCATTATCTGACCCAGGGTGGTGTGGAGTGCAAAAAAACGATGGATTTGGGCCCAGATCTTTTGACTGGGGGAGTGTGTGACATTGATCCACATTCAGTCCATCACTTGTTGTTTTTTGCAATTGCCGCCCTAAGTGCGCTGGGGATGCCCAGACGTGGGTCCCAGGCACTCCACACCACTTGGAGTCAAGCTAGCCGGGCTGAAGAGAGGTGTTACCTCGAAACCGGTCCGGTCCTCGGATGCTTGATTCCGGTCTGGGAAAGATATGGCTGTTGTAGTTCGGACTGGACTGTTCCCATGGGGCAACAGGGTCAGAGCTGATTTGCATAAAGCCATTATCTGACCCAGGGTGGTGTGGAGTGCAAAAAAACGATGGATTTGGGCCCAGATCTTTTGACTGGGGGAGTGTGTGACATTGATCCACATTCAGTCCATCACTTGTTGTTTTTTGCAATTGCCGCCCTAAGTGCGCTGGGGATGCCCAGAAGTGGGTCCCAGTCACTCCACACCACTTGGAGTCAAGCTAGCCGGGCTGAAGAGAGGTGTTACCTCGAAACCGGTCCGGTCCTCGGATGCTTGATTCCGGTCTGGGAAAGATATGGCTGTTGTAGTTCGGACTGGACTGTTCCCATGGGGCAACAGGGTCAGAGCTGATTTGCATAAAGCCATTATCTGACCCAGGGTGGTGTGGAGTGCAAAAAAACGATGGATTTGGGCCCAGATCTTTTGACTGGGGGAGTGTGTGACATTGATCCACATTCAGTCCATCACTTGTTGTTTTTTGCAATTGCCGCCCTAAGTGCGCTGGGGATGCCCAGACGTGGGTCCCAGGCACTCCACACCACTTGGAGTCAAGCTAGCCGGGCTGAAGAGAGGTGTTACCTCGAAACCGGTCCGGTCCTCGGATGCTTGATTCCGGTCTGGGAAAGATATGGCTGTTGTAGTTCGGACTGGACTGTTCCCATGGGGCAACAGGGTCAGAGCTGATTTGCATAAAGCCATTATCTGACCCAGGGTGGTGTGGAGTGCAAAAAAACGATGGATTTGGGCCCAGATCTTTTGACTGGGGGAGTGTGTGACATTGATCCACATTCAGTCCATCACTTGTTGTTTTTTGCAATTGCCGCCCTAAGTGCGCTGGGGATGCCCAGACGTGGGTCCCAGGCACTCCACACCACTTGGAGTCAAGCTAGCCGGGCTGAAGAGAGGTGTTACCTCGAAACCGGTCCGGTCCTCGGATGCTTGATTCCGGTCTGGGAAAGATATGGCTGTTGTAGTTCGGACTGGACTGTTCCCATGGAGCAACAGGGTCAGAGCTGATTTGCATAAAGCCATTATCTGACCCAGGGTGGCGTGGAGTGCAAAAAAACGATGGATTTGGGCCCAGATCTTTTGACTGGGGGAGTGTGTGACATTGATCCACATTCAGTCCATCACTTGTTGTTTTTTACTAGTGGGCCTGCAGCACTGATTGTGTGACCCACCTCAGTAGCCCTGAAATGAATATCAGATCTGCCACTGCAGGGTCTGGGTGTAGTTTGTAACTGCCATGTCGACCTATAAAGTGTACCCACTTGCCAGGCCCTAACCTTTCCTTTTCTTACATATACGTTATCCCTAAAGGAGGCTCAAGGTACCCTTGTGGGCAGGGTGCTGTGTATGATAAAGGTAGGACATGTACTGGTATGTGTGACATGTCCTAGTGGTGAATTACAGTGTATTTTGTTTTTCACCACTTTCAGGCTATCTGTCCCATAAGAAAGAATGGGAGTTTTACTTATAACATCTTATAAACATAACTTCCCATTGGGACAAGATAGAGAAATGGAGTTTAGTATGCCTGAACTCACAAGGCAAAAATGCATCTTTTAGTAAGGATGTTTTATGTTCTGGGTTTGAAAATACCACTTTTAGAAAGTAGGTATTTTCTTGCTTAGCCATTCTGCGTGCCTCTGCTGGGTTTGTGGATTGACTGGGGTCAAGGAAAATTATGTTTGTCGAGACTGGAAGGGGCTCTTACGCAAGCGAGGTCTAGCCCCTCTGTTTGCGGTAGATAATTGCTTTTCAGTAACTAAGCCAGTAGGCGAAAATTATTCTTCTCTCTGTGCAAAGATTATGGCAGACTTAGATGTATTGGTACCGTTAAAAAATCATAGAACCAGAGGTAGTTCTTTGGCTCCATGGTTCAATGACAACTTAGAAACCATGAAACTGGATTGTAAACAGGCAGAGAAGAGGTGGAGAAGGGGCTACTCAGATTTGGATAAACAAATATGGAAATCCAAGATCATGGGCTATAAAAAGGAGATAAACAGGGTTAAGGCAGAATATTTTTCTAATGTGATCCTTAATGCCCCCAAAGCTTCAAAAAGTATTTTTATTATTCTAAATAGTCTTACTAACCCTGAATGCACAAAAAAGCAGATACCTCCCTCCCATGAATTGTGTAACAATTTAGCTAACTTCTTTCAGCTTAAGATCAAAACTATTATTGACGAGTTAGGGGAGGAGATTGAACGTGCGGTGCTTGGAACCACTGACTCTGTGGGTATCGGCGATAAGGAGAAAGAAGTTAAGGATGTTCCTATTGACTACCCAGATATTAAAAGTGATAACGATTTAACCGGGTTTGCACCTTTGACCCTGGAAGAATTTTGTAAAGTAGCACAGGGCATTTCATCTGGCTCCCCCTTAGACCCAGTACCTCATAAAATTTGGAATACCTTTGAGACAGAATTGTTTCCTACGCTGAGGTTAATTTGTAATCAATCCCTTAATAGCGGTGTAGTGCCGTTGCAGTGGAAACAAGCTTTGGTAACCCCTCTGCTTAAAAAGGCCTCTTTGGATCGAGAATGTCCCAAGAACTATAGGCCGATTTCACTCCTGCCCTTTCCAGCCAAAATTACGGAGAAAGTGGTCAGTAGGACCCTCTCTAATCACCTTGTGCAGCACAAACTGTTGGAGGAGGCTCAGTTCGGCTTTCGGCTTGCTCATGGTACGGAGTCGGCCCTGGTGACTGTGATGGATGAACTTCGGTCGCGGGAAGACAGGGACCAGGCAGTGGTTCTTATCCTGCTTGACCTGTCTGCCACGTTCGACACGGTCAACCATGGGACTCTGTTGAGCGGACTGGAGAAGGTGGGGGTGAAGGGCTGCGCCCTGCAATGGTTCCAATCTTTCCTTACGGGTCGAACGCAGGCGGTGTCCCTCCCTCCCTATCGGTCTGAACTGATTAACATAACACATGGGGTACCAAAGGGCCCGGCAATCAGCCCGATTCTTTTTTACATATATACTAAACCTCTGATTGCAGTTGTCAAAGAGCACATGATTAACATCACAAACTACGCCAACAACATGCAGCTCATTTTCTCATTGGAGGGAGAGCAGAGTACCTCTATCGAGGAGTTTCACTGCGTGACACGGCTCAGTGGCTGAAGGGTAACTCATTACAATTTAATGCTGGTAAGACGGAGGCACTCTTCTGTTCTGCGGACAGGGTTCCCTCAGTGTTGCCAAGTAACTTCTGGCCTAGTCATATGTCAACAGCAGTGAGACCAGTGGATAAGGTTCGCAACCTGGGCATTATGTTTAATAACAAGCTGACCATGGAGGCTCAAGTCACCAGAACGGTGGGAAGCTGCCTTATGATTATTAGATCGTTACGTAAAATTCTTCCCTTACTACCTCCTCAAGCATGGGCACTAGTTGTACAGAGTACAGTTTTAAGCAGACTGGACTATTGTAAAGCCCTTTTGCTTGAATCTCCTAAGTCTCTTTTGGACAGACTTCAGTCGACCGCAGCTAAACTCGCTTTGGGCTGGCCCAGAAGGTCTTCGTCCTCCTGGGCCCTGGCAGAACTACATTGGCTCCCGGTGGGACAGAGAATTCAGTTAAAGTCCCTCTGCCTAGTGTTTAAAGCCCTGCACGGGATGGGTCCTGTCTCGTTGCAGAGGAAATTTGAGTGGTATGTTCCAGCCAGAAACCTTCGTTCCGCCTCGGCTAGATTAGTTAAGATCGCGAGGTTTCGGAAAGTTAGAAAAGGTGGCAGAACCTTCACGCTTGCTGTGGCCAGGCTGTGGAACGGGCTTCCTCTGGAATTGAGACAGATCAGTGATCTCCTTCTTTTTAGAAGAAGGTTAAAAACTCTGCTGTTTCTGAAAGTTTAGTTGCTGTACTCTCCTGTATTAGCTTGCCCTTGTTGCTATGTTGTTCGCCTCTTGCCATGCACTCTGAGTTCTCCAGCGCCAGGACGCCGTCAGGTGATAGAGCGCTTTATAAATGAAATAAATAAATAAATGACCAAACAAATAAATAAATAAATAAATAATAAATTAGGTCCATGATCTTACGGATCATCCGTAGAATACCGAAACAGGTTGCCGATATTTTTTTGGCTTGTGTTTCCATGGAGACATTCTGGTCTTTTCTGGTATTGCTAGTGTATTAGTGTTACTTTTTAGTCCAGAGTGCAATCGTTATATGCAGGGATTTCATCTATAGGATGATCACTCCCCACACAAAATTACCCTTATCCACTAGTATGTGTTTCAGAGCATGATTATTTTTTTAGATGAAATGAATATTGATTTTGATCCATATTTCAAGTAGAGAATCTCATCTTTCTGACTGTGACAATTGTGCCTGGTGCACCGAAATTCTTATCAGATGATACACTGGCCACAGGACATGTGAGATATGTAATTGCCAGTCTGTCAACAGTTTTTTTAATGTAATAAATCAGTGGCTCTTGAGCCACATAGAATTGTATTTTGTCATCCAAGCAGTCTTGTAACATCTACTTCATTGTCATAGTTGACGTATGCTGTTTTTGAGTTCCCTGTGCTTGTTTAATTAATTGGCTTAAGCCCTGGAACAGCCAAAAAACAACTAACACAGACATTGAATTAAGTGATGCTGTATATGCTGTTGATTTAGTAGCGGGTATGTCTTGGCATTGTGATTGTTTAACACTGGAAGATGTTGAGACATACCTCTGGACTTAGAGAAACACATGTGCTCCTGAGGGGTTGTGTCAGGATTGGTGTTTTGCACAGCAGGTGTGCAATACCAATCCCAAATGTATTTTCCAATATAGATTGGAAATGGAAAACCGTAAAGAAACACTGCCATTCAAAAAGTAAAGAAAAAACACAGAACAAGCAACAAAAAAAAACTCACATGCAGGGGAACTGAAACAGAACAAAACAGAAGGGAGGGCAACAAAGCCAAGTGTCACCTGGTAAAACAAATGGGAACCTAGAACAAACAAAAGTTGTTAGGCTGTCTTAGACTTTATAGCCTCAGATCTTCTCCTGTGCTACCTCCTCCTGTTGTACCTCCTCCTTGACTTGTGTCACCTGAGTCCCATCACTAACCTGTGCCCCAACCTCTACAGGACTATTCTCCACTTCACTATCTTGCTGCTGTTCTCCTTTTACAACCAAAGCAATTCCCTGTAACTCACTAACAGTACCTGTAGTTGGAGGTAGGTGGCTCCAATGAGTTGGAGAGAGAATCCCTACAGGTTAGTCAAGACAGCACTTCAGTTTTTCTGTGCCTTTGAAGTTGTAATCTTTCATCTTCCAGTTCAATCACTTTCTTGAAGAGTCGATTCGATTAGCTTTATTCGATTTTGAAATATAAAATCATAAAAGCACATTACATATATATACACCATTACATTTCGTGACACAATAAATAGCATAATATTAATACAACATTAAATCTTTGAAGGAGATCAGCTAATCCTAAAGTTCATTACGGGGTATATCGGAACAAAGTCTGTAAATTATCGGCCCTCACCCCGGGCCCGTTCCTATCCATCGGTAAGATACTCTCTTCATTGGCCTTGATTGGGGGCGGAGTAATGCTCTGGGGTAAAAGTCAGATAGTTCCCAGGTATGTATAGGTCCATCTCCTATTTGTGGCTTCCAGGTTTGAAGGTATCGGACAACGTTATTATTTCTAAAGTTTATCAATACCAGGTCGCCGGGTATGTCTTTCCGGAGTGGACCTAGCCAGCCCACCCTTCTAACACTTCGTATTCTTCCATCAATATCGGGAGGCAGGGGTCTATTCTTTGTTAGCCAGAACACCACCTTGTTTGTTAAGTCCTGTTCGCTTTCAGATTTTCCGTTTGTAAGTGCCGGCACTCCAGAGAGGACGCACACAAACGGGGCAGCCTCCGGTGGTAATTGTATATGATTAGTTTTTCGTGGCATGTTCCCTAGATTAGAAAGTAACCCTTTATGGGGTATGAGTTCTTTGTTCAACCCTATTCTGGGGGAAGTGCTATGTGTTATTATAGGTTTTGCCGATGCTTTCAGGGTGTTTGAAGGTATCATATGTGAGACTGCTGGTTGGTTTTGATCAAAGTTACTTAGTGGAGCAGTTGAGGGCGCTACAGTGGCAGATGAAGACAGTATATGGTTAGAGCCTGACATACTTTTTAGGAGTAGCAAGCTAGCCTTAGCCATTTCCTCCATACCCGCAATCCTATCCCCTAGATTATTCATTCTATCTATCAAGGGGGATATCATAGAGTTGAACATGGTTTCTATCTGGGCCAACAAGGTTGGTGCGGTAGAGGGTGCAGACAATTGTTGTTTCGTAGTGCTCTTACGTGTTTTAGGGCTAAAGGTGGTAGGCAAAATAGGGCTCAAAGTCAGCTTTTTCTGTTTTGCTATGCTCCCTGTGTGTGTGTCCACATTTCGTTTTCTTTTACCCGAAGGCTCCTGAAGAGGCATTATGGATTTCGTATTATCTTTTGTAGGTAGACAAGGGGGAGTGCCCAGGGGTCTTTCTTTTGGTTGGGGTAGTGCACTGGTCTGAGGCCTAGTAGTAACTGTATGGAAAATAGGAGCACTAAGTTGCTCAGTTCTCGACTCGACAGCCGCATAGTTAGATTTACATAAACTATTGAGTTCCTCCAGCAATGATAAGTTTTGTGATACAGCAACTGACTGTGGGGGAGATTGTTCACTGGAGATATAGTCTGTAGACAGTCGTCGTTCTGTTCTCTCTATTTGATGGACAGTGGGTGTTGTAGTCTTGTTTAAGTAATGGTCCAGCGTCCCCTTGGCCATATCCCTCGTAGGAATTGGATGTTTATACGCCCCCTTGCTTGACATGATGTAGTTAGCACAGAAACACCAAGAAACACACAATAGAATCTAAGAAAGTGGCATATCAAAAAGGGGTTTCCCTTGGAAAAGACCGGTGTGTGCTGACGAATATAGGACCAGGTTCTTTACCTCCTTTTGTTGCACGGCCAAGGGGGGTGGCCCGGCCCGTCCTCCTCTGGCCTCTGATGGCCGTAGATGGCCCGCCCTCTGCCTGGGCTCAGCCCGCACGCGTCCCGCGGGACGGGAGGCGTTCCGCTCTTTGTTTGCACCTCCGGGTGCTGGCTATGACGTCCCAGGTGCGCCTCTGCCACTGGGGCACCTGGGAAATGGAGTTTCCGCTGGCCGTTCCCATCACGGCGCTCGGCGGACTGGTGCTGGAGTAGTGGGCAAGTACGGGGCTATGCCGTTGACGTCACGGCGCTGTCTCTGCCTCCCTGCCTGGTCGGATCCCAAATGGACGCACCCACAGAGCGCTCGGCGCTCCGCTCTTTGTTTGCACCTCCGGGTGCTGGCTATGACGTCCCAGGTGCGCCTCTGCCACTGGGGCACCTGGGAAATGGAGTTTCCGCTGGCCGTTCCCCTCGCGGCGCTCGGCGGACTGGTGCTGGAGTGGTGGGCAAGTACGGGGCTATGCCGTTGCCGTCACGGCGCTGTCTCTGCCTCCCTGCCTGGTCGGATCCCAAATGGACGCACCCCAATTCTTTGAAGTAGAAATATCCAGTGCTGGAAAAGAAAGGAAAATAAGTAGCCATTTTGGGTACTATGGTTCCAATGCACTGGTACATATTTACTTGACAGAGTACACAATCCATTGTGCTAGCCTGAGATTTGTACACAAAGGATTAAGCTGCTGACCAAACCAGCTGCTTTTTCAGTGACATTGGTGTATGATTCTTCCATCTTAATCATATGGGCCTGCAGAAAGTTGAAGAAATGTAGTCTTCATTCTCAGGGAATACTTACTAATAGAAAAAAGAACTTGGCACAGAAGCTGAAAATATGAAAAGACATCTTTATTAAATTTAATAAGTGAGGCCACGTCACACAGAAGCCGTAGCAACTGAATGAGGTAGTCTGAGGAGTACAGAGAACAGAGGCCTTATATATGCTCAGGGTTACAAAACTCAGCATAAAAGTAAGGGGCAGTCCTTGTTTTTGCAAGCATGCAAAAAATGCCTAACATGGACATGCAAGGTCTGCCAAACGACAAACCCATTTTACAGTTGTCCGGCCCATATTCAATCATTGAACAAACCCAACATTCTTCTTTAGACAAGCCGGACAAACCCATAATAAAAAGGACCACAACCCATATCGTAAATAGACCATAAAAAAAGAAACAGAAACAGATAGAAGTAGGATAAGGCATGTTTGTGTGCAGTAAAACTTTATGATGTCCTGTGCTCTGATCCTTAATCTTGATCAGCTAAAGGGCAGGAACTGGTTTAACAAGGTCAGCTTCAGGCAACAGGGTCAGATCACTCAGGTCAAACAGGAGTCAGCACAAACTCGAGCTAAGGTGTACATGTCCTTAAAAGACTAGTTCAGCCACAATCATCGGCCTATGTGAGGGCAACCTCAAAATGGCTGCCATACACAAAATGGAACCCACGGGTTCAGAATTCACAGAACCTCAGACCCTCCTTTTGCCCTTACATGGGCAATCACTCAGTCTGTATCTGAATCGATGTCAATATTATCCGTTATTCCCTTCACTAAGGCATTATTACTCGAGTTATCTTTCATGGAACGCAAGGGATAGACTTCGTTGGCATAAATAAACATTGTCTGATATGCCCATACAGACCCATTATAACTAAATGACAGAACCAAATAGGGAACACCTCTATCTGTAGTATGTGGCATAAGACCACACACCCAACAATTAGTGGTGTTCATTACTAACTGGTGTTGATGCAGAAGCTGTAGAAAGGAATTATTAGTAAACTCTGACCTCCTAACCAGTTCATGTTCAGGTAAAGTATGGAAAGAATGCGAGGAAGTAGTAGTAGGAAGAGACATAGGTTGGGAGGTGGGTACAGATGTCAATTGGGTAGCAAAAACAATCCAACCCACAAAAGACAACGTCATGCTTAAAAATACTAGAAAACATGTTATTAAGAACATATGGACAACAGGAGAAAGTAATGACCACTATTACAAACAAAATTATAATTTTTCACAACTCTAAGCAGAAAGCAAATCCTAAAATTATCTAGTAACATTTTTATGGCTCCTATGCATTTCAGTAACCTATTTTATGTTCAGGTGAAACAGTGGCGATCCTAATCAATGCTCTCAGATGAAAAGGGATACTCTTCCACAGGGAATGGACTTTATTCTGCTTTTACTAAACAGAATACTACTTTAAAACAATGCCAGCAAAACAGCAAAAATCAGTCTCCTAACACCCATTTTATGCAATCACACGGGAAATACCCAGAGTCCTTCCAAGCCTCTCCGGCAGGCTTCTATTGTTCATCAAATCCTCTTCTGTTGTTTTCTTCCGCATGGGCCTCTTCATTCAGGCCTTTCATGAAAATGGTCCTTCTTAGTATCCGTTGGAGTGCCCTCCTGGCAAACACTCGCAGCTTATTTGAAAGTCTCAATGTCTCAAGGCAGTGCACCAATATCTCTCCTCTGCAGCAGGCACTACAGATAGTGTGCTCTCCATTGATCATGGGCACAGATCATTTCATGCAGACCCAAGTACTATTAATCAGGAAAGAGCAACAGGCTTTCATACTCAGCAACACTTTCAGACTCCAACACTCGCTTTGCAGTGTCAGAGAATGCTCGGGCTGCTTTTTCATTTAATCATAGGTACCACAATGTAGTGCCTTTTGCCGGTCTTGGATCCTCCGGTGCACTGCCTTTCCGTTGGAGCAAATTAAAGGGGTGTGTGGCCAAAACTCAGGCCAAGGGGCTCAATGGACTGCCTACTGTCAGAGGTTACCAGCACATGACAGGTGAAAAACTAAAACCTCAAAACAACTGGAATCCTTCTCTTTCGCTCTTTTGCACTGAAACTGGTTCTGTGATGTCCAATGTCGTCTTATGGCGCAAGTACGATTCTTTGGAGATACCATGGATGGCGCGCTGGCGATCGCTGTCCAGCCTTGCTGCTTTTCTGGGTGCTGGGACTGTCACTGATGGGAATTAGCTTTTCATCAAAGGTCCGCAGGTTATTATGACTTAATCCCGCAGAACCTAGTGACGTAGGAAATGGGACACATTTATTAGTTACCTTCAATTAAGTACAAAAAAACAGTTTGTCTTTAACAAGAGGATTGCAAGCAGGTGGTCTGCAATCTGCGAGGGAGTGGCCATACGCCATGAGACAATTCTGGTCTAGAACACACTGTCATTCTCAAAAGCAATACAAAGACAAAGGCAGTAGGCAAAAGAGTGCCTCTTCAATTCATTTCCATGTGAGAGCATATCCACTACCATCTAAGGGTAGATAACTATATGAGAATTTTATCTAAATGGATGTCCTCACACATAGTGACATCATCTAATGGGGTAAACACATTTTTTTTTCTCAATGATTAAGTCTAGGTGTTCCTAAATTCCTTATCTAGAACATCTCAAAAGAGAAATAACATGATACAGATTATCAGGGACATGTAGATACCTCCCTTTTAATAACTGTGCATCAAGTGCACTATGCAATACACAGGCTAATGATCAAAATGTGGAAACTTGTCTTATAATAGCATTGAGTCAGTTAACCAGTCCATCACTACCATGACGGTCAGACTGGAAAACATCGAGGTAGGCCTAAAGAAAATTCTTAAAAACCAGTCTAGTTATACAAAAGGGATTTATACATAATATGGGGTTCCTAGTACATTACTGCAATCTGGAAGTGTGAACCTAATACAATAATAATAATAAAAGAAGGCTAACTGGTGAAAGGAGTATGGAAAAGGGAAAATGGGACTAGGACACAGCTAAAATCCCCAATTACTAGGCACAATGCAACATCAATCAGGGGAGAAGTGACGAAAGAAAAAAATCTATAGGAAGAACAAGAAATTTCTTGGGTGATAGTCAAGCAAGTGACACAACACCAAAAGTGGGGGTGATACACAAAAATCAAAATAGTTCACGAATGTTAGCTCTACCGCTGGCCTCTACACCATATACGGTAATCTCAGCTATTGTTCCAGTTCCTTTTTCAGGGAGGGAAAAAATTAAACCTTGTTTCCTTTATGGTACAAAGCCATACACTATTCAGGAAGCAGAACAAAACTGACTAATGTAATATAAAAATTAGGTCACCATGCACAAAAGTCACAGATCTATAATTTATCCTTACGTCCAATTCAGGATACATAAATTTAGGACTGCCTGTTCCTTACAGGAAAGGGGGCAGTAACATGACTAACTGTAGGTGAAACCTTGTTTCCTGTATATCTTTTTTATTTTACTTCAATACTATATAGCCAAAATAGACATGCATTGGTGAAGTGTTGTCTGTCTCGCTCACAGGATGAAAAAATATCATATCTGTGAAATTTAGCGCAAATTCACCCAACTGTTGTACAGCGATATACATCGTCATGTAGAACCCTTCACAACACAGGTGAACTTGTAATAGTATCAACAGCATAAAACAAAAACATGCATAAAAATAAAAACACACAGAACGGACATGTCAAGCCATCAGCTATACTTGCTGTATATCAAGCACAAAAAAACATAGACAAACAATAGCATGTGTGAATGAGCGGTGACGCACACACTTCAAGTCCTGTACTTTATGCACTGTGAACCTGCAGCCCAAAACCCACTATTCAGGCCTTCTTAATTTGTCAGGTTTAAAATCTAAATTACACTTTCTTTTACACACTTTCCCTTACTTTCCTCACACTTACTTTTACTTTCCTTACCCTCCTTTTGACAGCTGATCGCTAGTCAGTCGTGATCGGCTGGCAAGACAATCTACTGTGTCACTTGAAAACCACCTGAACATTCCTTTCCAAAGGAGTTACGCAAAAACACATCTCTTTTCAACCAACCAAACTTACATGTCTTGTCAGCCTTAAAATCACCCAGAACAATCCATGAATGATCTGCGGGCAGAAGCAAAAAAAAAAAATAACACAACACACAAAAGAGAGACATTTCTCATAACAAACAAATATCCTTTATAACTTGTAATCAGAAGACAAAGCATGATACACATTAACAGACACAAAAATACATTTCCATTACTTAACTGTTACCATCTTGTCGGTCAGCTTGCAACATTAAGCTAAAACTAAAATTCTTTCGCTGACACTCCATGTTAGCTTTGTGCCACAATTTCCACTTTGAAAAATAATTATTAATTGGCAAATCGTTCTCACTTAGGCATGTAGCCTTCAAAATTTGAATAAAGAGCTTCCTCTTATTTTCTGTGTAAAACTTAATGCAATACCTCATTTTCTGTCAAATAAAAGCAACTGTTCTCATGGAGAAACCAGAAAACCCTCCCTTTATATGCCTGTTTAGCAAGGTCATACTGCATTTCACAGAGACAAGGCCCTAATTGAAAAGGTCACAAATGTCAACATGACAGCCTCCTTCCATTGTTTACAGGGAAACTAAAGATAACACCTCAGCGTGACTTGAGCAAGCCTCTGCAGCTCTATTAGCCCCCACCCTCTGCTCATTGTGAGGCTGACAAAGGCAAAAGGCCTTCCTAATTCCTCCTAACCTGCAATAATTCACTCTATTTTGAAAAATAATGTCTTCTTTTTAGGCGCTAAAAAATTATCTGTTTCCAGATTATTAAACAACATTTACTGTGAATAATTCACAGAACCTAATAACACACATACCAGTTTTAGAACAAATGCTTGTTGCAATGGTACTTATTTCATCAACCTTAAATGAATCTCACTGGGCCATTTAAAAGCAAACCCCAAATGAGGACAGCATGCAAATTTGTATTATACCTAAATGTATGCATTGACTGAAGCCTAAAAGCACTTTAAAGCTATTATAAATGGCAAAAATACCCAAATTCGACTTTGATATTTGGGGCACTTAAAAATAAATATCCTATAAGTATGTTACATATTAATCATCCTCAGAATGTTCTTTACACATTACAGATATTAGACATTAGACATATCTCATGCAAATCCATTAGAAAAATGAGTTTTTTACGCCTGCGCTAAGTGAGATGTCATATGCTAATGTCCTCATTATGCAGTGCAACACAACTCAAATTAAATTATAATGCTAGGAGGTCACAGTATGAGCATTAAGCTTCATGAATAGTAAAAAACGAATTTTGTAGCACTTATTTTTAATTATTATTTTTGATAATTAATAATTATTTTTAATAAACCCAATCCTTTTTGATAATTTCACATATAGAAGCAAGCTGCATCCCTTGCCTATCATTTTAGACGCATTCATTTATAAGTCTAAGCACAGAACCCTAATTTGAAACATGACAAAATTTGGCGCCACATTTTTTTGTTTCTAAAAAGGACAATTTTACTTAGCAACAGAGCCAAGAATATGCGTCCAAAATAAAAATTTAAAGAGAGAAAAACCCTTAATTGAAAAGTCTTCCTGTAATACAAAATAATGAACCTTAGTTTGTAACCTTTTTTAAAACACCATTCTGAAATGCCAAGATTCACCAGTTTTTAGCTAAGGGCAAAGTCCTGGCTGAATAAATACTCCTGTTTATTCTGTGACCTGCCAAGACAATAGCTATTTGCTCAGAGGTAATAAAAGTTCTCCTCTCAGTTTTAACATGAGCACGGTGACAGTCTTTTGCAAACGAAGACATATCAATGCATCTGAGTTCAGCAAAAAAAAAATGTACCTCAGCTGAAAGTGTTTGTTTGTTAATATCCAATACAATGTATGTAAGTAAGAAATGCTATAAGTTTATTTTTCTACATAACACAAAATTTTCGTTTTTGAGGCCTTTTTTCATTCCTAGTGAATGTGAATTTGTAATTTTAGTTTTTAAGCATTTAGACATTCTTCTCAATAGACTGAAAACATGAAGAAATCCACAAACAAACATTGAGCTCATTTCAGACATAAACAGATAGGGTCAAACATTTAGGACACACAATACGGCGCGCTTTAGCCTTTTCGTGAATAGCGCCATCGCTATTCACTTACAGAAATTGCACTAATGGGAAACCCACATAGACATGTAAACACAAATTTAACCCACAAATCAATACTCAGGACAGAAACCAAGGACAGCCCACAGACTGTACTTAAACCAAACCATTTGCAAATACTAGTTGTAAGTCATATTTACAAGAAACGCTTCTCAATAGTGTTCCAAAAGACTTCAAAAACAGCCCAACAGACTGATTTATGTCCAAGAAGCGAAAATACACTCAATTCACTAGCTTTGGCCAGCAGAACACCAAAAATAGTTCTACATATCAAAAAAATGCACAGAACAAAGGATCCTTGTTTGTATTTTGTCATATTTTAATTCCCTGGGGATTACAGAATCACCAAGGAAGAAATATGTTTGTACACTTAAACCTATTTAAGTATTCCCTTTTTAGGGGAGCCGGCTAATTTACTTCACATCACACTATGGTACCTTTCAAAAAACGCAACACATTCTTCAATGTGAGCTTGACAACAGGCATGCCAAAAATACTGCAGAAATTGCAAGTATTATAAACAACAAAACCAGATAGAGAAAAATCTCCACATTACATGTCTACACAAATTGCAATTCGCATATACAAACCTATACAAATCCAAAGTTGGCCAACACAAATTCCAAAATTCCAAAGTTACAGTCCTAAATTTGCTAAGACCAGGCATCTTATAGCTCACTAATCTAGCTTCAAACTTCAAGGGGTTATCAAAAACGATATACTCGCAAATATACAAGCCCCTCGGCTTTGGTAATTGCAGTAACCAAATCAAAACCAAGAAACCAAACAAAGTCGTGGGAGCGACCCACTTGTACTTCTTATTCTTACTAATCAAAAGGTTATCCAAATTCTAACTGTCAAGTTCTACATGACCTAACGGTCTTTTTTAGAATACTCACGCCAAAAAGGCTCTCAGTCAGGAGTGACATCATGTGGAGGATCAAAATCAGGAAGATCAGAAATATACTGGGCTGCAGAAACAAAGAATCTCCAGAATCCCTGTGCACAGAGTACCCCCTTAGTAGAATCCTGTTCTGTCCTCCTCAGTAGATTTCAGTCCTCTGACAAGATCACTCCCACAGATAGTCACTTCTCTGATGAAGCCCACGTTGGCCGCGCCATTTGAAGAACTGTAGGCTTCATTCTCAGGGAATACTTACTAATAGAAAAAAGAACTTGGCACAGAAGCTGAAAATATGAAAGGACATATTTATTAAATTTAATAAGTGAGGCCACGTCACACAGAAGCCCTAGCAACTGAATGAGGTAGTCTGAGGAGTACAGAGAACAGAGGCCTTATATATGCTCAGGGTTACAAAACTTAGCATAAAAGTAAGGGGCAGTCCTTGCTTTTGCAAGCATGAAAAATGCCTAACATGGACATGCAAGGTCTGCCAAACATTAGCCAATAGGACAAACACCCACTATTTACAATTGTCCAATCATAGGTAATATTGCGCAAGGTATCGCATGACGACAAACCCATTTTACAGTTGTCTGGCCCATAATCAATCATTGAACAAACCCAACATTCTTCTTTAGACAAGCCGGACAAACCCATAATAAAAAGGACCACAACCCATATCGTAAATAGACCATAAAAGAAGAAACAGAATCAGATAGAAGTAGGATAAGGCATGTTTGTGTGCAGTAAAACTTTATGATGTCCTGTGCTCTGATCCTTAATCTTGATCAGCTAAAGGGCAGGAACTGGTTTAACAAGGTCAGCTTCAGGCAACAGGGTCAGTTCACTCAGGTCAAACAGGAGTCAGCACGAACTCGAGCTAAGGTGTAAATGTCCTTAAAACTAGACTAGTTCAGCCACAAACATCGCGCATGTGAGGGAAACCACAAAATGGCTGCCATGCACAAAATGGAACCCACGGGTTCAGAATTCACAGAACCTCAGTCCAAAACTTCCTTTACCATTGCATAAACTAAAGTGCAAATAGTACATTTCATTTTCTCGGACTCCAATAGTTTTAATACTATTGGTTAATTAGAGTTTAGGAATTAATTGTTTTATTTTATTTGTTTTTAAAATGTATTTTGTTCATATTTTATTTATTGTGTGCATTTATGAATATATTTTATCTTATTACAATTTTTAGATGTTTTATGGCTTTATTGTGTATGTATGACGAGGGTTGACACATTGCCCCCATGCTTTCTACTGGGGTGGGCATAGGCAAGTGTGAATGGCACTTGAACAGACCAATGGATGAAGAAGGCTGACAAATAACTCTGTATGCACATATATATATGCATACATGTTTACTATATGTATGTGTGTGTGTGTGTGTGTGTGTGTTGTGTGTGTGTGTGTGTGTGTAGGTGTGCGTGTGTGTGCGTGTGCATATGATTTCTTTTTTTTTACTTGAAACTTGGAAACAACTGAAGATACCTCCAGGCCAGACCTAAAACATTGCATATGGTACATTACATTACATCGGTTTTTATACTAGGTGGAATGTCATCTTCTTGAGACCTTTGATTGAGGTTTTTTTTAACCAGTCTAACCTCTAACCATTATGTTAAGTGTAAAGGCCAAGCCTGTTATATTGTTAATTGTGCAACTGTGCGTGTCACTAATTTGGTATCCAGCCTACAATTTTAATTATATATATTTTTTAAACTACAAACCCAAAGGACATTATTTTTGCCCTGCTTCTCCTCGCCCCTTACTCCATTATGTTTTTATCAGTGAAGTATATGATTTCACCTTGCTGGAGCCTCAATCAAGACTGTGCGCTGGGTGGGCAGCGCGCTCTTTAAGATAGATTAGAGGAAGGCCCTACTCTATGTGAACGCACAGCAGTCATGTTCATCTAATAGAGCTATACTGCAGCTTTGTTTAAAGGCTAGTGGTAGCTCCACCCTCCTCAGAGCCAGGTCAGGAGATGCTTTGAGTTCTGCTACTTGTAAGTAACGGTTCTTCACAGCAATCTAGGGTTTCAACATAGCGGTTTAGTGCAGACTGGAGAGCAGAACTTTCTCTGGAGCCGATCTGGGATCGCAACAAATTCCTGGCCAAAAGGAAAATATATGCCAGCCCTACATTGCATGACGAAAGTCTAATTCTCCTAAGGGAAGCTTTTTCCCATACCCATTACAAAAAACTTTGGAAAAAACACAAAATGGTGTATTTCACTACACGTTTTTCAAGTCGTTGCTAAAAAAAACTGTTTTATATTCTTACTTGGTTCAATATGGCTACTTGGTGTCTGTAGTCCTTTCTTAGTGTTCCTACCTTCTCTATCTCCCATAGTATCTATGTGTGTTCTATCTGGTGTGTTGAGGATTCCAGCCTTGGCAGTTGGTCTGGTCAGCTGTGAGGTTTTACTGCTCTGTTGTCTTATCTTGTCTAACTTATTAAATAGATTTGTTCTTGTATGAAATTCTGAAATGGATAATGAATTGTTGCAAAGCTACATAGGCTGTTGTAGCACCTAAGATTAATAGTTGTCTGAAGCAAATAAACTTACTCTTACTATCAGCATCAGTTGCTCACGCTTCCTCTTTATCCTGCTCGCTCCCGCCCATCTTTTATGCCTTTTCTTTAACCCTTCGTTGGGTTTGCTCTCCTTACTTACCTGCCCATCCTTCTCCATTGATCTGCTCCCACGTAACTTATTCTCACCCATTCCTCTACTTGTGTCAGTTATATGAGGAGCACAGTCATGAAACCCTCCATCATCTGGTCCTCAGTCCTAAGATACAATGTGAGGGCTAAATCAGCAAAGCAGTGCAATGGCCTCAAAGGAAGTGACCTCACAGGAGGTGACTTCACTGCCCCCTCCTCCTACCGACTGTCTTTGCCTAAGAACTGTGAAGGGATTTATGCCAAAGTGAATTTAAAAATATATATTGAAGGGACTAATCAATGAAAGAATAATATATATAGTGTGCCCACCAAGTGCCACAAGTCCTTATAAGAGAGTGTCATTTCTATTTAAATGTAAACATTTTGGAACGTATACACTATAGGGCCTGAGTCACAAAAAACTGCAAAGGTACTTTAAGAGAATGACACCTCCCTTATGCTTGAATGTCAAGGTGAGCTCAGCAGACACGTCCCTTCTGCAGGATAGTTTGTCTGTTCTGTGTAGATGCAAACAATCAATCATCATCTTTATCGATTTAGAAGAAATAAAACATAAAAGAATTACAATAAAATAATTACAATATATAATCATCAGCACAAAAACAAATTCCATAACTGCATGGATAAAAGAGAAAGTGCATAGTACATCATCAAAAGTCCCTGAGAAAAAGGCACGACCTCCCACAGTGCGCTTCAGAATCCCATTATTAAACAAAGATTAAAAAACACTCCCTTAAATACACCTTATGAATCTAAAACCCGTACCATGAAACGAAAATGAAAATCCTATAACACGTTCAGATACCATGGAGCATATCTGCAAATGATCTCGGAATTACAGATTAAAATGCTTGTGGCCTAACAGGGAGAGAAGTGCCTCACTTAAAGAAACACAGAAAGGGAGGGCTCAAACACACATGGGCACACGTATAAAAGGTTCACTACCTTAAGCCTGCTACACAAAAATAAGATAATCAGTCATGGCGTATGAATACGGATTACATTTACTGCCTGCATAAAATATCAATTAAACCAACAGCTCAGCCCTCCATCGATTTCCCGAATCTTACTGCTGCTCTGCTTTAGAAAAGGAACAAACTCAGACATCGGAACTGCCAAGGAGCTGATGATAAAATAACGCACCTTTACGAAAGTTTCGATTCTTAAACATTGGCTTAAGATAAAATAAAAAGAGAAGTCTGTAGAATGTATTTAAAAAACATAAAGTGCAACAATGCTTGGACAAACGACCCATCGCATGTGCAGGCCAGTGCAGAGAACTTTGGGCCCCCGAGAAACATAAAAGTCGGCAAAAATCCTAAAATGCTCTCCCACCATGTAAGGTCGAGAGAAAAATAATAGCGAACTGCGGTGTCGCAGCGCTGGCGCTCATCGCAAATAACACACCGAGGCAGAAGTAAGGAATGCATGTCTTGCTTTATTCCCTGCCAGCCTCACACTGACTTACAGACTAAACTCCTCCCTGTTACTCACTTCCTCTTCCTGCTGCCTGTCCTGTCTCATACAGGAAGTCAGGCAGGGCGACACTACATCTCCCCTGTTTTGCAGAGTCTCACTTCTTCTATATCTCTTCGACCAGACGTCGAGGCTTCCTGATTAAACGTTGCGATCGTTCTCTGTGTCTTGTCACAGGACCGTGACTGTGAGGACTGTGTTGATGTGTAGTTTCCACGATCCGCATGGGGCTGTGATGATTTGGGTCACTGTTGTCACTCTGGTTGGAAGAGTCACTTGAGAATGGGCTTGGCGTGGCATCATGGCCGCCACGACGGTTGCATTTCCTGAAGTGCGAGATGTTTCTTGTCACTTGTTTGTGGTCAGATTTGGCTGTGACCATGGTCCCTTTCTTCTTGGTGACCTGCATGGGAATGTCGAGGTATCGACTATCTGCCTTGGATCGCTGATCACTTCGCACTATTACCCAATCTCCTTCTTGTATGTTGGAGTCTTTGGCATGTCTACGTTGATCAGCATACGTTTTCATTTGATGTTTCTGGGTGTGATCAATATCCACAAGGGTGTTGTGATCAATGGTGACTGTCCGTTGTTGCAGACCGTCATTTAGCATGGGCAGTCTTGTCCTGGGTGTCCTTCCTAGCATTACGGTTGCTGGGCACTGGGCTGTGGTGTTGTGCGGCGTATTCCGATATGCTCTGAGTACTTCGTTCAATGTCTGCTGGACATCTCGGTGGGTCAGTTCTGCCTGCTGGATTGCTCTTTTTAGTGTCCCCATAAAACGCTCCACCATGCCATTGGCCTGTGGCCATAGCGGAGTAATTTTCTGGTGCTTGAAGTTGAGGTGAGTTGCAAAGTTCGTGAAATCATGACCGTTGAAAGGAGGTCCATTGTCTGTTTTTACTCGCAGTGGGATGCCCCAAGCTGCGAATATCTCATCGAGCACTGGGATTACTGTCGTTGCTCGAGTTGATGATATCAATTGTGCAAAAGGGAAGCGGGAGTATTCATCCATGGCAACAATGATGTACTGTCCTGATTGTAGTGGGCCAAAGAAGTCGACCGCTATCTGTTGCCATACTCCGTCTGGCAGTTCTGACATTTGTAACGGTGCTGGTGGCTCTTCCTTGCTGACTACTTGGCAAGTGACGCAGTCCTTCAGAGTTGTCTCGACCATGTAGTCAAGGGTGGGGAACCAAACACGTTCTCTCAGGGCTTTCTTGGTTGCATTAATGCCTCTGTGTCCTTCATGTGCCAGGTTGATGACTCCTTGGCGTAGTTTGAGAGGAATTACAATCCTCCCCCCTCTCAAAAGGAGACCATTGTCACTGATGGAGAGTTCTTCGCGCACTCGTTGGAATGCGGCTAGGTCCTGTCGGAGTTGAGCGGACTCGGAGGAGGACTGCTTCGTGTCCCTCCAGGAGTTGGAGCGAATGCGGGCCAGCACTGCTTGGACAAGGGGGTCGAGTGCAGACGCCTCCTGGATGGCTTCAATAGGAACCGTGGGAGGACACGCGGCGTCAACAACAAAGTGAAGATATTCGTCAGCTACAGAGAGCGCAGAACGGGCACCCGCCAGTGGGTGTCGCGACATGAAGTCAGCTGGGTTTTCAGCTTTCCCAGGTTTATGGATGATGGAGAAGACGTAGTCTTGGAGGCGCAGGCCCCACCGCTCAATGCGCGGTGGCATTTTCGCATTGGGGTTGCCGAAGATGGTAATGAGTGCCTGATGATCCGTGATAATCGTGAAATGTTTGCCATACACGAAAAGGTGGAAGTGTTCACAGGCCCACACCACGGCCAGGCTTTCCTTCTCCGGCTGGGAGTATGCTTTTTCTGTATCTGTCAGACTGCGACTAGCGTAGGCGATGATGTAACGCTGGTCTGAGTCTTCTCGGTATTGGGCCAGAATGGCACCCAGGCCCACGGGACTGGCATCCACAGTGATTTCAGTTTTCTTTTTCGTGTCGAAGTACGCCAGATTGATGGCAGACCCCACGGCATGTTTGATGACAGAGAATGCATGTTGACACGCCTCCGTCCAGTCGAATGGCTGGCCTTGGCGAGTGAGTTCTCGCAGGGGGTAGCTAATCGTGGCGTAGTCGCGGATGTACCTCGCGCAATAGCTTGCCATGCCAAGGAAAGAACGTAGGTCAGTGACATCACGGGGTTTCTGAGTGTCAGCCAGGGCTGCCACTTTCTCAGGGTCTGGTCTCATGCCCTCCTTCGAGAAGATATGTCCGTAGAATTTTAAGGTGTCTTTATGGAATTCGCTCTTGCTCGCATTAAGTGTGAGGTTTGCCGACATCAGTGCATGGCAGACCCTGTCCAGGGCAGTGTCGTGTTCTGTTCTGTCCTTCCCAAATACCAGCAGGTCGTCACTGTAGTTGAAGGCATTTGGGATGCCTTGGATGACTCGCCTGATAGCTTCCTGGAAAATCTCGGCAGCCGAGGATATGCCAAAGTTCAGGCGTTTGTAACGAAAAAAGGCCTTGGTGAGTAGTAAAAGTTGTGATATATCTCGATTTGTCATGGAGCTCCAGCTGGTGATAGCCTTTATTAAGGTCGAGCTTGGAGAATACGGTGGCACCATTTAGCTTGGTAATCATGTCACTGATATGCGGCCCAGGATGGCGTTCCCGCTCGATGGCAGTGTTGGGCGCGCGCATGTCAACGCACAGCCTGACCTTGTTGTCTTCTCCTCGTTTTGGAACTACTACAACTGGCGATACCCACGGAGTGGGACCCGTCGTACGTTCTATGATGTCTGTTCGAAGGAGATCTTGGAGCTCATCATCAACGGCCTTTTGTAGATGGAATGGCACCTTCCTATGGTGTTGGGCGATCGGTGTCACGTTCTCGTTGATGTGAAGCTTTACTTTGAAATGATTGAGCTTCCCAAGCCCTTTGAATAAGTTGGGAAATTTTGCAACGATGTCGGGAGTGTCCTCCGTCATGTAGAGGAGTTCCACGAGTTTGAGTCTTTCTGCTGTGGGGAGACTGAGGAGACAATCTGCCAGATCTGGTCCCTCCACTACGTGAATGTAGGCATCAATTGTCCGGTCTTTGAACGTGAGAGTGGTGCGGAAGCGGCCTAGACAAGGCAGCGGTTTGCGTGACATCCACGTGAAGACACGGACAGCAGCAGGTTCCAGTTTAGGCTTGTGTTTCATGGATTGATGTTCTAAAGCACAGATGTAATTTAAAGATGCTCCAGAGTCCAAGACAAATTTAGCTGGGTGGTCGCCTATCAGGATGTCGAGCTTCGGATATCGCTTCAGACGATCTGGGTCGGCAACCATGCATATGTACTCATCACGTTCCGGAGCAGTTACCATGCATATGTATTCATCACTGTCTTGTGACGTGAGGGTGCGCGATGGTGACTCACTGGATGTGTCTCTGCGGGACCGATAGGAGTCCGTCACATGGCGTCTGGAGCGATGGGTGCTTCCGGAGCGACCTCTTGACTGTTGTGAGTATGCTGACTGGACGCTGGAGTCGGACGAGCTAGAGGACCTGCGTCCCTTGTCTTTTATGGCTCGGGCGTGATGGCGTGACTCATGCCCCTTGGTTGATGATCGGTGACTAGGTTGCTTGGCTTGGCATGCGACCTCGAAGTGATTGTCTCGTCCACAGCGGTGGCATCGTTGCCCGATGGCTGGGCACTGTCCTGAGTGGGGGTAGTCCTGACCGCACCTGTAACAGGTGGGCGACGCTTTTGAGGGTCTCGTGTGTCGCGAGCTTCGACGTGATGGCTGAGACCTGTAGGACTTGGAGGTGGGCTTGACGGGCTTGGAGGACCGGTGGGCTTGAATGCGCAAAGCGTGGTCCTTGTGATCCGACGATTTCTGTGTCCCCGTTCGCTTCGCGTAGTCCTCCGCCTGGTCATTGATTCTTGTAAGTTCCTCGATTTCCTCTAATGTGTATGGTTTCTTTAGGAGCCTGCGGCGCAGGGCTTCAGACGAGCAGCCGTCGATGATGCGGAGCCTCAGGGCATCTTCCGTTTTAAAGTTATCAAAGTCGCAGTATCGTGCGAGTCTCCGTATGCGCATGATGAAATCACTCATACATTCATCTTTCTCCTGCGTGGCGAGGTTGAACGTGTGTCGCTCATAATCCACATTGCGTTTGTGGAGAAAGCGCCTGTCAAGTGCAGCTTTGGTTTCATCATAGGTAGCTGTTGCAGCATTGGGCAGCTCTTTGATGATTTGCGCAATGTCCGGACCAATCAGATTCCTCAGAGCCACAAGTTTTTGCTTATTGTCTTGTACTAGGGATCCGACCATGTAGTCCTCAAAGTCTTCACTCCATGTTTTCCACAATGGGCCCATGCTGTTGCCTGGCGTCAGTGGTAGAGGCTGAGGTTGGCGCATGAAGGAGGCTCCCACCGGGTTGTTCGCCATTGCAGGTGCAGTGGGAGCAAGGCCTCTGGTGCTGGGAGCTGGGCTTCCTGTGCTGGGAGCAGGGCTTCCTGAGCTCACTGTGCTTGATGCACTTGATGCTGTGGTAGCAGTGCTTGATGAGCTATCAGGGCCCGGATTGGACATCTGCGCTCTGTGAAAGCGTTTATCCGGCGCTTATTGGTTGCACGCAGTGTTTATATGTTATTATTATTGTCTTTATTGAGTAATCTTGTTTCTCAGGTGCCTCCGTGGACTGGTAATGTCTTTTTGCAAAGGTGCCTGACCTTAAGATGGCCGCCAGAGGGGGCGTGTGGGTCTGTTGAAGGGCGGCGCCTGACTCCAAAATGGCCGCCGCGCGAGACAGTAGGCCTCGTGTCTCTGTCCCTGGACCCGGCAGACAGCATGCGTGAGGGGAGCGGTCGGGTTTGAACTCACCGGCGCTCCTCACGCTGTGTCCCGTTCTGGCTCTTCTCTCCTCGCTCGCGCCTGGGATCGGGTGCCGCTCTCCAGCGCTACACACTCGGCTGCTCACTTCTGGCACGTGGGGTCGCGCTCTGGCATACGCGCCTACCTCCTAGTGCGGCAGTCGGGTGTCTGGGGTGTTCTCGAGCACCCGCGCTCTGGATTCTTCGCGCCTCTCCTCCCAGGGCAGTATCGGCGAGCGCTTCTCACCGGCTGCAGTCGAGTGTTTCTTGGGCTTCGGCGGATTTTCTTTCCACAGCAGGGTTCGGTGGTCGGCCACGTTGGGTGGCTGAGCGGGGCTGCTTGTGGGGTTTAGAGACATCCCATCCTCGTCGCCATTGTCGCAGCGCTGGCGCTCATCGCAAATAACACACCGAGGCAGAAGTAAGGAATGCACGTCTTGCTTTATTCCCTGCCAGCCTCACACTGACTTACAGACTAAACTCCTCCCTGTTACTCACTTCCTCTTCCTGCTGCCTGTCCTGTCTCATACAGGAAGTCAGGCAGGGCGACACTACATGCGGGGAGGCAGAGAACATAACACAATCTTTGGCAAAGCTCTTCCTAATTTCGAGAACCAATCTTTTGGGTCTAATTATGAGTTTGGCGGTGCGGGGGGACCGCCTCTCCCGCATTGGCAAACCCATGTTTGAACCGCCGCAAGATTAGGAGTTTCCTCCTGTCTGGCGGGCTGTTCTTTGGCGCTCCCAAGGCAGTGCCTATGAAATAGGCACCTCGATGCTACAGTCCAAGCTGTGCAGGTACTGGTGTGTGTGCACACAGGGGGGCACAGGAAATTTACTTACTGCAATTAAAACATTGTGATCCCCCCACTTTGTCTACATTGTGAAAAACCCTGGGAAAACCATGGTAAAAACTTCCTAGTTACAATCAATGACTGAAGCCTGTCCACACCATCTAAAGGAGGCTGATCGGGCCCATCTCCTAGGTCAACAAGGTCATGAGCATCTAAATAGTAGCCTAGATCCCTCCTACAACTGTCAGAAGAAGCTGCTGTCCCTTGACCCTCAATATCAACCACTAGCTTGGCATTGAAGTCCCCACAGATAGGAACATTTGGTTGGTGCAACACCACACCCCTACAGGCTTCAAATATGTTAAAATAGAAAACAACTGTGCATAATTGACACATTCATAGTTTATAAAAATCATTATTAGAAACATTTCCCATATAAAAATACAAGGAACTCTCATTATATTTAATAAGCAGAACATGAAATGCAAGGCTCCCCTTGTCTAACACCATGACTACAATGTTAAGCTTCAGATGGACCCCATGCGGAAAGGTCTCCCTTTGCTCTGCCACATGTAGAAGGGATTGCGGGACAAGAATAGCAGGAGAAGACAGCACAAAAAATAGGGGTGGCGGTCAAAGTTTCCTGCAAAGCAATTGAGTCATATTTGGCAATAAGATTGCACCAAGCCGGGTCGATGATCTTGTCCTTGATGCCTGCAATGTTCCAGCTCCTTAAGGAAAACGGGCGATTGGAGGACCCAACCCATGTAAACATGTTCTCCCTCAACACAGCTCCATCCACCTCCAAGTTACCAATGAAAGAAGGCACTTAATTTCCATCGAGGAGTCAGTCAATATCAGATAGAACTTCAAAGCTGTTTGCTCTTGGAACACAAATCCGGTCTACTACACGGTATGAGGAATTGGGTGCCTGATTGGTTGTATGTGAGACCTGTGATTCCAAGGGCATGGTCACGACTTCACTAGGACAGTTGAAATGGGTTGGCAGATGTTTATGTGTGATGAAAGGAAAGAGGCAGGGTTCGTAGAAGTAACCTGAAAGATCTAAGGCTATGCGGCCCCTAACAAGAGCTATGCTCAGGGCCCCTAACAACAAACTGTGTACCAGGTTGAGAGATTTAATATTTACAATAAAAGTCACCCTGAACATCAACTGGGCCAGACCTCATCCAACCAATCCTTCGAGTTAACAAAATATCTTCCACGAGGAAAAAAGGAAGGCCCCTGTATCGAGCAAGCCAGTCCAATACTTTGTTAAACAATCCCTCATAGGTCTCCTCCTGATCTCTGCGTAGGGGGGAGAACCACCATGTGGGGGCAAGCAGCAGGAGGAAGGTTGATAGGCCCGCAATGCTTAAACCAGATCTGCTAACCACGTTCCCAGTACATTGGGGATTTGTTGAGGGACTAGCTCCCCTTAGATTGAATGAAGCCTCTCTTTGAGACAGTAATCGTGACCCACAAATTGAAGTTAAGGTAATAATAAGAATTCCTATTTGTAAAGCGCGAACATATCACACGCCTAAGGGTTTCAAGGCACTGGGAGCCATTGGGGGAACCCCGTGCTCTGGAGTCAGCCACTCTGGCCGCTGTGCCACACCTCTCCCTAGGTAGACCCTGTGTCTGAGAAACAAAGCTGCAATAATCATTACTGAGAAGTAACCCCCTTGCTCCTCCAGATGTATTAGAGCTGAGCGAATTAGGCTGACACACTTACATAGATTGACTGACCACGGTGTCTACACTGGTAAGTGTGGAAATTTGTTGCAGCTGTTGTGGGAGAGACGCTAGATGGGACTCAATGGCTTTCATTTGCTCAACAAGGAGAGAGAGAGTTCGACTTGCAAGAGTGCCTTAATTTTAATAAAACAACCATCCATAAAAATCTCAATATTAAAAGTACTTGAGGTAGAGATCCCCGCTGCAGCTGACGGCGGAGGAGCCATCTATCCCTGATTCACAACTCGGCTAGTTTGATTGAATGCCTCTCTTGATGTGTTCCGAGTTCCCTGCTTAGCCCTCTTTTGAATAACAGCCTGCTGTGGGCTATTAATGGCAATCATGACCTCAATGATCACACTCATGGTACCAGTAACTGTGGTGCTGGAGGGCAAGCTGGACACTGAACTAGGGCCAGAGCAGTATGGGGATGCTCGTCAGGTGGATGCAGGGGACAACGCCTTCCAAACCAGGTATTGAATGGGTCACAAACATGCAGTGAATTTACTAATGATTGCTGCAATCTGTTTATCAGTTGCCTTGTTATAATTTAAATTGGTGGGTGTTTACATGGCATATGTTCAATATTATTTGTGTAGTTTATGTATGGTGCAAATGATTTGCATAAACAGAAACAATACTTTATGTAATTGAATATTCGTCTATAGTAGGTATACATAGGGGTCTTCCTGGGTTTGAACGTTTTGCTTGCACTGAAAACAGTGGGATGATGGTGGCGTTCTCAGATTGTAATTACGGGAAATGGGATATGCTTAAATGTTGCACTGCTTGACAGTTTCTTGGGAAAGGGGTCTCATCAAGCACTGGGCTTCCTTTTTTTCAGTGTGGTTAGTATCTATGCCCCCTCCTAAGTAACTCTAGAAAGATTGTAAAAGCTACGTTCATTTAGAGCAGAACTTCAAACTGTTTGTTTCAAGAGGTTTACTTCCACAGACGGTGTGCAAAAAATCTCTTCCAACTATATTTCTTAAATTCCTGCTTGAAAATTTACCTTTAATTAAACTTTTACTTCCATCCCTTATGCTTTTTGAATGCACATTTGCTTACCACATATATTCTGCCTGCCTCTTCTATTACAAATCTCATGTATGTCTGTCTTAAACTCTTTTTGGAAACCATATTTGTATCTATTAATTGAAGAAAGCATTTGCCTCTCTCAGAGCCTCCTCTAGTGATCCCACCTAAATAATTAATTATGAAAAAGAAACTAATGCGTGGAGTGGTTTCCTTAAGTGTTCAAAACTAACCTCAATAACTAATGGATTATCCACTAACTTTTGGCTCCCAGGTAGCGTTCTACTTGCTGTAAAGTGATTTAATGCCTCATCTTGCCACCATCTTATTCCTTTTGCACTGTGTAACATGGGAGCCGGAAAGAAAAAATACCAATCCACCAACTCTTATATCAATACCCATTTGGGGACTGGTCTAAGCTTAACCCAGAGGCTTGGGGGGATTTTGTTTAGATTTTTCAGCCCCCAAGATACAGGGCAGTATTGATGAACCATGTTCCATTTGGGAAAGGTGGATCCTCCAATCAATGGACAAGGTTGGCCCTAAAACTACTCCCAAACCAAAATCGAATACCAAAAAGGCACCTTGGTTCAATGCCTAGTTAGCATCCTTATGGAAAAACTGTAAAAAAGCTGAGAGGGAATGGAGGAAAAAGTATGACCTGTAACTTAAATCCACCTATAAGATGGCCTTCAGAATTTACCATAACAACATCAAAGATGCTCAGGCAAAACATTTTGAAAAGAAGATAACCCGGGCTCAGAATTCATCTAAGGAACTCATCAAAGTGGTTAAATCCCTAACGACCCCAACCTATGATAATTCTCCATCTCAGGCCTCAAAGGATAAATGTAATGATCTAGACACTTATTTTCATAAAAAAGTAATGGACATATACAGCTCCCTCCAAGCAGGGATTGAGACAATTATAAGCCAAGAAAGAGATCAAGCGTGGATCTCCTCCACCCATGCTGTAACTCATTTCCAACTCACTTATCATAATAATGTTCAAACTCTTATGGAAAAGATCAGATCAGGTTCCCCACTAGACCCGGCTCTACCCCACATACTCTGCACGGTCATCGAGGATTTGCTTCCTTCAATAGTGGAAACCGTTAATCTTTCATTAGAGGCAGGCAAAGTTCCAAAAGCCTGGAAACAAGCAATAATCAAACCACTTTCAAAAAAATCAAACCTTGATTCAGCTCAACCTGGTAATTATCGACCTATATCACTTCTACCATTTGTGGTAAACTACAGGTGAAACTTGTAAATGGAGCACTATCAGAGTTTCTGGAAAATAACCTCTTCACCCCACGCAGACGGACTTTCAGGCACAACACAGCACAGAATCTGCACTGTTCGCAGTGGCAGAAGAATTCAATATGACCCTGGATCAAGGCAGCCTAACCGCTATTCTACCTTTAGATCTAAGTGAGGCATTTGATACTGTCATTCCATTCTTCATAATAGACTTTTGGAAATTGGTATTCAGGACAAAGCCTTGGAGTGTCATGTATCCTTCCTAAAGCACAGATCCTTCCAATTCATGGAGGCCAACTTCTTTTCAGACACAATGCCATTGACCTGCAGGGTGCCACAGGGGTCATCAGGAGTTTGGCTTTTCCATGATTTCATATGCAGATGACACACAGTTGGTGGTCTCACTCCACTCTAGAACTAATGGCGAATCAGATCATCTCACGCCATGTTTGGAAAGGGTAGTGGAATGGATGACAAGCAGCTGTTTGAAGCTGAACGGGGACAAAACTGAGCTGATGGTCCTCGGAAATGAGCGGTCCTAGCAATCTTGAAATTTGTATATACAGGGAGCTAACAATGGAGACCCAAGTAAATAAACAGGCAGGTTCTTGCTTTATGCTACTCGGAACGGTCCATAAGATTTTGGGGCTTATCCCTTTGCAGCTAAGAACGACAGTAATACATGCACTGGTTACATCATGCCTTGACTATGGAAACTCCCTCTATCTGGGAGGATAAAAATGTGTTATAAAAAAAACACCAGGTTGTGCAGAATGCTGCAGTTAGACTTTTGTGTAACGTCCAAATTCAGGAACCAATGGAAAAGCACTAAAGAACACCAAACTGGTTACCGATGGGGCCAGTGTTAAATTCAAAGCGCTTTGCCTAACACACAAAGCCATAAATATCAAGGGGCCAAGTAAAATCAAAGACCTTGTGGGCTCATATGTCCCCAACAGATGTCTTAGATCTCACACTGAACGTCCACTAAAAATGACTAGAATCAAAAGAGCCAGACGGGGCGGTAGATTTTTTTCTTTTTTGTTTTCTTTTTAAAGTTCTAGGACCCAGAGGTATCAGAGCGCTTTACATGATCAAGATAGTATAAGGCAAACATGGTATAAAAGCATAAAAACAGAGAAAGCAGTGTGAAATATCAAAGTAAAAAACAACATAATTACAAATCAAGAAGGAATAAAACAAGAGCTTGAGCAATACATTAACAAGTAATTTAGGTAAAGTGGAGTACAGGAAGAGGGACATATAATACTGAAACAAATATGGTATGGTGAAAAGAGATCAGGAGTTGGGCACATGTTAGGATGCCCAACAGTACTTAAGGAGGTGGGTTTTGAGGTCTTTTTTGAAGCTGGCGTGGGAGGGGTTACAGCGCAGGTTTTTTGGGAGGGTATTCAAGATAGTAGGGGCATTGCCAGAGAAGGAGCGAGATTGTGTGGTTTTCTTTTTATGCAGAGGTGGGATTAGGAGGAGGGCGTTGGTGCTTCTCAGAGGACGAGTGGTACCAGCGATGAGGAGTTTCTTGGAGAGGTACTGCGGAGTGTTTTGGTGGAGGGCTTTATGAGTAATGCAGGCAGTTTTGTAAGCTGACCTCCCTTTGATAGGGAGACATTTAAGAGAGCTGGGGAGATATGATCGAAGCATTTGAAGTCGGTGATGAGCCTGGCTACAAGGTTGAGCACAGCTTTAATTGGAGCAAAAGGACTTTGGGGATTCCGATGAGGATAGCGTTACCATAGTCAATACTTGAAAGAACAAGTGATTGAACTGCAAGTTTAAAATCATCGGTGGGTATGAATGGTTTGATTTTCTTGAGGTGACGGAGAGTGAAGAGGGCTCCTTTGGCAGAGTTTTTGATGTGAACATTAAGGGTGAGGGTGTTGTCGATAGTAATGCCAAGAGATTTGACAGAGTTTGACAGTGTGAGTGAGCAGTTGAGTGCATTAAGGCCTGAAATCCATGATTGAACGGGGAGAGGGTTCTTTTTAGGGGAGAAAAGAATGATTTCAGTTTTATTTGGGTTTAGTTTGAGATGATTTGAATGGAACCAGGATTGGATCTTGTAAAGGGTGTTGTTCAGGTGTAAGATGTCAGCATGAGTTTTAACCTTGTAATAGATTTGGGTGTCATGGGCATATAGGTGGTAGTTGATACCTGCTTGTTTAAGAATGAGAGTTAGGGGTTCCATAAAGAGGTTAAAGAGGGAAGGAGAGAGAATAGATCCTTGGGGGACTCCAAGGGAGACTGGAGTGGGTTTAGAGAGACAATTTTGAATTTTGATTTGCTGAGTTCGGTGCTGACGGTAAGAGGTGAACCATTTGAAGGCGGTGCCATTAACGCCGAAACGCGTCCTAAGAACATTAAGTAGGGCTGGATGATTGACTGTATCGAACGCTGTGGAGAAATCAAGGAGGATAAGAAGGCAGGTCCCGCCATTATCAAGTGATTGATAGATGTCATCTATGACATTGAGCATAGCCGTTTCGGTGCTGCAGCCTTTCCTGAAGCCAGACTGAAAGGGGTCAAGTAGGTTGAAGTTTTCGATGTGTTTGTCAAGTTGTAGTGGTACACATTTTTCAAGGAGTAGAAGTGTGGCTCACTGGTTAGAAGCAGCAAACCCTGAAGCAGAGATTGGCCCGGGACCAGGGTTCAATTCCCAACGCGGCAGGGTCTTGGGTCAATGTCCGCGGACTCGATAATTCTCGCCGAGGTGCCTACGCTAACCATGGGTCCCACTCTGCAACTCTGGGCAATAGCTTGCTTAATCTCCACTACGGCCCCATCTGCATCGGGGATGCCTGGCTTCACCTTGGGGGTGCCCAAGAGGGACCATCTCACAGGAAAAGCCAGGATGGGTTCCCCAGCGGTATACAGCGCCAGGACACTCCGAGATGGAGTAACAGTGCGCTTTACAAGTATACCTACCTACCTTTGAGAGAAGGGGGAGGTTGGTGATAGGGCAGAGATTGTTTAGATAATTTGGTTCAGCATTTGTTTTTTTAATTATGGGCGAGATTTGTCCAAGTTGAAGGAGAGAGAGAAAGATCTTTCTCACATTTGACACCCATGTTATGGAATTCACTACCATGTGAACTTAGATTCTTGGAAACAGAATCAACCTTCAGGAAAAAATCTGAAGACTTGGATTATCCATCAGTACAACTAAACTCCCCTCTGGCTTCCTGTATCATATCTGACTCCTAGCGCTGGGAAGCCCTTGGGCAGCTATGCACATTATGAAACCATATGACATAACATAACATAACATAACATAACATCAAGGGTAGTAAGCTTTATAGAAATGCAATTTAAACTTAATTTAAACTTAAACACCAGACTGCAGCAGTGGCACATTTGTAAATCATCAGGCGCAGCTGTGTACAGCAACAGTCGCTGTACATGTTCATTCCAGTCTGCAAACAAAGTTGTACTGTTCTTGTAAGAGCCTCCCTGCACACCTGTTACTCTGAACCCCTCCAGCAGTGTGCACTTGTATCTATAGCACTATTAATGGGATCGGATTGTCCAGGCTCATCCAACAGCTGGCCTTGCTTCAATGAGAAGACATAAAATAAGGAAAACACTGACACATGTATGATGGGAGGTTTCTGGTTTCCTTACCTGGTGCACAATCAGCCCTCCCCACCACAGGGTCACTATGTGGGAATAAAGTGCGAGATGCCCAGTCCAGTCCACAGAACAATCTGTAGGTGTATGCCATCTCAATTATTTCAGCCGATACCCCTCTAAAGTTAATGATCTCTCTCCAAGGTTGATACGAAAGCTCCCTGGATCACACAGCCGAGGTCCAAAGAGAGGGCAAGGACAGAGGTCTGCAGACTGGGTAGAGTGCCCAAGAACTGCACAAGGGAAGTCATAAAAGCTGAGTAGCTTTGTCTACAGATCATTGGCAGGAGCGACAACTAGTTTGGGGATTCAGCAGACACAAGCCATCAGCTGCAGTCATTTTCCTGGGCCACACACATCAGGGAAAACCTCCCAGTGCCTCACATCTGCCACTCGGGATTGTCTTCTTAGTACTAACAAATGAGGCAGGGGTCAGCACCATCTTGGAGGCACATGCATTCCTGCTGTTAGAGAATCTAGGATTCTTAAAATCCGCCTTCAGCTGCTACAGCTTAACTTACTCACCAGTATGCCATGATCATTCGTATTTGTAGTGAGCCAACCAGCCACTACGTAAGTTGTTGGCTACACACGTAAATGGACGGCCGGACACGGTTCAATGATGTATATAAAAGGTGCCTGGACTGCTCATGGCCACAGCACATTGCATGCTAATTACTGTGTCATCGCGTGTACGTGCTTATGAGCAGTGACCCATTAAGGCCCCTAACCTAAAGGCTTTACATTGGCTACCTACTGCGTGTTGAAGGCCGCAAGCAGGTGACGAAGACCGGCCTGTCGTGACAGCACTGCAAGTGACAGCACTTCCGCTTTGCAATCTGACCCGAGAGGCCCGCACTGAATGCACACGTGCCCGAGAACTCGGGTGGGGGGCCCGCGAGGCACGCTGTGGAGTGCTCAAAGCTATGGAGCATACCAACGTGAGCCTGTCTACCTTCCTGGTGCATGGGAGGAGAGTCTGCCTTTGCTCTCCGAACCTGAGAAAACCCCTACACCAGGACATCTGCTCACAAGAACAAGGAACAGGTCCAGTTCACCAGCCAAGGGTAACCCCAGGAAGTGGAAGGCGGTGACAGCCTCCCAGTGTTTGGGACCCTCAGGGGTCCGGTGAGCCGTATCACTTCCGGGTAGAGGGGGCGGGGTGAGGCACATATACCTCTCCCCACCCATTGGGGGCCCTCTTTGCCCACTACCACGATGCCATTTGGTTCGTCCTGGTGACGCCGTGGCATCTTGGTCTGGCATCGGTTTTGTCTGGTGAGTGTGTGGGTATTGTCGCCCCCTCCCTCCCAACTCTTTCCCATTGTGTCTCTGGCTCCGACCGCGTGTTGGAGCCGGGTCCCGCTGGGCAGGGGTTCGGGGCTCGTGTGGTCCCTGAGCACCCTGGCCTGGCAGTGTGTTGTGTGCAGGGGAAGCAGCATGGGCCCGCGGTCTGGTCGGGCTCGGCTACTCGTAAAGCTCAGGCAGCGGGCGGTAGCGGAGCAACAGTGGTATTGGGCTGCGTGGTAGTGCTCCGAAGATCAGTCGGCCAATAGTAATTGAGGCGGGCCGGACGAGCACTTCGTGAGGTGTGGCTGGATATCGACTGAATCACAGGTTTGTCCCGTACATACCCTGGACTGCCTAAACACGCAGTCCAGCCTCACGGTGTGATCGTCGGGGTCGTCATCGCGAGGGTGTTGAATGTTGTGCGGGCCGGGAGGGGCCTTCGCCCGGAGAGACAAGCCTCATTGTAGTTGGACGACTGGGGTCAGAGGGTTTCCAGGGTTCTCTGATATAATTATGCGGGAGTTGGGTCCGGTCCGGCGGATGCTGCTGCCTGATTGAGGAAGGTTTTCCGGCTTGCGAGGGGGTTAGAGAGCTGCTTTGTGTGGGCCCACAGCCTGGTCAGTCCAGGGCCCGATGTGTTTGTTGGTCACCTGGGCGGCCTGCCGAGGGTCAGCTGGGGGTGAAGGTACAGTTAGTAGTTTGCGAATCCCTTAGACGGCCTGCCCATATGCTTTTCACTGGTCGGAGTTAAGTGGAATCTTGGTTGCGATTTGCCCGGCCTGGGAAACTCTCATCCTTTGTTTTACCTTACTTTCTCATTTGTGCACCACCTGCACTTGTTACTGTCTGCCTCCAGTGAGCACTGTCTGGCTAGTTTTAGGGATGACCACTACAACAAGCATTGAGTTATTCGATCACATTAAAATTACTATTGCCTGCTGCTCAAGCCAACCTTTTGCTTTGGGGGCCTGAAATAGTCGGAATTGTCAAACTTGGACAAGTGTCAGGGTTAGTAGTTGTAATGTGACTAGGAGTGGTAGCACCGCAGGAGCAATGTGTGGGGCAAACTGAAGTGGCTGCCTGAGGTCAGTACTAGCAGATAGTTGCACAAGTGTCAGGGTCATTAGTTGTAATGTCAATATGCTTGGGAGCACAGTAGGAGCAATGTGTGGGGCAAACTGAAGTGGCCCCTTGACATCAGTCATGGCTGATAGTTGTCTACAAGAAGCACTTCACATGCGTAATCAGGTGAGGTCCAAACTTGCATCTTTCACTTTTATACTATGCAAATCACAAGAACTAATTCTCAGGCTCTTGCAGTAGGTGTGTGAAAAGGTTAGAGGAACCTGGCAAGGGAACTGTGCCACGTGTGGTTGGTAGCCTGTGTCGCTCAGTTTGGGCATGAGCACGGCCTGTCCTGTCGCCGGTGGTCGGCGGAGTAGTGGCCTGTGCTCCCAGCAGTCCTGTTTGGTGAATGCGGGGTGACCATATTGGCAATTTCACATGTTTGTGGTAGGTCACCTTGTTTGGGGTCCGTTGATCTAAGGACTGGCCATGCATCTTCCTGCGTCAGGTTGGTGAGCAATAACTTTGGGTGTTATGGTGTGTGTGGTAATGTTTGGGCAGGGAGACTCAGGCCAGTCCCCACCCATTGGTCGACCAGGACATCCCGCGCAAACTCCTTCAGCGGGGATCATTTCAGGGATGGGGCAAAGGGTTCAAAACTTGTCAGCAGGGACACAGCAACCCCTTAGTCGCACCCTGGCAGGGGAATTAAAGCTTCGCTGTTGTCTCATTTTTGGTGACTGGAATTTGGGCCACGTCCATAGAAAGAAAAGAAGTGTAAAGGAATAGCAGTGCATGAACTGGGCACACTTAGCATTAAAGCCAGCATTTATGAAGATTTGGTGGGTGTCAGATATTATTTGCAGTAATATCAGGGAGCTGCGGCTATGTTCCAACAGTGTGAGGTTATTGTGACTGTCATGCTTTTATTCACAGATTACTATACGTGCAGGGGAAAGACAGTCACCCTTCCAATAGAGTCACAGTGATACACACTTTTCAGTCTAACTACACATGTGCTTGAACCATTAACTGACAAATGTATCTCTGCCCACCTTATCTTAAGTTGTATCACAACATCACCATCTTCAGACTCGGGCCATTGGCATTTGGTGAAGCAGCAGCAGGTTGCACAGACCTTGGGGCCGGCAGTCGCCTCCCATATACCTCCTCCATCCCAGCCCACACTTAGTCCATTCCGCTCAGACTCCACTGCTGGTCTGGCTGATACAATAGCCTCTTTCTGGTATTATCTCTTTGGACACATATTGGCACATTTGGGCCATGTATTATTTGTGTCTTCGCATGAAGGCCTGCGATTGGTTCAGCGTTCATTTCGCCATTTGGTGTCTATGAAAGACTTTAAAGACCCTTCTTTATCAAGAAGCATTCCCGTCTTTTTAATTTCTTATAATGCACTATTTGATGATTTTATAGCTGGCAAAGCGCGGAGATACCCTTACGGGATTGATTCCAGCGCTATAGAAGAATTTAAAATAAATAAATAAAATATGCCTAGGAAAGATCTGAAAGGACACTGTCTCCAGGCTCCTAATTGATTTTGCCATTGTCGGACTGGAGACTATGTTAAGTCATGTAGATCCATTAGTTGGGCCAGCTATAGCGCTCCAAGCTTTCAGTTAGGCGCATTTGATTACATCAACCGTGGCCAGCTATTGACTCCTGGGTGGGTAGCGAGAGGATACCGCCCATCGGGGGTTGTTTGCTACCACTAATTGATCTATGCATGTGGCAGGCCAGGAGGTATGCCAGAAGGCATGATAATCTCAGTAGAGCATGGTCGTTGTCAGGCCGTATTTGATGCCAACAAGTAAATGGAAAGACAACAGATAGCAGCAAAGTTATTGACCGGTCACATATTCGGTCCCCTATATCTATATGATCTATTTGAGAGCCTTCCAAACATGGAGGAGCTTGAGGATTTTATGCAGTCATGGCAGTGTTAAATAGACACTTCGATCCACAAATGAACCCAGACTATTAGAGGTTCAAACTTCGACGTGTATCAGGTGGAAGGAAAATCTGTGGACACTTTCTTTGCGAGGCCAGGCAAGCATGTGCACAGGGATCGACAATCAGGATGAAATCTGAGCGCAACTTATTGACGGCTGCCAGTCGTTCAACCTCTGTACCTTGATTCTGCGCCCACCTAGGCATATCGCTCGCCGAAATCCTGATCCTTGGCAGGTCCTATTAGCTTGCAGACAGCCAGGCAGGAGTCATGGAATCCACCCTTGCTCGCACCGTTCCAGCTGCTCAGGCTACAAGTGGGGTGAGGATTGAAACGCCTTGTAGTCATCATTGTTTTAAGTAACATTTCCTATACATTGGTTTACACACTTGTATTCTTTATGATTTGTTTGTGATCTAAAGTGCTCTGCCACTCTACACTGGGATGCATAGTGCTATAAAGTAAATAAATGTGAGAGAAGGGCTAAGGGGCGATGTGGAGCACCATTGGAGGGTGGTAGTTAAGGAATCTATGAGAAAGGAGGTCATGAGGGGGGCCAACAAAGATCGTCGCACTGGGCGCCACCAACGCTAAACCGACCCTGGACTTCTCTTTCCACCAATTTCCTTAGTGAGATGCAACACTCATCTAATGTCTTAAAACATTTTACAAATAGTGATTATTACTGGTTATTGCAAGTCATAGTAATGTCTATACTTAAGATTTAAGTCTTCCGGACGCTTTGTGAACATTTAAATGATAAAAGACAGCAATAATCAGGGTTCAGTGGGCCCTGCTGGCTTGTTGGCCCGGTGCCACTACACCTGCTACACCAATGGAAGCTAAACATAGCCATGGAATTTAATTAAGTGCTAAAGCTGGGGTAGAAGTGCATAAAAAGGAGTATGGGGGCTTGGTTGCCACCTTTGCCAGATTCTCTACTAATAAGGTGGAAAAAAACAGCTTTGGGGGATTTTCCTAAGTTTTGTGTCAATGGAACATTAAAATACTGCTCTGCCAGGGGCTAATTCTAACTGAACCAAAGCTTCAAATATAATAATTATTACCACCATGAGCCAGTCTGCCGAGCGGAGCTCGGATCTACCTGGCGCTGCAATCATCAGGCCGTCTCCCATTGGGCATCAGTACCATCCACTACAAATGAACGGCAGCTGCATCCGTCATCTTCGATGACGTGGTCATGGGAGCACACTTGCCCCTTTTTTTTTAGAAGTCCGAAGAGTAATTAACTGGCTGGTTACCGATGATGGCTAATTAAGCCGTGGACTGACAAGTGACGGGCATTGCACCAGTCCTATTTAGTAAATTATGAAGGTGTGTTTGTTCTGCTAGACTCAACCGGAAACAATATGGCGACTATTAATGTTTGAATTTCCATGTGGAGTGAAAGAAGGGGAATAATTGCCGGATATTGCAAGCATCCCCTGTGGAGGGGCAGGCACCATAATCGGTGCATGAGTGTGGGAATGGCCTTTTAATTATTCAGTCCATGGATGATTAGCACTATTGCACAGAGTGGGGCTCCTTGCAATTAAATAGCAATCAAGCAAACTGCAAGCAACTTATTGGAAGAGGAAAGGGTAAGATATGATGATCCCTGCACGCGCTCAGACACGCTTTGCTGTAGTAGAATTGTTGCTGTGCAAAAAACATTAAGAGATGGGGCTTTGCCATTAGTTTCCAGATAAAGAACTCTAAGGCAGCACTATTCCTGCTGCATCCCTTATACACCGGACTCTAATAACCAATGCAATATCCATGTTTAGACCCTTATTGGAGGGTGGAAAAGTGGGAGTCCCACCATAAATCTGAGAAGATACCATGCCACCAGACTAGCAGCTCCACGGCCCCAGTCGGGGTGGGTGGGAAACAATGGGTTTGTGGCAGCACAGCCGCAACAGGCTCCACCCTTTCAAACTCCTCTTGACCCGGTAGTCGAACTCCCAGTGTAGGACCACGTCACAATGGCAGTCGTCCCACCTTGTTTAGGGCTGGGCAACTGCCACTGACCATGGTAAGATGCAAACATTAGCCCCCACATTCCTGAAGAAGTGTCCACAGCATCAGGGCCTTTGTCATTTTGATTTTTTCCTAAATAAACTCCCCTATGGGGACCTGCTTCAGAAAAAACAAATAACGAATACGAGGGGCCCTATTATGTAAAGGGCGTACTTTCTCTGTTTGCACCCGGCGCATCTTAAAACAGGTGTGCCAGGCGCAAACAGGGAAAGTGCACCCTATTATATGGAATACGCTGCCTCCATGGAGCGCATTCCTGTGAAAAACTGAGCTTCTTTGCTTCTAGACCCAGGTCAGTAATATGGCGCGGGCCCAGAGGCAAATGATTCCCTCATTTTTGGGCATGCCCTTATGCAAATGAGGATACGCCCCCTGAAGATAGCCCTTTATGTGCGCCAGCATCGGTATTACAGAAGGGGCTGCACACGCGTCTGTGGCGGCTTCTGCAATACCGAAGTGCCCCGGGGGCGCACTAAGCAGGTGGAAACGCCCATTGAACCCTCGGGGCAATTATTTAACACGGCTTCAGGTGGACCAAATAAACAGAGCACCACACCAGTGGGAGCACTGAAGGCTCAGGAACCACTGCCAGGACTTGGGGATCTCTTAACATGACGAGTGGTTTTCGCTTGGAGAAGCGATGGAGAGGGCATCCGTGGACCTGGTGGGCTTGCAGGCCTTCCACCATACCTTAAACGTGCCCTTTGGTATGTTTATGAGGATAACAACAACAAAAATCAATGGATATGCTATGTAATAAATACATGCTAACAGAAAAGGAAAGAAATAATGAAGACGTAAAGAATAATATGGTATCTGTCACACATATCAGGAGAAACCATTGAACTTCAAAATTGCAATAAAAATAATAAATAGAACCTCATAAAAATGAAACAAGAAAGCTCTTTATATGATTTTGTATAAAGTGGTAGAGTGCAGTCACAGCCCAAAACGGATTGTTATACTTAAAACTCTCCCTCCTGGCCCCCTTGACAAAGAATGTGAATGTGGCAAAGGGGCTCCTACACGCAAATGAACATTAAATACCGATCCATGGGTTGAGTTAAGCCTCCGGTGTTTGTACTGCAGGCTCTGGAGGGCTGTGCTCGATCACAGACATATCTGCAGCAGGGGATATTGTGTGAATAAACTGTTCAGGGGTGCCTTCCAGCCTACCGCGTTCTGGAGGCAGATCCATGGGAGATAGTTCCCCAATCTGCTCATTAGAACGGAGGCAAGAGGATTGTTTTCATAATGTCCATTTTGTCCATGTTAGACACGTAGGCCAGGATATATGCCCACTCCTGAGAGGATTAGCACAAAACAGAGCCATGCCATGGGAGCGCCATGCAAGGGGTATGTATAGAGCACCATGAAAAATCCAGGACCACAGGAAGAGCAGCACAGCACAGGTGCTACTGCCCATGTGGCAGGGAAGGGGATATACATGGTCATCCAGCTTGCTTGACCTCTAGAGAACGTTTGGGTGGGACCCCCAGCAACAGTCTTTAGGAAGATTGTCACCTTACCAGTGAAAGACAAAGGGAACTTGAGAGGGTCTCACATCTTGCAAAGGCACTCACAGTGTGCTCTATAAAGCTCTCGCCCTTGTCCCATTCAAACAACAACTGTGTAACGCAGCAAATATCACACCAGAGGCCCTGGGAGGGGAAGAAGGACCAGCGGGTATGAAGACTACACGATTTAGAATGTAGAGGATAAAGGGGGGAAGCCTCTGTGCATCCATCTCTATAGTCATCTGATACAAATCATCATTCTGCCATTTTCTAAAATGATGTCACACTCGACTGTGGGAATATACTGTGAGAATAACCCCTGACAGCTCTGACGTTGAAAGTTTATGATACATTTGTAGCCCTTCTGGTGAACCCACAGGTTGCTGAATGCACTTTGTGAAATGCATGGGGTAGAGCAGAAAGAGTGGGGCAGGCCCGGGGAACACAGCTATTGACTCATGGGAGGACCTGTGTCACTACGGGTGGTATAAGGCAGCTGGGGGACACAGGAGATGTTCACTGGCAGCTGATTCCTTTTGTGATGTTGGGTCCTGCCATAGATGCCATGTTGTGACCAGTCTGGGAGAGCACATCATGGTTGATTGCTCACTCATGTGGAAGGTGCTGGGCTTGCACTTGTAATGTTCAAGGACTGCGTACCCGCAGTCTAGTTGATGCGCACGTAGACGTGCGCCTGCGTGGGCGTGATACGTCACGCCACGTAGGCTATATAATAAAGGAGGCGTGTCCCAGGAGTTAGTCCGGACCACGCGGAATGCTAATATGGTGTCCCGGGTCCTTGTGTTGGCGCAGCGACTGTGGCACTGCGCACCAGGCAACAGGGCCCCGACAATGGCGGCGAGGTCTAGACGGACCCATGCTGTGCCCCGACGCCCCTCTTAGTCCGTCCCGCTGCTGTGCGCGATTGCACAACCGACGTCAGAGGCCTCACGTGCGGCGGTCCCGGCCGGGGCTGTGTAACCCAGGCGTGAGTGACGGCGCGTGCCGACGCGCATTGCAGGCGGCCCTCGCAGCAGTGTCTGCTTGATGGAAAGTGGCAGCAGGCACACTACCCTGCAGGCGGAGCCGGTGAACAGACTCCCATCACCAGATACAGGCGCGGCTCGGCCTGCGATCGGCCTGCAGAAGCCCGGCAACCCCCTCACTGCAACGGCGGACACACCGCAGTAACACACGGATTGTTCACCACCGGCGGGGGCATAATCCAGCGCTTTCTGGCGACCCTATTGGCGTGACTGACAGGGTGAGGTCCTCCAACCTGTGAAACCCACCCCTGCGTGTCCACAAGGGAACTGTTGGCCACCACGTGCCACCATGGCGACCATTCCGCCCATTGAACCATTTGGAAAGATTGGACGGAGCGACTTCAATTCTACTTTGAGGGGGTCGGAACGGCGAGAGAACGACGCAGGGCGCTTCTCCTCCACCTTGGTGGTAAGGAAATTCACAGGATCTATAAAACCCTGGTGGAGGCCACTCCTCACACTTATGTCACGCTCCTCAATGCGCTCAACGCACATTTTGAGCCCATGGCCAGCAAGGACTACGAGCGTTTCATCTTCAGGCAGGCGCGACAGGAAGCTGAAGAATCCCTCGACGCGTTCCATTGAAGGCTGAAAGAACTGGCCAGCACTTGCGGTTTTCACGACGAACAAGAGGAAATACGCGGCCAAATCATACAGGGGTGCTATTCCTCCAACCTGAGAGTGAAGATCCTCCAAGAAGATGGAAAACCGTTGGCGGACATTTTGAAGCTGGGCCGCTCCAAAGAACTGTCGCAGGCGAGAGCGTCACACATGGAAGCGGCTCTCCACAGACCAGTCAAAGCGGAGCAAGTTAATGTGGCCGAGCAGGTCAATGTTGTCCGGCTGAAGCAACGCCCATTCGGAAGAGGAAGGCCACCAGAACGTCGGAAAGAATGCGTATACTGTGGAGGTGTGCCACACCGGGCTCAAGACTGTCCGGCGCGTGGGAGAAAATGCGGTTCGTGTGGGCGGATGAACCATTTTGCATCGGTGTGCAGGTCCTCCAAGCAAAAGCCCGAAGCAGCCCATGCCGTTAGAGAAAACCCGGACAGCGAAGACATGGACGACGACTCCAATAATTACCCGGTCCACTATGTGTTTGCCATAGACCAACCGCTAAGGAAGAAACGGCGACTCCCAAAGTGCCGAATAAGAATACAACACCAAGAGGTGAGAGCCACAATTGACACAGGAGCCTCTATTGAACTCATGGCGGCAAATGTCTACAACCAACTGCGAGAGAAGCCCGTGCTGAAGGCGGCCAAGATCCGAGTGTTCGCCTATGGACAAAAGACCCCAATCCCGTTAATGGGGTGTTTCCAAACAGAGCTACAACACTAAAACCGGAAGACCCCGTCCACCGTCTACGTAAGCAAGGAAGGCAGTGGAATGCTACTCAGTGGTCAGGCGGCCGAAGACCTCCACCTGATATCCTTCGCGATGGCGGTGCTGGAAGAAGAACTGGACACGATTCTCGAAGAATTTGAAGACACCTTCCAGGGCATTGGCTGTCTGAGAGGAAAAGAAGCATCTCTCCATATTGACCCGTCCATTCAGCCAGTAGCCCTCCGACACCGAAGAATAGCCTTCCACCTGAGGAAAAAGGTTGAGCAAGAACCAGCTAATGGGCGCACCCCGTCTGACCGACGGGGTGTCCATACATTTGATAATGGAAGGGCAAAAAGCCGAATAGATTATATCCTAGTGGATGTGAGGGATTGGCACAGGCTGGTAGATATGAGCATCGCATCTAGATTAGAGAGTGACCATAACCCACTATGCTTGAGCATACAATTTAACCAGGAGGTGCCAGCTTCAAGCCCGGGAAGGGGCACAGTGACTTTGGATATTATCTCCACAAATAACCAACGCCATGTAAGGTGGGGCAGACTGATAGAAAGCCAGAGATGTTAGAAGATCTAAGGAAGCTAGTTGTCTTTGAGATTAACATTATGAAAGAACATTGTACCGAACCCAACTTCTCCAGATTTATGGAGGAGGCACACTCTGAGTTTTTTTCTAAAATTCAGGGCTTCTTTCTAAAACCAGTAGGCCAAAAAAAGGTGGTAAAATCACCCACTAAACAGGGGTGGTATGATCAAACATGCAGAAGAGCACGTCAGAAACTTAGTCTTGAGTTAAGGAGTCAAAACAGTGAAGGAGTGAGGAAGGCCAGGGATGTCTACAGAAAAGCACAAACCAAAGCGAAAAAGCTCTGGGACGAAAATCACTGGCTTGACCTCAAATCAGCATGTGCAGCTAAGAAGCAAAAAGAGTTTTGGGCAATCGTAAAATGGGACAGGGGGGGGGTAGCAGAACGTCCACAAAACAACGTTGCAAAGAACTTATGGATAGACTTCTTTAAGCCACAATATGAATGTAATCTGGACCCAGGCCATTACCTACCTCCCCCGATGGTCTCCTTCAAAGGCGAAGTGTTTACCCTGGGTGATGTAAACATAGCGTTGGATGGGGTGTCTGTGGGGAGAGCGCCAGGAATGGACGGAATACCGGCCGATGTATTCTTAAGCGACCGGGCTTCATGGTGCCAATACTTTGTCTGGCTAGCAAATTCCATCGCTCATGGAGCTTCCATACCCAATTCATGGAAGGGTGCGGAGATCATCCCAGTCTTCAAAAAAGGTGATAAGACACTCCCAAGCAACTATAGACCCATCAGTCTTATCGATTCTGCACAAAAATTGATGGGTCGACTGATACAAAACAAACTACACGCTTGGATAGATGAGAAGGATGTTCTCTCCCCCTTCCAAGCCGGTTTCCGCCCCCTAACAAGTTCTATTGATCAGGTCTTTTATTTTCTAACTTTATACTGGAGAAACGTGACCTTGATCAATGGCCCATTGTATGCCGTATTTGTTGACCTAAAGTCAGCATTCGACTTAGTCCCGCGACAAAAATTGTGGAGTGTCCTCGCGGAAATTGGTATCAGCCCCGAACTATTGACATTGTTAGTCCGCATGCATGAAAATAACTACGCTAGGATCAGGTGGGGGGCCCAGGGCGAGGTAACTGATTCTTTCCCTGTAGAGCGTGGGGTTAGACAGGGATGCGTCCTGGCTCCCACCTTATTTTCATTATATATCAATGGCATAGTGGACTACCTGAAGAAATCCCCTACTGATGCCCCAATACTGGACGGGGTTCGTGTACCAGTATTAATGTTTGCTGATGACACGTTGCTGGTATCACAAACTCCTAGTGGCCTCCAGAAGGCAATTAATGCTTTCGGGGATTTCTGTCAGATCCAGGGCTTGGAGTTAAACACTTCAAAGACTAAGTTTATGAGTATGAATCCAGCAAAGCCATTTAGGGGCACAATAACTTTTAATGGGGCTGCCTTAGAACAGGTGGAGGCTTTTACTTACCTAGGTATCTCCCTACAGGGCAATATGAAATGGAAGTCCCATATTGACCTAGCAGTTTTAAAGTTCCATCAACTAGCAGGGGCCCTAGCACTTAAACATAAATCTTCATTAACCAAACCTATCTATCCTGTGATAGAGATTTATAGTATGAAGGTGCTAAGTGCCTGTTTGTATGGCTCAGAGTTGTGGGGTTTTGCCAACTTGAACACTTTGTCTACTGCTGAGAACAAGTTTTTGCGACGTCTGGTTGGCGTTCCACAGAGCACACCAACAATCCCCCTGTTGTATGACCTGGGGAGGAAAAAGATTGAGGACCTGGCTCGACTGCGCCCATTACTATTCTGGAGACGAATAATGTCAACGCCGGAGCTAGGTCATTATGCCTCCGCCCTCATGGACATTATTAAGAAGGACCGATTCCATACAATAACATGGCTCAACGAGATCCGGAACCTATTAACAAAACTCCATCTAGACCATTTATGGACTAACACTGCCTTCCCATCAAAGGAGATTGTGAAAAAAATGTACTGGGATATGACTTTGCGATCTGTTTTGACCTCTAACCCACATTCCATGTTAACATCCCGGTATTTGGAAATCAAATTTACTCCATTTTGTGAACTATACTGGGATTTTATTACAAAACCTATGGATAGAAAGTTGTACTTCCAATTTAGAGCTGGTAGTTTGCCCCTTAACGCTTTCACACAAAAGTGGTCGCCTAGCAATGTTAATATATGTAACCATTGCAAAGACTTGGTTGAGGACATCTCGCACTTTCTGTTTGTCTGTCCTCTTTATGCTTCTCCAAGAAGGAGGTGGTTAAAACCAGCGTGTCAGAATTTAGGGACACGTAGGTGCCAGGAAGCACTTAGAATTTTGGAATCAAACAGCTCCCCTCCTTTAGCAATTGCAGTAGCAAAATACCTGGGATGGGCATGGATCATTCGCACTCGCACTTTAGCCAGTGGAGTTAGAGGAAATGTAACGTGATTTTATGTAGATTATAATTAATCATGTGTAGTGAAATTGAGTTTTTAGCAGTAAATGCGTTTCTTTTAGTCATGATTCGTCAGCGTTTTGAATTTAAGTGTTTTAAAAAATGTGATTGTATTCTAGAATAGTATTTACTGATGTATAGGTTAGGGCGTCAATGCTTTTATGACAATGCTGTCGAATAAAGCTTTTGAATTTGAATTTGAGAACTTGACACCCTCGAAAGACAAGGCATAATTGAGAAAGTCAGCGGGCCCACTCCGTGGGTATCGCCAATCGTGGTGGCGCGGAAACCCAAACAGCCAGGACAAGTCCGCATTTGTTTCGACATGCGCCTACCCAACGCAGCAGTGAAAAGGGAACGACATTTGACGCCCACCATAGATGACATTCTGGGGGAGTTGAACGGAGCGAAGTGGTTCTCCAAAATGGACCTGAGGTCAGGGTACCATCAGCTACCCCTACACCCGGATTCTCGGTACATTACCACTTTCTCCACCCACGTGGGCCTCCGGCGCTATCGACGACTTAATTTCGGGATATCGAGCGCCGCCGAAGTCTTCCAGAACACTATCCGGGAGGTCCTTAGCGGGCTCACGGGGGTCCTGAACGTCAGCGACGACTTGCTCATATACGCGAACACCGTTGAGGAACATCACCAGAGGCTCAGAGGCGTATTGCAAAGGATCAAGGAGTCAGGCCTGACGCTACATCGTGAAAAGTGCCAGTTCCTCCAGAATAAGATCAGCTTTTTCGGATATACCTTCTCCGACAAAGGAGTCGCCCCAGACCCAGACAAAGTGAGAGACGTGCAAGCGGCCCCAGCGCCGACCAACATATCGGAGGTACGGAGTTTCCTAGGTATGGTAAATTTCTGCGGAAGGTTCATCCCAGACTTGTCCAATCTCACCAGACCTCTACGTGAACGCACCAAGTCCACCACCCCCTGGCAGTGGGGAGAAGAGCAGGATCTGGCATACCAGAACACTAAAGCTGCGCTGTCGGCTGACAAGACTCTGTCGTACTTCGACCCTGCTAAAGCAACCAACATAGCGGTGGACGCCAGTCCATACGGATTAGGAGCGGTTCTGACACAGCGCCAAGGAAGTGAAGACTGGGCGCCCATTGCCTACACCAGCCGATCCCTGACCGGAACCGAACAACGGTACTCTCAGATCGAGAGGGAGGCAATCGCAATCCACTGGGCCTGCAGGCACTTCCACGTGTACGTCTACGGGCATCCGTTCACAGTATCCACAGATCATAAGCCCCTAATTCCACTATTCAGAGGGTCCGTGTCCAAACCTCCACCCAGAATAGAGAAGTGGATCCTCCAACTCCAGGAGTATGACTACAAGCTGGAATTCAAACCTGGGGCGACGAACCCGGCGGACTACCTCTCGAGGCATCCCAGAGCAGCAACTAGTAAGGAAGAAGAAGATGCCAAAGAAACAGAGGAATATGTAAAAATAGTACTAGAAAGATCAAGATCCCTACCCATGAGCATCGACATGATCGTAGAGGCGACCCGCAGCGATGAGGTCCTCCAACTGGTAGTAGGCGCCCTGCGGGCCAACGACTGGAGGACCCTTCAGGCATCACTAAGCAAGAGAACGCCCGAAGCAAAGCGCGCCCTGGAAGCCATCATCAAGGTAAAGGAAGAACTGTCAGTGGACAGTCAAGGGTGCCTCCTAAGGGGACCACGGATCGTGATGCCAACAAGTCTGACCCAACAAGCAATTGAACTGGCTCGCCGTGGACACCAGGGAATGGTGAATTCTAAAAGTCGACTCAGGGCAAAAGTGTGGTTTCCGGACATGGACACCAGAGTGGAACAGACTGTCAAGGAATGCCACTGGTGCCAGGCGGCAGGACTGCCTGAGTGCCCACCCCCAGTCATCACCGAAGATAACCCGAGAAGACCATGGGAACAAGTAAGCGCAGACTTCGGACACCTTCCAGATGGCCGATACATGCTCGTCATCGTTGATGACTTCACCAAATATCCAGAAGTGGAACTATTAACTTCACTGGCTGCCAAAGAAGTCGTAGCTAAGTTCGAAAAGGTCAACGCCACACACGGTATCTTCGAGCGGGTCAAGACCGACAATGGACCACCTTTTCAGGGGCAAGAATTCGCTGACTATCTCAAGGAGTGGGGAATTCAACATCGAAAAGTGACCCCCAGATGGCCCCAAGCCAACGGGGAAGTCGAGAGGTTTATGCGGACTCTCAACAAAGTCATCCGGGGGGGAGGAGCTTAGCCGGCAACCATGATGGCCGCTTAAACCCTCGGCTCCGCCGACCCTCTCGCTTTCCTCCCGCACTGCAATCTATCCTGTAATTTATCCTGCATGTGAGCCGAGTTTTCGGGACGGGGAAGTGACCCCGATCTCAATGGTGTGTTCCCCGGCGTGCTTCCAGCGGCGGAGGTGGTGAATTGTCCTCGCTTCTTCCCCGGCTCCTAATGGCGGTGAGACCGGGTCTTTGTGCGTGAGGGACGGCCGGCCCCGACCACAGCGGCGGCGGCCATCGTAGGCGGGAGGAGTCTGACGGCTGGAGAGGGGTTGCCGCACTGCGCTTCCCGCTGCAGAGATCTCCGCTGTTCCGTGAGACAGCACGCTTGGAAGATATTGCTGCTGCACGGGATACATTGTATCATCTCCCCAGCCCGTGGAGGACCCGGACATTTATTTCATCTCTCCCTACGCTGTGGTGGGAGCCATTTTGTATGTCGCACACTCGGCGCTTGTGTTTGATGACCCTGGGCACTATTGAAGGTCCGGGTAATTGCTGCATTGATCAGCGCTGTGTGTGGTGACGGGATGGAGTCTGCTGTTCCTACGCCTCTTGCCCGGATGTGCTCTGAAAGGCGTCGGCGGGGTGACCGGCTGATCGCAGGAGGTGCTAACGATCAGCTTCGAGGGCCATTACATACCGGTGAGCCCCGGGCAGAGTCGAATGTTGCGTCCTTTCTTCCTGGGGCACCGCTGATGACCAGCGATATCCTGGGCGCTCTGGGTGCTTTGCGGGAGGCCCTGCACGATAATGCCCGGAACCTGGGGGAACGGCTGAATGCTATTCTACGAGATGTGCCCTCGACTGGTTGTGCTTGTTCTCGAGTGCGAGGCACTGCGCCACACCCTGTGTCCGCATGCAGTGGACTGCCTATCCGGGTATTTACGGAGGCATCGGAGGAGAGGGGTCTTGATGCAGCCGCGGTGTTGACCGCAATGGTTGTGCAGAGGTCTGGTGTACGTGGATCCGTGCAGTGGCTGGGGACTCGTCTCCGGACACCATGTCCGGCAACTTCTTTGTGGTATTATGGTGTGCCTCCCCACCCTTTCCTGAAGCTATTGCTGCTGTTCTGGCCAGCCGGCCTTGGGGGATTGCTGCTGTGCGTTGCTTCTTACTGTACTGTTCCTGGATGTACAGTGTTGGTTTGGATAAACTTTGTTGGACAGCACCCCGTTCTTTTGTGGCCTTCCCGTACGCCTAATTCATCTAAGATGGCGTCTGCGCGGCTGGACTTCGTCGACGCACCGGATCGAAGGGGGCAAGGATGAGGACGATTCCTTGATTACTGTTGCTTGCACTGCTGGGATTATGACGGATAGGCGATACATGGACTGGGATGAACGTTGGTATTACATCGGGTCGGGGGTCCGGGGTTGGGCGGCTGAGAATACATGTGTTGGTTGTTCTCCTCCTCCATCCTTTCTTCTTTCTTCACCTTTTCTTTAACTGTATTTCACATTATATTTTTCCCTACTGTGGGGCGGTTCCGGGGCGACAGGCACACTGTTAGTGGGTTTGGCCGTAGCCATTACAAGGGTGCAGGGTGGTGGGTGCGGGGGGGGTTTGTTATTTTAGTTTGTTTTGTTCTATGGTCCCTATCGCTCTTTTCCGGCTTTGGGAGGGTTCTTTCCTCTTCAAGGGGTTGGCTGTTTCTGGGTCTTGCACCTTTTCTCTTCCTGTGTTCCGACAAATTTTTGTTTCCTGTTCTTCGGGATGGGCTCTCTGGGACTACGCTTGGAATTGTTGTTTTTCGACATGCTGCTTGTTATCCGGTCTTATTGTCGCGGTTGCTTAGCCTATATAGTAGCTGTATTTTTAGCCTGACTTTGATTGTAAATGGGGTACGCCCCTCTTGCTGCGTTTCCTTTGTGTTCCTTTATGTGAGATGTGCAGTCCTTTCTGTTGCAGCCCCCTCACTTCATCTAAACTTAAAAATGAAAACCCATATCCTGTGTTGCGCACCCCGTTCTCACTTCTGGCGTACTTTGCAATATCCTGATTGTAAATTGCCCTATTGTTCTCCTGTTTTTTCTCATCTGTCTTTGCAGCCGGCCGTGATGGTTGTGGGCTTGCGCATGTATCTCCTAATTTTGTCTCAATAAAGGTTTTCAAAAAAAAAAAAAAAAAAAAAAAAACAAAGTCATCCGGATCGCCCATGCTGAGGAGACACCGTTGGAGCGAGCCATCTACACATTGCTGAGGGAGTACCGGCTCACACCCCATCGCACGACTGAAGCTGCCCCGGGACCGTCGGCAATGGGAAGGATAGTCCGAGACACAATACCCCACCATCATACCTGGGCCCCAAACGAAGTAAGCTCCCGACGAACCATGCTCAATCGGAAGCGATCGAATGACTACGCCAGCTTCAGACGCCGAGCCAAAGAACCATCCATCTGGGAAAGAGATCAAGTCTATGTAAGAGACAGGTACCCGGGGAGCAAATTCCGACTCCCGTTCGAACCCAGACCCTGGACAGTCACACGCCGCTCCGGCACAATGGTAACTGCTCAACGGGATGGAGAAACCGTCACGCGCAATGTCTCTTTCTTCAAGAAAGCCTCCGTTCCATCAGATGATCAGTCCAGCCAAGAACCAGACCGAGAGCTGACCAACCCAGGGGAAGGAAACAACAGCCCACCAGGACGTGAGCAGGGAACCCCATTGGACAAGTCAGCATTGAGTTCACCGGCCGCTGAGATGCCTAGCGCTGCTAGCCCCCACCTGTCCGGAGAAGGGCTGTCGCCAACCATGTCCCGACAGGAAACCCCACGGAGAGTTTTGTTTCGCGGAGAGGCAGCGGGCTATGGACTGAGGAGAAACCCAGCCCCATCTTCGCAGCTGGCGGACTTTGCAGTGGGCTGAAGTCCGAGTACCTGATCACCAGACTGGTAACAGGCCGGATGGCCGTTCTCACTTATTCTCCCAGCAAAATGATGCCGAGTGACTTTTGAATAATTATTGTGTTTTGTTTTAATAAAGGTTGAAAGGGATGTAATGTTCAAGGACTGCGTACCCGCAGTCTAGTTGATGCGCACGTACACGTGCGCCTGCGTGGCCGTGATACGTCACGCCGCGTAGGCTATATAATAAAGTAGGCGTGGCCCAGGAGTTAGTCCAGACCACGCGGAATGCTGATATGGTGTCCCGGGTCCTTGTGTTCGGCGCAGCGACTGTGGCACTGCACACCAGGCAACAGGGCCCCGACAGCACTTTCACTCTGTCACCTGGCATTCTGTAGCCTGTCCTCATGCTGAGACGGAAGAATCGCCTCTGCTGTGCACATTTGCTAATATCAGGCCGATGATGCAATGAAAGCCAGCCCTGAGGAGTGGGGCCTCTTTAACCAGAAATGCCCCCCAGTCTCGTCTTTTCGAAAGTCAGATAAGGCGCTGTGGGCCAGACCTGTCTTTATAGTCAACAATGATGGCCATGCGGGGAATTGGAGGACAAAACCTACATTGGGAAAAGTAAAGTTGGAAGTGCCAGGATGCAACCTTCTATTGATTGGAAGGACAGGGCTGGAGGACGTCCCTCTGGATACCTGGGCCGCCGGGGAGCTCTGCCTGTGAGTCCCTTGTAGCAGGGCTCACATGCACATGCAGCTGCAGCCGGTGGAGGACACTGAGGGGGTGCTTGTGGGCGCGTTCACGTACTCCTAGCATGCTACTGCCTACTTCTGTACTTCCGGGAGATATTAATGGATGCTTGATTGCGGATCTTGCTCTCATGAAACTGTTTACTGTCACTAGTCATGCATTCCTCTGGCTTAGTGCAGAAGTGTCACTTATCACTGGCGCTGAAGTGTCACTCATCACTGGCGCTGAAGTCTCATCCCTCCCAGCATCAGAAAGTTGATGTCGAACATTTTGAGTCAGAAAAAAAGAGATAGATGCCAAGTGCTTAGTTTGCATTGAAATGCGGCAGATAGAATGTGCTTGTGTCCTTTGCTCAGCATGTAGCTGTATGCATGAAGTAGCTGTATGCATGAACCAATTATCTTATTTACTGCAGCAATAAAGATGAGAATAGTGGGTACCGGCATAGACAAATGTTGGTCTCTGTAATGGAGCTGAATGTCCACCATGCCTCCCAAATGTACTTTAGGTCAGTAGGAGCTCCGGCCGGCACCTCATGTCTTGCCTCAGTGGAGGATTCCTGGAAAGACAAAGAAGGGAAATACTTCGATTACTTGCTGGTAATCCCCTTACTATGAAAATATGTGCTCCTCTCATTCCGTACATCATGAGGCACGCTCGCATCTTGGAGAGTTGGTCTCAACAGCCTACCTAAAAGAAAAATATCAAATTTGTACCTCACCCTCCAGATGCACCTATCTATATAAAGAAACCTTCGGAGTTGACCAGCACAGTAAACCAACGCGATCAAGGTTGAGCACAAATTATTTGTAAGGACTGGGACGAGGAAGTAGAATCGAAGAAATATGATTGTGATGAGCAATTTAACTATTACGTCATCAGATCCTTATTTACATCAGAAAGATATACCAAAGCAGACATGATCAAAATTGATCACCCACACAAGCAGCAAGCCAGAAAGAGTAAAGTTGTGGATCAAAGGAGGAAGGGCTGAACCAACAAGGCCATCCGAGGTCTAAGTGCCAGTGTCAAAAGCAAATGAACAAGTACTAGAAGCCCAAAAGATAGACTGTCCAAGTGCACCCAGAGGAGCAGACCCCTAAAAGAGAGAACACCTGAAATAGTGACCGAAAAGAATCCGAAGAAATTAAAAGAACACACTGCCGGCAACAAACAGAAAGAGAGCCAGAACAAGCCAGAGGCAGCTGCACAAAGACTATCTAGCAGAGCAGGCACATCCCAACTGAAGCAAAAATGTAAGCTAAGGTCAATTATCCTAAGGGTAAAGTGGATAAGTGTTGGACATGAACAGATCCGAGGGGGAGACTGAAACCTTCTCAAGAAACCCTACTCCAAGTGCCCTCTGGGACCCAAGAAGGGAGGACTACTAACAGGCACAATGCTACACTCAAAACTAGAGATGGGTGAAATTGTGTACATTTTTTCTGGTGAAAATTCACAAACTTCCATGGTGATTTTGCAAAATCATGCTTTGCTAGACATTTTCTGTACAACAAGTCTCCCACTTGCACCTCGCAAGTTTTTTTAATGAGAGATGTGGGCTCGAGTAAAAAGATTGCACGAAATCGTGTGATGGGATATTTTGAGAAATATTTGAATTTCACACACAGTGAAATTAGGGAATTTTGCAAATTTCCTGCAAATTTAAAATCCCACTCAGGCATTCTCAACCCATGAAATAAAGATACACCATCCTGCCCTTTATACCAAAGAAAAACCCAAGGTGAAGCATGGTCAAAAGTCACTCATCACCCACAAGGGAAAGACCCAGCCAGCAGATGAGGTGCACCACGGTAAACACCTACCAGAAGGTCCCAGAGAAGAAAACCTCACACAAAGTGCCGGGTCTGGTATGTCAGAGAAATATACAAACTTAAAGGGGTATGTACATGCAAGCTGTGCTCATTGCCATGCAATAGGATACAAATCTCTGAGCCATAGCATAGGTGAGGCCAGTCAAGTGCAGGACCTGCTGCTAACAAGGCCAATGGCTAAGATAAATACAATAGAACATGAAGCAAGGAATCAAACAGACCATACGCCAGGAGGCTCGGTCCCTGGTCCATGTCCAAATGAATAACAGGGACAAGAGTGAGACCAAATCATACAAAAAAGGCAGAGAGCGAGTTCAAGGTCCCAACACGAAAACACTTAATAGTAGGTGAAATACAGTCATGCTATTTCAAGCTCTCATCCACTAAGGAACATTTGGGAAAAATACCACCAAAACCCAGAGCCAAGAGCCCAGCAAGAAAATTTGCAACAAAAAAAGAATGTCCAGGACATCCCATGCCCCAAGCTGCAAGGCCCAACTGGCAGCCAGGACCACAGAACCCCAGAAGCCCAAAAGGTAAGCCCATAAGAGGACAGCCAGACTGAATCAGCAGAATAAGCAACCCCTAGAAGTAAATACCAGAAATGCACAGCCTAGCAAAGGCAAGCACTGCAGAGTGGAAAGTACAGGACCATCACACAAGACATCAAATTCACAACCCCAGTCCAATGCACGAGCATGGCGTGGCCCACACAAGCTGCCAATGGCATCTCACATCATCTTGGATAGACAACAACACAAATATGGCAGGAGAGACTACAGGAGCAAGAAAAAAAGGTCACACTACAGGAGGTAAAAGCATTTCCAAGCAGCCAGAAGCAAACATCAATGGGTAGAGCAAAGCAAGAATCAAGAAACAGGAAACAAATAGGGTTCCTTAATGGCATTAATGGCTAAGATACCGAAAATCCCAAGTTCAACATGGAGCAAGAGCACAAGGCGCAAGCAGCAAAAGGATCCAATGTACAAAGAATAAAGGCATCCAATCCCTATGACAAAGACACCCAGATGCAGACCTGTAAAGAACAGGGAGAGGGACCAACCATAAACCCTTCATTTCAACTGAGACCCAAGCATCCCTCAATATGACATATCAGTAGGCACATTCAAGATGGCCTCAATTCCTGCAGTATAGTCGAGGGAGTGGGTAACACTCCAGAACAAAATCATGCTAAGGGAGACAGAGGGCCATCCGACCAGGGAGCCCCCACAGGATGAAAGAGACCACCCCACGCAAGGTAAAGTAGCACTTGGGGCTACCCTCCACGATACTACTTGCTATACAAGCAAGAATGTGGAATCACCCACTAAAGAAAAACAGAAACCCCACTGGAAGACTTAAAAGTCAAAATGGTAAGTCTCTGGCACACAACTCACACAGCACTGAGATACCATCAAAAAACCCTGACAAAGGGACAAAAAGGGGCTATGACTAGCAAATATAAATCCCAAAGCTAATCAAAAGTGAGAGGAGCACATACAAAGTAGAACATGAAAGTACAAAGAAGCCCGAGAATAAGAGGATAGTTTTTCCACAATAAAGCAAACATGCCGTTCCCTTCACAGAAGCCAGACATTGAATGGAAGCAGGGCAGACGACCCATCAATATCATGAGCCATAAAATAGCATGGAGTGGACAAGAAGACCTAGCAACAATATAGAAATAATTCCCAGGAATGAAATGGGAGGAGCCAAACCAAAGCAGAAACCAATAGGGTAAAACCAGAGAGCAACCTACAAATACCAAGCCCATCAGGAAGAAAGCATAGACAACAACATCAAACCAATCTGCGCATCAGTTTGCGCCAGCACAAAATGGCCTAGCCTGTGGACCAACCTTTTTTTTACTGCAGAAAGCAATGGGAACACCAAGCACCACCAAAATACACAAGGAGTGGAGCAAAAAAAGCCAGGCCAGAAGGAAGTAACAACACACATAGTTAGGGAGTATTACCTACATACAAACATCAGCCTGGAGACTAAAGGAGGCAAAAGAGCAAAGGTGCAGAACACACAGAGAACAATCAAGCACCAACATGAAACAGAACACTAAGGGCAGCCCCATTACCAACTTTCACACATACACCAACATGGGTGAGTAAGCAGGGATGCAGAGTAAATCAAGGAGGCAAAACTATATTCCACAAGCACTATGCCACTCAACAATGACCAGAGATCATAAACAACTACACCTGTCAGGGCTCTAGAAACGGTGCTATAACAAAACCCTGAATCATATCAACCAGAAGAAAAGGTAATGGACGGCTAACCATTGGACCCGCCACACAGCAAGATAAGTCACACATTCCACAAGTCTGAGTCCCAGATTAAACACAGGAAGAAGACCAGTCGCAGTCTTTACCCCAGTCAAAGAGTGTATACCCAATCCTAGCCCCATGCACATTAGGAATACAGAGTAGGGAATCCAGACATCAGAACTACCACCAAACAGCCTATCAGTAGATCCAGCAATAAGGAGCAGCCCCCTATGCTGAGCATTCAATTCAGTCCTTAGCATATAGCCTAATTAGGAGATAACACACATTGGCACAAGTGCATCCCATAATATCCATACCCGGGCAATAATCAATTCTACTTGCCTGCGCTAGATTGATTATTGCCCGGGTATGGATACTACGAAGTCCACCCTGTATTATGGAATGGTGGTCTCTGGTCAAAGAAACATATGGTATGGAGTCCTCATTAGCTAAAATAAGAGGAACACAATCATTAATGAAACTGGACAAAATTTGGGGTACAGTTATTTAATATTTCATATGTATTTTATACGTATTTGTTACTTTTGTAATGATATTGACCAACGTTGTTTCGGAAAATACTTTTTTTTTAAGTAGCTTTTTTCTTAATTCCTTCTTTTCTTTTCTTTTCTAATCCCTATTACATATTTGATTGGACTGTATTTCTCATGTTGTTAATTTAAAAAAAATGGAGTTTTTTTTTTAAGTGCATCCCAGCTACAAACAAAGATAGTAAGTAGGTGGGGACACACACAAACAGCCCTAAATCCAGCAGGGACTAAAGTGGGAAATCCAGGACCAGTCAGCATACCAGCAATGGCAAAGTAACACAAGTGCTGCACACAGGCCTGGAACAACCTAGCCCGAGCCCCAACCATGAAGCAGATGGAGAAGGGTCCACACAGCCACACAGCCACGAATTCCATATCCATTCCAGAGATTTTCTGCATCTTCATGCAGATCAAATCAAAAACAATCTCAGAAAAGAATTAGTGATGAGCAGGTCAGACATTATGAAGCCATGAATCCCCATAAAGCCAAGCAGGGAGAATGGGACACTAAATAGCCACCCAGAGGAGTTGAGACAGGGAATATCTTGACGTCCCAAAAGCAGCAGAGACATTAATGGAAGCCCAACAGGTAACAAACCGGGAACAAAATAAGGGGTAATTTACCTGTCCTCCAGTGACAGGAACTCAAGTGCGCCACAGCGGGCACATACACCCATCCCCACAGGCAGTACATGTTGGAGGCCCGCACCCATTTCTGCTAGTTAGAATGGGTAATCTACATCCATCAATGGTAGCTCATCAATATCCAGTACAGAAACCACAAGTGCACCCTCAAGCCCTGAAGAAAGCCTTTGAAAGGCAGACAAAACACTGGGACCAGCACCACACAACACCAAACAAGCCCAGAAGCGAAGCATGAGTGCTGACAATGCCAGCCGAGGCTAGTCCACAAGTCCGGAAGTGCCCAGGAATCCAGCACAGCAAGAACACGGTCTACTCTACAGGGCAAACAAATGACATGCAGCAGAAAAGGCCCAAACAGAGCCCACAAGGTAAGCAGCAATCCTCATCCATAGATAGCAACCACAGGACAATTAAGTCCCAAAGACAAACAGGTATGTGGGAAGAGCTAGTCCCTTAAAGGCACCCTTTGAGGAGGGTAGTTGGATTTTTTCATTTGAGTAGATAGTAGGATGTCTGTTTCCTTTGTGTGAGCACACTTGAGGGTACTAAAAATGGGGGGAGGAACTGGGAGGAGTTTAGGTGGAGACAAAGCAATCTCCGAGAGAGAGAGGGGAACGACAGAGAGCGGCAGAAAAAGATAGAAAGTGAGAGGGGTAGAGAGAGGGAGAGAGCGAGACAGCTCTAGTCCTCGTTCATTGCACTCGTAGTAGGCACTAGTAAAACACTGAGAAAGATCAAGACAGCCAGTACCACATTAGAGGAGTTTTGAAGGCTAGAAACACCTCTGAGATTCTTTTAAGCTAAAGGGACTGTACAGATCAACTATGTAAAAATCACAGTAGCAGTCGTATTTAAAAAGCAAAATTTCTGCCTTGATCAAAGGAATAGATAGTGACTAGCCACTTGCAGTTAGAAGGTAAAGTACTGACGATCACAGGAGACAGTTCTCAGAACAAGTCTAGAATTGTTTTCAATAAAACCCAATCAATGATAGAAACCAGGGAAAATGTAAAACTGAAGAAGGGCTATGAAGTCATTAAAGTCAGGCACGGGCACAGTTTCATCTTGTTGCCTGATCAAGAGCCACAAAAGGAAGCTGAAAAGCAAATACTCTAATCAGACCTGGATGTTCACCCTACAAATACAGTGTAGGGAGCCAGCATCAAGATTACAGCTTCAGGAGCCAGAAGTTTCTGGCACAGAATTTAGGGTATCTCGAAGACAATGAGACAACAAGAGTGGACCCGCCAACGAGAGAACCTGCCCCAAGTGTTGAGAATCTCAAACCTTAATCAGGGTTCCTGTGAATAATAAGCTCACTTTCACAATTACTTCAACAAGAAGCAGAAATCTGACCCACAGAAAAAAAAGTAGCTGGAAATCCCGCCTCGTGGAGACAGGAATATCAAGAAGCAATTAATTCACTCCTGGTGGCACTGAAGAAGCACACAGCATCAGACTGGAAAGAACTGAAACATGGCAAGTATAGGAAGTTCGACAAAACCTCCGTCTAAGAGGAACGTAACGCTCAAAGGAATAACTCGAATGTTTGACCATGGCAAAAGATGGCTATCTGAGATTCAAGATTAAAGGTACAAGCAAGTACAAGGAAACTAAGAGAGAGGACAGAAGGCACACAGTGTCTCCATGAAGCAGCCTTAACTCATCGTGAAGCCTCAGAAATAAATACAAATAAACACATCGGAGACAGGTAGATGATTTCATCAATCCAATCATCAGAAAACAAACATCCTGGAGAAGGATGAAGTAGACCATAGTATCTACCGGTGGAAGACCAAACAATGAGGGCCCTAAAGAACAGAAACAGAGAAACGACATGTGAGACGGAGTCCAGGATATTGGAATACTCACAATTCACTAGAATGTTTAAATGTATTACAAAATCCATAATGTGGCTTCTGTCTTTGAACTTGCTGGATCTGATCTCAAAGAATTAGCATAGAAATACTTCAACTTATAAAACGCAACGGTCCTGTCTATGCTGGGCCGAGGTAACATAAGTATCCTTTTATTTTGATATATCGCATATTTTTCTCTAAGATGGTTAAAATATACGTTTTGGGAGTACAAAATTGCACACTGTACCTTGTGTAATAGCTACTTTCTGCCCTAAATTGTATTCAGCCAATCCTATGGCAGCCTGATTGTGTTTTACCTAGTGGAACACGAATACGTATTTTCTTCAGTTGTTACAATTCTAAGAGTCAGACTCCTTACCTCTTCTGGGGCATATATGTTTTAGCTAAATACAACCAGGACTACCTACAGCTCGAGGAGGATTATGCGGAAAGGAGGGCAGTCATTCAGTGGTCTTTGAATCTCCATTTTTTCTGTACGTATATACAGCCACGGCCAGCAGTGGGAGTACCTGCAGGGCGGTGACGTGGGGAGGGGGGGGCAGGGTGGGGGAAAGTAATGTATGGATTACAGAGTTTTACAGGTAAGTAAACATTTAAATAAATAAAACGAATTTCGCTGCGCGCACTGCATAGGGAGACCAACCGTCCGTAAATTTCACGGACTGCCCGTAATTTGGGCCTCTTGTCCGTTGTCCGTGAAGACTTCTTTCACTGACGCCTTTTGTCCGTAATTTCAGCTGCCCCCTGCAAGCAGCCTGAGAGTCCTGTAACTCTCTCTGCGGGGGGCCAGCTCAAGCTCCTGCTGTGAGCAGTAGCCTGCTACAGCCCCTCCCTGACCTGACACAGACTGCTATCAGGCCCATTATGATTCTGTATGTCGGCCTAATTATCACATACAGAATGATAATGGGCCCGTGACAGCATTTGCTGGGCCTCCTCTTGCACTTACTGCTCTTCTCATGGATCGTAACAATTTGACATTTGTAAAATCAATCTACACAGGCTAGTCTACCTGAAGGGTACATTTTCCGATTCTCTTTTTAAAAATTTTGTTTTTTCCAATTAAAAAGAGAAATACTTAACCGACCTTGCAGCACAAACCTTAACTTTTACTTTTAACTTTATTGCGTGAAAATCCGCAGTCAGCGAGCTTTCAAGACTTGTGACATGATTTCGGTGTTATCGTTGTGCATGCGAGTGATATTTACATGCCTCGTGAGTGACAGTTAACACAGATAGCTTAACAGCCCAGCATGAATATGAAGAAAGAGTAGAAGAAAGAGTCCATCTTATTCAGAAACTGCTCACTGAGAAGGATTATGAATGATGATATAAATGCCATTTAGCTGAGCTGGAAATCGCTGATGTGACCTTTGAACTTTTGCAAGAGACTGACATGGTTGCAGCTGTGTACAGAGTCCTAAAGACCTGCCCATCACGTAATTTGAAAAAAAAAGCAAAGTTCCTGGGGCCTTATTTATGAAGGCCTTGCGCCGCCGGTGAGTCACTTTTTCCCATTTTAAAAGTGACGCACCGGCGGCGCAAGGCCTTCATAAATACGGCCCCTGTTATCTAACTAAAAAGCGCTTTATAGAAGCATCTACCATGGATCCACGTACTTGCAAAATGGCATTTCTCAAGGAAAGAAAAAGGGTGATGAAGAAAACGTTAAACTGCTTTCAGAAGAGCCAACGGGGGCCTCTTTGGAGCACAGTTCTATGAAAGTCTTGCACTCATCATATCCATTGCCATTAGAAAGCGTACAAAAGGAAGCATACAGTGCACTGAAGATCGACCTCAGTCTTAGTCAAGAGGACAATCCTGGTTGTCATTTGGAACTGGTGAAAAATGTTGTAACACACCAGGAAAAGGAACACAATATGGCCGCTCTGAGGACCAAATGCACAGAGTTGCTTTACCGAGCTTTGGCAGATTCCATTACATCGCAAGCGAATGAAGAAGAGGTGATTTGGGACTTAGCAAAGAAAATCGATGAGGACGTCTTCTCTGCACAGGCCAACAATAACAAAAAGTAAAAAATTTGCATCAGGAGCAAAGTTTCAAACCTGAAGAACCCCAAAACCCCCCACTTGAGGCAACACTTGTTCTTAGAAGCTCTTAGCCCAAAAGAGTTTGTTAAAATGACTGCCCTGGAAATGGCTAGTGATGAGTTAAGGAGACTCAGGGCTTCATATACAGAATTGTCAGTCCTGGAACACCAGCTTCCCCATGGTGTGGAGGGAACCACCACAAATAAAATTAAATGTCAGCGATGTGAGAACTTTAATTGCACAGCAACAGTGATCCCTAGAGGAACACTCTTTCTCCCTGGTTGGGTGTAGAATGGAAAACCAGATGATGACCTGTAATGTTCGCGGAGATAAATGGTACAATAACGGGTGGGTTTGTTTGTAATCTGTTTCAGAAAGTTCACCATAACTTCATTTAGTAGTGAATACATATTTGGCCCGCCTAGAAGTTAACAAAATTGTTTTTACCATTGTTTGTAAAAATGCAACGAAGATTGCTCTTACTTTTCACCATTTTAATACATCCCAATGTGATTGGCTAGGAATCCGTCAGCCCAGAGCATGGCAAACTGTTTTTGTTTACGGGCTCCTGTCACCTCACCAGGGGCCAAGCTCTGGGGGGTGGAGGTTTCATTTTGGATAATGTTACCCAGGTTTCTCCAATATGCAAACGCAGGTATTTAAGTTTCACTCCGGCACACTACAGATGCAGTGCAAGGTTCTCTCAACCTAATATAAACTTATTTTGACTTGTGCTTGTGTTGGTTGTCTGTTTACTTATGTAATATTGTGCTACCTCCTTTGATGTGTCTGTAAAATGTACCTTTCGTCCCAAATTTTTGTCCTGAATTCTGACCTTCTGTCCTGAATTTTTGTCCTGAATTTTGACCCTTTGTCCTGAATTTTTACACTCACTGTCCTGAATTTTCACCCATGCCAGTTGGTCACCCTAGCACTGCATCGCATTTGGGGATGCAGTGCACTCAACGAAATTCGTTTTATTTATTTAAATGTTTACTTACCTGAGAAGCTCCGTAATCCATACATTACTACCCCCCACCCTGCCCCTCCCCACGGCACTGCCCTGCAGGTACTCCTACTGCCGTATATAGAATCACTGGACTGTAGTGCCGGGCATTGTATTATTTAGGTGTAACGTTCACATGTGGAATGTTGCACTCCATTTGCAAACTTAGGGCCAGGTGTACTATGCATTTTAACATACGCTCAAGCTCCAACAGGTTGGTTGTAAACATTAAAATGCTTTCTCTTCTGTACTTATTTCATTTTAGGAGTTGGAAAAGATTTTCCAACTTCTAAAATGGGATTGCAAAAGGATATTGATTTAGTATCTGGAAGGGGCATGTTGTAGTCACCCCTTCCAAATATTGGATCGGCATCTAATGTATCAAAGTTTTGCAGCAGAAATACGGTCACAAAGGTTGATATTTTAACCGCAGCTAAAGGATGTGGTTTTGCATTTGGAAAAGAGAAAGGGACCCCTTTCCCTTTGTGAGTGTAAAAATAAGGTTGTTGAAGAGTAGTCAGCGGTCCCCGCATTTATTTAACCATGTTCAAGCTGCTCAGGGAAAGCAGGACTGCCTTACTTCCAATGCCATCAGCATTCCATTCAGGTGGTTGCTTGACTTCCAAACCCAGAAACTACAAGATCTTCTCAACAATTCTTGCTGCGAACAAAGTTGCACTGAAGCAGGACTCAGCCAATCAGGCATAACTAAACTTGAGGGGGGCCCCTCTGCAAAGTACATGGAGGGGACCCCCCATGCACCAGACCCAGTCAGGAGCTCTGAGGCCAAGGGCCCACCACCAGTGCACAGTGCCAGAGGAGGGCCACGGGAACTTGGCCCCCCTGCACCACGGAGGCTGCGAGGGCCACTTTTACGCCACTGCTGTCTGTTACTGACCAGACTCGAGGAGCATGGACTGTGAGCAGCATCTCCAGTTTCCTGAGTAACTGTGCCTTCACAACTATTGCACATGAGACCTAGGGAGAGATTTACAAAAAACAAAAAACATAGCATGAAACAGCACAGCAACCAAAGTTGATGTGCTGAATTGTACTAGAGAAGAGAGCAGCCCCCCATCATATTTACTAAATAAAACCTGATGCTACTCTCTTCCCCCTTCCAGGCACTCTTTCATGCTAGCTAGCTCCACAAACCATAGAACCATATTGCTGTCTATCAGAGGGTCTGCACTAGAAGGATACACTTCTATTACAAGATACTATGCCTTAACATTTTTAAAATGTTTCCCCACATAGGATGTATGCTATACAGTGCAGCATAAATACATAAGGAAAAATAAAAACATTCCTCCTACTTTGACCTATCTCAAGAAGGCGTTATTTTCAATGGAAAGTTTAGTCTGACAATTTTAACAGATAAGGCGTTGAGTCAACAACCAATGGTGACTGCAGTACAATGTCCACACACCAACCATGGAATGCCCCATTGACGCAATTTGCACTACAAAAAGGGTACTTTTCGTGCTGGACATTAAATCCATATCAAGCCTTAGTTTGTGTGTCTCTGCAACGGAACAATCCCTTGATAAATCTCCACTCTACTGTTCCCCTCTCATGAGGGAGATGTCGCAGAAATAGGGAGAATTAGGAATTACAGCTTCTACCTTCAGAACTTTAAATATAACAAGCAATCTGCCATGTTAAACAGGAAATCAGCACCTACAATAAAGCATGTGAAAAGACTGATTGTAACATATTTAAAGTAAAAAAATCCATATTAAGGTAAGCTAAATTGACTTAAAAGAAGTTGACACGATTTAGAGAAAAGTCAGATGTCACCTTAAAGTTCTAATACAGTCGTGCCATGCTTGGATGACTACCCTGGGAGTTCCCATGTGGAGTCAATTATATCCTAGTACAGCTGCGGTGTAAGTTTATTTATTTTGGCAAATACTATGGGCTATATCTCTTTTTACTGGGCCTGCTCACCAGTTGTGTAGTGTGGTAGTAGACAGAATTTGACATTGAGTAGTCATTCATTGTAAGATGTTCCAATATTCTTTAAGGACAGACGAATTGAGAGAAAAGCATTTGTCAAACGGAGTACTTTTCTCTGACAGTTAATATTGAAATTTGACGCTCTTATAACTTTTTATTTAGCTGGTTGTCATAGGCATAAGGCATCGGAGAAATCACATGAGTTGTGATGTACCTTCGTGTAGACATATCTTTTTATGTGGTCTTTGCTGATCAGTGCCACATTTGTGGTGCACTTAAAAGGAGATTTAGCAGTGCTTTCAGAAGCCAATCACCAAGTAAAAAATTCTGAGAGCAAAAAAGAAATGAAATAGAAGTACACGAAGCACATTGTGGCTTTTTTCGCATCAAGATATATATTTTTATTGTGGTGTTGTTTGCGCTTCACACTCACCCAACAATATATTGATTGAAATCCTCGAATAAAAGAAATCTGACCTCTGTGCATCGTTTGAATAAAATACACCAGACCTGGGATCCTTCTGAGCATCTGTTATGAGAATGCTGCAGTTCACCAGGAATACACGCAGAATATCAATTATGTAGTATATATTACTTTTGTATGGAGAGGGGCTTCTGTAAGGAGGGGAATTGCTCTTTGATCAAAATGTGCCAGAAAACAAATGAGAACACTGAAACATAGGCAAAGAAGTACAGGATTCTTGATGGCAAGTCACTGGGAACTTGAGTGTTTTTTTCAATAGAAATACACTTCAAAAGTAAAAATGTATAGCAAAGTTTGAGTGACTGTTGTGCCTGGGAATGACAGAGCTTCAACAAGATGTGTGCTTTCGAGATGTGTCAGACTTAATTCTGGGTTTGACTAGCTTCTCAACCTCACAAAGCCTCAGGCAATGGCCACAGGGTAAGAGTGGCAGCAAGAAATGCAATCAAAGGCATCAAAGTGACTTAGATGTTAAGAAACTGGCACACCCCACATCTTCATTTCAAACCACGCTTTGTGGAATATCTGAAACTGTGAGCATAGCCTTGTGCATCACTGTATCTGTTATGTGTGCTTTTATAATTCATGGTCAACCTTCTCATTTTATCGAGTTGGACCAGCGATGGGTCATGAGCACGTAAAGTTCTGCAGACATGCTGCAGTCAGTCTTGAGTCAACTCTCATTAAGTGCCCAAAACTGGCATGTCCTTGCAGTTTTCCCATATGTTCAACGAGAGTACTTTCCGTCAGTGAGGGCCTTGCCATTCCACAGCCGCGTGGATAAGGGTTTACAGGGGGAAAATCTTTATTGGTTTCAAATTTTGGGAAACACTATGCCGCACCTCTAATACTTTTTTTTATACTTTACAACATGTGCATGTAGAGAGAATGCCCCATCTTCTCCTGATTTATCACAATTGTAGATGTTCAGTTCCCATCTTCAATCCTCAGTCTAGTGTACTTGAGGGACGTGTTGCCCCAGCCTAAGCACCTGTCATGGGAAGGTCACCTCTTACCCTTGCCCACTGACTTGCAGATCGATTTGCCCCACAATCCGTCGCTCCTGTATTAGTCACAGTGTTTCAGGTTGCTGGGCTGAATTCTTTTGAGCACCGTTGAGGATTGAATATGTGATGCATTTCCTGAAAAGGGTGTTCTTGATGCTTTAAGTAACAGGCGTCTTCTAACTTTCGTAAAATCAAAACATTCTTTACTTTAGTCACTCAGGATAACATTGTGTCTTATTCACGTATTGGTGCACGGAAATCCCTCCTTAGTGTTTTGAGTGATTTTACTTGATCCCTCTGCTGTGGCTGAGACGCATTGCTTGAGCTCGGTTTAATCTAGTGCTGTGGTTCAGTCCTCGCCGTCTTCTAGGGGAGCAGACTGCTGCAGTTGTGGTTCCAGATTGAGTGCACTCCACGCTATGCTGAGATCTTGGCAACCGGTTCTGCAATATTCTTGCAGCTTTCCCCGGAACATTGTTGGTTTCAGCTGGGCTGCTGTTTACATTCCGCGTGATCTCTGACATTTATGCAGATGTGTGCTCCGTCTGCACTGGTGCACGAGTCACAATCCTGCTGAGCTCGGCTCAGTGATTCAGGGATTATTATTCCCTGGAATAAAGCACTCGTGTGTACAAGAAAGCAGATTATATGGACTCATGACATGGAAGTTTAAACCCATTTTGCACATTGGTATGTCCAACCTTTTCTGAGAAATATCGACTTCCTCTATAGCATTAATGAGGAGTTGATTGTGACATTGTTCTGATTCGCCTTAGTCCCACTCTGATACCCCACGCCATGGTATTTGCCTATGCTAACCGTGCTACTGAATTGTAGCGCTTCTGAGGCATTATGCCCCACTTTGGCGCTTGGCAGTAATGTGCAAGACTTCTCAAGTAGTTGCCTTAGTTTGCATTCTTGTATTATGTTGAAAGTCCAATGTGCTCTGTCTCACTGATGAGTTCTGCACCTGCATCATTTCCGTTGTGTCCGTTTTAGCCATCTTTGCTCTGTTGGTGCCGGTCTGTGACTATGACACACTTATAAATGTGTTCTGTGTGCAAGGAAGCCTCTTCTGTGACTCAGACTATTGATTTTTGTTTTTAATAAATGTGTTCAGGCTTCGAGTCGGCGTGAGACAACATCTTTTTTTCTTCGACTTGATGAAGTCCTCCTGTGGATTCTTGCCAATGAATCACCTAGTCCATGAGGACAATGAATTCCGCTTTTGAGTGTAAAATCGTTTGCTATCATCGGAGGGCCGAGCGCCGGGGTCATAAGAGAACAACATGGTCTTATATTCACATCTGAGCTTCATGTACAGGCTGCGTCGTTTGTCTCTTAAACGACAGTGCATTTGTGTGCAGTGACACCGACAGATGTGTGTGACCCATTTTATGTTTTGTGAAGAAGTCTTCATGCTACTTTATGTTCTCTCAGAATCCCAAAAAGTGCATAATGAATTCTTAAAAGGTACATATGTAGCATGAATATGTCTACCACTACATTGGGGGAGGCAATCAATGGATGGTTCATGCGGTTACTGTATCGTCCCTGGCCCTCGCACTCGTCACTTGTGTGTCACAGTGAGACAAGTGTAGCTCCACGCACTTTGTTAGGATATTCAATCTAATGGGCAGTAAGCATCACCAGGGCCTCAAGCCCTGGGCACAGAAATTAATCTTAGTACTTCAAAAATTAAGCAAAGTTTCCACCAACAAAGCCGGCTCCACACACTCACTTACCTAAGGGTTCCATGAGCCAGGTAAGTGCACTGAATGTGCTGGCGGGCAGCAGACACCTCGGAGGGCAGTGGGCAGTAGTGCGGTACATCCAATACTGAGCGTCTTGTCTCGTTTATGGGGATCGGAGCCCACGTGATGATAGTCAGAAACTGTGCACAGCTGTGGCCTTCTTGTCGCACAGCCTAGAACCATCCGGACTCTACACTCTCAGCAGACAACACTTAAGAAGCAACAGAACTCCCTGAAATAATAAAACGACACCTGCAGGTTTGGTTTACTTGATGACGGTGAGGGGTGGATCTCTTGGTGTGTTTGAAAGAAGAGTGCTGAAGAGACTTTGATGAAGTCAGTTCACCCCCTCCAGACTCCATGCTAACGGACTCCAGCAGAGCTCCAACCCCTCGCGCAGATACGAGACGTGACAAGCAGACTGGGGCAGTGGAGAACGTGCAGTGAGAACTCAGCATCCCTTGGCCACAAACCTTGGCCCTCCCCTGGAGAAGCAGCAGCGCGCGCCGTGGTCTCCGTGGAAGCAGGGGGGGGGGGGGGGGGGGGGTTTAGCCGAGGAGGCGCCCGTGGAGAGCCGAGCTAGGCCAAGAGGCGGATATGTAAAACCCCTGCTGCCTCAGCAGCATCCTCGCGCACACAGAGAGGCTCGAGCCCAGGGTCAGCCGAGCACCAAGGACTCTCCAATGCTGCACCAGGGCTGCTACCGTCAGACAACACAGCGCATCATCTTCTGACTTACACCATATCCCATGACGTCTCTGCTCCTGTCCATGCAGCTGCTTCCACGGTGCTTTCGTTTTTGGTGTGGTTTGGACAATGTGATCAAATCCAGTCTAAAAACATGAACTGACGCGCTCAACACCTAGGAAGTAATACTTCACGGCTGTTTCACTTCAGAGAAACGTTGCTTAATGGTATAATGGTGTCAACATCTTTATTAATATCACAACTACAGACTCATACCTACTGGTTTATAGCCAGGGTCACTGGAATTATGCGACAGGGGAGGACCAAAGTATGCTGCACCTCATTTGTACCTGCTAACAAATAAAGGCAGCAATAAGATACTCGAAGACGGCTAATGCACGTTACACTGGTAGGAACAGAATTATCAATAGGAAATTGCATGAGGTACAAACGTGAAAGCGCCTGTTAATTGTGGGGAGCTTAATGACAGCAAGAAACTATATTATATTGAATCAAATCATATCTCATTCCATGTATCTTGCAATATTATATGTCACATATCAGATCATGTACCATTATTTGACCATGCAGTTCAGTAAGCGTCTTACTGAACTGCATGGACCACGAATGGTCTCTGAGTCACTTATCTGGCCCTTTTTTCTTCCCTAGTATCTCAGCCCCGTGGCCAGGGGTTGCCTGGCCCTTTTGGACCAGGTGATTAAGTTAACTTGCTTTTATTTCTCTTATCACTTTTATTTTATTCTATGTCCCCCTCAAAATTGCCTGGCCTCGTTTTCATTTTATTTCCCTTTATTATGTTAGTTCCTTTATTTTGCCAGTATTACTTTATTTTCCACCATTTTCTGCATGACTTCCACATAGTTACCTGGACTGGCCTTAAAGTCAGCTCTTGCTCCCACCTCTACTGCCTTCAAAATGACTCCCCAGTGCAGACACGCAGTGGACGTGCACGGCAGGTACACCACTGGTGGCCAAAAGGCAAGCTTAAGGCAGAACCATCTGCATCCATCCACGATCAGACTGCACACTGCGCCAAGACCCCTGCTCCCCAAGGAGAGTACAACAGGGTAATATACACCTCTTCCTCTATCCTCCTCCACAGCTTTAATATGCTTGCGACCCACGACTGCTGTAAGGCCTCTTCTACCTTTCCTAAAATTCCCTTTAGTTGCAGAGAATGACACTGCTTCTCCTTTGCCCCAGCCTCATCCTGGTTAAACAATACCTCTACTCCAGTTTCCCCTACTAAGCGGCATATTTACAAGGGGATTGCGCCACCGGAATACCACTTTTTAATACGTTGTGGTGGAGCAATGCCCTGCACCATATTTACAAAGTGGCGTTAAGCCAATTTGCGTGGCTTACACAGCTTTGTAAATATGGTATCCTTTCACATAGTTTTCTGCTTGAGAGGGGTGTGCAATGGGTGTTGCTGTGGGCGTTACACTGCAACACCCATTGCTTTTTGATCAAGCCCCAGTTTTACAAGGATCTGTACATCTGAGGAAGCAGCAAAAATGAACGCCATGCAATAGCAGGTGTTTGATTGGCGAACGAGGGGAAATACTTTTATTTCTCCTCGTATTTGCTTTTTGTATGTGTGCTGCATTCTGCAACACACATAGAAAGAGCAAAATGCCTTTAATTATTGTTTATGTGTAGCAAGGTATCCATTCCTGCACATAAACAATCATTAAATAATGACAATTTGCTACTTCTATCTGTGCCTCAGAAAGGAGCAAGCACCCATAGAAGTAACAAATCAGCATTATTGATTGTTTATGAACAGGAATGGCCATCTTCCTGCACACTGGCGAAACTAATAGTGAGGGCGCCTCCCTGCACGGTACTTAGGGGGCTCAATCAGGAGCTCTCCGGCCAGAGTGCAGTGCCGAGGGAGCCCCTTGAAGCTAGGGCCCCCCCGCACCGCGTGGGCTGCGGGGGCCTGTGTTACGCCCCTGTTCCTGCACATAAACAATCATTCCCTGCAACACAGACATCCTTGCACTGTTGCGCAATGGTGTCTGTGTTGGCACTAGGCAGCTATGTTTAGCGCCAGCATTAGTGAAACACAGGGGTGCGCCATGTTGTTGTAAATACAGTGCATCCCTGCATTTTGGAAATGGCGGAACGCGGCACTATAAAGTTTGCTGCAGGACATCGCTCCGCCATTTCCTTTTAAATATGCCCCTAAGTGTCATCTTCCCTATAGAAAAATAAGCGTAATATCCTCCTCTTGCAAGACAGAATCCCTACATAACTGTATTTACTTTAACATTTGTCCATCCCAAAACACAAAAAGGAATTTTCATGACCTACTCCACTCCATGCGTCCATACCTTTGCTTCATCTCTGAGACCTGGCTAAACACAGCCTCCAGTCCTGATATAGCCTCATCTACTCTCCCAGGCTCTAAAGTACTGAGACTGGATAGGCCATCTAAAGTTGGCAGGGGGATGCTTTATTAGTTCATTCCAATATAAGGGGCAACATCCTTGAGTATGGCTGCCCCAATCAGCTTGAGCACTTGATTTTTTGTCTCAACCTCCACCCTGCATTTACTTTCCATTGCTGATATATACGCCACCTGGCTCCTAGAAAGCCACAAGTCTTTGGGCATTATTGCCCACCTATATAATGAAATATAAAAAAATTCTATTACTAGTCAATTTTAATTTCTACCTAGAAGATACCTCTAAGAATAATAGGATAATACTCCATGACAACCCAAAAAAGTCACTTTCTCCCAAATGGTCACCTGCCTTATTCACCAAACTGGCAACATATTCAACCCTATCTTTACAAACATAGCAAACCTTCAAACCACTATCCCCCTAGTGATAATCTGAACTGATTATATTCCTCTCCCTCCTATGCCTAACAACAACCCTTCTAGTCATCTTAAGAACAAAACCAGATATTGGAAACTAATATCCAACGAAATACTAGAAGTTGCCTTTAACAACTTTCCCCCAGACTGTGAAATTCACACCTCTACAGCTGCCACTCGTTTTAATTGCCATGTTACTAACACTCTTTACTCCATTCCCACTGCAGGAGAGTTTGTCTCTGCAGATAAACCCCCACCTGCAGAATGGTACAATGGTGCCTAAAGGAAATTCAAGCAACACTGCAAATACTTGGAAAGAGCTTGGAGATGCTCACATCTCTAATCAGATAAAAGTACATACAAAGGCGCTCTTAAAAATTACCACAGGCAAATTTGCAGAGCTCGCCAGGATTTCCTAGTCAATCATATCCACTCTATCCTAATTCAGACTGTGAAATATTCAGCGTTATAAAGGAATTTGCACAACCAACGTCCTCTTCCCTATTGATTCCTGCCTCTCAGGATCTATAAAATGGTGACTGAATTTTTTCAGGTAACAATTTGCTCCAACCAAGTTTTCTATCCAACAGTTGACTGACAGTCTCCCCTTCATAGACACCCCCCTCTGCCATCTCGAATGCAGATACTGATACTATTGACACTACTATGTACTCTCTCAAATCTGGATCTCCTGATGATGCATGCCCTTATGTCTTGTTTTATTGCCTGATTATTTTAGCACTGCTCTAACTTCACTCTGTAATCTTTCTCTCACCACTTTGGCTTTCCCAGATCTATGGAAACACGCCAATGTTCTCCCTCTTCTGAAAATACTCTTGGATCATCCTCTGATGCTTGCAAACTTGTAACTGTAGCAAAAAGTAGGTCAACACACAACTTACTAACTATTTAGAAACAGACACCATCTTGATTACTCTCAGTCCAGGTTAGAGCTGTCCATCAATTCTGAGATTACATTTTTAGAAGCTACAGATGATATCTTCCAAATCTTGAATCAAGACTCTTTGTGAGCCCTGATAGACATCTCTACAGTTTTTAAAACAGTCGTGCATGTTCTATTACTTACATGTATGTACAAAGTTGGAATCTGCCTAGGGGCCTTCAAATGTTTCAAATCCTTTCTAACTAATAGTTTCTAAACTGTTATGCTCCCAGCTTCCGATTCAGATACTAGTTGGACCCCTTGCAGAGTTCCTCCGGGCTCGTCTCTGATTACAACTTTTTTAACATCTACATGACCCCGTCGGCCAGTATTATGAGATCCTTCAGATTTGGTGAAATAGTATCCTATGTGAATGACACACAGTTGATTGCCTCTATGACACAGAATGCAAATGAAATGCAAGAAAACATTTGTGCTTATATGTCCCAAGTTGCTCTTCAAATGAAGCCAAATTGCCTTGAACTCAACAGAGACTAAACAAAGGTTATTCTCTTTGAGAAATCCATGGCTTATTGGTCCACATGATGGTCGTCTAATGACTTGGGAACTTTACCCCACCACACTAACTAGGCTTGAAATCTGGATAAAAATCTAGTCATGGCTGATCAAGCTACCTCCATAATTTCATCCTGTTTTGATATCTTCAAAATGCTAAGAAAAGCTTTTAAACGGCTCTCAAATTGCACTCCTAAAGTAGTCATTTAAGCTATGATCACTAGTTGCTTTGACTATGGCAACGCCCTTTTATATCGGGATTCCTGACAATCCTCATAAAGAGACTTCAAATCCTTCAAAACAATGAGTGTCGTCTGGTCTTCAACCTCCCGTTTCACTCTTTAGTGTCCCCCTGCTTAAAGCCCTTCATTTCCTGCTTGTGCACAAGCAGGTCTCCATATGCACAGTTAAGGAATACGGCATGGGGGCTTTAGAAATAAGAGCCAGGATGCGCTAAATATCGGACACACACAAACGCTATGATTGCTCGTGTGGTCACCGAACCCCGAGGCCCGAGCTCCGGGTTCCGGTTCCTTTTTTTTAATTCCCAGGATGACCACTTCCACTTCTGACCGCTACCATCTGGGAGAAGAGTGGTGGCCAAACATTACACTTTACAGTTCTAAGCCATGCTCACAAAGCTTTTCACAATACCAGATCACTTTTTCTTAACAGGGGAATCTCCTTCTGTAAGCCCTCTTGTCTGCTTCACTCCTCCACCTTACAATTGGCCATGGTCCCACATATTCGCCTTATGGGTTCTAGAGGTCACACTTTCTCCTGTCTTTCGGCACACAACTGGAACCTCCTGTCTCTGCATAGCCGGCTTACGGACAACTTCACAGACTTCAAAAAGAAGCTGAAAATCTGGTTGTTTTAACCCGTTACGCACTCTTTGCACCTTCCTGTTTCCTTTTGAGTTCAGTCATTTTCCAATTTTAGAGCCCCATTGGGGGGGGGGGGGGAGTGGGCGCACTACAAATCAAATTAACATAACATTATTTGTACGCTACATAATATCTGAATGCATACTAATGGTAATTTGTGCATTAGATAAATACCAGCTAGCAATCACAATAGCGTAATATATTCAAGTACCTAAGTACAAAAAGAAAGCTAAGTACAAGTCAATACATGAGCTCTGCACGCGCTCTCGCAGCTGCCTAAGTCAATGCCGTTCCTTGTTGGGAAAGGCATCCCCCGTCTGCATTGCCTCCTCATTTCTATTCAGCATGACTATGCCCCGCGGCTCGTAAAACACAAAAATAGGAGCCGAATCCCTGGGCTCCAGCCCTCTGAATTCACTGGATACTATTCAGGCTCCAGCTCAATAGCATCAAAGGCCCGACATGTCCTCGTAGAGCGCGCCTGGTTCGAGGTAGCTTTGTGTGCGCGCGCGGCAGCATGCTTGATGTGCAGACCTGATTCTAGGGAATAGAGAACATCCGAGGACTCGCTTATTTCACGACGGCAACTCCACGAGCCTCAAAGAAAGGGTTATGATTCTGCCTTTTGATGGGACTCGACCTCTGCATAATCTCAACCCCAGATCCGTAGACTCTCATTCAAGGACTGGGCTTTAAATCCACCTGGCAGCCGTCACTTCTAGGTGGAAAACTATAGCGCGGTATAATTTGACAAATAAGGAAATTGTAGACAAGGAAGGCTGAGTTCAAGAGTATCCCCAGAAAATGAGCCCCCATGGACTTTTTTTTAACAGCTCAATGATTCTAAAATGGCGTCTGTGATTAATCTGAGAAATCTCATGTGCATCCTAAATGTGATTGTGATGTCATGTAGCACGAGGTAGAGGTCTCTTAGGCCCGTCCTCATCAGGATGATTTAGGGATGTTTAAAGTTTAGGCACAGGAGCCTGATGATTGTGCGGCTGTATTATGAGGCTGTCAGTCCCAAATGACAGTTCTACCGTGCTCTCAGCAGGATCTTGCAGACGTTGCTCAGCCAGAGTCCAGCACAGGGCCTCGATAAATCGTACATATAAAAATCATGATTTGAAAATGGCGTTTTCATTCCAGGTGGCTCTTGGCTTCTTCTTCTAACTTTTGCTGCATGCTTCGAAGACTCAGCATTTGTGATTAGAATGCCTTACTCTCAATGTAAACTTAAAAATGCGTACTGTAGGGATGTGCCCATCAGTTGTGCCATTTTGTATTCCAGGATGTGTTCCCAATGCCACTCAGGAATGGGGGGAGGAACCATGGCAATAAGGGTCGATAAGCGCATATTTGTGAGAGGAAGTGAAGGTGACATGGTTACCAGGTGCTGAGGACCAGTCAGATATTCCTGCTTTCATTTGTTGGTGCTAGTGAAAACAAACGAAATCGAGGGCTTGCGGGGAAGTGGGTTCAGGATGGGCATGCACCCTCCTCAGATCTTATCCCAGACACACACTGGAAAGTCTTGTCGGCTCACTGGACAACCAAGGACATGAGAGACCTAGAACGCTTGGAACATGGATAAGATGGTACCTGGGGCGATTGAGGTTACAGAATTAAATTTCCCAGAGTCAAATGCACAGCCCCTGTCTCCATAACAATGTAATCTTCAGACACACTTCCAAGTTAACAAGGGTGGATCAGGTATTTAGACCCAAATTGCATAGAACTCCCTTGACTAGCTATTTCGGCTGTTGTGACTCCTTGCTACTCGTTATAATTCGCACTCCATCCCTTTACCTTCGATCCTTTTTTCCCTCGTGTCCCTGGATTCCTTATCTTGCTGTTGTCTGGTTACCATACTTGTTATCCTCTAGTCTGTTTGTGTCCATTTTCCTAGGCTTCATCTTTCCCAGGTTGCAGTACCTTTCCACCTTATTTCATCTACTTACACTGGGTAAGTCCCGAATTCATTTCTTTCAGTGTCACGTTTCATACGGTGTGTAAACCATGGCTTTAAGTTATATGAAAAAAACTATGGGTTCTCTCAAAGTGGCATGGCCGATGTAATTAAGGGTGTGGCTTTTAAAATACACCACAAGATAAAAATCTGTGCGTAGCATAGTGTGCAGCCCAACTGATATTTTGCTGCATCTGTCATTGCATACATATATATATATATATATATATATATATATATATATATATATATATATATATATATATATAATACAGCAAATAAAATTACACCTCCAACAAGTCAGGGCTATTGACCAACGGCTGTTAGCTGTGTAAAATAAATAAGTAACAACCATAGCTTTGTTGTATAGAATTTTGAAAATGCTTCAGTTCTGAAATGATAAGACTGTGAAAGATTAAGAACAAGTCTCTTTGAAGTTACCTCAAAAACAGTGAAGGGTGGTACTGCTCCAGAGTTAATAAAAAAAGTTCAGCCCAAAGGCCAAAATGGAGAGCCCGACAGAGACCCGTTTCAACACCTGCTTTTTAGAACTGACAGTGCTGAGCACCGGCAGGACCCGGGCCACTTAAAGCCCTGTTGTAAAGCTTTATTAATTTGTAATCCGTTACTATAGGTGGAGACCTGATCGGCTAAAGGTTTGGGACTTGACATGCTGTGCTCTGGTAATCCAGTCCGGATTTTCTGAATACCAACCTGCAGGAGTGTTTTTCTCTCTCTTTCTCTGCTCACTCCTCATCAGGAGGGCGGGCCCGTAGTCTCAGATGACCTTCCCCTGCCTCCTACCTGGTCATCCACTCCTCCCCGGGCAGGTGGAGCCCTGCAGGAGGGGGGGGCGGGCCAGTGACGCGCGTCCGGGGCGGCAGGCAGGGCGAGGGGTATATATCTTCCCCTCGCCATTTTAGAAGCCTCTTTGCCGCTCCGGACGTCGCGCGTCGGGCCTAAGGGACACGCTTTTAGAGTGAGGGCCCAGGGGCCAGAACCCCTCCTCCGCCTACTCCCTCTTCTCGGAGGTAGAGCTGGGCTAGGCGGCCTGCTTAGGAGCGGGCTGCTGTGGAGGCGGGGGTGCAGAGACAACATCTGAGCCCACGCAGTTGACCTGCACCGGTCGCACTGGCGGGGGATCAGGGCAGGCATTGGCCATCCCAGATGTACCCACTGGGTTCTCCACGCTGTCCGCTCATCACTATGCGCGGGTGGGTGCCCAAGGGGACGGGAATCGGATGCTACCCCTGCCCACCATTCCGGGCCGTAGCACGAGTTCTCGAGTGGTTTACCCAGCGGGGGTCGGGTGGTTAGCTCATGCGGCACCCAGTCCTCCCCCACCCCCCCCGCACAGACCAAATTGTTCCCCTATTGCAGTCTCGGTAGGGGGTGCCTTTGCTTTGCTCTGCGGGGGCAATATGTCGGACGGCCTCGTGGTCTTGCCGCCAATATTGGGCCGTTTGTGCCGTCCTTTCAGGCTCGGTCGTGACCCCCCCCCAGGTAACAGCTTTCACCTGCCGTCGTTCGTTCCATCCACGATTCGCTACGGTGATGCCTGGCTTAATGATAAGGCGTCCTATTTTGGATTATAAGATGGAAGGTTTCCAGCTCCACGTGGTCGGGGCTATTTATTTTTCCTCAGGGTACGATGAGTGCGGTGAGTCAGCCTTAGTTCGCCCCCCCCGGTCTCTTGGTCGCCCAGACTAGGCACCTTGTGCTCGGGCCCCTTTCACAATTATGCAGGCGGCAGAGGAGTGCCACAGCAGATGGCTTGGGGTGAGTGCTTCCGGGGTTGCAAGTATCGTGGGTATGAGCTCCTTAGCTGTGTCTTCAGGTCCTGGATTGCACGCAAGAGTGAAGTCCCCCCGCTTGTTAGGATTGCGGTCACGTTATTGAGTCGCGGAGTGCAGTATGGCTACCGGTGGCCGGGTGGCGATAGAGCACAGGGGCGCGGTGTCGGGGTACGGCACCATACCTGCAGGGGTCTGCGGGAGCGCGCCTCCACCTGGCGGGTGCAGCTTGCACCCCCTGCCCCCTAATTCGGATTCCCGCCCCCTGGCGACTCGGTGTCGGGGGATGGGATCTGGTCCTCGGACGTGGGTCCTGGGGATAGGGTTAGACCACGATGAGGCATGCAGGGTTGGAGATGAGTCCTCATCCCCCTCCCCCCCGCCGCAGCCAGCCACCAAGTGGTCCAGCGTAGGCGGTGATCATGGTGACCAATAGGCGGGCAACGAGTTAGTACCACGGTGTGGTGGGTCCCTCGGTATCTGCGATGTTGACTAGGGTTAGTGCTCCCGGGGACAGGACATAGAGTACCGACCAGCACTGTTTATTTGGGAACCGGGTCGGACCTCGGCGCCAAATATGGGGACCTGGCCAAACCACTCATCCCCCTGTGCCTACACATCTAGAGCACGATTTCATGGTTCCCCGCCCATAGCGTTATCCTGGGACCTGGCCCAGGTAATACTCATCACGCTCGATCGGTGCCCCCCCCTCACCTCCGGCCTTGCAACTCGGTGTGGCATAAGGTAGCTTGCTAAATGCTTAGGTAGCGCGGGTCGTCATTGTCCACTGCGCGGCCGTATCCCGCCCGGGCGCCTAGATAGTGGCCCCCTCCGGGGGTTAGGCCTCGCTTGTATTGCCGTGGGGCTCGGAAGTGCATCGCACCTCTATACGTAGAATGTTACAGCCTCCTCCCCGCAGCGCTAGAGCCCGGCCATGCCCTCTAAACTACCTGCATAATGGAGCGGTAGCTCAGCGGCTAGGGCTTCTGCCTCTGGGGTCACGGGCCTTTCTGAGGCAAATGTCTGGCCACCAGCTGGGGGGCAGGGTCATTTTCCCCACGCGGCGTAGCGGATAGGAGGCGCTGTAACGCATTGAACAAATCTGTTAGTAAGTGCATCCCCTCCTTGGAATCCGAGCATCTGCATCACCCACGGTTCCCGAGAGGTAGCTAACCTGGTGAAGCGTCCAACCGAACAGGCAAGGGGACAGGCTGCACCCAGGTATACCTGACATTCATTGCACACGATTAGAATAGGAATCCCACGACAATCCTGGCACATGATTAGAATAGGAACCCCACGTTAGCATCAAGTTAGGGGAGAGGTCTGCCGACTTTGACGCGGGAGACCAGGGTTCGCGCCCCGGGGCCGTTCCACGGTACACCTTCGGGTAGGTTCGCGCCATATATAATCGCATTAAATAAAATTCGGGGCAAATGACTCTTTCATCCCGGTGCCTAACAGCACGTAGGTGTGTCCTGGGGTAACGGAACTGGTGCGAGGTGAGCGCTCAGTTACCCGGTTCATCTCGGCGCTCCACTGTGCCAGTGCAGGAGATGTCTCCATGGACATAACACACGCAGAATTCCGCTGCCACTTCTAGGCCATACCTGGGGTCCAATTCGTGGTTTGCAGGGCAGCAGGGGCTAAAGGAATCACACATCAGAAGGGTACCTGACATGATTGCACAGCACTTATAACATAGATTTCCCTGGTCATAAGTGAGGATCATTAATTGATGGCCTTGTGGCTTCACTGCCAATATTTCATTAACAGAACAGACCGGCTACCCATAGGGCACTGAACTAGGGAGAATCTAGATGGCTCCTGATTTCATGTGGAAGGGTCCCTCAAATGTGGAACGATAACACAATTTTGGGCGCGGCTTATGACGCACACTAGAGAATTGGTGCATCATGCGCCGCCCGTGTGGATTTTGATTTCCGGTCATTGCACTTGGATACAGGATACAACAGGTAGCAGCACACATACAAGTCCAACCTTTGGCTTGGTTTAGGGGGCTCGTTGCACAAGGTATATACGTAGTAACCATGGCAGGTACATAATGTTGGTAAGGCTTACCCACAGCATAAGATAGGTTGCTAATTGATGGGGTAACCTTGGAAAAAAAAAAGGTTTCTAGATGATATGTTATTAACACCCAGACTCAAGGTCATGAAAGTTGTTGTTTGACTGTCCTTAGATTCACACACTTCTCCACTGAGCTCGTAACTCCCTTGCAATGCCCTCACAAACCCTATGCTGGCCGCCGAGCATACTTTACTTTTGAAATTAACACGTTGTGCACAAGGGCATGTGGATGTTTTGAGTGTGGGTTATAACACATTGTGCTGTAGAGGTGCTGTACGTGCCATTATATGAATCCAAGTAGAGGCCGGTGCATGGGTGGTACATAAGTTGTTGGTGTTTGCTGGACTGGAGAAGGCTGGAATATTAAACAGGCAATCATATATGTATAATCGTGGGTATATCATAAATATGCCAGTATATCTGTGATCGGACTTGGATAGAGTCATGTATTACCAGTTCGGACCCCTTAAGTCTTTGCACACGATAGAGACATTGAAGCGGTCGCGCGAATGTGTTGGCTATTGAGGTTCTTTAATTTTGACTCCATCTTACATTTGTCATCAATTTGCGTTGCCTTTACACAGGCTGCTCTATTCACGAAGTGTTTCTGCCCTTTGGACTGCAACGTGTTGAAAACCCCCCTCTGTCCTTGCTTTGAAATCAATCTCAGACACCAGCTGGCCTAACTGCACACAGACATGTTCTGCCATTACTGATTGACCTATAAGTGCTGTAATTGATTGACTTATGGGTTGGGCAGAAACACGACGTAAGGGGGACATTCTGGTTACATGATGTGTTTCTATTGGCTAATATTTTGCAGATCTTGTATGTCCACATTAGGTATTTTGCATGCTTGCAGAAGCTAGGACTGCCCCTTTCTTTTATGCTGAGTTTGTAATCCTAAGCATATAAAAGACCTCTGTGTTCTGTATTCTTTAGACTGCCTCATTCAGTTGATAAAGGCTTCTGTGTGACGTAGTCTCACTTAATTAAGTTTAATAAAGATGAGCTGACACTCCCTCTCCCCACTTAGCCTCAGTTGGTATTCTTAGCGCTTGGACGCCTCAGGGCAGCTAGTTGCGCTCTAGAAATCCTAATTCATTCATTCATTCATTCATGTCTTTTCACATTTGAGCTTCTGTGCCAAGTTCTTTTGTATTAGTGAGACCCCTGAGAATGAAGATTACAGTTCTTCAGATGGCGCCCAGCGTAGGGCTTCATCAGAGAAGTGACTTTCTGTGGGAGTGATCTTGTCAGAAGACTGAAATCTACTGAGGAGGACAGAACAGGATTCTACTAAGAAGGTACTCTGTGCACAGGGATTCTGGAGATTCTTCGTCTCTGCAGCCCAGTATATTTCTGCTCTTCCTGATTTTGATCCTCCACATGATGTCACTCCTGACTGAGAACCTTTTTGGCGTGAGTATTAAAAAAAAACCAAAGAGACCGTTAGGTCATTTAGAACTTGGCAGTTAGAATTTGGAAACCTTTTGATTGGTAAGAGTAAGGTAGTTTAGTAACGCTTACTTTAGCTTTGGAACTTTGGAATTTGTGTTGGCCAACTTTGGATTTGTATAGGTTTGTATATGCGAATTGCAATTTGTGTAGAACAGGTAATGAGGAGAATTTTCTCTATTTGGTTTAGTTGAACGGTGCACGTACGAAAAGTACATTAAGCACTACTTTGATTATAATATTGAATATTTTGCAATATTTTTGGCATGCCTGTTTCAAAGCTCACATAAGAAGAATGTGTTGCTTTATTTGAAAGGTACCATGTTGTGATGTGAAATTAATTAGCCGGCTCTCCTAGAAGGAATACCTAAATAGGTAGGTATACAAACATATTTCTTCCTTGGTGATTCTGTATCCCCAGGGAATTAAAATATGGACATAATACATACAAGGATCCTTTGTTCTGTGCAATTTTATGAATGAAGATATGCAGAGCGATTTTTGGTGTTCTGCTAGTCAAAGCTAGTAAATTGAGTGTATTTTCGCTTCTTGGACATACATCAGTCTGTTGTGCTGTTTTTGCAGTCTTTTGGAACACAATTGAGAAGCGTTTCTTGTAAATATGACTTACAACTAGTATTTACAAATGGTTTGGTTTAAGTACAGTCTGTGGGCTGTCCTTTGTTTTAGCCCTGAGTATTGGTTTGTGGGTTAAATGTGTGTTTAAATGTTTATGTGGTTTTCCCGTTAGTGCAATTTCTGTAAGTGAATAGCGTTGGCGCTATTTATGAAATGCATGGCTAAAGCGCGCCGTCTTGTGTGTCCTGAGTGTTTGACCACTTTTTGTTTATGTATGAAATGAGCTCAAATGTGTGTTTGTGTTTCTTTTTGATGTTTTCAGTCTATTGAGCAAAAATGTCTAAATGCTTAAAAACTAAAATGTAAATTCACATTCACTAGGAATAAAAAAAAGGCCCCAAAAACGAAATTGGGTGTTTTGCAAAAAATAAATAAACTTACAGCATTTTCCTTAGATATATTGTATTAGATATTAACAGGCAAACACATTATCTGAATACTTCTAAATCCCATGTAATGGTGACCGGATTACGTAGGAAAACAATGAAGGTTAAAACCTTCACATGTAACGGAACAGCAATTTCAAGGGTGCCTTTCTTTTGTTATCTAGGAGTGGTATTTGATGAAAGGGGGAATTGGGGTCCCCAGCTGAAGCTCAGGAGTAACGTGGTTGTAAGATCTACCACAGCCCTTTTGAACTTCTCAAAGAGATTGGGAGCAAGACCAATGGAGGCTATGATTCGTATTTATAAATCAAAGTGTATGGCAATCGCCTCATATGGGGCTGATATCTGGGGCTACGTCCCAACGTCTGGGATTCAAATCATAGAAAATAAGTTTATTCGATCCCTTTTGTCTCTCCCACAATCATCCCTCACATTTTCAATTCACTGTGAAGTGGGCTTGGGGTATATCTCTGACTACCTGAAAATGGCCCCTTTGTTACGATGGGTTAAAACCTGGCTGAATGAGGAAATCACGCTGAACCACCTGATACTCAAGGACTGTGTGGTACTGGACAGAGCTAATAGAATACCCTGGCTTTCGTATGGTAGAGCGGCATGCGTTAGGCTAGGACGTCCGGGAATGTATTTATTCCCACAGGACCTCAGGCACGAGGATGTAGGGTGGATCAAGCGCAATTTCCTCAACCTGTTGGAGTCAGAAAGGGAGGAGGTTGAACTTAGAAAACCGACTGTGAGATCTATCTATCAGCGGGTAACCTCCACAGCTTTGGAACCGTACTTGAAGTACGTGACCAAACCTTACCATCGCTTCCTTTTGGTCAGATTTAGGTTCAACCTTATTCACCTTACGTTGGGCACTTATCCGAAGTGGGGGACCCCAGATGATTCCTCACCTTGCACCTGTGATAGTTTTTCTACACAGGACACGCTCCACTTAGTGATATTTTGCGAACATTACATTGCGTCCCGTAATTTTTTTTTTATTCCAATCCGGAAGGAATTGAAATTTGTCCAGGTGAGACCTGCCCTCCTACATCTACAAATGCTGGACTCCGTTCAGGTCACCTACAGTGTAGCTAGTGTTCTGGTAGCGCAGCGCGCATAAATAAAACAAGACTTAACCAGACGAACTTATCAGTAAGATGATATTACTTAAAATGTAACTAATAATGTACAGAGGATTGTATGAAACTGTGGTGGGTCTATTTCTATGAAATTTATTTTATTTTATTTCCTCTTTGTATCAAAGATTTTAATTGTTTTAGACTGTCTACTTCGATTTACAATCATGTGTACATTTGTATAATCCTAATTTGTGTAATGAATTTTGCACTGCTTTTATGGTGTTTATTAACGGAAATAAAGATATTTGACTGACTGACTGAATACATTGGACCTTGCTGTACTGCATACGCATTTTGAAACTTGAAATGTCTTAGTTTTAGTTTTAAATAGACAGCCACCGTGCTTATGTTATAAACCTTGAGAGACAAGCTAAATAAACAGGAATATTTATTCAGCCAGGACTTTCCCCTCAGTTGCACGGGTGAAACTTTGCATTTCAGAATGTTGTTTTAAAAAGGTTTCAAAACTAAGGTTCATTATTTTGTATTATAGGAAGACATTTCAATTAAGAGTTTACCTCTCTTTAAGAATTTCTGTAAGTATATTCTTGGCTCAGTTGCTAAATAATAATTAACCTATGTAATGAAGAAACATGTAAAAAGAAAGAAACAGTAACAGATGCTGAAACAAGACAAGGCAAGTCCAAGGAAACTAAAAAGTTAACGATGTCTTGAACATTGATTGGCAATCTCAGATAAAGATCAATCAGGGAAATTGGCTTTGCAGGTCAGTTTCAGGTAAAGAAGTTAGTTTCTTACAGTTTAAAACTGGTTAATGTGTACATGACCTGGGGAGGCCAGGCCACCTTGTTCTTTGCAGGCCTACGTGGCACAGAGCAAAAAAAAAACAAGGAAAAAAGAAAATGAAGTCAGATTCGAGGAATTACAGAGCCTTAATATGTGGAATTATCAAAAATGATTGGGTTATAAAAATAAGTGCTACAAAATTCGTTTTTTACTATTCATGAAGCTTAATACTTATACTGTGACCTCCTAGCATTATAATTTCATTTAAGTTATGGTATACTGCATAATGAGGACATTAGCATATAGAATTTCACTTGGTGCAGGCGTGAAAAACTCATTTTTCTCAGGATTTGCATGAGATCTGTCTAATGTCCAATCTCTGCAATTTGTAAAGAACATTCTGAGGATGATTAATAAGTAATGCAATTGTAGGATCTTTATTTTTAAGTGCCCCAAATATCAAAGTCGAATTTGGGTAAAATTTGGGCATTTTTGCCATTTACAATAGCTTTAAAGTGCTTTGGGCTTCAGTAAATGCATACATTTAGGTATAATACAAATTTGCAAGTTGTTCCCATTTGGGTTTACTTTTAAATGGCTCAGTAAGCCAATGTGCCTGGTGCAGAGGTTTGAGTTTAATATCAGGGTGGAAGGTTTTAACTTTTGCTGGACCTAACTCAGGCCTTCATCCATTTAAGGTTGATGAAATGAGTACCATTGCAAACAAGCATTTGTTCTAAAACCTGGTATGTGTGTTATTATGTTTTGCGAATTAGTCACAGTAACTGTTTTAATAATCTAAGTATAGAAATAAATTGTAGCCCTTAACAGGAGTAATATCTATATCATGTGTTTTTAAATAGGGTTGGTTATTGCAGGTTAGAAAGAGTTGGGAAGGTTTTTTGTCTTTTTCAGCCTTAGAGTGAGGAAGAGATAGAGGGCTGAGGAGCCCGCAAGGCAGATTTTGACCTTAAGGTCAGTGAGGTATTATAGGAGTAAGTGTAAACAGATGGAGAAATGATTGCTTGGAAAAGCAGGGCCTCAAAGGGTGTTGGCGAACGGGAAACGCAGAGTGTCTGTGAAAGAGTTTTTGGGACATCGAAATTAGGGTGGTTTAGCATGTTTTCAAAAGATGGTTGGTAACAGTTGATATTTTGTGTGTTATGTGCAGTGTTTTACATATTTTTGGATTTTATCCTTTTATGAATTGTTCCTGCTGGTCCTGTCTGTCAGCAGTGACACAGTTAGTTGTGTTTGACAGCCAAATCTCCACTAACTGGTGATCTGCTGTCAAAAGGAGGGTGAGGATTTTAATTCTGTCAAATTAAGCAGGCCTGAATATTCTGTTTTGGGTTGTGGCTCTTGCTAAAGGTGACCTAAACTTTTCATTTCTTTTTCCCTGAAAAAGGAATTGGAACATTAGCTGAGATTACCATATATGGTGTAGTGGCCAGCGGTAGAGTTTAAATTTGTGTACTATTTTGACTTTTTGTGTATCACCCATACTCTTGGTATTGTGTCACAAACTTGACTATCACCTGAGTCATTTCTTGTTCTTCCTTTCTTTTGCCATTTCTCCCCTGATTGATGTCACATTGTGCCTAGTTATTGGGGATTTTAGCTGTGTCCTAGTTGAATTTCCCTTTTCCATATTCCTTTCACCAGTTAGCCCATGTTTTATTGTTGGTGTATTATTCACACTTCCAGATTGCAGTAATGTACCATGGACCCCCATATTATGTATAATTCCCTTTTGTATAAACAGACTTTTTTTTAAAAGAATTTTCCTTAGGCCTACTTTGATGTTTTCCAGTCTGACTGTCAGGGTAGTGATGGACTGGTTAACTGACTTGATAATATAGTAAGACAAGTTTTCCACTTCAATAGGAGACACCTCACCTTTTTTGAATATGACAAATTCAATGCCTATTCTAATTTGATTTTTAGTTCCTTTTTTCTGCTGCTTTAATTTTTGATGGACCAGATGTGTTTTAATAATGGAAATACCAGGACTCTCTAGTTCTTGTCTTTTGTTTCCACATTTGATCATTAGCCTTTGTATTGTATAGTGCACCTGATGCACAGTTATTAAAAGGGAGGTATCTACATGTCCTTGATAATATGTATTATGTGATTTCTTTTTTGAGGTGTTGTAGATAAGGAATTAGGGAACAGCTATATGTAATCATTGAGAGAAAAAAATGTGTTTGCCCCATTAGACAATGTCACCATGTGTGAGGACATCCATTCAGATAGAATTCCCATGTTGCTATCTACCCTTAGATGGTAGAGGATAATGAAGGATACCCAATTGAAGAGATAAGAAGTATTGCCTTTGAGAATGACAGTGTGTTCTAGACCAGAATTGTCCCATGGCATATGGCTACTCCCTCGCAGATTGCAGGCCACCTGCTTGCAATCCCCTTGTTAAAACACTGAACTGTTTTTGTACTTAAATGAAGGAAACTGTGTCACATTTCCTACGTCACTAGGTTCTGCGGGATTAAGTCATAATAACCTGCGGAACTCACCCACAATCCCATCAGTGACAGCTAACAGATGAAAAGTCCCAGCACCCAGACAGCGATTGCCAGCGTGTCATCAGTGGTATCTCCAACGTATTGTACTTGCTTCATCAGAAGGCGTTGAACATCAGAAAAGAAGGAGGAGCTGGTTTTGCCACAGAACCAGAGTTTCAGTGCAAAAGAGCGACCTGTCATGTGCTGGTAACCTCTGACAGTGTGCAGTCCCTTGAGCCTCTTGGCCTGAGTTTTGGCCACACCCCCCCTTTTCTTTGCTCCAACGGAAGTGCAGTGCACCGGAGGATCCAGGATTGGCAAAAGGCACTACATTGTGGTACCTGTGATTAAGTGAAAGAACAGCCTGAGCGTTCTCTGACACTGAATAGAGAGTGTTGGAGCCTGAAAGTGTTGCTGAGAGTGACAGTCTGTTGCTCTTTCCCGATTGATAGTACTTGGGTCTGCATGAGATGATCTGTGCCCATGATCAATGAAGAGCACACTATCTGTAGTGCCTGTAGCACAGGAAATATTGGTGCACTGCATTGAGACATTGAGACTTTCAAGTGAGCTGTGAGTGTTTGCCAGGAAGGCACTCCAACGGATACTGAGAAACATCATTTTCATGAAAGGCCTGAATGAAGAGGCCCATACGGAAGAAAACAACAGAAACAGATTTTGATGGACAATAGAAGCCTGCCAGAGAGGCTTCGACGGACTCTGGGTATTTCCCATGCGATTGCATAGAATGGGTGTTTGGAGACTTATTCTTATTGTTTTATTGGCATTGTCAATAGTTACTGAAATACATAATGTTTGCAAAATAATTTTAGGATTTGCCTGTGTAATGGCAAAAGGAGGGTCTGAGGTTCTTTAATTTTGACTCCATCTTACATTTGTCATCAATTTGCGTTGCCTTTACACAGGCTGCTCTATTCATGAAGTGTTTCTGCCCTTTGGACTGCAACGTGTTGAAAACCCCCCTCTGTCCTTGCTTTGAAATCAATCTCAGACACCAGCTGACCTAACTGCATACAGACATGTTCTGCCATTACTGATTGACCTATAAGTGCTGTAATTGATTGACTTATGGGTTGGGCAGAAACACGACGTAGGGGGACATTCTGGTTACATGATGTTTTTCTATTGGCTAATATTTTGCAGATCTTGCATGTCCATATTAGGTATTTTGCATGGTTGCAGAAGCTAGGACTGCCCCTTTCTTTTATGCTGAGTTTGCAATCCTTAGCATATAAAAGACCTCTGTGTTCTGTATTCTTTAGACTGCCTCATTCAGTTGCTAAAGGCTTCTGTGTGACGTAGTCTCACTTAATTAAGTTTAATAAAGATGTCTTTTCATATTTCAGCTTCTGTGCCAAGTTCTTTTGTATTAGTGAAACCCCTGAGAATGAAGATTACAGTTCTTCACTATCATAAGCCGGGCTAATATTTGGTCTAGTTTGAATGTTGTACTGTGACACAGACCCAGTTACCCTGACGCCTACCCACTATGGGTCAATGGGTTTTGGCCATTTATCCCTGCGGTGGGCCGCTGTTTTTTAAGGCTATTACACCTGCCTCCGGCGGGTAGTTCATGTCAGGAGGAGTTAAAGATGTGTCTTAGACAAAGGGTGTCCCAACGAGGATGGGTTTAGGTGTCCACGTCAGAATTTATCTCCAAACAGTTACACTTTGGAATTCGGAGACTAAATGGGTTAGATGTGGCTGAGTGAGGATATCCGAATTTTGTAGGTATGCTTGAGCATGTCTGTTATTCGCAAACCTGATAAGTTTTGCTTGAATAAACACGTAGGCCAGCAGGGGGCCGAGGTCACTACCTCTTGCATTGGGCGACGATAACGGAAGCTACCACCAGCGTTTGATAGTCAAGAATTTTTTAAGCCTAATTGGTGTTGTAGCCAGCGTTTTGTGCGCATGTTCTGGACCACAGACTGCTGTCTTGGGCGGGGCGGTCAGTTTACACCGCGGTAGGCACCAGCCGCTACATGGTATTATGTTGAGGTCTAGTAGGTGCAGGTTTTTTCCTTACATCTGCTTCATATGAGTGCTAGAATCATTCCTAGTAAGCCGGGGCTTTTCTTAAGCAGGTCAAGTTGGGCATCTTCCTTTCATTTGGAAGTGAATGGGCGAGGCTGTTTGATTGTGCGACTGCGTACTTGGGTGTACGGAGGCTCCGATTTTGTCCACACTATCCTGGGTCAGGGGGTGCTTTTTTGCCCGGGTACTTTGGGTCGTCACTCAAGATCTGGGCAGCAAGGACCTGGTAATGCGCCAGCCTCCCCAAGCATAACAGCGCAAATAGTTTTCAGCGAGTTGCCTCTGCACGTTTTTATCAGTCACAATTACAACTTGCCCCGGTAGTGAGAACTCCACATCTACCGCATCCACAGCATTAGAGCACCCTCCAACACCAGACATAGGGCTCGGCCTGGGGACCTTTCCTTGGTGTTGGGAAGTTCGGTTGGCTCGGCCTGGGGACCTTTCCTTGGTGTTAGGAAGTTCGGTGTAAACCTTGGTGTCTTGTTTTGGCGCCTGGGTGGCGTGCACTGTGAGAGGTCTGTTTCGTGGTGCCTTTCCTTTGGTGTTTGAAATTTCGGTGTAAACATTGGGGTCCGGTATTGGTGCCTGGGTGGCGTGCACTGTGAGAAGTCTGTTTCGTATTATGGCTTAGAGCGAAGTTTTGCTGCTTGGCTAACATGGTCCTTTGGCCACCAGGGTCACCTTGGACAACAGGTAGGGCTACCCGGAATAGGACTTCAGCAATTAGCGTGAGGGGATTTTCATGGGTCACCCAATAGGGGGATGCAGCGCCTGCCTCTGTAATTTTCGACTTTGGTACATTGTCTATACAGGACAACTATTTCTTTCAGGTAGCACCACATTGGTCCATGTTTGCTATATGAAGTTCATTGGGGCAGGGGAGAGACCCATTCTTACTTTTCTCCGGCCTTTCAAGACCCAGCATTTCCATGTTGGGTCTTGAAACATGCTTGTTAGTTACTGCCCCGGGATAGCATAATGTTCCATTGCTTTGGGCCGGATGTACCAGGGAGCCGCACAGCGATGGCGGGAGTCGAGCTTATCGCACTCCAGTATTTTGGGGCATCCTCCTCTGACATGCACTAAGGGCAGTTATATGTATACAAGCGGCTAATTACCCCAAGCACATGTTCCAGCAGGCGTCGCTTTACATCCTCCTGATAGGGCTAGTAGGAGGCAGTACAGCACAACGTGCAGCGAGTAGTTTGTGTAAATAAGCTATTGGAATTGCTCATTTCATCTATTATGAAACTCTTTACTGGCTGTGCAAAAATTTACCTGGGCACCTTAATTATACAATTTACAGATTTGCTGTCAGGGCTTACTCCTGTGTCGCTCAATGGGGAGGGGCCCTCACAATTTTGCAACACTGGCCAATCTGGTAACCTAACATCCCTTTTGCTCGTTTTCACTCAGATGGGTGGTGGCTTTGCACGGTGGGCTCCTATCAGGAATTGTACTCACGGCTTCACGAACACGTTTACATGTGGTTGGGCTCCCCTGGCTTGCGCCGGGACAGCCTCGTGAATAAACTTGCGTAACCTATATATTCTCTTGAAGCCCCTCCCAATGTGAGAAGTTGGCTTGTTGTATGATGTCTCCAATTCAGGGGGCACCTTGTATCAGTCAAAACAATCCCTTATGGTGGTGGTTGTAAGTCAACCGTATAGACAAGCTATCCTAGAGGTAGCATGGACTAAGCAGCCTCCAGGCTAAACTCTAGAGGGCATGTGAAGCCAGCTGTTTTACCATTGCAATCCTGTAATATCAAATGAAAGGACACCACACAAGTTTATATTATAAATATATGTATTTCACCAGAATAATCCCCTGTACTCTTTATGAGTATAGAAGCACAAGCGTTTAAACAAAAGCACAGTTTAACATATGATTATTCGGAGGACTGTGTTACGGCAGAAGTTGAAACTTGAACTGGGTGTAGTCTGCTGACGCTTTGTGTGAAGGTGTGTGGTTGGGTCTCAGTGGCATGCGCTGGAACTCCTATTGTATAGATTATAAGAAGCACTATCAGCAGTGGGGGCCCCTCCTCATCACTTGGTCATCCACCTGGGGGTATGACCTCACGAACCTGGGATGGTCTACACTAATGTTGTAGAGGAATATGGACCCGGGGGTAATCTGCAGATTAGTGACAGAGGGGCATTGGTTTCATCAGGCATGTAATGATTCAGGACAGAATCAAAAGTCACTTTGTGGTTGATGGGGTTCACCTTTCACCAGTCGGTCTGGACTTGTTCCTCCTGTACCTACAAGTAGCTCTGCGGAGCAAGGGTTGCAGGTAATATAGGTAGCGAAGTGGTGGGGGGCCCGGACGGCGACGGTGGCCGCCGGCCGGGCTGTGGCGGAGTTACAGGGCGATCCGGAAGCAGAGAGGTGCAGCACTGTACTTCAGCGGGCACATAGGGGTGCCAGAGCCTAACCTGGAACCTCATGGGAGGTCCAGGAACCCGTGTCGGCGCCCCAGTAGTCCTTAGGGCGGTTGTGTGCCTGTGCAACCGGGGGTTTGCCTAGATACGCCCCGCAAGGGGCGTGAGTAGAGTTATTACCATAATGGCGCAGCAGATGGGTGATTCGCCACTGTGCTGCTTGGCTCATCAGGCGGGCAGGTGGCGAGAATGGGGCCTGCCCTTGGATCGCCCGTAAGATAACCCACCGTGATTACATAACGTTGTATGTAATAAACCTGCAGCAACTTTTCCCAATCTAACACTGGTGTCTTGTGTGTTATTTGCGGGATGTTGGGTATGTTGCGGGGCGGGGAGTTCTGTTGACCTGATGTGACTATGCGGCTGCCCGAGGCCACCCGGTGGTCATCAGGAGGGTGGGCCCGTAGTCTCAGAGGGCCACCCCCGCCTCCTACCTGGTCATCCACTCCTCCCCGGGCAGGTGGAGCCCGGCAGGAGGGGGGCTGGCCAGTGACGCGCGTCCGAGGCGGCAGGCAGGGCGAGGGGTATATATCTTCCCCTTGCCATTTTAGAAGCCTCTTTGCCGCTCCGGACGTCGCGCGTAGGTCCTAAGGGACACTCCTTTCACTCCCTACCTCTTACCCTGAGTGTCAGCTGGGGGGGCACCTGTGGGAACTTTTAATGTGTTCTTTTTCATTGCAGGCGGAGTTACAGGGCGATCCGGAAGCAGAGAGGTGCAGCACTGTACTTCAGCGGGCACAGAGGGGTGCCAGAGCCTAACCTGGAACCTCATGGGAGGTCCAGGAACCCGTGTCGGCACCCCAGAAGTCCTTTGGGGGTTGTGTACCTGTGCAACCGGGGGTTTGCCTAGATACGCCCCGCAAGGGGCGTGAGTAGAGTTATTACCATAATGGCGCAGCAGATGGGTGGTTCACCACTGTTCTGCTTGGCTCATCAGGCGGGCAGGTGGCGAGAATGCGACATACTCTTGGATCGCCCGTAAGATAACCCACCGTGATTACATAACCTTGTATGTAATAAACCTGCAGCAACTTTTCGCAATCTAACACTGGTGTCTTGTGTGTTATTTGCGGGATGTTGGGTATGTTGCGGGGCGGGGAGTTCTGTTGACCTGATGTGACTATGGCCTCAACATCTTCATGTTCATCATCCCACGATCATGATTGGTCTAATCAAACCATGTGCCTCCACCCGCTGTAGCCTACTGATGCGGCATAGATTGGTTCGTACATCAGTGATTGCATTACAGCTAGCAGTCAGAGGCTTCTCAGACTTGAACATTTAGACAATCGCGAGTGCATGATAATACCATTGTTTTTCACTATTTTAAAAGCAACAGAAGATTCAGCGTTCATTCAATCGAATCAGAAGACAATTTATTTAAGTGGTTTACTTTGCCTTTCTCTCCATGATTCCACTAGACACGTGTTTTTTTCTCCAAGAAATAAACTATAGAAAATGTTGCTTATTTGTTTGTGCTTAAAGCCACCAACCGTAGGGTCACCAGAATTTTAAAGCCAAAATCCGGGACATTTCACGAAAATAGAAGAAGGACTACAAGTTTACTCTAAGCAAGCGGACAGAATGACAGAGCTCCTCACCAGAGAATTACAGAACAGGCAGTTAGAACATATATAAAATGCAATTTATTAAACCCAGTAGCTTGCCTGTTAACTAAATTACATACTTAAAACAACTGATAACTATCCCATCTTTGTTAAACATAAAAAAGCACCACCTGCCGTTTTCAGTCGACCTTCTCTTAAAACTGGGACAGGAGCTACATTTTCTGGAATTTGCTGGAACAGCTGGTGAAAAACCGGACCGTCCAGGCAGATCCGGGATGCCTGGTCACCCTACCCAACCGAGGTGTAGAAACAAAGACCCAGATTCCCACTTCTTTGTAAATTTGCCTCAAACTAAGGTTGAAAAAACATGGAAACTTTCATAGACATTGATTTTTCTCTAAGCTATTTTGTCACTACAATATAGAAGCACTTATTAGCCAATACAAAATAGTGAAAATACTTGGGGAAAAATAGAAAGATCAATTGATATTTACTGAGGAAGAGGTGTGGCGCCGCGGCCAGGGCGACTGACGCTGGAATCTGGGGACCACAGTTCGATCCCCGGCTCCGGCGGCAGGTTAGCCCAGCACCATGTGACTCTGGGCAATAGCTCGCTTAATCTTCCCGACGGCCCCCAGCGCCTAGAGACCCTTACGGGTGATTGTGCACTTTACAAAAATGTGGACTTCTATAGCATGCACACTTCTATGGAACCATTTTAAAAATTTGCAATGTAGGAATTGGTGTGTATTTCACCGAACTGGTGTGTCTCCCGAATATCGAGTCCACAATGTCATGGGACAGTAATATCATGGGAAAAATATCGAGGGACAAAATATTGAAAGATAAGTATTTTTTAGATTTTCTATACCTAACTCCACATCTAGGTACATTAATGATGTCTATCTCTTCAAAGTACTTAGATGTGGAATTAAGAATGGCAAATCTACACTTCCTCCTGTGCACTTGCTTTTCAATAATTTCTCCCTTAATGTTTTGTTCACAATATTAGTATACCAAGATATTCTTGTACTTTATAGTCCAGAGTACACTCACGAAATGTGAATATGGTGGAAAACACTCACTAAAAACCCGTAGTAACCTGTGGCTTTCCATTAGGTTGCCAAGTTTTGCAAAAGGTGTCAGAAATTGTGGATCACCGATAAAATTCCATGAAAGGCTCTGGGGATAACATTGCATATTCCCAACACATTTTAAACAGTGTGTAACTGACCTTTTGGGTAGTTTGGCACTACCAGATGGGCCAGCTAGAAGAAGAGAGAACCCCCATCTGACCTTATTTCTCAATTGTCTTTAATTTGACAGGAATGTGCTAAAGGCTCAAAGCATTTTAGTTAACTTATTCATTTCATTACTTTTGCTAATACATCTATGTATTGCCTACAATGCAATAATCTTGTCATTTCCATCATATGCATGACTGAACATTGAGTCTTCAAACAATAGCACAGTAGTTAAAATCATTACCAACATATATAATCCATTACTTTCACACACACACATTAGTCATCCTTTCACGTCTGTCCCAAAATGCAATACAATTAATTTAAGTCAGACTTAACTTGGGTCTTACTAAATAGAAGTGCTATAGGTGTTCAATGTTGAACTTTTCCTCTATGTGCCCCTAAAGTCACCCAGATGATAAGCTGATTCTGCGGCACTTGTCAGCTGGCATCTAATCGGATCGCACCCGGGCACTTGACACAATTTTTACCTTGAGCGGTTATATGGATGAAGGAGGACTACTTCTATTACTTCCCCTTCTTTGTGAGACTGTCTTTACATCCCAGTAATGGACCCAAGATAAGAGACACCATATTCGTGGAAACAAAGAGCTCTCTACCAGTCCAGGTGCCAGAGAAGGTTTATGTTTGGCAGTTTCTAGGCATTCTACCATGACCAACACTATGCCTATTAGGCGAATAATAATACATTTCAGTAACTGGCTTTGGATGGTATACAGGGTAATTGTATGTGGCACTCTTGAGGAAGGTGTTTTAGCCGAAACGCGCCTGGAGGATGATTGGTCAAGCCACATCAGAAAAAACAAGGAAAAGTGAAGACTAAAGAAGTTGGAATGAGAAGAATTGAACATTTATATTCACTCTGTTTGATTTATTATCTGGCTGACTGTAGGGGCAAATACATGAAAAGTTCAACATTGAACACCTACACCATTTCTATTTAGTAAGACCCAAGCTAAGTTTGAATTATATGTATTGTATTTTGGGATGGATTTGAAAGGATGATGAATGTGTGTGTATGAAAAGTATGGGTTATATATGTTGAAATGTTTTAATGATTGTTATGTTGTTTGACGACACTATGTTCAGTCATGCATATGATGGAAAGGACAAGGTTTTTGCACTGAAACCAATATATGGATGCATTAGCAAAAGTGATTAAATAAACAAGGCCATAGCTCCGGGGGGGGAGTGTTTACCCTACCCCCAAACCCCCTATTACATGTATTTACTGGTGAATAGTTGGGTACAGCAGCTTTCAGTTGGGTATGGTGAGATGTCTGTCGGATTTCAGTCAGGAGTTTTGGATGGATACACTGACAAAAACACAGACACGTTCTCTCTCATCTCTGTTGTGAAAGCATTAAAAAACATGTTGATTATTTAAAAAAATATTGGGATTCTCTCACTTCTTATTCCTACCAATCCACATTCCTCTTCCTTTCCACTGTCTCTTAAGCCCCTCCTGTGCACCCTGTTTGTCGTATAATGTGTTTTGACATCATATGCCAGCATGATTGTCGGGAAATCTGAAGCTCACACCTCCCTACTCTTACTGACCAAACTACATTCCTAGAAATAAATATACGTTGAAGTTAACTAAAATTGCTTTGAGCCTTTAGTATATTCATGTCAAATGGCAGACACACGGCGACTGAGAAATAAGGTCACATGTGGGTTCTTTCTTCTTGTATTTAGCCAGTGTTCCCTGCCCCGTTGACTGATTCAAAACAGAGGGTCCTTTATTATTTTAGTAATACCAGATGGACTTGCATGAAGCAGCCAGTGTGTGGATTTTGTTTTGTCCAGTCAGCCACAACAGGACCAACAAAAAACAGCCCATATGCCGCCATTTTAATCTGGTGCATTCGGCAGTGCCAGGCTGCCTGAAAGGCCAGTCCAGCACTCGTTGTAGACTTTGGAAACCTCTGTAAGGCTATCCACACACCAATTGTGGTCAGTTTAGTAGCACCTTTGGAGCAGTTGTGGTATCACAGGCATACCTCTCTGATATAGGTAACTGGATGTAACACACATTGTCAGTTAAATAGTAAATAAACAGAGATCGGAGTAATGGAACCCTAAAACTCCAAAAAGACCTGGTGTGTTCCTGTCACCCATCCTCACTTGGGGCAAACACTGCATTCTTTCTAAAAGCGCAAAACCCCCAATGTCCTATTGGATCTCAGTGTTAGCCTGACCACGCCCATCAACTCCTTTCTTAGCTTTTTTCCAGATCAGCTGTTTGAAAGTTCATTCATTATATTCTGCATCTTTTCAGGTGCATCTTGGCAGGAGCTATAGTCACCTTTAGGCTGAACTACTCTGTACACTGGTTTAGGAAAGCATTATGCACCTAGAAGCAGCACAAAAACACAAAGGCATCTGGAATGAGGCAGAAATAAAGTATCAGAAGAGAGAAGAAAGCTGAACTGGCTACTGGAAGACATCAGAGTGTACTATAAGTGCTTCCGTTTGCAACACCACTTTAGCTCAGGTGGAGCCCATCACAATCTAAGGGAGAACATTCTGTTTTCCCCGTCAAATATAATGTTATTATAATTTGATGGCTGTGGCATACAATGTCCAGGCCTGTTCCTAGATTTGTCTCAGGGCCAAGTAGAATGCTCGACCAGGGAGTAAAGTTCTGGAAGACTTTTGTAAAGGCCTTTAAGCTTCAGCACTGTATCAATAAGTTCACAGCAAATACCATCTGTTACCACGCATGCCAAAACTACGCATGGCTTAACAACGCAGTCAATACCACGACTATGTCATTACCACAAGTTCTATTACAATGCAAGTCATTACAACAACTTACTTTAGGGAATTGGTGGACTTTGGAATAGTTTAATTACTATTCCAACTCCAGTCTGTGTATCAGTAGGGAAGGTGTTGGACCTAAAATCCAGCACCAGTCCAACACTGCATTCCCTAAAAGCCGTTATAATGACTTGCGTTGAAATAGAACTTGTGGTTATGTCACAGTTGTGGTACTGAGTGTGTTGCAAAGGCACTACGATGTAATGCCTGTTTTGTAATGGATGTTTCCTGTTCAAAGCAGTCATAAGGACAACACTATCCTCAAAGCTTCCCCCACCTACTCTGTTGCCAACAAAAATTAGACCAGTGCCTGTAGAAGTCCAGCATTCAGTGCTCTAGGACTTTATGTGGGATAAAAAAAACTGGGGGGGTCTCTCAACGGGGCATGGCCAATGTAATTAAGGGCGTGGCTTAAAAACACGTAAGCTAAAAATTTGTGATTAGCATAGTGTGCCGCCCGACTTCTTTTTTGCTGTTTCTGTCATTGCATCCAGATATATGATACAACATGTAACATCATACCTACAACAAGTCAGGACTATTGGCTTTGTCAAAGTTTGTTAGTTGAATAAGATAAATAAGCAGCAACTATGGCTAGTACATAATATTGAAAAAGTTTCCACTTAAAGCGCTAGTGACACCACAACAATGTTGCTGCTCTTGAGTTTAAAAAAGAGAAGAGAAATCCAGAGAGAAAATGACTCTCTTTAAAGGGTTTTCCTTCCCCTAGAATGCTCACCAGGCATGACGTCATGCCGTAACTTCTCCACTAATGAGAAGTGAGCAGTGGGAGCATGCGCACATCTATGTTGCTGCTGTCTCTGCAGTCTGGAAAAAAACGGACCGCCTGTGCAGGGCCGGACTGGGAACCAAAACTGGCCCTGGCAAAGTGCTCGGCCGGCCCCCCTCCTCCCCCTGGGGGAGAGGGGGGATGCCACCAAGCTCTTTACCAGGGCCGCTTTTCCGCCAAATTTGTTACAGGGCCGATTTTGCAGCTTTGCTGCAAAAACGGCCCTGTCACAAAAACGGCCCCCAGGGGGCCAAAAACGGCCCCCACCCTTGCGGCCGACCGGGGAATTGCCCGGTGCCCGCAACGGCCAGTCCGGGCCTGCGCCTGTGCCTGGGCACAAAACAGAGCCAGATAGAGACCCGTTTCGAGGGCCCCCTTTAAAAAACTGGTGCTCAGCATCGATGAGACCCGGCCCACTTAAAGCCCGGCAGTGCCCTTCATGTTAGCTGACCTTAACTGCTACAACTGATCTATCTGATTGTGTTTCCCTGTACTACTGAGCTGCAGTATTGCACCTACTTCCATCGCCCCAGGGTTTCTTCACATGTTAATTCTCTACATCCCATCGTTAGTTTCTGGTTGGAATTTCTCTGTGTTTTATGCATTGCCTCTCTTATTGAGATGCAAAGTCTGCACATGTTCCATTTCCCGTTCCTGACTTCGGTCTCTGCGGCTGTTAACAGTATATTGATCCACGCGTCTTCCGCTCTTTACACAAATGTTTGGTCTGTTGAAGGTTGTGTAATTAAAAGAATATAGATGCGTTACTATGCTAACACGTTATTGACATATTTTCTTCTCGTGCCGGTTCTGCTCAACGGATGTGCCCAACTTCGAGACGAGGAGAGATGTACCTTTGTAAAGGAGGTGTACATTTTGCAGAATAGTTTGCTCAGCTAGAATGCTCACATTTTCCTTAAATCTCAAAGAAATGTTTGTTGCTGCCCTTTGGAAATAATTGACCAAGAACCTTCTAGAATGCCGAGCTTCCCCTGTAGCCATGTACACATGAAGAGTGTTGCAGCAGGGGTACAGAAACCCTTTTACAAGCACGAGGCTTGTAAAAGGGTTGGATCTACCCATTTCAAAGATTTGTTTCATACGTGTCATAGCTCTTGAACCTTCCTCTTTTACCATAGAGGTATTCACCCAGTGCATTCACCCATTCCAGGTGGAAATGCTTATGCCTCACAGTCTCACACTGGCATTCTCATACACATCCCTGGGTACCTCTGTCAATATCAGAAGCAGCCATCCAGGATCGGCAGGGAAGTGTCGGGGCGGTATGTAAGAGGGTGAGGCAATGCATATGATACCACTCACCCCTTTTGGGTAACCAGACATCTAGCAGAGCTGCAGCAACAGCCGATGGGGTGAGAAAATGCAAAACAATTTGCTTTAAAACCACTGTAGTAGCTTGCGCCATGATGAATCAAGAGTGACAACTTGTTTCAATACTGTGCCAATCTTATGCACAGTCCTGTTGTTCTTCCCTCTCGCTTCTGACATACTGAGACTCATTCTGATGTTTGAAATCACTAAGTGAGGATTCGTAAAGGATTAGCACGAGCGGCTGGTAGTTTAGATTGCTCGACTTTTTGAAGGTCCTTTGTCGTCCTTCTCATGAGACAGCTCTGCTCCTGCTACTCTGAGGGTCGGGTCCTGTCCCGTATACTCTCATTTGACCTTGAACGACCTATGAAAGTCGTGCAGATAGTGATGCTCAATGCTATAAAGGGGATATACTGCAACTGTCATGGCAATACTGCTCGGTGCTTGATTTGCTAAATAAATGTATGAAGTCGTATGTGTGTTTCATGTTATCTTTCCGACAGGGGCCTTTATGGACCATCTGGTTTTCTGTAATTACCTTAGAGGGTACTGGAATGAAAGAACAGTCTAGTACTCTGCTGAAATCCGCGGCTTTCAGCACCCGTCAATGGACATTACGAAACTAATTGAAGCTGAACCCCAAGTTCATAGATGTATATTTGTCAGAAACCCAAATCATCCCTTCCTACCAAACTGGCAAAGGGTCAACCTTGCTGGTGTTCTAAAGAAAGGTCTTCAATTTCTGCCTCGTGGTTTTAAAGATACCCTTCACAACACACAAAGTGTTTGCCACAGAAGTCTCACCAAAAAGTTCAGTCTAAAGCATGCAGTTCTTCCCAAGAAAAATATTTTCAGGATTCCCCTTCCACAGAGATCTTTGAAATAATGTGTCTAATAGTTTTGAGAGAATACAGTTATAAATGCCTTTTATTTTTCTACGAAGCCATTGGTCCGGAACAGACTATGATACCTAAACTGGAGAGCATAGAAGTGTGGCTTACTGATTAGAGGAGGCAGACCTGGAAGCAGAGGTCAGCCTGGGACCAGGGTTCAATTCCCGGCTCGGCGGGGTCTTGAGTCCTAAAATGTCCATGGACTCGACAATTCTCGCTCCGGTGCCTACTCGATTCACGGGTTCACACTCTGCGACTCTGGGCAATAGCTTGCTTAATCTCCACAACAGCCCCTCGCGGCGGGATGCCTGGCTTTCACCTTGCGGATACCCTGCCGGGGTTATCTCACAGGGGAATACCAGGACGGGTTCCCTAAGCAAGCGCTTAGAAACCGCTTGGTGATTTGCGCTATATAAATACCTGTACATTTACATTCGTTCCACTTCAAGGCCCATCCGTGTGGTTCTGAGCCCTTAATTTTGATACCAGAAACTCTTGCGAAGTAATGAGCTGGCTTGGTTATCCAAAAAGCAAAGCATAACATCTGCAAATATACCACCTTGTGCTGCCCCTATCTAGTGGCTTACTCTGTGATGTGTGGTTTGCAATTAAGTTTTTTTACATTAGGGGTTCAGGAGATAAACAATAATGCAAAAAGTGGACATACCTTTAGTATTCTCCTGACCTAAAATACAGGAGTTGTTAGTGTTTAATTTGTTTTAATCTTTGCTTCCTGGCAGATGACATTTACTCTGATATATTCCATACTGCACAGTCCCAGGTCAGTCATATTAAGGACCTCAAATAAATAACTCCACTTTATTTGGTCAAATGCCTTCTCAGCATCGAGCGAGAGAAGCTCAGAGGAATGTTCGTGCAGTCTACAATCTCCATCAAGGTTTCTTCTAATTTATCACTGTCAGATGTCTTTGATGAACCCTTCTGGGAGCGTGAGACTAAATGGGTAACGTATCCTTCGCTTGTGCAACAGGGGCCAGATGTAGGAGCCCTAATACCCGTCGGAAACGGCCGATTTTGGCCGTTTCCGACCGGTATTAGGGTTTTCAGATGTAGGGCATGCATTTACAGAATCGGTATTTTACCGATTCTGTATTTACCGAATCGGTAAATACAGACTCGGTAAAATACCGATTCTGTAAATGCAGATGTAGCTGGCACATGTCAGAGTGCCACAGGGCTTTAAGAATCGGTATTTTACCACCCAATCCAATTGGGTGGTAAAATACCGAATCCAGGTGTGCATGCACATGTGTGCATGCACACCTGTGCCATGTGACACACAGACATGCCCTCAGGGCATGTCTGTGTGCCACATGGCGCACATGCCTATTTTTGGGGTGCAAGAGGGTGTCAAAGTGACACCCCCTGCACCCTTGCTGAAATCGGTATTTACCGAATCTGTAAATACCGAATCTTAACGATTCGGTATTTACCGAATCTGAAATACCTACATCTCCCCTCCTCTTTTTTACCACTTCTTAAATACCGATTCGGTATGAATCGGTATTTAAGAAGTGGTAAAAAAGATTTACCTACATCGGGCCCCTAGTCCCTTTGTAAATCTGTTTCCATTACAGTTTAACAAAGAAGTGGGTCTGTAAATTCCACAAGAAATTTGGCTATGTTCACTGTTAATAATACACTCGGGCCTCATTATGGGTTGAAGCGTTATGTATCGGCCGTGATAAGTAAGAATACCATATGGTACGTTATTTATCAGGTGCAATAAATAACACCTATTACGAATATCGCTCCCAATCTTTCGGTTGAATGCATTACATTTTCCATGCTGCCTCATCCCTCAGGAACTTTTTACGGTCCCTCTTAGACTTCCTCAAATTCCTCAAGGTCCTATGAGAGCAGTCATTTTCATGGTGGACGTCTAATCTGGTAGTCTAAATCACGATACTTTTCATGGGAGGCTCTGATAATGGTCTAATCGGATTGAAGCTGTCAGTCCCTCAGTAGACTTATGCATCCACTCCATGTTCTCAAGTTTGAATCTGGTGGGCCCACTCAGCCTTTCATCCTTCTGAGGTAGATAAAATAAGTATAATTTAGTTAGGTAACAATAGACATCTGTTGCTTATGCATCTAGAGACCCATGGGGAACATGAATTTAATATGAGTTATGTACGAATAATTAGTTCTAATCTTAGCATTGGCAGAATCCCAATATACATCATCATTTGTATATCAAGAAATAGTGATTTAGAGGCACTCTGATTCTGGTCCTCAAAGTCATGTCTTGAAACTTCACTTCATCTGCTTTTTTCTGTCTAAGACTAGATGAGTTCTTTCTGGAATAATCCAAGGACATTACAGTAGGGGCCGTGATCAGACAGAGTGCTGATTTCAGTAGACGCAACCCTCGAAAGCATTGTTCCCTAACCGAACAGAAATAAATCCTAGGGTAAAATCTACTCACGTTGCAAAAATTGTATACTTGTGATGTGCTGCATGTTGAGCTCTCCAAACATCTACTAGACATTTTTCATTCCATGAGAGAACCAATGCAAATGAATGGCAAAAAGGTCCAGTAATTTAGTAATCTCCACCTATAACCGATTTTTCATCACATGCCCAGCTAGTAGTGAATCATTTGATCTTAATTAAAATTCAAAAGGTTCAAGGCTGAGAGTCTAGGAATTAATATTTTCTTTAGCTTAGGACAACTTAGGCCTCGTTGTCCATCTACATTGCTGGCTAACGTGTGTAAACTGCTGTTTATCTGGTCACGATAAACACCCGTCAAGTCACTAACTGAGAAAATGATTCCCCGTAGCTACACAGAGTACACTTTCCCAAGGACAAAACAACTGTCCCATACTGAATAACACACTATGTAACCTTTCATGTGCTGAGAACATATGCTGCAAACACGTGAGAAATTCTTCAAATGTATTTTGTTGCAATTGTTGCTCTTTGATTAATTTCCGCTGGCTAGGAGCATGTGTATCATGCACTAATGCAGTTAATGTATTGAGCTTTTGTCAAAAGCCATACAGGAGTGTGTGTTTTCACCATGCTATGCTGGATTTTGAACTCTACAGAGTTTTGTTGAATTTCCTATTGAATTGAATGCTTATTGATTTAACTTTGATGGCCCATCTTATGCATTTCTGTACTACGGTAAAATGAGTAAATCTTAAACGGAGGTCCTTGTCTGTCATTCTTTGACAGGAAAGCTTTATTCTTGCCTTCTGTACATTCCCTATCTCTTACTAAGAGAGACTGGTCCATCGGGGAACACCAAAGTCTGGCAGGGACTACCCCACTCTCTATCTGATACCATTGAGCTCTGGAGGAAAATGAATGTATGAGTTTGCACGCCGACAGAGCTGGTAGCAGAGCTGTTGGTTCCAACGGGATCTGTCAAGTACTGATCAGATCCGTTTAGGTATATTGACCATAGAACTAAGACTGTACCATCAAGTATAGGTGGTTGCTCCCTGGGATTCAAATTGACAAGAGCATGACCCAATGCTGACCATGGTCGGCTGTGAGGCGACAAGGTGGCTGATGTGGAAAGCTTAAAACAATGACCTGAACATCAATAGGGCAAGAGTCAATGAGAGCAGAGTGAGGAAAAGTGTATTCTGGGACTGGCAGAGAAAAACGTACCCACGGACCCTTCTCCTGCCACACCTGCAACTTCACCTGCGACAGAACCACCAAACCTCCAAGGACCGGATCCATCCACTTTCGCTGCATACTCCTCAACACCTGCTCCGCAGGCAAACACGCCATCGAGCTCTGGGACCTGCTCAACACTTCCACCCCAGACGTGGCCTTCCTGACCGAGATCTGGTGGAACGACTCCTCGGCACCCGACATCGCAACAACCATCCCGGACGGCTACAAAATCACCCGCCGGGATCATGCCAATGGAATTGCAGGAGGCATAGCTATCGTCCACAATCCACCCTCCTGGTCTACACCCACGCAGATGACACCCTCTACACCACCGAACACCTACACTTCCGGATCCACACCGACCCCAACACCACCCTCAGAGGAACACTCCTCTACAGACCCCTCGGATGCTGGGCTCTGTTCAACGACTCCATCGCCGACCTCGCCAGCACCCACGCGCTCGCCTCCACAAATTACATCCTCCTCGGGGACCTGAACTTCCACCTCGAGAACAACAACAATGCCAACACTGCCACCCTAATCGCCAACCTCGCCAACCTCGGCCTCAGACAACTCGTCACCGAACCCACCCACACCACCGGCCACACACTTGACCCCATCTTCTCCACCAGCACCAATATCACCTTCAACCACACCACCGAACCCCACTGGACCGACCACCGCTGCATCCATTTTACCTTCAAGAAACAAACCACGCACCACCGCACCCAACAGCTGCCTCACCGCTGCTGGAGCAAAGTCACCAAGGACCAGCTGACCCAATCTCTCGCCCAGAACCCACCCACCGACCCAGACACACCCGTAACCTCAGACAGTGGATTGACGACTGCGCCAACACTATCGCCCCGCTCAAGAAACACTCCAGCAGCCACTACAGCAAGAAAGCCACCTGGTTCACAGAAGAGCTCCAGACCTCCAAATGTACATGCTGGAAACTGGAGAAGAAATGGCTCCACGACCACACACCAGACATCCACGCAGCCCACAAGGACTTCAAAACCCGCCTGGACAACAACGCACACACCAGCAAGGAGCTATTCAGCATAGTGAAGAAACTCTCCAGCGCCAACACCAACGATATCCCACCCTCGCAAGAGCTGTGCGACTCACTGGCCACCTTCTTCCATCGCAAGATCACTGACATTCATGACAGCTTCAACACCTTGACCGCCCAACTACGACAGCCCCCACCCCAAACACCACCTGCACCAACCAGCTGACCTTCTGGTCCCACGTCAACGACGACGAGACATGGAAGGTAATGAACTCCATCCACTCAGGATCACCATCAGACCCCTGCCCACACCACGTATTCAACAAAGCAGGCACAACCATCGCACCCCAACTACGGAAGGTCATCAACATCTCCTTTGAGACAGCGACGTTCCCGGAAAGCTGGAAGCACGCCGAAATCAACGCCCTCCTCAAGAAGCCCAAGGCGGACCCCAAGGACCTCAAGAACCTCCGGGCAATCTCCCTGCTCCCTTTCCCGGCAAAGGTTATCGAGAAAATCGCCAACATGCAACTAACCTGCCACCTTGAGGACAACAACATCTTAGACCCATCCCAGTCCGGTTTCAGACAGACCCACAGCACCGACACAGCCCTCATCGCCCCCACAGACGACATCAGACGCCAACTAGACAATGGCGAAACATCAGCCCTCATCCTCCTGGACCTGTCAGCCGCCTTCGACACAGTCTGCCACCGCACAATAAGGACACACCTCCAAGAAGCCGGAATCCAGGAGATGGCCTTGGACTGGACCACGTCCTTCCTCTCCGGCAGAACCCAGAGAGTCCACCTCCCACCCTTCTGATCCGAAGCCACTGACATCATCTGCGGTGTACCCCAAGGCTCATCCCTCAGCCCGACCCTGTTCAACGTCTACATGGCCCCCCTCGCACAAGTGGCCTGACAACATGACCTGAACATCATCTCCTACGCTGATGACTCCCAGCTCATCCTCTCCCTCACCAAGGACCCGCACACCGCCAAAATCAACCTCTATGAGGGAATGAAGGCCGTCGCCGAGTGGATGAGGAGCAGCTGTCTGAAACTAAACTCGGACTAGACGGAAGTCCTCATCCGCGGCCCCACCCCCTCTGCCTGGAACGACCCCTGGTGGCCAACCACACTGGGAACAGCACCAACACCTACGGACCACGCACGCAACCTAGGATTCATCCTCAACTCCTCCCTCTCCATGTCGAAGCAGGTCAACTCCATCTCCTTCTCCTGCTACAACACCCTCTGCATACTCCGCAGGATCTACAAGTGGATCCCGACCGAAACCAGAAGAACGGTGACCCAGGTCCACGTCAGCAGTAGGCTGGACTACAGCTAAGCACTCTACACTGGAATCCCGGTCAAACACCTACGACGGCTGCAGCGCATCCAAAACGCCTCCGCCCGCCTGGTCCTCAACATCCCTCATCGCAGCCACATCACCCCCCACCTGAGAGACCTGCTCTGGCTCCCCATCAACAAGAGGATCACCTTCAAGCTCCTCACCCACGCACACAAGGCACTCCACAACACCGGACCAGCCTACCTGAACAGAAGACTCAGCTTCTACACACCCGCCCGCCAGCTCTGCTCCGCCAACCTCGCCCTCACCGCCGTCCACGTATCCAGCAAACAACCTCCGGTGGAAGATCCTTCTCCTTCCTTGCCGCCAAGACCTTGAACACCCTCCCTACCCATCTGCGGTAGACCCAAGACCTCCTCAACTTCAGAAGACTCCTCAAGACCTGGCTCTTCGAGCAGTAGCAGCACCCCCTCCCCCAGCGCCTTGAGACCCTCACAGGTGAGTAGTGTGCTTTACAAGTTATTGATTGATTGAAAGAGGAAAAGAAAGGGATGTCAAATTTGAAGCATTACAAAGTGACTTTTAGGATGACGTGAAGGGGCTAGAAGAACCTGAAACGGATTATGGCTGTCCTGTGATGATCATGACGAACATAGAGTGATGGTTTCAAGAATCATCGGTGGTTGTGAACTTGGGTTGATTCAATTTTAAAAGATTTAAGGCTGAGAGTGTAAGAATTCATGTTTTCTTTAACTAAGGAGAACTTAGGTCTCATCTCCCATCTTCTTGTGACATTACTGTCTAACGTGACCTGAACTGCTATTTATCCTGTATCATAATAAAGACTCATAGATGTCATTAGCTGAGAAAATGATTGCCCGTAGCTACACCAACATGGTACACTTTCTCAAGAACAGAGCAACTGTCCCTGACAGAATAACATATTATGTAACCTTTTATGTACTGGGAACAGATGCCATGAACACGTGATAAATTATTTGACTGTATTTTGTTGCAGCTTTTGCTCTTTGACTCATTTCTATTGGTTAGGAACATGTGAACCATGTACTAATACAGCAAGTGTGTGAAAGTTTTGTCCAAAGCCCTATAAAAGAGTGTGATTTCTCCATGCTAGGAGGAGACCCTTTCTCCATTCTTTGAAGGCAAATCTATGCTGGATTTTGAACTCTACTGAGATTTTGTATTCCCTATTGAATTTGATGCTTATTGACTTAAATTTTCCTATGCACTTCTGTACGCTGATAAACTGAGCAAACCTTCAATGGAGATCCTACTCTTCCATTCTTGCCTTTTGTATGTTCCTTATCTAGCATACTAAGAGAGACGGGTTGATCGGGGAGCACCGAAGTACGGCAGGGAGTACACCACTCCCGATCTGGCACCAGTGTGCTCAGGAGGAAAATGAATGCATGTGTTAGTGTGCTGACACAAGTCATTAAAAAATTGTGACCTTATTTCATCGCGGCTATATCTTGTGATCCATGTCAATAAACAGTCGTAAAATCAGCTTTGTGTGTTCACTGGCCCTTCACTGTTTTTCGGATCCAGATTCAAATGTAAATCTCACCTAGTTATATTTTACGCTCCTTTCGTTTTACTGGGACCACTGGAGAGAAATGTCAGAAACTAGTATGATCTCAAAGGTTTACCATATACTGTTCGCAAGGTATCCATGAGAATAAGGTATGTCCATGTTTGACTACCCCTCTCCCTTCCTCTCTTCTTCCAACGTCTTGAAATGTAGCAAGTGCTAAAGTATCAACCTGTGAAATTTGGCAGTCGGTGAGCAGACAGACGGGATAGCACAAGGTGTTGACGTTGCTGCTTTCTGTAACTTAAATCAAAATTCAACAGTCCATTAGTTTTTGCCACATTGGTTTTCTGCAATAATTTAAGTTCTTCTCCCTTTAAGTGAAGCAATAGAAGCAAATCCCCGCTCTTCATCGCACAATTAGGGTCATGTACATTAAGGGTCGTTATCTCCGTGTAGAAATAAAGGCCTCTCTCATTCTGGGACTCTGCCTTTACACTATTTGAATTAACTTTAAACGCCAATTCCCTTCCCCTCCATTAACAAACAAATAACATAGAGTACATTGCACAGATAGAGAAAAGATTATGCCAAAAGGGAATTAGAGCAGGCATGGGGTAGGGGCTTCAGTAGAGATGATTAATCGAGGGAGAATAAAGAAGACGAGAGAATGAGAGATGGAAGAGTGAGAAGGAAAGCAGGAGGGCTGGTTTGAACATTTTGGTAGGCTGTTTTTGATTCCCTACTGGCTCTGCCTGCATCATACTACCAATGTCCACACACAAAGAGCCGGTGATCAAGAATAAAAACCTATCCAGTAATTTGAGTTCTCAGGCTCTGATATCTGGTGGATACACTCTATCTCTTTCTGCAGCCGAGGTTCGACCCTGGAGTAGACTTTTGACTGCTCGCTGCTAAATGTATTGTTATCATTAATTTAATTTGTAATGCACACAAATCACCCCGTAGGGGTATCTTTTTGCAGAGAATGTAGGTGAATTAGAGGAGCACTGTCTTGAAAAAATTTCCACATTTAAGGTGATCAGTGCACATTTGAATGTGAATTAGCAACTCATTCCAGTGGCTAGGTATTGATGCAGCACTACGCCAGAAATATTTTCTAAAACCATATCACCTTTCCCTAAAATACCAAATCATACATCTACTCATCAGTGGGGCCCATAACACTGTGAGTTACTTACAAAACACTTTCATCCTATCTCATGAATCTGTGATTTTCAAAGGAGAGCTGCTGCATCATGGTGGAGTGTCTAAATTTAAACTAAAATATTTACACTATTTACACCTGCAGTTTTAAGAAGTTTTACTATGGTTTTATCAACAAAAATATTTTATTAGACACACCACCATTTATGGTCGACGAATCTGCTAGTAAAAAATTAGGCGTAGGAAAATACAAGACCAGCCTAATTCTCCATTTATCTAATTTAAGATAACTTTAAAATAAGAGTTTTAAATCAAACAATTATATTCATTTTTATTTTAGAGGTTCGGAAATAGACATTAATATTTTTAAATTTCAGAATGCAAGTATTAGCAAAATACAGATAGTTCCCAAAATTAATTTTCTCCTAACTAATAACCTCATCTAAAACTAATTTCTCATTCAAAGAAAATAGAAAATTATTCAAAGTCTTACATCTCAGGAAAATCAGCATACCAACAGCATCTCGGAAGGAAATCGAGATTTTTTTCTTAAGGAAAATCAGCACTTTTTATAACTTTTTCACTACTGCTGAAGGCCCACTAAACGACCCTTTTAATCTCCCGCCCTACACCCTAGTCCAAGACCTGGATTTTTTTTCGGTTTTGGATGTTACAAAGCAGATTAAAACCTTGGTACCATTAAAAGCAGCTGGTCCGGATGGCCTACCAGGCGATATCCTACGAGCATACCCGGAAGAATGGGGGGCACTAATCTCTGCACTCCTCAACGCAATCGTTGTGGGAGGTCCCGTGCCAGATTCCTGGAGAGGTGCGGAGGTGGTCCCCATCTACAAAAAGGGTAGTAGGGATCTACCTGGGAATTACAGGCCCATAAGCCTAATAGATTCGAGCCAGAAACTGGCGGGGAAAGCCATTTTGGGGAGGATCTCACAATGGGTGGACGATAACCACATCCTGTCCGATATGCTAGCCGGGTTCCGTTCAGGCACAGGAACTATTGAACAGGTCTTTAGGCTCCTGCTACTACACTGGAAGGTGGTGGTGCTGGGCAAAGGCAGTCTTTATTTGGCCTTTATTGACCTAAAGACTGCCTTTGACCTGGTTCCTAGGGAGGAACTTTGGAGGGTGCTTCACGGACTAGGGATGCCCCCTTATATACTAAACCTCCTTATCAAACTGCACAATAACACCTATGCCCAGGTTAGATGGGGGTTGAACGGGGAAAAGACCGATAAGATCAGGGTCGAGAGGGGAGTTAGGCAGGGTTGTGTCCTGGCCCCCACCCTTTTCTCCCTCTATATCAATGGAGTGGTAGATCATCTTCTCGGCGAACCAGCAGACGCTCCCACTCTGGGAGGCGTAAAAATTCCAACTTTGCTGTTCGCCGACGACACCCTCCTCATCTCTAAAACCCCCCAAGGCCTCCAGACACTACTGAACCGCTTTCAGGATTTTTGCACCACCAAGGGACTTGTCATCAACGTGGAAAAAACCAAGTACCTAGTTATGCATCCACCACGCAAACTTGGCCGCCCTCCCATTCTGAACTCCATACCCCTTGAAAGAGTGGCAGAATTCGACTACTTGGGAATTCGACTTAACGACGCGATGAGCTGGACCGCCCACATCAATAAAATGACTATGGCCCACAAAAGGGTGGGGGGGGCCCTTCTCAAGGAGTTCAACAACTCAACAAAACACTGTGTTGCCCCTCTACTAGGCATATACAAAGTACGCGCGGTCCCTGCGTCACTCTATGGAGCCGAACTGTGGGGCCTGGGTAAAGTGGATTTACTGAGCAAGGCTGAAAACAAATTCATTAAAGATCTCCTTGCTATTCCATCGAGTAGTCCGACTATCCCAGTGCTCATGGATACTGGCTGCAAAGCTATTAGGGATCAGGCCCGTCTTCGTCCCCTCTTGCTCTGGGCTCGCCTGTGGAGGGTTCCCGAGCTGAAATCTTATGCCAATGGTCTAGCTGAGGTGATGCACTCCGACGGTTGGCACAGCATTAAATGGCTGAAGGACATTAAACATCTTTTAGGGGACCTAGGCCTGGCCTCTTGCTGGCATAGCCACTCCGCTCCCCCGAAGGAGATTCTAAAAAAACTTTTTGGGGAGTGGGTTTGTGTGAAGCGCATCAGTAGCCAGCAGCACTGTAAAACTACCGCAGCTTTTCTGCTGATAAAAGATGTCGTCACCTACGAGCCGTACATGGACATAATAACAATCGCCATGGATCGGTCCCTGTACATCAAATTCCGGCTAGGAACCCTACCCTTGGCCGACTTCTGCTCCAGGTGGAATAAACCCCAGACCTCATCACGCTTCTGTGCTCTTTGTCCCGACAAATCAGAGACGGTGCCACACTTTCTTTTCGAATGCCCGAACTATGGTCGCCCCAGATCACATTGGCTTGGTCCTATCTGCAGAGAATTGGGTACCCGCCAGTACTCTGTTGCCCTCCGGATTCTTTTAACCAACACAGCCCCTCCCATTGTTTGTGCTGTTGCCAAGTTTTTAAAATGGGCTTGGTTGATTAGACATAGAAGACTGTCCATATCAATTTAATCTTCGTTTTAACTAATTTATGCTGATCTAATGTGTTTTATTCTTTTACCGAATGTACAGTCATACTTTTTTTCGACATGCTGTTTTTATCTTTTGTACTGCTTTTATGATATATGCATATCGAAATAAAGCAATCAATCAATCAACTTTTTCACTAACTTTATCTATATACAAAAAGTACCTATTAGCATAAACTCGAGTTCTGATTGGACAATTTGAGGTGGATGAGCATCACCTCATCATTCTAATATTCAATTTCCGTTGTGTCAGCTGAATTTTAAAGAGTCCTTTGTTTAAGAAAGTCTTTGGCCTAGTCACATCCTTAACTAGCAACTCCATGAACTTTTCCCACGTTCAGTAACTCAAACGTCCATTCTTTTTGGCAGTCATCAGGACTTCCAGGGCATGTTGTCCATGAACAGGTTTCGTTCATGCACAAGCAGCTCACATTCAAACTCGGACTTGTTCTGCACATGCTCAGTTCGTCTTCTATTCACAGTTAATAAAGCAGCCATATTTTCAATAGGCCTCACAGGCCAGAATGGGAACTATCATAAAAACAAACACAAATAAATATTAATTATTGAAATATAGCCCTTCTGTTTACCTCCCCCCATACTAAGGTTTCCCTATTAGTTGTTACCTAGCAAAGTAAGCAACACATATGCGTAATATACTCACTTATCTCCATGTCCTTGCCACAAAACACATGAACAGAAAGCACATTTATGCCGCTTTAATATAAAGCTTTGCATTAATAGACAGCATGACGACATTAATAAATTAGTTAGTTATAATTTTTCATGCAAGCAGATAAGTATTCCCACGTGTATTTGTGTGCGCATTCTACACTATGTTGATTAATATTTTCCACACCACACAATTAATAATGTTTACAATTATGCGGAAATGACTTTACTAGGGGTATACAAAATGTTGTTTCTCCACCTCGCTCCATCAGTATGAAAAAGATCTGCCCCTAGTGAAGGTCCTTCTGACCCGTGGTACAGTGAGCAGAGCTTTATCACTGGATCTGAGAAGTTTAACAGGGTGATAGTGAGTGAGCTTCGAAGAAAGGCACCTGGGGCCTTTCCCTTTCAGAGAGTTGTGTGTTAGGCAACAGATATTTAAAATAATTATTTTCTGGACTGTCAATCAGTGTAATGAATGCAGAAAGGGAGAGGATACAGCCCCAGATATAGGATTGCAAATGAGACGGGCTGCAGCATTCTGAACAACTTGTAGTTTCGATAACAACGTTGTTATGGTCTCGCTTACCGCGCGACCTGCGCGAGGAGAATGATCTGTGCTGGCCTCGCGCCGCCTGCATGCGTGCGAAAGGCGTATTGATGACAGTTGGTTTGACAGTTATTTTCTTCCCATCTTGAGGCTGTGTTTTTTTTATTTTTTATTTAGGAAGTTTTGTATAGCGCTAACCAGACCGCAAGGTATCGGAGCGCTTTACATAATTACAAGGCGGTGCAAAAGAAAGCAAACAGAGCATAGCAAAGTACAATACAGTGCAAAGAGACATTCAAGGTGCGAGTCACAGCAGGAGGAAGAGGGAGAAATCCATTACATGGTTTTTGGCCATCCCCGTCCGGGCGGGGAGCAGAATCTCTTAGGACACTCCAGGGTGATCCTATCTGATAGTTAAGGAGCGATCAAGGAACAGGATTTAGAGCTGACTTTTGAATTTAGGGAAAGAAGGAATAGTTCTGATGTCGGGGGGATAGAGTTCCAAATTTTGGGTGTATTCCCATCAAAGAACCGGTCCTTGGTTTTTTTGTTTTCGAGTTTTTAGTGGGATTAGGAGTAGGGTGTTAGGGCTTCTGAGGTTCCTGTTCTGACCCGCTTTTTTAAGTTTGGCCGCCAGATATTCAGGTTTGCCAGTGTGAAGGGCTTTGTGGGTGAGGCAGGCTGTTCTAAAGTTCGGCCGCAATTCTATTGGCAACCATTTGAGTTCTTTTAGTGCCGGAGAGATGTGGTCAAATTTCTTTATTCCATTGACCATTCTGGCAGCCGCTTTGAGGGTTGTTTGCAGAGGAGATAGATGTATTTTGGGTATTCCGGAGAGGAATGCATTCCCATAGTCAAGTCTTGATAACACCAATGCTTGGGTGGCTTGTTTGAGATCATTGGGTGGAATGAAAGGTTTTATTTTGCTTAGTAGCTTCAGATTAAGGAAGGCGCTCTTAGCCGAGATCTTGATGTGTTTGGTCAGATCTAGTTTGGAGTCAAGTGTGATGCCTAGTGATTTGACGGAGTCCGCTAGGGAGAGATTCTTATTGAGCGCGTCTATATCTTTTAGCCATTCGATCATTTGTGGGTTCTCTTCTTTGTTCGAGATGAGGAGTAATTCAGTTTTGTCAGGGTTCAGGAGTCAGGGTCAGGGTCAGGAGGAGAAGAAAATGGTCAACTGTGTTGAATGCTGCAGATAGGTCGAGGAGAATGAGGAGGCAGCATTGGTCTTGGTCCAGTGATTTGTGTATGTCATCAATTATGTTAAGGATTGCAGTTTCCGTGCTACACCACCCTGGTTGCAGTTTCCGTGCTTCGGCTCGACTCCTGTGGGAACTCATTAAACTTTATCTACAATAACTGCACACTTTGTCCGCGAGTTACTTCACTCGTTTATGGCGACAAAGGTACGAGTTCCCACAACCAACCCACAACAAACATGGAAAGGAAGTAAAGAAATGAAGCGGAAAGGCAAAATTTGCTTACTCACAATAAAACGGCGTGGTATTGAATGAAGATTGAGGAGATGAGGACAAGAAAGAAGTCACGCAGGAGGTTAGTGCAATCCGGTGAAAAGTTGGTGCGGCGCTGTGGCTGATGTTTACCAGTGTCATGAGGAGATCCCTCCGCCCACTTGTGACGAAGTCTCTGTGGGTTGGATTACACGCCTGATGAACCGCCCCTGCCTGTCCTCCTGTCTCTTGGCTTAACCCCTTAGAGGAAGAGTATTAGGAGCTCGCTCGAACCGCAAGAAATATCACTTCATAATTATGGGGAACTGTTCGAGTGTAAAGAGCACTGGTGGTAAAAGTACAGTGTAGTTCACCAAGTGGCATATGGTTAATCAATGCGTGGCGTGCAATGAAAACCACGGTGACACGCACACCTTGGAACAAATATATTTAAAACGTATTCACGAGATGGATTTAAAGAATTATACCAAAATAACACCACAGTGAACTTAAAGTGACATTATTGCTTTTGGGGATAAACTTTAACTACAGTAACACGTGTAAACCGGTGGGTTACTACTTTGAGAAGCAGTTGGTTATCTGTTGTCTATACTTATCAACTTACACAACATGCAATCTGTTCATCCTCCACCCCGTTTCGTGATACGCCTGGAGAACCACCAATAGTGTGGAGAAAATGGTTTGATGCTTTTGAAAACTACCTAGCGGCAATTGGTGCGCATAGATTCAGACCAGAACGGAAAAAGTTTCTATTGCTGCACTCCCTAGGGTTTTAAGGAAGGGACACCCTTAAACATCTTCCAGAAGCAGAAAATGAGGCAGCAGAGGAATTAGATGAATACCAGAAAACAGTGAAAAAATTAGAGAAAGGATATGACAAACAACCCAGTGTTATAGTGTTGAGACACTAATTCTTTAAAAGGGCACAAAAAATGGAGGAGGATGTTGACACGTATATAACAGCGCTCAGGAAAATGGTAGCAGAGTGTGAATTTGAGAACTTCAGTGAACAGCTGGTTCACGATCAGTTTATAAGCAAATGTAGTGACAAATCCATTAGACAAAAGCTACTTGCTCTAGAAAATCCTTCTCTGGATGAATCCATTCGCATTGCTAAGAGCATAGAAACTTCGCAGTCATCCATCAAAGAACTAGAAAACAAAAATACAGAAATGGTCACACCTGTACGTCTCTCAAATTTCAAGAAAAAGAAAGACTTCCCACAAAACAATTTCTTCAAAAGAACTGACATATGCTTCAGGTGCGGGTATCCGTTCCACTCAAAAAATGAAAGACCATGCCCTGCAAAAAATGCAGTATGTCGCTCTTGTGGCAAGGTGGGGCATTTTGACTAAGTATGTCAGAAGCAGAGAAAAGGAAACGTTCGGGTAGGTTGTGTAAAAGACTCAAGTGACAGCGACGACGATGACACCATTGATGAATTGAAGGACATGGTGCTTGTGGTGAACGACGGTGGTGTCAAAAGTGGAGATCCTAATGAGTGTGTTGATCCATATGTTGAGATTGAGGTTTGTGACAAAAATTTGAGACTCCTAGTGGACTCTGGTGCCTCTTCAACCACCGGATCGGGAACCAGTAACCTATGAAGGATGCAAAATTGACCTTTTAGGAAACTTTGAGGAGGTTATGGCATTTAAAAATAGGCACATACATGGGAAGATATATGTGGCAGTACAGGGCCTTAACATATTGGGTTGGTTTCATCAGGGTCTGTTTAGTATGATGTTATGCCCAGGTGTCAGAGCACAGGTTTTAGCGGTACGTGATTATGACCATGTGGAAGACCTACTCAACAAATATCCTAAAGTATTCTCAGGTGAATTGGGAAGAATCAAAGGATTCAGACACAAAAGTAAGAGATGATGCTGTGCCAGTTAAACACAAAATCAGAAGTGTGTCCTTCAGTGTAAGGGAAGATTTGGAAAAATAACTTATGTCCATGCACAGAAGAGGTGTCATTGAACCCATTGAATCCTCAGATTGGTCATCATCTTTAGTGGTTACAAGAAAGAAAAATAACGAATTGAGGATCTGTATTTGGGTGGACTCGCACCCCTTACCTAACATTAATGAGATGCTGGGAGTTGTAGCAGGGGCCAAAGTTTTCACCAAGTTAGACCCAGCCTCTGCGTATCACCAAATAGAGCTGGATAAGGACTCACGTCATTTCACAGCCTTCAACTCCCCGTCTGGTATGTTTCAATTCTGCCGAATGCCTTTTGGTCTGGCTTCAGCAGCCTCGTTTTCCAAAGAGTCATGGTCAACTTACTCAAAGGCATAAAAAATGTAGCGATCTTTCAGGATGATGTACTTATATATTCTAAAGATCAAACTGTACATGATGTGATCTTGTGTAAAATACTCTAATAACACAGCACAATTGGGTCAGAGCTATTGACTGCCTGCACACTATTCCACTATTTTTGGTCTAGTATCTAGTACTCAACGGCCTGTGCGTATAGGTCGAGGGCGTGACCCGTAAACACCCCCTAGAGTGTGATGAAAAACATCACACACAATGATAATAGCAAAAGGACCCGCACAAGGGAAATTATACATACATTATATTTTTTGCTAAATTATGCAATAGTATTTACATATATACAATTTTAGCGCTTTCCAAGAAGAAGTGAGGTCCAAATCTTGACAGTTATGAAGTAGAGCTTTTTATTCAAAGACAAGCATGGTGAAAGTTCAAGAAATTGCTAGCAGCCAACGCGTTTCGTCACCACTGTGACTTCTTCAGGGCTAGAAGCAATTGTACATAAAACACAAAGTTACCAATAGAAAATATTTACATAAGACATAAAAAGACAAACAAACCTTATATACATCATAAAAAGGTTTCCTTTGATCTTAAAAAATGGTAGTTTGCATTAAGCCTAATACAATTAACCATTAGCTATTCTATATCAGGAGTCATCACTATATCAGGTGACCCCTGTACATGATTATATTAAACATATTTCAGTTTTACAACATTTCACTTCACACATTTGGAAAGCATTAGATGGTGTCACCAATACATTATTTGTAAACATTAACTTTTCACAGTATTCGAGTATGAAGCTAAAACAGGGAGGAAATTAACTTCAAAACTCATCTCATTTCGCTTCTTTAAGGAAAGTGCTATCAATTATATCTCCTTTTTAACCAGAGATGTCATACGGTGCCCAGTATGGATTCAGTATTGTGCATTGGGACAATAGAAATACATAGCTCCTAGGTGTATCATAATTATATGGCTATTGGTAACTTTGTGTTTTATGTAAAATACTCTCCATCTTTCAAGAGCACGGAGTCGTCCTCAAACGTGAAAAATGCGTGTTCTCTAAAGACAAAGTGGAATACTTGCGTCACACCATCTCCAGTGCTGGGGTCACACCTAAGCCTAGTATGGTACAAGCTATCCTGGAGGCTTCTGCTCCAAAAGACAAAGCTGGCATCAAATCCTTGCTCGGTTTGACGGAGTATTATGCTCGCTTCATTCAGGATTTTGCCACAAAAGTACGGCCCATCTCCAAATTGCTTAAGGAAAGTAATGAGTTTGTGTGGGACAGTGAGTTTGAACTAGCATTTACTTGGCTCAAAGAACAACTTAGCACTGTCAGAGCATTGAAACCGTTCGAACCCTCTATTCCATGCACGCTGACAGTGGATGCTAGCAGTTTTGGGCTGGATGCAGTCTTGACACAGGACGTGGGGAATCAGGAAGATACAATTGGGTTTGCATCAAGGGTACTGAGGGATCCTGAAACACATTACTCAGTCATCAAAAAGAACTTTTAGCATGTTGGTGGGGCATGAAAAATTCAAGAACTACCTTTGGGACAAGAAATTCACTTTACAAACTGACCATAAACCATTGGTTGCAATTTTGGGCAACACCAACAATCGTAATGCCACACCACATATTGCTCGTCTTGCGTCAAAACTGTTACAATACAACTTTGATGTCACTCACATTGCAGGAGGGAAAAATGTCAGAGCAGATGCTCTGTCACGCTTACCTCCAGCACCTAGTGAATCAGCACACTGTGATGATGAAATTGTGTATGATGAAAACGAAGATTGCATAATAGCATGTATAGAGTTGAAGAATGTGTGTTCTGTGGTCGAAGAAAGTTGATTTGCAGCCATGGACAATGACGTTATCTTGCAAGATGTTAAGAAATACACAAGTCAGGGGTGGCCAAAAGAAAATAATGTTAATGTGTAGTTACAACCATTTGTAAAGATCAGTGACGAACTCTCATTAGAAGATAGACTAGTCTTTAGATCAGAAAAGTTATTACCCCCGGTAAGCATTAGAAACATTATCCTTAATAAAGCTCATGAGGGACACTTAGGAACCACACTCACCAAACGTAGAGTGCGGGAAAACTTTTGGTGGCCACAAATGGATAGGCAAACAAAAGGAGACTGGGCTGTTCCTGGAGGGTCAACTGGTCACTAAGGTGCAGGGGGGGAAAGTGCTCAATGGAGAACTACCCCAGGGTATCCATTATGTTGGATATAATGGCCTCACACACCCTTGCGGGTGTCATGCTTCATCATAGGCAATGCTCCTCGTTGGGTAGGCGGTGCAATTCCCAACGGGCAACACCTCAAAGAGGGGCTCTTTGGCGGAGATCTTTTTATCCAACTGCCTATGGGTGAAGTGGGGGTGTGGGGCCAGGAAAGTGTAGACGGTGTAAGTGAAGGTAAAATGAAGCAAGAGGTACCAGAAAACAACTTTATTCAGGTGGTCCTTAGCCTCAATTACAAACAAGATTAGTCTGTACTCGCTGGAACTTAGGTTTCCACATACGAGACAGTACTAAAGTGTTAGAGATATGGTCAACATGTTTCTCGCTAAACACTCATTGACAAGCGATTCTTCAGGACCTAAAATGAAGCAGTACTACTGTCTACAAAACATGACCTAAAAGAGTGTCAGTTTACCAAAGCACAGAAATTGTACTACCTGTTGAACAACTGCTCTTGCCTAAAATGGGAGACAAAAGAGGCCGTTACTACAGGTAAGTGACAAAATACATTCCTCAAAGTGACCGTGAGTACATAGTGACATGGTGGCATACTAGTGAATGTGCAGCTAGTATATGAATAAAACCAACAGTGGATACTCCTTGCATGAGTATCTAGAGAACAATTAAAAAATATATATTAAAAACATTTACAAGCAGCAGCATTCGTGCAGGACAGAATCCTAGACCATCCAGCGAGATCAAAGTGCGATTAAACTCACCTAATAGTCAGAGTTTATATGTGTCAACAGTGCCCAGCGGGTCAGACATCAGGGGTGAAGCCAACGTAGCTTAGGCTAGGGAGAGGTTCTAAAGACAAAGTGGAATACTTGAGAACCTCAAAGTATGAGTCCTAACAAGGGTTACGTATGTCATCAACAAAGAAGGTAACCTGATTAACTGAATATTGTAAAAACTGTAAACACATCACTGGTTGTCTCCAGGAATTACACACAGTGTAAGGTACTCTTAGAAATAGGTTAGACTGTCAGTATATATTCAGTATGCGTTCGGTATGTGCCACTTATGAAGGACGAGTTGTGCCGAGCTCATAGATATAGGTTAAAGTGTCAGTATGCATTCAATATGCATTCAGTATGTGCCACTTATGAAGTACGAGTTGTCGGCTCGCATCACCGAATAAGGCGGCAAGTCTCCAGATCATGTCAGTGGTTTAGGTAAAGCCTATCAAGAGGTAACCTCTAAAAGGATGACAGTGGTGGCCCCTCCGAGTTAGAAAGTCAGTCGGGTGTAAATAGTACCAGTAAAAGGTATCAAGAAACAGCAAATAATTAAAGCCAAGGTGCATTGCTGTGCGCCGGAAATCAAGTAGCGCAATGAAAAGCCTAGTGAGCCCCGGGACGCGTGGAGCACGCTCCCCATCAAACTAAATTCAGAGGCACTTACTTCATCCGCCTGTGTCCGTTCCTTGTTGCCTACTCCTCACCGCCGGGCCCGGATAGTGAGGAACCGGCAAGACGGCCATTGAGATAAAGGGAAAGGGGGGGGCGTGGCAGTGTTCCCATCCGGAAACCCGGAGGTCACGTGACAGCGGTTGCGGGTGGAGCGGCCATTGCAAAGTGGAGCCAGTATGTTAGTTATCTCTGTACCTTGTCTGTGTAGTCAGTGATGTCACCACAGGTAACAACTCAAATGGGCCAGACCAGCACAGGTGCCTTGCAGTTCAGAAGATATATCGTATATGTTAAATTGTAAAAATCCAGCATTAATTTAATAGTCAGGCCAAGTGAAGGGGGGGGGTTTCATCTGTCAACTCATTGATCTGTGTGCACAGAGAGACCCCATGGTAGGTTGCCATAATTCACTATGATGACAGTGAGGGTGCAACTAATGATGAGGAAGATATCCCAGGATGGTATTGTACACAGTCCTCAGAGTGCGGTCCATGGGATATCCTCATTTAACCCCCGGCTATCTGTTGCTAGTCGGTGTACCCACCTCTGTTCCTTCAGGAATAGGTTGTGTTTGGATTTATCAGCAGTAGATTCCAATACTAGCCATGATAGTGCATCAGCCGTATGGTTCTGTTCCACGAAGTGTCTGCACATTTTAGTATTAGTCTTTTTGCAACGGAAGTTGCTCCTGTGCTCAGAGATGCAGGTTTTTATGGGGCGGGTGGTCATGCCGATATATTGTAGTCCACAAGGGCACCGCAGTAGATATATGCAACGAGACGTATTACAATCGGTGTGCCCCCGTAACTCCCATGTAAAGGTATCCGTAAGTTGTATCGTCTTGTGTATTGACGTAAACGGGCATGCACTGCATGTGCCACATGGGTAGTGTCCCTGCACTGGTGGTAATTGCCACAAGGTTGTCTGCTTGGTTGCAACCGCTCTTTTGGGTCTAGTCTGGACTAAGATGTCCTTAATATTCCTGGACCTCTTAAATGCAAATCTGGGCATTTCTAGATTCAGTGTCCCTGTGTTGAGAATCTGCCAGTGCCGTTTGATGATCTTCTTGACCTCATTGGAAGCTGCTGTGAAAGTAGTGACACAGGTTATTTGGTCTTGGTCCTGTGAGGTTGGAGTATTGTACTCAAGAAGGGCTCCCCTATGGTTCTGCACCTGACCATTAGGCTCATAGGAGACAAAGTGGACACCACCATGTACCGGAAACCCACTAACCGCAATAGCCTGCTCCACTTCACGAGCCACCATTTGAAAGCACCAAGGCTGAACCTACCCTTTGGGCAATTCCTGAGGGTTAGCGCAACTGCACTAACCTGGCAGATTATAAGACAGAATCCACCATACTGTTCAGGAACCTTATGGCTAGGGGTTATCCCAGCAGAGAGGTTTCCAAGGCCCGTAAACGTGCCCAGAAAAACCATAGGGGAGCCCTACTTGAGTACATAACATGTAAATAAGCAAATGCTATTAATTGTGTATTATTTACATTTAGATTGACCATAGCTAATATAGGGCTGTGCTCAAAATGGCTTATGTTTAGGAGCCATCTTGTTTCATGCCACTTGTATATTTAATTTCTAGGAAAAGTCTACATCTACCCTGCTCTCAAACATGATCTGCTGACATTTTATGCCTACCTCAACATCATTACATCAAGCCCCTGTAGAATCCAAAGCTCTCTTGCCGCTTCAGCCTTCTCCCTGCACCACACTGCTCCTTTTCCACCATACCTCCCTGTTTCTCTTTTCAACAGCAACACTAAAAGACTATGGACGGAATACTGAACATTGTGAAACTGTTCCCCTAAGGAGCAGGGTCAAGACTGATTTGCATATGGCTCGGTCCAAACTGGGGTGACGTAGTGAGATGGATTTAACCGAGATCTCTTGACTGGGGCTGAATGTTTAATTTAGTTTAATTTATTCAGCAGTCCATCCATCATTTGTTGCTGCAGCACTTTTGGCCTTAAGTGGGAGGGGTATGTCCACACGTGGGTCCCATGCTTGCTGTGCCACTGGATTCAAGCTTGCCTCGCTGATGAGGGGTGATACCCCGAATCCTGTACCAGAATGCTTGTTTATGGTCCAGGGAGGACCTGGCCTGGCAGTTTGGGCTGCACTGTTTCCATAGGGTGCAGGGTCAAGACTGATCTGCATATGGCTGGGTCCAAACTAGAGTGGTGCGGTGAGCAAAAGAACGAGCAAAAGAACAATGGATTTAACCCAGATCTGTGACTGGGATGACTGGTTGAAAAATGTCAGCACTGCATCCATCATCTTGTTGTGCTTGCTCTCTTCTCATCAACCTCATCTCGTTTATCTCACCTCACTATCTCTCTACATGTCTGTATACCTCACCTCTCTCTTGCTCTGTCTCAGCACTCCCTGTACCTCACCACTATATACCTCAACTCTCGCTCATTTCTCTTTGCCTCATATCCCTCTCACTTTCTCATCTTATTATACTTCCTTTCCCCTCTCTCTTTCTCTCTCCCATTACCTAAGCTCTCAATTTATCTCCCCATTTTCTACCTACCCATCCACCTCTCCTTTCTGTCTTTACTAGCAGATTATTGTCCAATTACCTTTGCGGCCTCGTTTTGCACGCAATGTACACCAGTTGGGCCCTCTAGCACACTTTGAATGCAGCGCACACGACGTGCTGATAAATAGCAGCTCTATGCTCTTCGCGTGCAGGTAAACAGAGGGTGCATTTCACACGGGTTGTAATATGTTGTCGAAGGCATGTAAGGTGCTGGTCCAGGTGCACCTGCAAGTACACGCCCCGATTCTTTGGCGCGTGATGCTTGATTGGCTCTCGGAGTCCTTGCGTTGTCATGGCGGCTGTGACTGACTGCTAGTGCGGGAGAGGGGGCAGCAGTTGAGGTGAGGCAATATCTCAGTATAGCCCACGGCTGGCGACGGGTTCATGGGCGGAGGGAAACCTTGAAAAGGCTCCCTCGTCCTCCTGAAAACAGGCCTGACCCGTCTCCTGACATGATTCAGAGATGGCTCTTCGCTGCTCTGTCACTTACTAAAGAGAATTCTTCTCGCTGCAGGTTTCCGGGGTTTTTTGGCATCAAAATTGCTCCTCTGGATGGCGCGTGAGGTGGTTCATTCACAATGTACAGATTATTTACAGAGCTGTTGGGATAAACCTATATTGCATTAATGTACTGAACTGGCCTCGCTTGCATGAGTGAAGCATAGAGAACATCGCTGCTGCTGCTGTGACAGCAAAGTATACATTATGCATGAGGTGAAAAATGCATTAAACTGGCATTTTATCTTCCTAACAGCCAGCAAATACGACCCTCTACATGGAAATACACATGAATTGAGAAATCTGTGTAGCCTGTAATCTTACAAAGTAGAGCAGGGAAGGCAGACTCCCGAACGAACCCTATAAACTACGAGCGGTGTAGGGTTCTGTGGGCCACTGCTCATAGTCACTTCAGGGCCACAAGACCCCCCGCCCCAACATATACAACATCCCGCAAATAACACACGGACACAAGTGTTAAGATTGGGAAAAATTGCTGCAGGTTTATTATTACATACAACATTATGTAATCACGGTGGGTTATCTTACGGACGATCAAAGGGCAGGCCGCATTCTCGCCACCTGCCCCCCTGTTGAGCCAATCAGCACAGTGGCGAACCACCCAACTGCTGCACCATTATGGTAATAAAACTACACACTCCCCTTGCGGGGCGTATCTAGGCAAACCCCCGGTTGCACAGGCCCACAACCGCCCGAAGGACTACTGGGGCGCCGACACGAGTTCCTGGACCTCCCATGAGGTTCCAGGTTAGGCTCTTGCACCCCTATGTGCCCGCTGAAGTACATTGTTGCACCTCTCAGCTTCCGGATCGCCCTGTAACTCCGCCTGCAACGAAAAAAGGAACACATTAAAAACTCCCTTAAGAGCGCCTCCCCCAAGCAGACACTCTGGGCAAGAGGTAGGGAGGGAAAAGAGTGTCCCCGACGTGGAGCGCGCAACGTCCGGAGCGGCAAAGAGGCCTGAGAAATGGCGAGAGGGAGAGATATACCCCCCTCTCCCTGCCTGCCGCCCCGGACGTGCGTCACCGACCCGCCCACATCCCACAGAGCAACGCCTGCCCTGGGGAGGAGTGGCTGACCATATTTACGGGACGGGGCAGCCCTCCACGACTAAGGGCCCGCCCTCCTGATGGCCACAGGGTGGCCTCGGGCAGGCGCATAGTCACTTCAGGGCCACAGGACCCCCGCCCCAACATATACAACATCCCGCAAATAACACACGGACACAAGTGTTAAGATTGGGAAAAATTGCTGCAGGTTTATTATTACATACAACATTATGTAATCACGGTGGGTTATCTTACGGACGATCAAAGGGCAGGCCGCATTCTCGCCACCTGCCCGCCTGTTGAGCCAATCAGCACAGTGGCGAACCACCCAACTGCTGCACCATTATGGTAATAAAACTACACACGCCCCCCGGTTGCACAAGCCCACAACCGCCCGAAGGACTACTGGGGCGCCGACACGAGTTCCTGGACCTCCCATGAGGTTCCAGGTTAGGCTCTGGCACCCCTATGTGCCCGCTGAAGTACATTGTTGCACCTCTCAGCTTCCGGATCGCCCTGTAACTCCGCCACAGCCCGGCCGGCGGCCACCGTCGCCGTCCGGGCCCCCCACCACTTCGCTTTTTAGGGAAACCTGCAACCCTTGCTCTGCAGAGCATTTTGTCGGTCCAAGGAACAAGACCAGAACGACAGGTAAGCGGTGGACCATTTCCACCTCGAAGCGACCTGATCCCGGCATGAAAATTGAATGCCTGAAGAAACCCAGGCCCCTCTGCCCCTAATCTGCAGATACCCCGGGTCCTTTGAATGCTTTGCACCATAGTGTAACCATACCCGGTTACCTGAAGTCATACTTCCAGGTGAATGACAAAGTAATGAGGGGCCCCTACTACTGAAGGTGCTTCGAATCGAGCAATAGGCGTTCCAGCACATGCCCTGCAACTCAACCACACCCATCACACCAAGCGTCAGCAGGCTATACCCAGCAAGTTACAACTCCTGCTGTACGCCGTTCTCCTCATCACATGGAGAAAGTGTGCTTACAATGACGCTTGTGCAGCTATACTCGAAAGAGCACAAGGGCATTGAAGGGATAAATACATATTATACTGTATACTTGGGCGATGACTTTGCATATGCCAATACAGGATTGAACAAGTATAAACAGCGGGCATCACCTGCCCTCTCGGGTTTAGTCTGGAAGCAGCATAGGCCACGCTACCAGTAGATAGCTTGTCTGTAAGAATGACTTAAGACCACAACCAAGGGATTGCTGGGACAGAAACCAAGTGCCCCCTTAAGGTCCCGACCTGCAACATGACACGCCCGCTGACACCAGAAGCCCACTGAAAGTAGTCAGCAAATACCCAAGGGAACGAATCCCTATACAGCAATAGTGTAGACTATCCCAGGTTCTAGAGGTAATACCCCTGGAAAGAGCCCAAGCGATGAGGGGACCTCCCCTGCTGATATCGTTCCCTGATCAAAACCATAGTAGGACCAGCGCATGACACTGATGCCCCCCCACACACCTTCGCATGAAGCATCAGCAGACTACACCCAGTAATGTACTACTTCTGCTGAAATGCCGTGCACAAAATACAACTGTAAACTGTGCTATGTGTACGCTTGAGCAACTATCCTCAAGCAAAGTACAGCAGGCTATTTTAAGTGCTCGGTGCAAAAAAGTATAGCTTGAGTGGTGGACTCACATTTAGGTAAGCAGCCAAAGACACATGCCCCCTGGAGGCCAAAGACTGCTTAGACCCTGACTGCTTAGACCCTGCTGCCAACAATAAATAGCTTGTCTAAAAAGTTGACTTGACAACCCCTGCCAAGGGATGAGTAAGCCGAACCAAGATCTCCACCACACACCTTCACTCAAGCCTCAGCAAACTACACCCAGAATGCACAACTGCTGCCAAAACATAGTTTCTCAAAAGTCAACTGACTGTGCAACTCTAATAAGCAAAGTAGAGAGGGATAAATCAGTGCGAAATGCACAATTTAGTATAACTTGCGTGGTGAACTTACATTTGATAACAGGACTGCACAGGTAATAGCTGGCAACACATGCCCCCCCAGCCTGGAGGCAACATAGACCAAGCTACCTAAGAATAGCTTGTCTACAAGGTTGCCTTACGACCCCCGCCATAAGGGATTTCAAAGCTGCACCAAGGTGCTCCCCATATTGGCGATATCAAACCTCAGGCCACTTCTCGCCTTGAGAGGAGCACAAGGGATCTAAAGATTACCCCGGTTCATTCACGAGGCTGTACCAACGCAAGCCAGGGGAGCCCAACCACATTAACTGTGAACGAGACGCCGTGTGTTTGATTACTGATAGGAGCCCATCGTGCAAAGCCATCACCCATAATAGAGAAAACGAGCAAAAAAAGGGGGGGGGTTGGAATACCAGATAGCATACCGAGTTTCCATACCAGATGTTACTTCACTTCTAGAGAAATCTATGTTGAGAGTCTTCTAGGGGCCCACTTCCATAGATAACATAGTCTGACCAGGCTCAGGCAGAGGAAGCACAGTGGCTCCACTATAAGTGAAATGAGTGAAACACTGCCGGCTGTAGTCACTACATACTACTGAGAGGCAGCAGGAGCTCCCGAACTGATGGCTCAGCAGATAGGCTGCCTTCACAGATTCCTGAGCCTTGGGAGAACAGGCCGACAAAAGCAGTAATATGGAGCAAATTGACTAATGTCATGTGACCTTTCTTCTCAGATAAGCTGCTCCAGATTCCAGAGCCTTGGAAGAACAGACAAACAACAGCAGTATTATGGAAGCAAATGGACTATTGTCATGGGACCTATTCTTCTCATAGGTTAAGTTAAAACAGTGCATGACCCCGGATTGTACAAAGACAAACTAACTATCCCTCTTGGTCAATGCCCCCGGTGATTGCTATGCGCAATGGGTTATTATGAACTTATCAGCTTAGGGCCAGCCTAGAACTAACTAAATATCCGAATTGTGGCACATTCTAGACGGACTTCCAAACGGTCATACCTTGCCAAGACAGTACTGAAAGATAATACCCCAACAGAGAGGGCCCCTCCCACTTGAGGGCCACAAGAATAAGCACAACGGCCAAACTACAATATGTATGATCTTCAGGAGCCAATGAAAAATTACCACACTGCCATTAGAGAGTCACAACGCGTCGCGGGGCTCCCCCTAGCACCATAGACGTGTAATTCTATGGGGTGGCTGCTCTACTGTATTAGAACAGACCCAGAGGACGCCAATGGACTGAAAATTAACACCTTTGGCACACTGATTCCACACTGTAGTATTCTACGTACATCTGTTCGGACAGTCGCACTGTCTCGTTTTGGGATAATGATCGATGGGGTCCAACCAACGCTAAAAATGGCCTTACAACTGCGCAAGAGCAGGCGTCCAATCCCATACGTATACCCTACGCGCACAACTACGCGCTTCTCCTGGACCGAGCAGTCATTCATGAGACAGGTGTGCCCACATGACCCATTGCTCAGTATCCTCCTGCGGGTGACAGGTGCTCAATCACATGTACGCTGCGTACCCCTCACACCGTTTCTGTTCCATTCAACTCCTGTGTATGGCCACTCATTTACCTGCCTCATTTACATGCCCTCCGGCCACAGCATGCAGGGTATGGTGCGTAGCACATCTCTAACAAACATGCCTCAGACACCTGAACATATATCATGCAGAGGATGGCTTGCTCTAGTAAAGGCCCCCTAAAGACAGGCACCCACTCCCTTAATATTTAAGCCACCACATACTGTATCTGTGCACTGGAGGCCAGAAACACTGCCCATCTCCTGTACACCAGCAAACGGTTGTGTGTACATATAGTCACACTATGCAGTAGCATTTGCTTGGCTGGTGTATCGCATAAAATCTTAGAACTGGATATGCGGTCACCTGAATACCAATTACCTCATGCATGGTTGGCTTACTGTTAGTCTGGAGTAATACAAATCTCTAATATGGGCACACAGTTACCCCTACACATTAGTAACCTCATACCATGCGGTATCGGCTTGCTGCTAGCCCGGTTGCCTCACACACACTGAAGCACTTCCAATACAGGTGTACACGATCCACATAGCAGAACAAAGCTTGTGTAGATTGAACTCCTTCTAAGCAACTGTAGACGTTTCTGACTAATCGAATTATTAGCTCAGCGCCCCTGTAGTGAAACTGATTCTCTGTAATGCGACTTGACACCTATGTGCAGAGGCCGCGCTATATGAAACACTTATAAAGACAAAGCTACAGTTCCTGCCCCGCAGCATGATGGAAGCTACAACCATGGCTTGTATTACTTGAAAATGGTTCTTCTATGCGGCGCTCTGCCACCTAGAGCAATGATCGCGCCTGAGCTTGATACGATTGTGTAGCATACACACGCCACTTTTTTCTTGAAAGACAACTTGTAGTGACCATTGATGTCTGTCAGTATTAATTAGTACAGATATTATCCTAATAAAATCTGCTTGCAGTGGCACCAGGGTGCATGCTCATGTAAAACGTCCCTGTGGGAATATGACACCTATGCCTCCCGAGCTCTGACTTATAACTAATCACATGGCAGTCTAATATTACTATTACAATAAAATAGTCCCGTGCAAATGACATGCCCTCTCTACTACCTGAGAGAGACCTATTCTTAAACAAAGTTCTATTCCCCCTGGCTATGGAAGTGTCCTCCCAGTGTGTTCCAGAGGTAAGCGAGTCTGCTAATTAAGAAGAAGAATCCCTCTTCCTGTGGTTGGCACTCAATTGTAATATGCACACTTCACTTTTCTCTTGTAACCCGAGCTTGCTACCTCTAGTTGTTGAGTGTCCTCCATACCTTGCAATGATATACTCATACTTGTAATATGGAATCAAACAAACTTGCGCACGTGTCCCCTTTCCTCTTGTAATGCACCTCTTATATTGATGCGCACGCTTGCCACTTGCTACATGTAACTTGGCGTTTGCTTGAAATGTGCTCACCTATGGTGCTCCCATGTATCAGTGCAGTTACTATTGTTAAGCGCTCTAAAATGTACAGGTAGCCACCTATTGTATTGATATAGTGAAGCCACTGACACGAACGGGAAAAGTATGCTCAATCTTGAAGGGATAAGCGAACGTGTACATGAATTACAACTGCAGCGGGTTGCGGAGCGTCATAACAAGACTCGACCCCGTTTCCGCCGCAGCATTCGACCGCTTACGCATTCAGGCCCCATATCTCCGATGCGCTCTAGGCTCCGTTAATGCTCCACCCGAACTGCACCAGAGAGAGCGCTCTTAAATGATGGCAGCAAGGTCAGGAAGTCCTTCCGCCTCACCCCCTGATGACAGACCCGACTGAAGCATCCGTCGCATAGAGATATGACGACTCGCCCCGGGAGAATGGGTAAAGCAGCAAGGCACCGGAAAGAGACAATGGCTTTTGGAGAAAGCGCTCAAAAATTCCCCAAATGCCCTGAAAACAATAACCTCGCGCTCACTCTATAAATCCCATTTAAACTCACACAAACCGCGCCACCGCGTGTACACGTGCATGAGGAAAAACCTGCCAGGCAAGAGAAGGCCTATGTGTCTCTGAGCGCATGCTAGCGCCGTCCCTATTACATATGGCACAGGCACATTTCGATGATGGGGTCCCCTGCCTTTGCACTGGCGCCGGAATGAAGTAATGAAAACGAAAATAGGCCCGAACAAAAGAGTGCTGAACAGCGAAAACAAATGTTTTCTAAGAAAATTTCTACCACACAGGATCCGCTGTATTCCAAGCACACACGTGTTCTGCCCGGCAAATGTTGCGGCCTGAGACCTGCAAACCCACTCTGGCCGCCTGCTGATACCGACACTTCATCAAAGGGGGATAGAATTCCAGTTTCGGCACATACCCGGCGTTATAATGCATGAATGAAACCCCAAACATTACACACTTAAAACCGCGGGTCTAAAAAGCATGCAGCAGCTGTAGATCTCCGTCTGAGAGAGGGCATCGACCTCCCGATTGCCCGCCTGATATCACCCCGGAGCCCCAGCCTCATGTGAGCAGCACACGATAAAGTCTTACCTCTCTGCCCCGGTGTGATGTAAGCAAACAACATGTGCTTATAGGCATGCTGCCTCCCAGGTCATAAGCTCTTCACCTGACCATTTAAACCTTGGCCTCTCTGCGATGACTATCAGCAGGGTACGGCGAGACTGGCTCTGAGCACGGATTCTCCCCTGCCCCGCCCCCTTCCAAAAGTGCGATAACCCTTCACCCTAAAGAGAGGACCCACTATACTGTTACAAGAAAAGCCGACGAAAATGCAGCGTGCTAGTGAGGGGCAAATGGTTGGAGAGCCGCACATTGCCGCCCAGATGCAGCGTGGGAGGCAACCCAGAAGACCGCCGCACTGAACCTGCAGATAGCTTGAGATCAATGGGATGTACATCTCACAGATGTCATTGTTTCTCAATAAACTATAATCCGCTTATGACCCTTAAACACTAGAAAGTCCTGGTCCTATAGAGAAGCGCTCCCACTCCTGCTGGTAAGTTAGTGCTGACTAGCCCAAAATAGACATCATCCAAATAAATACCTATCGCTCGCGTCAAAAGACCGGGCAACGTGGAACCCCGTAAGGAAAACTGATGAAACGCTGACCCTTCGAAGAAATGGCCACCAGAGGGGGAAGGGGGTGGAGGAGACCGGACATGGCCGAAGAGAAAGCGCGCCAATTTCCCCACCCCCAATGACTAGTAGGAAAATAGCCACTGAGCTGGGGCGCCTAAACAATACCACCTTGTCCACCCCGCCTAACGCCATGGTCGCCTCCCTCACTTGCACACATGCCGCACAGAGGATAGCCGGGGAGCGAAGGCGCTAGAAACTCACAAGCTGCGAGTCTTAAAAGTACTTAGGCAATAGACAGCCGAGTAGGAGAACGGGCAAAATATCGGGACGGGGGCAGCCTCGAACACCTCCTCCTGGAGGCCCAGAACGCCAGCGTTGACTGCACAGACCGCAGAGCTGCTGGGGAGGGTGAAGAAAGAAAAGGGAAAACCCTATACAACGTACGCTGAGCCCCCCACAGCGGTAAACATGACCACTAGCAGCAATTAGACAGGGGGATACTCATGTATAGGAACACCGCCTGACCGACCTCCTGCCAGATACGAACATGGCTCCCCAATTTTACAGCCGGCCTCCCTACCGTTTGAGCCACAACTTACATGTGAGAAAACCAGGCCCTGTGTCGCAGACACCCACAGATACAAGCCCCGGGATGCATTAGGCAGAGTAACGAAACCGCACGGCCGATGTCGGAGTAACACCTGGCTCATTCTGGGTATCTCTGACTGTTGGTTCCGCACAGCCCCACATACCCCCGTCAGGCCAGCGCAACTGAAAACACACGCCCCAAAATGAACCCAGCACTCCGCTGTAAGAGGCTTTCCCCCGGCCTTTCTAGAGGCATGTCAACACGTAGGCAATACTAACAAGCGCCACGAATGAACACACCGAAATGTGAGGCGCTGGGAGCAATGGTACCCCTGGAGGGAGATGCCAGCGAAGGCATCGAGGGACGAGGAGTGTAACCAACAGGAGGAGGGGCCCACCCGCCGGAGCCTGCACGAACGACCCCGCATGCCCCCGGACAAAGAAACTTGCCACAACGCCTCTCCGTGGGAACGTGACCCACAAAATCACCCCCACTCACCGAGCAAACAGCCGAACGTCGGAAACTCGTCACCTCGACGCAAGACCGGACCTCTGGACGGCGACCAGAGATGAGGTTATCTAAAAAGAGTGTCCCCGACGTGGAGCGCGCAACGTCCGGAGCGGCAAAGAGGCCTGAGAAATGGCGAGAGGGAGAGATATACCCCCCTCTCCCTGCCTGCCGCCCCGGACGTGCGTCACCGACCCGCCCACATCCCACAGAGCAACGCCTGCCCTGGGGAGGAGTGGCTGACCATATTTACGGGACGGGGGCAGCCCTCCGCGACTAAGGGCCCGCCCTCCTGATGGCCACAGGGTGGCCTCGGGCAGGCGCAGAGCCTCTACTGCTCTCACATCGTCTATGGAAGGGAGAGCCTCGGGGTGGGGCGGGCTTATAAGTAAACAAGCATTTGCAATGCAATATGTCTCGCATTTCCACAAGTTTTAGCTATTGGCATTATATATGACAATGCCTTTTATTTATGTTTTAAAAACGACAGCACAAATAAAAGGCATTGTCATTTATCAATGTCAATAGCTCAAACTTGCGGAAATGCAAGACCTATTGCAATGCAAATGCTTGTTCATTAAGGTATTTGGACGAGAGTCTTTCACTGCTGAAATTATTTGTTTTATAAAACTAACAGGTAGATTCATCAAAGTCCCGTTTTGCGAGTCTGTAATAGCGATTCATAAGGAATCGCTATTACAGACTCGCAAAACGGGATTCATGTAAAAATCGCAATATTTATTGCGATTCCTACAGCTTCCTTATTTGCGATTAGCTAATTGCGAATCGCAAATAAGGAATAACTCCCCATTCATTCCTATGGGCTCATAGGAATGAATGGGAAGACATATCAATGTGCGAATCGCTATTAGCGATTCGCATATTCAGTTTGCGATTTCAAGGGTGCAGGGGTGTCCAAAGGACACCCTGTTGCACCCCATAAATGATATTGGACGCTGGTGTTACGCACACACATGTCCCAAGGACATGTGTGTGTGTAACATACAACTTAGAAAAATGCACTTAAGTGCATTTTTCTAAGTTTCCGCTATTTACCACGAGGTTTGACTTCGCGGTAAATAGCGGCCCAAAAATGCGAATTCGCAATTTGTACAAGGTTCATAAATAGCATTTAAGGAATCTCTAATTGAGATTCCTTAAATGAGATCGCAATTTGAGAAATCGCAAATATTTGCGATATTTTAAATTGCGAGTTCATGAACCATTGATGAATTCCAAATGCCATTTTTGCGGGCGCAAACGGCCGAATTTTGAGATTCGCACCGTTTGCGCTCGCAAAAATGCTTGATGAATCTACCTGTAAATGTTGAATGCCCCCTGCCGCAGTAGGAGCTGCAGGGAGTAAATAGTGCTCATGGCTGAGGGCACTATTCACCTTTTGTCCTTGAGGACAGGGCTCACAGAGGCAGTCACCTCCCGATTCTCGGCACTGTCTGCGCGCATAGAACAGAAACCTTTCTAGGAATTGTGCCATGTCCTTTTCTCTGCAGCTAATGCCTACACGTGATTCCACAGTTAAATCGCCCTCACAAAAATTAATATAGGGAGACAGAATGTAAACCTTAAATAGGACCAAGAAGGAAAACGGTATTTGCCTGCATCATGCAAATGATACCCTGGTGAAACTTATTTGGATGCACCTTAGGATGAAGAAATGTAGCAGATTGTCTCCTTACTGTAGGCAATGTCCTTGGGCAATGGAATGTTACTTATATGTTGAGGAGCTTTGTAAAGCGCTTTAAGTGGCTATTATATTTCTTCAGTGTGCCAAAGATGGTACGTATATAGAGGAAAATGGTGGGCCTTTAAAGTCTGAATAGACTGTTGGTAATGATGCCTGATGTTATTAAGCACAGGTTGGAGTGGGTGAAATCTATTGGGAACGATGTTTCCAATGTTTTTTAAGTTTATCGAAACTGTTCACATACTTTCTGACAAAAGAACAATGGTTCCTGACTCTAAGGTACATATAGCGTCGGTTCTGAACATAGCGCATCATATAAGAATTCAGTTTTCATTGTTTGAACTCCTTACAGTGCTATTGGTAGCTCACAGCGGCTTCAGAGCGCTAGGGACATGACATCGCATACATACATTCAATTTATATATTGCGCATGTGTCCCCTGATAGACAAAACATAATCAATACCTGAAAAGCGTCAGTCTTCCCCGCCTGCCTGGTCCTCCTGTGTCCTCACTAGCGCAGCACTCCCAGAACACACTTGTGCACTCCCTGGTGAAAGCCTGGTCACTCCTTTTAACTCCTCGGAGATGCACTGTTATGGACCATACCCTTTTGTTTCTTACATATCTGAAGCATGAGAGGGATCGCGTTTCGAAGCAGGTAGAGTGCTTCCAGTCAGTTAGTGCCAGGGGTCAAAGGAGTTCAGTCAGAATGCCTGAGCTTGCCTCAGCTCTCGTCAGCATTGCAGAACGCGTCCCTGGGCCGCTGGGTGGACTTGTTCGTTGCTTGTCATTGTTTAAAAACTGATGAACTGGGTTATCCTCGACCTACTTTAGCCTGACCTTAGAAACTCACAACTGGATGAACACCCTGCTTGCGCTCTGCTGCGCATTGAATCTAAATGCTTGCGTCATAGAAGCTCGAAGTGCCCTAAGTGTTGCCGTTTCACATATGTCGTGAGTAGCCATCCTGAAGCAGTCATAGATTTCAAGGAACATCTAACTCTGTGCATGGTGGGTCTTATAGTTTAACTCTTCTCATTAGAAGTAAGGGATTGAAACTACTTGTGCAGTCCTCATGGCTAAAATGGCAAAACTGTCTAGATGTGTGAGTCATGACTTGGTACCACGCCCATCAATGTAGCAAAACTGTATACCATAGCATAGAGCCCTAACAGATGGAGATGTAATTTTTTCCAAGGAATACCTTAAATAAATCTGTATACATAGTGAGTTACGTTACACCTATTGAATGCATATGGAACATCATCTTACAAATTTTATATAGCGCAAATTAGACCCAAAGGAATCATAGCGCTTTACATGAGCACGAGTTGTATGACAGACATTAAATACGTCGGCCTGCCGCAGGGGTGATCGAGTTTCACTGGTTGAGCCAACAAGTAGACGAGAAGGTTAGAAGCGCAGGCCACATCGGTATACTTACTAAATGGTCCCGGAAGTTGCTGAATGAATATCGTTGCGGTAAAATGCAAGTTTTGAAATCCCCAATAAATTCCTCTTTTTATAAACAAGATACCAAAGAAAATGACTGGGCACCAAAACGTACGCCAAAACAGCAGCAGAACAACTAATAGAAAGGGTGCACCCACCTCCCGAATTAATGACTTCAAAACCTCAAAAGAAAATACATTTAAATCAAAAAGCAGCCACCATTGTTGAAGCCAGTGCCCCCAGTGCTGTGTGGGGCAGGATGTAGAAAAAAGTGAAAACGCACCATGCGCTGTAGAACCAACAAGTACGCAAGAAGCATAGAAGCATACAAGCACAGGCCGCACCGGTATACTTACTAAACAGTCCCGGCAGTTGCTGAATGAATATCACTGCGGTAAAATGCAAGTTAAGAAATCCCCAATAAATTCCTATTTTTGTAAACAAGACACCAAAGAAAATGACTGCACACTGGAACCTACGCCAAAGCAGCAGCAGAATAACTAATAGAAAGGGTGAACCCACCTCCCTTGTGAATGACTTCAAAACCTCAAAAGAAAATACATTTAAAACAAGAAGCAGCCACCATTTTTGAAGCTGGTACCCCAAGTGCTGTGTGGGCCAGGATGTAGAAGAAAGTGAAAGCTCACCATGCGTGCGCTATGCTGAAACACTGTGATCAAAAGAGGCGCCCGCGAGACTCGGAATGACAGAATGCCATACAAAAGAAAGTGGAAGCGCGCCCTGCGCGCGCACAGTACGTGTGCACATCTCCTGTCCGGGAAGGCATGACCAACAGGAGACAGGGAGGGAACAAACATGCCTCCCTTCCAATTAAAAGCGCACATTTTTGACATGCGCTAATCAGAAGCATGAGTGGAGCTCCCACCTCCGCTTCCGAAGCAAAACGGACGACAATAGATCTCACAAGCGAGCAACGCATGCCCTGCGTCGCTAGGCGAGACCTAAAAAAGGATGAAACATTGTAAAGAGGCTCAAAGTTTTCATGACTACATTTAAAAAGGGAGAAGAATAATGAATTCTCAAGAGAGGTGGCAAAAAGGTTAAAGATAAAAAAGGTCTGTAAATATTAGCCGAGTGCAGTTTGGGGGTGTTGTCAGGACTGCAAGGGTGCAAACAAACGTGGAGAATATTAGTTAAAACCTATTTCTGTCATAAAATGCAAGTGGAGGCCGGAGAGTGGGGCTAGGGGTCTGGGGTCAGTTTCAGGGTCACCAATGGCAGAAGTGGTGGCGCTTAGGTGACTACGATGGTGGTAAACATAGCCAATCCCACTGTGGGTGGGGGGTGGAATTCATTGGTTTGTCTGAGCAGGTTGCAGGGCTGTGTGTCTTCAGTGTGGGTGATGCCTCCACAGTGTGCTTGAACAAGCCAAGTCATGTCCGAAGAGCAGGGGATTGAGTTGTAGTCTTACTGAAAGGTAATTTCCATGCTAATTTTCTTTTCTTTGAAACAAAATACGCGGAATCTCATCCTGGCTTCATCAGCCGACCAATAATTTTTATGGTTGTTGGGAAATCGCTCCTATGTCCCTGTGGCTAAAATTTTAAACATGTGTAACACATATACAGATATCCTTCAATGTCCTGATTAAATGCCCCCATTGACGCCCATGGCCTAGTTTCTGTAAAATGATCTGAACTAGAACCCCGAGCACAGTCTAGTTTTGTGTACACTACTTCTTGCCTTGGAAATAAAGATGGCGCAGTCTTCGATACCACCTTTCCCAGATGAAAGAATATTGTGGAGAAAAATGTTATGTGGAGAAGAATATTGATCATAAGTACATGAGTCGGGTCTAGTTTACTTTCTGCGACCAAGAACAAGCAATTATTGATTGTGGATTCTTGGAGAATCCAACAGCTCGACAGCTGAGAACTTCTCCTGAGCTACAGCTCCATGTACCACATTATTTATGAATTAAACGACAGGTGGTCCCTGGCCAAGTCTTCTCCATGATGGGTGTTCGCACACACCAATCTTAAAAAAATTCTACTGATAAACAAGTCATTCTCAAGTTTTGTATTGTTTTCAAATAGTATGAAAGCCAACCTTTTTTTTGCTGTCCTGTAAAAAGATAATATTAATCTTGCTCATTATGATAATGTAAAACCTATTTCTTATTAAGAAGATTATATGGCTTGACAATCCTGGGCTCATTTAATATTGCACAATAGTGTTATAGTGTATCCGAATCCACCCCAGAACCTTCTGTGAGTTTAAATCAAGTCAGGTTTTTTTTAACCCCTTGGCCGCGGCGGTAATTCCGCTGCGGCGCTGGGGGGAGCAGGGGGTTGCGTGGCGCCATCATGCTTGTGACGGAACCACGCCGTCACAAGCCACGGGCAGGCTTTGCTTATGACGGTGTGGTTCAGTCACGACTCCGCCCACTCACTAATTTGACAGCACAGGCGGGGAATTTGTGCCGCGTGGGGGGAGCGGCCGCGGCATGATGGAACCATGCCGTCATGAGCACACGCCACCCGTGGCTCGTGACAGCGTGGTTCCGTCCCCAGCATGGAAGGGGTTAAAACTGCTTCCTGAGGCTGTGGTGCAGCCGGTTCCTCATTTTCAAGAAGCTCCATTCCCTTGTTATATTCTTCAAAAGTCGTATGATGGAGGGTGGGTATTCAAGGACCTTCTGTGGCTGCTCAGAAGAATTTATTGACCGAGAACAATCTGAAGTCTTTTGGCCCTGCCTCCTTTTTGGGAGAACGGGGTGTATTTTCTATTGAAAGAGAGCAAGATGTGCTGGGGCAGGATGTGGAAGAAAGTGAAAGCGCGCCATGCGCGGTAGAACCAACAAGTACGCGAGAAGCATAGAAGCGTAGGCCACATCGGTATACTTACTAAATGGTCCCGGCAGTTGCTGAATGAATAAAACTGGAGGTACTTTATTCCAGTGCTGGGCTCCTAATACCAGTATGAAGCAGTCTCCATTTGACTTTTTCTTGAATCTGACCTGCATGATCAGGCTTGTGTAGGAAGACCTCAGGGTTTCAGTCAGTGTATAGTTTGACAAAAGTGAGTGTAGGTGTTTAGGTTATTGCCCGTTCATGAGTTGAAAACGGTGCAGAAACTTCTGAACTTTTTTTTCCGAGCCACCTGGAACCCAAAATTTGCTTTTAGATCCGGGGTGTTATGCTCAAATGTCTTAAAGCTGCCTGGTTTCGTAGCCTCTCTAATGTTGTAATCTCTTTCTTAATAGCATCTGTTGCATTAATACCATTTCATGTAGGCTTGGGTGAAATTACTATTAAACAAGCTAAGTATTAACCAATTTGCTTGCTTTACATTAAGGAAATTGTGTGACATTTCTTGCCATTTTGCAGTAACAGCTAAACCGTGATGAGAGCCAATGAGTTCTTGAACCAGTCTCCTGTTTGCATCTCCAGTGACGTTTTACAACCTTAAAGTAAATGTTACTAAATATTAATGGCTTTCACAAAAAGTGCCTGTATTTTGCTAAAACGGAATGCCAATTTCCCTCTTAGTCTCTATATCATCATGGCCCTCGTCCACTGGATGTGAAGAGGTAGTTGGGGCAGCGGGAGGATCCTTCCACGCAGCTTGAGGACAAACTGGTGTTTCTTAAAACAGTTGAAAATGAGTAACCAGAGAGTTGTGTCAAACCACCCCCAAGATTTGCCACAGCATCTGATGGGCTGGAGAAAGTTCCTGATTGTTCTGGCCTCGGTCGTTATCAGAGGATTCTTCAGCTCTGAGGTTTCCAGTCTTTGAACCATTTCGACAGACTTAAGGTACATTTGTTTCAGGCCGCTGGAGAAATTATTTGATAATCTTTGTGGCTGCCCAAACAGATGTGCATTTGAAAGAGCTCCTCATACATTTGGAACGGATGGCTGCTTTGAGACATTACATAGGACAATGGTCTCATGAAAATGATGAACAGGAGAAACATCGGTACAACCAGTTTTAATTTACTAAAAAAAACTGGCCACCACTGACTTACTAGCTGGTCCTAAAACCCCTGCCTATTTTTCCAGTCCTTGTAGCAGCAACAGTATAGTAGGCCACAGACAGTTTGTGTAGGTGTTAGAAATGGGTAGCGTGGTGCAGAGCGGGCGGGCCAAACTCCGGAGGAAATGTGTAAAGCATCCATGCAGCACACACAGGCGACACACAAGGCACACTGCAAAAAGAGACTTCACACCAGATTAGGTGAAAAATAACTTGTGTATTATAAAAAACACATCAGAATGTAATCACAGTTGCATATTCAATGTACCAACCAGCACTGAGTAGCAATTTACACGGGGATTATTTACAGGGCAGCGCCAATCGGGCCGCTGCCAGAACCATCACTCGTACAGTTAGGATAAATGTAAGTGTAAATAATAAAGGTAAAGTCCATCAACTTTGGATGGGTAACAGCCAGTAGCTACTGGCTAAATCATTCACTTAGCAACCTCGCAATAGGCATAAGGCATAAACATGACGCATAATAGCATGAAAAAATTAATAGCAGAAAAAACATTAATGGCATGAAGGCATCATCTCAGGCATCTCCTTAGGGTAACAAGAGAACGTTATGCATAACCGTATTAGCATAAAAGCCTTAGCATAATTACCTGACATTAGGCATAAATCACCGTTGCCGTAGCCTGGAATGGAAACATCAGGTTAGGCGTAGTATGCAGGACACCAGCATTGTAGTCTCAAGGGAAAAGAAACCATTAGCATTAGGCATAAAACAAACAGTGGTCAGGCGTAAAACATGAGGCCGAACCCCAACAGCATAAGTCCATGAGGTCTAAGGTCAGCAACGTGAACATTAGGGCATTACACAGATAACATAGGCCCCGTTATTCATAAACATATTAGCCTCCTAGGGGTATAACATCATGAGCCCCAATTACATTAGTAAAAATACCATTATGCCTAGCCCTAGCAACATTGCAATAAACATGAAAGCCTTATCATTAGGCGTAAACCTCTGGGCATAAAACTCATTAGGAGAAATGCATGGGTCACATTGGACATAAACACAAAATAAGCAAGGCAAACCTGGTGGCACCTAGAACATCATAGCCTGACATGAGGCATTTGCATGAGCATAGATATCCTCCTGCATAAGGCATAATCATATGGGCCTGCGGCATAAAACATAACCAGTAGTGCACACGTATTCCCACCTGAAATAATTGCCCAAACTTGCAGATTAACCTCTGGCGCCACTGCGGCTGGGAGACCCCTACTCTGGGACTCTAATCATCAAAATTTCCCCTTTGTGGCAGCAGCCCACTGTCCCGGAGGGGGGGGCAGCTGAGTAAAGTAAACCAGTACTGTCCTGTTGGGGCCCCCTAGTGGGACTCTAGAGTTCAATAATGCCCCCAAGAAGAACCATTGTAGCGGCCAGCAACTGCGGTGCCGCTGGGTAGCCAATATAGACCCTGGCCTCTCACCCCTGCGGTCCGGGAGGCACACCCCTGGGGAATGAATCACAATGAGAGGCTCAGCCCCACTCACCACTCCTTGGGGGCTGAGCCAAGTAGTCAGCAGGAGTCCGCTGCAGTCTCTGCCCAGCAATCTCTCCTCCAACGCTGGAGTGGCCCGCTGTCTTGCGAGGCTGCCCAAACCCACACTGAACCCTCTTGAAGCCCCCACTCACTAGAGCTGTCTTGGATCTTCGCTCTCCTCCTCGGGTAAGCTCCTCCGCTGGTCGCAGGGACTTCAATGTGACTCGGGCCCCCCCTCTGCCGTACTCTCCAGTAACCCTTGGCAAAGCACTACGCTACGCTAGCGTAGTTTGCGAAGTTTGCGCTACTTCGCACTACGCAAACTGCACGTAGCACAGTGCAAACACGCATAGCGTAGCGGTCATTTTTTGCTTGCTCGCGGTCCTCAATGTCAAGTTGGCGACCGCGAGCAAGCAAAATTACATCCAGGCGAGACTTTTTCCTCGTACGCGATCAGCAACATCAAGTTGCCGATCGCGAGCGTGGAAATAAACCTCCCGGCGAGATTCTCAATGCAGGGAGGTCAGGTTTCTTATTGGGAGTTGTCGCGTATGCTTGCGATGAGAAACTACCAGTCCATGTTGAGAAAGCTGCCACTTGAGTAAAAATCTACTCGAGTGACAGAAAACTACGGCTTGCACTGTGCAAGATGCCGTTTCCAATGATTGCACAGTGCCGGATGCTTGTCCGCACTGTGCTATCATTGAAAACGGCATCTTGCACAGTGCGAACAGGGTACTACGCAGTTCAAGTTGTGCTACGCGTAGCTCGTGTAGTGCGAAGTCTACTTCACGTAGCTACGTGTAGCGATACTTTGCAAACTATGCCCAGCCCTACTCTCCAGGCAGCCGCTGGCACTGCGGGGCTCTCCCTTCACCACGGGAACCCCGCCGACTCTCCGCAGCACTTCGTTCGCCTGCTCTTCCTGGCGCCGGCCGAAAGTGGCTCCTCACGTGGGGCTCTCCTCCGCTCACGGGAAGCCCCGCCAATGCCAGCACCTCGCCGCACTTCACAAGGGCCCCCTCCTGGGACCCTGGACTTTGTGGAAGACACCGCGAGGTTCCGGACGGCCCTGCAGGCCCCGCCCACAGTCAGGCAAGCACACCTGGGGCACCTGCTAATTTAAATAAGCACCAATACGGGGTAGGCTTCCATTAAATCAGCATTAAAAAATATGGGTGGGCTCCCGCTGGTTTGAATAAACACCGCGTTGCGGCACAACAGCGGGGTGGGCACCTGCGAAGCTCCAAGTGCCTAGAGGCTACACACACCCGGCTTCCAGATGCAAAAATACTGCCACAACACAGGTGAATCAAAATGCGGCGCCCACCAGGCGCTAAGAAGCACCAAAAGCTACAGGGGTGATAGGGTAGCGCTCCCCCATTGGTAATTAAGAAAATAATGCTCCCAAGGCTCTAGATAGCAGGCAGCTAGGATTGCAGCCCTCACAAGCAGAGCACAGTCAATTAAAATATAGCGCTCTCACAGCACAGCGCTGCCGGTGTCAGCTCCTCACCTACTGGGCAGTAAGGTACAGCGCTATTCTTCTCCAGGTGCTGGCCAGCAAGCTGGTTACAGTTGTAGCGCTCACGAGGGGCTAGGTAGGAGAGCGGCAGGCCCTACTGGGCAAGATCAGCGGGCACTCATCAGTACAGGGCTGCAGTTCTTTAGGAACAGTCTTCCCCCATAAAGTGGCACTCCTCCTGGGTCAGCAGTCTTCACTCCAGTAAGGGGCTCTCACTAGCCCTGTGGACAGCAGAGGGGTACAGTTGGGCACAGGGGCCAGCACACAGGCCCATGTGGCGGTACCTCCTGGCAGAGGGTCCCCTCTCATTCAGGTCCACGCTCAATCTGAGCACATGGCGGCACAGCCCCCTTATAAATATGCCCCTCACCCAACCTACCAGACAGTGCCAGCAGCTTTTAGAAGCGTCTGGGGAAACTGGTCCTATATGGTCTAGGGGGAGGTGTCCAGCACCCTGTCTGCCAGGGTTCCCTCCAAAATCTGGGGTTGCTGGGAAACAAACAACTAGACTGGCAACCCAGCTTCGGCAGACAGGCACAAGCACACAGCAATGGCGTCCATTTAAAAAGTAAACCTTCTGCAAAAGTGAAAATAACTGCGCACACCATTGAGCAGGATGTATTATTGCATCTCACACCACACATGGCCTATGCATTCCTCTACCATGGAAGAGATATTCTCTAATGTGGGAAGGGAAGCGAAAAATTCCCGGAAAAAGGGCCAAGTCCAACAGTAGTATTAGGATTCTAGTGCACACCTTGTCGAGACAGGAGAGCAGATATTTCCTTATGCTGGGTAACTGCTTGTTTAAGGGCCTTGTAGGAGAAGAGCATCAATAATCTTTGTTATATCTGGGCCAAGGGTATTGAAATGGCCATTTATTGTGATTGTTGAACAGAGTTTGATTACAATGTTTAAAGATTTTAGCTTTCTCCTCTTTCTGCTTTGCACATTTGCTCAAGGCTCATACTTGCAAATTAAGGGGACGCCATTTGACTCTTTGAGGTCCAAGTCGTTTTCAAGATGACATTTGTGGCTCCTCTAAATCCCAGCTTGGATCCTTTAGATCTTGTTGTCAATGAAGTTCAGCAAATGTTTACAATTTGGTTTAGTGGTGGTAGGGACATTCTTTAACACCTTATGATCTTTATCACCCCGGGGTATTTGAAACATGCCTCTGCAGTGCATCAAGGACTTTTGATTGAGCTGGAAAGTGAGCCTCTTTTGTCCTCTGGACTGCTCCCTGACTACATGCCTGACAAGTGTCTGGGTAAGGACCATCCCCGCCAACAACCTCTCTACAGACTGCTCCCACATACACCATCTCACTTACTCAAGCCATGAAAAAGAATGCCAGTGAGTCTTCACCACTGAGTGAAATAAGTACCAGCTTTGTTTTCTTTCCCTAAAATGAAAAACAAGAAAAAACATATCTTGGTGTCCAACAAATAAGAACATTTGTAGGAGTTTCTTTCAGTAAATGTATGCATCTAGTAAACGGGTTCAGAGCACCAGATGAAACAGCATGTATCCACATGCAAAGAAAATGGAATAAAGAAGAGTGATCTGAATATACAAAACAATCCTCAATTCAATAGTGATAACCTGGTGCCCCCCTGTATCTCTCTGCTGCTTCAATGTCCACCTCCCTTACCCCAGGTGCCCCTCGCTAATCACACGCAGGCCCGGAGGCTGCTCAGAGGCATGCAGGGGTTGCACTCAGTGATGACATTAGCGCGCGCTGCATCCGAGGATGGCAGAGGGGACACTTGTAATCACGGCTGATAAATCTGGAGTGTGCCGCATTAAGTGCTTGTGTGGCACTTCCAATTACACCTGAAAAACAGCTGGCGACTCTTTTGTCCCCGCGAATCTCGCCAAGAGATCTCGCCTTGATAAAGTGCGAAGCCCGCGAGCAGCAGCTGCGGGGTAGGGGAGGGGGGGGGGGGCTTGATAAATCGAGGCCTACCGTACACGCACGCGCGCGCCTCGCGCTTCCATTAAAAAATGTATTCCAGCTCACGCAGGCCACCACGCTTGGCTAACTTTTAGTTTTGATGTTTTAGACATTTCAGGAATGGATGTCAAAAGATCTCTCACTAGCATCATTCTACCCGCGCCGGAGAGAGATGTGGACTTAAATGAAACGGATCGGGGGCGGAGAGGATGAGGGGGGAAAAGGTGGAGGTCGTGAGCGAGCTGATGGGTGAGAGGAGAGGCGAAGAGACGAAAGTCTCTAAAGAGGCGGGCGGAGAAAGGGGAGGGAGAGGCGAAGGGCCTGGCGGAAAGAGATAAACTAGAGCGGGGCGGAGAGGAGAGTGGGGCAGAGAAGGAGAGCTGAAGCGAGCATGGAGACAGGCGAGCCGAGGAGGGCAGGAAACAGAGCATGTGAGACAGGAGGTGAAAGGAGTCAGGTCCTCTGATCTGTTCTGTTCCCCAAACCGGTGTTCGACGTTTCTGACCTGGTTTTCGACAAAACGCGGCGCACTTCTCTCTAATGACTGCATGGTGTAACTAGTTCTAGGGGCTACAGAGGATACTGCAGGCCTAGGGCTCTGTTTGACGAAGAGGCTGGTGATTCTGGAGACAGCGCTACAAAGGTGAGTCAAGAAAATGCCCACCCTGGCCCAATACCGGTCTGGCGACGCCCTGGTCCAGGCGGTACAGAGACGCCATGTTAAATAATGCATCTATGTATATGGTATTTCTATAGCACAAAACTAGCCAAAAGGCATGGAGCATTGGCGGTGACCTGTACGAGCTGTACATTATCCCATGGTAGGCGCACATGGTGCTAAATAACTTCTGCCCTTTGGCAGGGTCCAGGGCCTTCCTAGTCCTTCCACTTTCGACTACTGCTGGCATCTCCCTGAATGCTCTCGCTCCCTCAAGGTCTGATCTTGGAGTTTGACTTGCAATGTTCATAGGTGTCATAGGGAGGGGGCAAAGTCAATGCCCCCGTTTCCCAGAGTTCCTTGCTTCCCGCCATGAAGAAGTATCTGTTTGGGTTCACAGTTGGAATGTAACATTTCCCTCTAGGTCTCATTGATTATGCATCATGATTCTGGGTGTCAGTGGGGGGCTCTATCCTTTTGGATACTGCTGAGGGCTCTGGCCTCCAGGAGGGTCTTGGATGATCTATCCAGAGTAGGCAAAGCCCTGGTCTAAACTCCCACGAAGCAGTGGAGACGCTATGCACCTAGAACCCGTTACCACGAGCTTACAACCTTACACCAAGAACAGTGCAAAGGAAAGCTGATCTGGCACCCGATGGATTCCATGTTGTTATCAGTGCCCTCTACAGGGCTGCCTGTTGTGGGGTTGCCAGTTTCGGATGTGGTGCCAGCACTAACGACCCACTAGTAATCCCACCTGCGTATGAGCTCGCATGGATGTCATTTAGGGGTCGCCAGGGGTGGCATTTGTGACACCTGGCTTGCCTCCTGCAACCTCTGACACTGTCCTTGCGACCCTTGGCCTCAGAGGTTGTAAGAGCAGTGTCAGAAACAGAAGTTAAGCAATGCTGTATTGAGTCCTGTATGCTTTCCGTGCCCCTCAGCTTCACTGTGTGCATGTGAAGGCATGAAAACTCTAAATAGCAGCAGATCTAAGCAAACATACTTGTAAAGCATTTATTTATTTTAGAAGTGGAGCCGACCCATGTAAAAGGTATCTATGTGCCCACTACTGCTCCTGAGAAAGTGAAGGAAGCAAGAATTAGAGGACAGAGCAAGGGCAGCGTGTAAAGAGTATGGGGCTTATTACCAGTCTGGCGGTCCACGGGCCACCAGACACGCACAGGCGTTGCGGTGGCTGTATTCCGACCAACCTATAAATACCATGGCAGTCGGGCTGCCATGGGACCTCTGCAATCCCTGGCGGTGGCGCAGTGATCTTGAGGCCGCAATATGCTTGCCAAACATATTAGGAGTTTCCTCACCATCACACTTTTCATGGAGGTGGGACTGCCATGAAAAGTGTGGAATTGAGGAAACAAAGGGGGCTCTACAGGACCTTCTGGTGCCTCATGCCATGCACTGAGTGGGGCAGAAATGTGGCTCCTTGTGTGCATGCACACTAGTACCTGCACAGCATGGCCTGCAGCAGTCAATGCCGTGCAGGTACTGCCTTTGATATTCCAATTAGTCCACTAAGCCGCCAGACCTGACAAATAGTATGAGAAATGTGATATAGATTGAGACAAATAAGAAAAAGATCGCAAATGGAGACAGCGAGAGGAGTACAGGCAGGTTTGAGAAAAGTAATAAAGAGACACAGGGGTGATAAAGAACTGAGAGGCTGCTGGAGGGAGGTGAGGCTTGTTAGAAAGGTAGAGCTCATAGGAACTGGTAGGAGCCAAGTAAGAAAGAGGGAACAGAGAGGGGGAGAAACATGTGAGAGAGGAAGGTGAGAGGCTAATGATGGGCTGTTCAAAGAGAATGAGATGGAGAGGGTGGAGGGAGAAGAAAAGAGGTGATAGAGACAATAAAATGAGGCAGCTTAGAAAAGAGACAGGTGCGAGAGAGATGCACAATAAAAATACATGTTAGAAAGATAGGTGAGAGATGTGGGAAGGGGGACAGACGAGAAAGTGACAGCTACAAGAATGGAGACAGTTAAAAAAGTGGTGATAAAGTGCCAAAACAGAATGGGAGATAACGAGGTTATATATGCAGGGCCGGACTAGGATCTGAAAGCAGCCCTGGCAAATTTTGCCAGACAGGCCCCCGTCCCGCGCGTAGCGAGCGAGCGAGCGCAGCGAGCTAGCCCGACCACTACTAGGGGGATTTGTCCTTTGAACACAGCCTGAAAACCTTTGAGAAATGCATATAATTAATAGCTACAATCAGGACGTCATCAGTGAATTAGGGCTCTAGGTTTAGATGTACAGAGCTGGGTCTATATATTAGGGAGCACATTTTGCTCCTTGCAAAAAAGTAACCACAAGGCCCACAGTCCCAATTCATGAACGGGGATGCGGACTGTGTGTGGATTCTGCTTTCGCTTTTCCAGCCTAGCCATGCCCAAGCTGCAAGTGACAACTGAAGTGCTTAATTTGAGCCTGTGGTTTCCGGGGCTCAGCACTTAATTGTCAACACCGGCCCTTCTGACAATCTGGCACATGGTGGCGCTGTTTGTCTACTTTTGAGATAAAAACAACAACAGTAGTTATTTTATTCAATATGCATTTAAAAATGGCTAATGCCTGCCAACCAACCTATTCTTGCAGCTTTAGGAGCATGGAATAGTCAAATTGTCATTCTTCTAGGAGTGTGATGGTTAAAAGCTGTGTTGGTACTTTAATCACGGCACTGGCAGGGACAATAGCTAGTTCAGTGGCCTCCTGACAAGAGCCTTGACACTAATTTTCTTTTTTTTACACATTAAGCACTGGACCACTGGTCTGTCCTTCAGAGTCCCATGAGTTCATGGGCATGGCAATGGGGGCTTGCTGATGTCAGCAGTCTCCTGCATCTATCGTCACGTCATCCATTGATGTGCACTAGTCTTACACAGCTGCAATCTAGTTGTGGGACACTCCTGGAAATACTCCCGCAGGGAGGGTGGAAGGCCATGCCTGTGGTAGGAGATAGTAACACCTTCTTTACAGATGATCCTAGTTCACAGGTATATTGGCCCTGCTGCAATAGGGACACTGTGTAAGTAAAACGTTCAGAATGTGGCACTTGCCTGCCATGAATGGGTGGGATATCTTCACCAAAGTTAGGGTCACCCTGAAACATTTGCTAGACCTCCTGACCAGGATAGAAACACTACAGGTGTTTATTTATGATCCAACATCTTCTGGTTACAGCCCATAGACAAACCGTGTCACGGTGTGCGCCCTCTTCTATAGGACCACTGGCATTATGAAATTCTGAGGCATTTTCAACATGAATTTTGGATTCACTGCACTTGCCACATAAGCCACCGTTTACTGCACAATTTGCAGATTTCTACAGCAAAACATATTTAGCTCAACAACATCAAAGATTAAACAACGACAAGATAGTTGTGAAATGACAGACTATTTGCAAAGATGAACTGGTGACTTTTCAGTTGCTGGTTGCTGTATTCAGGTCTGTTACCAGTGGGTGAAACTTTAACCCAGGCAGTATTAACGTAATTTTAGCAAACTGAACCAAAGAGTCCTCAGATGTGCCTTTTATTAATGTTTTTTGAAGTAATAGTGCCTTTTTCGAAAGCGGTGTCTGAGAGACACACCCAACCAAACTATATACCCCAAATCACAGGAGTAAATACATGGAATGTTTCCTTAACAGCACATGATTAATCCAGTAACCAATAAACACTGGAATAATCCTTAACCTTGAGTTCTGAGCAGAGTTGGCCTTTGCCAGGGTAGTAAAAAAGTAGAAAGTTGGAACCCTCGCTGCTGGTGAAAAAATAAGGTTATGGGGGGAGCCCTTTTGTGCACACAGGGCAGCCCGCTGCTGATTGCATAAAGAGTAGTGACTGGCCTCTGAACACATCTTTACTCCCCCCACTCTACTGAATTATGCACAGATTAGCATTTTTCGTTGTGGCCAGGTTATTTGTTGGAGAGGGTGGGGTTAGTAGCGTGTGTCAGGAGGGGGTGAGAGGAGAAGGCAGCGTAAGAAAGGCTAAGGGGAGTTAAAAACTGCACCTGCAGCAGTACTGGAGCCAAGAGACAGGGACTCTACTGTCTTCAGGGCCTTAATACAGGCAGCTCCCTACGCCCTTCTTAAAATTGGCGGCCTGGGCCCCGCTCGCCTGTGCCAAAAGTCGGCCCTGGTTCTGAGCTAAAATGGTACTCGCCGTAAAGCGCTTTCACGACTTGTGTTGTTGAGAGCAGTAAGCGCTGTGTAAATGCAATCAGAATAGCGCTTTGTCTAAAATCAGCCACGCGCCTCCTGTATTACGTGCCCCTCGCCCCGTTTCTGCAGTCAACCAGAAAGGCGGTGGGCGGGCAGACGAGGCCGCATCGGCGATTTAACAACATGGTCTAGTCTTGTTATTTCAGCTCCAATTTTCTGTAATCATGATAGGCGTTAAATCTGTTTATCTCATTTCAGACTTGGAAGAACGGCAGCTCTTTATGAGCCTATGTAAAGATGCTCCTGGACACAAGCTGCTTAGAATAACTTTATTCTTAAGACAACACGCCATAAGCAAGTCCGCATGGCAGTGAACAGAGATTGTATAAACTGTCAACTGTCAAACTCACACAGCTGTCAACATTCCAGCTGGGAGCTGACCAATAGGGTGCAGGGGAAAAGCACGCGCAAGGGAGGGAAGGAAAAGAAGAAAGGACTAAACACAACACATCTCCTTCCCAATGGAACAAGGGAATATTAGACACTTGCAATGTGCTTAAGTAATGATATATTCAAGATTGTAATTCACACACAAAGTCCTTATATTTACTAGGTTTACTAAGAATGCGGCCGAAACTGCTGGTGCTTGTGCTGGCTCCTCCAACACCTTCCGTGTGCCCACTTCCAGTGTCCTCAGTGGATGTGTTCGCCCCACTGGCAGTGTCATCAGTTCCTTTAGGGCTGGCATCACACTTCCCCTCTCCATTAACAGAAGTCTCAAGTTCAGAATCTGTACAACTTGTCTCCACACTTTCCTGTGGCTCCACCGACTCGTCTGAGCTCAGAGCCCTGTCCATTCCAATAGATTCTATTCCATCTTGATTTGGTCGCGTCCTGACATTCATGTTTTCCATTGGTGCACAGACTTGGTTATTTTCTACACCATCCTCCTCATCAGAACATTCTAAGTGTCGATCGTTTTGCTCATAACCGCCATCTTTTTCTGTTTGTTCCTTTATTTCTGAGCTGCGACACATTGCCATCCTAGAAGCATGCCATACTTTTCCATCACTAAGTAAAGCTGAGTTACAAAAAACTTCTACCACATCTAAGGGTGCGGTATATCTATCGTTCCCTTTGGCAATGTGTCCACTTTTCTTTATCCTCACCTTGTCCCCTACTTTGATGTACACTTCTTTGCAGTTCTTGCTCTTGTCATGTTTTTCTTTGTGAATATCTTGTGCGATCTCTATCCGTTCTTTTATCTTTTCCATGGTCCATCCAGTAGTTCTCGCTGATTTGAGCCATCCGATGTTGTCCTTAGAAATGGGCGTTCTTCCTCTCATTAATTCGAATGGGCTTACTAATGTCTTTTCTCCAGGAGTAATTCTGTACCCCCATATCATCGCTTTTACTTCCTTCCTCCAACACTTCCCACTTTTGTTTGCCAATTGGATGGTTCCTTTAATCACCCGATTAAATCTTTCCACGGCACCATTACCTGCCGGATGATAGACTGAAGTTGTTTTATGTGTGATGCCATTCCTATTGATGTATCTTTTGAAAGCTTCTGAAGTGAATTGACTGCCGTTGTCGCTGACAATAGTTTTCGGAATACCTTCCCTGGTGAACACATCGTCCATACATGTTAATATGTCGCTTGTGTCAACCTTTTTTTTGCACACCTTTATCTCTGGCCATTTAGACAGATGATCCACCATCACTATTATATACACCTGTTCGTCTTGCCATCTTATTGGTCCTGTTATGTCCACTCCAATCCTATCCCATGGCATGTTAGGGCACGCCAAGGGTTTTAGTGTTGGCCTGAGAGTTGTTTGAGATTTGTCTGAATTCTCACAATCAACACAGTCCCTTACCGCTCTTTCTATCTCAATGTCGCAGCCCGGCCACCAGTACCAACTTTTTATCCTTTGTTTAGTTTTATTTATGCCCAAATGCCCTTCATGACATATTTTTATAACCCTATTCCTGAGAGTTTTGGGTGGTATGATTTTTCCTTGTCTAAAGACGAGATTGTCTTCCACCGAAAGTTCGTTCCTCAATTCCCAAAATGCTCGTAATTCCTCCTCCAGACATTTTTTCTTTGGCCACCCTTTGACTAAGAGTTCACGTACCCTTTGTAATGTTGCATCTGTGAGACTACTCTGAGTCCACTCCTCTTTTTGGATGGTAGGGAATTCCTCGCAGACACTTGCCACGCATAACTCTTCTTCTTGCTCAATACTCTCCACATTCTTTAATGGCAACCTGCTCAGAAAATCCGCCACCACATTTTTCGCACCGGGCAAGTATTGAACATCATAATTATAGTCCAAAAGTCTTAATGATAGACGTGCTAGTCTGGGTGACGCTGTGTACAACCCTTTCACAGTTAACACTTTTGTAAGTGGTTTATGGTCGCTTCGTAGTACGATTTTCTTGCCCCAGATGTACTGACGAAAATGCTCCATTCCCCACACACAGGCCAGTGCCTCCCGTTCTATCACTGAGTACCTCTCTTCTGTTTCTGTCAATGAACGAGAGGCAAACGCGATGGTCACTTCTTTTCCTGTTTTTTCTATTTGTGTAAGTACCGCACCAATTCCTCTCCCACTTGCATCTGTGGTGATGACGCACTCCAATTCTCCGTCGAACCCTTGCAGGGGAGGTGCAGCGCAAATTTCCTTCTTTAACTTTTTAAAACTTACTTCACAGTCCTTTGTCCACTCAAATTTGTTTTTGTTCTTCAATAGTGTTCTAATATCGTATGTTTTGGTTGAAAAATCCTTTACGAACTTTGAATAGTATTCAATTAAACCTAAAAATGCTCTTACTTCATCCTTGTTCGCGGGTACAGGTGCATCACTGATAGCCTTTATTAGTTCCTTCTTAGGCTTTATCCCTTCGTGTGTTATTTCGTGTCCCAAATAATTTACACTACTTTTGCTGAATTTGCACTTCTTGTATTCTGCGGTCATCCCGCACTTCTCCAATTTTTTTAGCACTTGTTGAAGTCTGTTATCATGGTCTTCTTGATTTCTACCCATGACTAAGATGTCGTCTTGGAAGATGAGGATGTTCCTTACACCTTTAAATATTTCCTGCATGAGCCTTTGAAATAACGCAGCAGCAGATGCTATACCAAAAGGGACTCTTTTAAACCTGAAACACCCGAATAGTGAAATGAAAGTTGTAAGGTGTCTACTCTCAGGGTGCAATTGAACCTGGTGGTACGCTGCCGCAAGGTCAATGGTAGAAAACACACTCATTCCTTTGGTGAGTGACAACATTTCCCCAATTCTTGGTAGCGGGTATTGGTCGATTACTATATTTTTATTCAAATCGCGAAGGTCCATGCATAACCTAAGCCTACCATTAGGTCTCTTAGCGACAACTAAGGGTGCGACCCACTCCGCAGATTCTGTTGGTTCGATTATATCTGCTTCTAATAGCTTGTTAATTTCTTCCCTTACCTCTTCCTTTATCGTAATGGGTATTTGTCGTACTTTGTGTAGGCAGGGTACTGCGTCCTCCTTTAATTTAATCTTGTGTTGAAAGCCTCTTAACTTTCCGATTTTTCCATTAAAAACTCCCGGGAACCTTTCCAAAATGCTCTTGTCTAATAGAGTGTCATGTTGAACCACTAAGACGGGCTCCGCACTGTTGGGGTCAAGAGTAATGCCCAGCTTTCCCTGGTCTCTCCACCCTAATACAGACGGCCCTGTTGCTGCCACATAAAGTTTACTGGACATTTCTCTTTCCTTGAAGAAGAAAGGTAATTCTCTGAATCCCAAGAGTTTTATAGGTTCCCCTGTAAAGGTTTTAAGTGTAATGTCAGGTTTGTCCAACTTCCTTCCCACGACCTGTTTAAACTTTCCTTCCCACACACTGTGGTTGACAATGGTGCAAGGCGAACCCGAGTCCGCAATTATTTCTAGTTTTACACCCCCAATTTCAACTTTGCACATTGGTTTTCTTTTATTGCCATTGTCTTTGCTTTTGTTATCCTTTGCCTCTTTCACATTTAATACACAGAAATTATATTCCGAATCATCTGACGAGTTTCCCTCATTCTCTTCTTCATCACAGACATATTTTATTCTCATTTTTCCACTCCTCTTGCATGCTTTCTGGAAATGCCCTACCAATCCACACTTACTACATTTGATGTTCCTTGCCGGGCAGTTCCAATCATTAGCCAAATGTCTGTCACTATCACAGCGATAACATCTAAGGTCATTATATGTTCTCTCCTTATTGTATGTTTTTGTACTGTTTCTTTCCTTGTTGCTATAATTAGTTTTTTTTTTCCTTGTAGCACTCACTTTGGCTACCACACTTGTCTCTTCACTCTTCCCCTTGCTCTCATTAATCACTTCCTTTGCACATCTTCCTGTGAGTTCCGCTTTTTTCACAATGTCGATTACCTGTTGTAGGGGCTTTTCACCTTTGGCCCATAAAGCATCTTGTATATTTTGATTTGAGGTACACATAACTATTTGGTCCCTAATGAGATCGTCGTGTAATACCCCAAATTTACATGTGAGTGCTATGTTTTTTAGAGCTGCAACATACTCATCAACGCTTTCCTCTTTACTCTGTTTCCTCCTGTAGAATTTATATCTATGTACAGCAACACACACGACAGGCTTATAATACGAATCCAAATCCTCCAAAGTATCCTCAAACACATTCCTGTCAGCCCCCTCGTGGCTCCTTTTAGCAATGTTATTGTATACCTTTAAACCACCTGCCCCTAAACTGTGCAATAAAAATTTTTTCTTTTCCTCAGGTTTTAATGCCTCATCCTCCTTGTCGAATGTTGATATATAATTACAGAAGTATTCCTTCCACTCTTCCCATTTAATATTAGGAGTACCTTCTCCTTTCAAAAACGGCTCAGGTGGCTGCAAGTTGTATACGTTGCTGTTTGCCATATTAGAATGTTCGTGGTATAACTATATATATGTATTTACTCCTTTATTTAACGTGTACTTCAGCTCACTCAATACATAGAATTACGTGTTTACTTAAAAGGATACGATAATTTCTTTTCCTTGTAGCTTTCACTGATGTACTCCGTGACTCGCGTTGCATCAAATAGATTGTGCGAGTGTTTCTTTAAATTTTCATGTAATTTCTCAAAATGGCGCCTAGCGCGATGACGTCACAACCGCCGTTGCGTAGCGCTCATTCTCCTCACATCAAGAGCCTCCTCACACGATACAGACGAAGTGAGTTTTTTGCTGTTTACTCTTTTGTCCTTCGTTATTTTTCACCACAATGTTTATCCTAGCAGACTTTAGTCATTCAAGTGACGCCCCTTACTTCAAAGCTTCAAAGTTCCGCTCATCAGCCTTTAGCGCACATCTGATGGTCTCGTAAATTATTTTCTGCTCAGTTCATATTGATGTGCTTTAGAGAAGAGTACCTTCAACTCACAATTCCGCGCCTCTGCTCATGCTTCCTGCTAGTACTTCAAATGATTGACTAAGCAGTCAATGTTCCGCTTCGTGACAAGTCGTCAAACCATCTTTTAGGCCGGTTCCCTTGTCAACGCGTCTTCCTTACTCAAAATTGCATCGCGTAGGTTCACTGGCGTGTTGTGTCCTCGTCGCCAATTTGTAAAGATGCTCCTGGACACAAGCTGCTTAGAATAACTTTATTCTTAAGACAACACGCCATAAGCAAGTCCGCATGGCAGTGAACAGAGATTGTATAAACTGTCAACTGTCAAACTCACACAGCTGTCAACATTCCAGCTGGGAGCTGACCAATAGGGTGCAGGGGAAAAGCACGCGCAAGGGAGGGAAGGAAAAGAAGAAAGGACTAAACACAACAGCCTACATCTCAGTTTGTTGTAGGAGTGCGTTCCAGTGCGCTCCCTGCTGCGACAGGACCTGCTGGGTTTAGGGCCGAAGTTTTAGTTTTATGTTATTTGGGACTCACTGCTCGAGGGAAACTCTGTGTGAGAATCTGGAAAAGCAAGCCCCTCTACCCCGCCAAAATGCCAGCAGGTGCTGAAGTGGCAACACTCGCCCTTTAACCCCCAGTGACTACACAGGGTTGTCCCCTTGTGCCACCCTTTCCCCCCTGCTGTGAGGTCAAGCTGATGACAAGAAATGGAAACTACTGCCTGTTCTTGTCACTGCTTTCATGACACAGGAGGCCACAAGTACAATTGAGCAAGCCAAGGTTGAACCCCCCATTTCTCGCCATGGTGTGCACATGTCAGCTCCCTTGCACTGCCTACAATATCCCCTTAACCGTGTTGTGGCAGAACTGCCACTGCACAATCTATGCCCATTCCATCATTGGCCTCTCTGCTGATTAATACGTGTTCGGTATTGTTACAGTGCCTGTCACCATCTGCACTCTAAGGACACATCTATTTTTTTGTGTGCAGGTGCTTCAGAAGCCGCATATATTAAGGCTTTTATTTTGCGACCTAGATCTGTAGGGCAGACTGAGTTGCCCCGCAGTAGATTCCAGCCTCGACATTCAGGAGAAACGAGACTTACGCAGTGGGTGCATTAGACCCACCATGCTGCTAACGTACCAGTCCCTTGTCTCACACCTGACCACAGACTCTTCCATTATAAAATGTAAACCTTAATATCAGCTTGAGCTCTGCAGAGCTGACAGATCACACCTTGACGTCAAGACCAAGGCATCCATGTAACACATCAAAGGGCCTCTGGGTGATGTTGTCTTTGCTTCATGTGAACTAATGCACCTGATAGGAAAAGCCTGGGACAGGAGTCGCTCTGTGCTCAAATTGCCCCCTGTGGTAAATATAATGATGAGAGATGTGTAACTGGGAGATGAAAAGGTCTCAAGATTAACGTATTCTGGAACCTTATTCCCGGCTCCTCTGCTGACAATCTGTGTTGCCGCATGAGTCTCCATTTACTCTGCTAGAATCGGCCGCGATTTACAAACCTCACCCAAGAAGTGCCGGACAAAGTCCATGCTGCTCTTCCAGTTTGTGCATGCGACAGTCACTAGCGGAAGTAAACGAACGGCGTGACACTTACAAACAACCTGTACTCACGAGCAAGGAGAGACCTGGCAGGCGCAGATAGCCCACGGTAACATGGGCCCAACGCCACGAGCTCAGGGGTGAGTGAGTGGCAGCACAACAATTCTCCTCACACCCCGATATCTGACGCAATACTGCAGCGATTATCTGGCCCACATTCCTTCGCATTTGGTGTACTCACCTGCGGGTGGAGGACAGGGGAAATTCAATTGTTAGGTGCTGCTCTCTTTCCTGGCCGTCCCGGTCTCCCCCTCTGGTCTGGCCTCTGAATGCCAGCCTCGACCTCCCCTCAGAGTCACGCGTACTTTTTCCCAATCATGCGCATGAGCCCTCACTACCAGGCAGCCAGCAAACCACCCCACCCTAAAAAAAAGGGAGCGGCGCGCAGACGCGGTGACATCTGCACGCTGCGCGCCCCAAGTCTACAACGACATCATCATCATCATGATCTGGTGACAGACAGGTGAGGTGGTGTAGGGGTGTGAGTGTCATGAATTATAATGAGTAACGGCAGGGCGGCCTGCCGCCTGCCGCCTGATCATAGTAGTAGCCTAGCCTGCCTTAAATAACGAAATTATTGATTTGAAATCGGCGCATCGGAGCACCACTGCCAGCATGAGAATGATGAATCATGCTCACAGGCCTCAGTCAGACAGGCGGCCTGATTGTGCTTAATGTAAGCACTGTGTTCTGTTGTTGGGGCCGATTTGGACCGACCGTGACTCACGCTCGGTCCAAATCGGCCCCAACAACAGAATCGGCCCCCTGTCACAAAACCGGCCCCCACCCCATCCAGCCTACCGGGGGATTGTCCAGTGCGTGGAATGACCAGTCCGGCCCTGTATATATGGGTTAGAGAGTGAGACAAAGTGGTGATAAAGAGGCAGACAGATTTAAACAAGCATTTACAATGCAATGGTCTCGGCATTGTTAAAGTTAGAGCTATTGGCATTGCTCATGACATTATTTTTATTTATGTTTTTGTTTTTAAAACATATAAATAAATGGCATTGTCATTTACAATGCCAATAGCTTAATCTCCCGCAAATGCGAGACCTATTGCATTTGCACCCTCACACAGAGCCACACACACAAAGCCACCCACACACACATACAGAGCCACCCACACAGAGCCACCCACACAGAGCCACCCACACACAGAATAATTCACATAGAGCCACCCCCACAGAGTCATTCACACAGTAATGGTTCTATGCAAATACTCTTTAAAATAGTACATATATAATTGTGACATTGACAATCGTTCTTGTAATCACATCTGTAGCGTGTGTATGCTTTTTCATAACTACTGCCATGCCTCCCACACACTGAGTGAGGGCGTCTTCCTGCACTAGAGCCTGTCAATAGCGATTCTTACTTTTCTCCAGCTCCTATTTGGGAAGAAGCTAATTCCGGAATTCACCCCGAGAATCTTTGCAGAAGGCAGGGAAGTGGCTTTCATTGCGCAGCAGGAGCAGTGGCGCCGGTGCCAAGAGGCCTCATGGGCACACTGAGCCCTGATAATTACTATGGGCTCATTCCGTTCCTTGAACTAGGGCTACGCTACTGACAGCAGACCCCACCCTTGCATCTTGAGTCCTGGCTAAAATGTAATAAAAAAACAAACAACATAAAAGGAGTACGCAGTGAAACAAGCAAAATAAAACTAATTTTAACAAAGTTTGTTCTCTGTGTACCAAGCACAGGCATAAATGAACAAGTTGGGGTGGACAGGCCACCTTTCCTTTCTTGCGTCCAGGCCCCTTGCTGCTCTGTAGCGCCTCTGCTTTGGCCATATCGTGTATCTGCTTAGGTTCTGCACCCTGTGATGAAACTCACCATCCCATCAGGCGTGTCCCCAGCCTGCTGTGGGACCACAACTTCTCTAATTTTTTGGGACTTTTCACCAAAGGTTTCTGTAGTTAGAACCAAAACTAGGCCATGCGGATGTGGTTCCCAAAAAGCAGGCTCTGGGACCCTTTGCACTAAATACAAAACATCTACAGTTATGTCTCTGCGATGTAGATAGCAGTGTGCAAGAGGATGGTGTGTGGGCTGCGCACTTCATGACTGCACGTTTAGGTGGATTAATCTTTTCTGCTCACTTTATTTCATGTATGCTTATTGGGGCATGAGTTTATACAGTGACTTTCACATGAATAGACATAACTTTCCCGTAGTTTCGCTGCAAATGCGCCATGTAAGGACACAGGACTTCAGGCTCGAATCAGTTTTACAATCACTACCTCAAACATCTGAATCGAAATTGGCTGCGCGATATTTCCTTGCTAGGAATCTGGAACAGTATTAAATGCTAGAATCTCACTGTACAAGGGTACATCATTATGTGTATGCTACTGTTGGCTGCGAGTGCAAAATTTAAGGAGCAGAACTTCACAAACAAAGTACCCCACTGCGTGTGCTCATAGTGTAAAGCAGACAAACGAATGTAATCAAAATTACGTGCACCACTCTTACCACGTCTTAATGAAATACTGCAATCTGCTTTCTGTGCATAAAAATGCGCAAAGCATTAAATGACCGCAAACGCCGAACGGCGTACATAAAAAATAATCCCACAGCCCAGAGGAATTCTCCAGCACCCAACCCAGCCACACACACACGCCCAAGTATCTACTCACCGCTCTTGGGTTTAGTTTACTCCGCGGGCCCGGTCGAGCCAGCCCTAGGCTGGGCTTTGCTGATGGTGCTGCTGTCCATGTCGGCTGCGCCGGCTGGGCTCAGCGACATGGACGGGGGCGCCGGAGTGGGGAGCGGAACACGGGAGGTGCTGGAGGACACCGAGGCTCATGGCACTGCGGGAGGGACCACACCTCAGGCATCATGGAGACATCCTCGTGGGCTGCCGAAGCCAAACAAGAGAAAAGCATGCTGCCTTCCGTGAAGCCGGCCAGGAAGAGAGCAGTCATCGGCGTGCGGCGGAGACGCTGGCGCCGTGAGCGTGCGCGCGACCAAATCCGCGCGTGGCCAGCTCTTGTCGCTCCCTCGCCCATTCAGAATGCTGGGCGCGTGCTCAACTCTTGTCTCCCTTTGTCGGCTGAAACTATTGCTATAGCTCTCTGCCGAGAATGCGCTTCGCGCGTCTCTAAGCCGAGACCTAAAAAGACAGCTGAGGGAGAAAGGTGAGAGTCATAAATGTAATATTGAGAGAGAGACAGGTGAGAATGAGGCAGAAAGAGTAAGCAAAGTGGGAGGAAGGTGACAGAGAGATGTAAACTTGACAGGTGAGAAAATCAAGTGAGAAAGGGGAAGATGGGCGAAATATGATAAGATCAGTGAAAAAGACTGTTGCGACAGAGGAGGGGACGGTAAGAAATTGACAGCAACAGGTGAGAGAGACAGGTGAGTTAATACAAAAAAACACAGTTGAGAAAAGAGACAACAGAGGATAGTTGTGACAGTTGTTCAATGGTCATATGACACCACTACTTTTGATTGACACATAATGTCACTTCTACTACCCCTAGTATTTTGGTGAACCAGATATCAGTATCCATCTTTGTGGCAGAGCAAAAATGCCTGCTTGCATCATTGACTTGCTGAGTCTACTATGAGGAGTCACTAGAGTACTGATAGAGGGCCATGTTATTCAGAAATTTGTAGGGGTGCATTATATTCATGGATAGTCAGCACCCGCTTATTAGAGGACTGTATTAACGTGTGATTATTAGAGATGTAGAACTAAATTGAGTATATTGCAAAATGTAGTATTGTGCTCATATCCTTTGAAGACTAATGTAGTGCTTTAACTGAGAATATGCCTTAAGTAATGCAGAAATTAATGCTTCGTATGTAAAATGTTGCATTAGGATTAACGTGTCCTACTAGAAGCTGCACGTGTAGAGTTGCTTATTAATGAATAATGGAATGCTTTAACATGAGGAAGAGTAATGCTTTAGATATGCTATAACTTGTAATGTTTTAGAATGAATTTGAATGTAATGCTAATGTTGTCATATTAGAAATGCATTTAAAAGTTTACAGGCCTGGGACATGAAAAGTCAGTAGAGGCCTAACTGCAATTTTAGCTTGATTTGATGTTGTAGGCTTAAAATGTGTTCTCTTTGGGAAAGGCTCCTTTTCGCAGTTGAATTTGGATTGCAAATTGTGTATGTGCAGAGTTGTTTCTCACACGTTTCTGTTGCAGGTGCAAGGACACATAGCTTGTTAGGTAGAATGATCCTTTGTTTAGGATTTAGAATGGTAGGAGTGAGTACAGAGGGAGTGAATCGGAATGCGAAGATGTGACATTTGGTGGAGAAGGTGCCTGGGACCCAAGGACACAGCAACGGTTTTTGGACGGAGATGGAGTTTGGTGGAAAAAGCCAGGAAGAAGCACCTGTCCAGAGGGGTGTGTTCAGGACGTGTTTACTGTTTTTAGGATTTTGTATTAGGGACAGTACACCGAGGGTGGAGAGTAGAGGTGGAGAGCAGTTGATTTAGAGCAGATCTTGAGGCAGTTTGAGCAGAATGTAGACTTGGAGTAGGACAGGTGTGTACAAAGGAGGGGTGTACGAAGGAGCATCTTAGAATGAGCTCTGTAGCTTAGGCTACTTACCTATGGAAAGTGAGCGTACTTCTTAGGAAGTCTTCACTGCTGACACCTTTTTCTCTTGCCTGGGAGGGATGTTAAGTGAGGATGTCACCTTAGGGCTAGTGTAGGGACAGACTAACCTTTTCTTTCCTTTTGAATAAATGCAGTCGAGGCTTCAAGCAGAAACTGTACTTGTTTGCCTGATGCCTCTGCAACTTACGGTGATTTTCATTTTGAGTCGTCTGAGACTCTTGTGGAGGATTATGTTTGTATAAGTGCCGGTTTATTTCCTGAACCTCTTGCTGAGGTGCTTGTATGTCCAATTATTTTTGGCTTTGTAATAAATCTTTTAAAATGTATTCCGTAGTCAGTGGTCTTTCCAAAATTGGGTTAAATTGGTCATGTGAAAATTGTCATAAGTTATGATTTGAAAATCCTCCCTTTACACTTCTTAGCAGACAACAAAGATTTAGTCGACCACGGATTCTAAGGATTGTGAAAAACTAGATAAAGATCCAGCTGTAACAGTTCTGATGTCCTTCTCCGTGCCTGACCAATCCTTACCCACAGTGTAGCTTCTAAAAGGACTTAAAGCCTTTACAATTACTGGTGCACATCTGTAGTATACTACTTGTATTCTAGAAATGTTTCAGGCTTTTTTGTGACATGCCAGGCTGTATTGGGTGTTGTACTTCATGATAAAATGGACGATTGTGTCCTAACTGTCAAGTGACGCTAGCCTTGGGCAGAGTCGAGGTGTGCAGAGTGTGATTACTAAGTTGTAGATGCCTCCATACATTTTTGACTCCTAAACCATTTTTTCAGAATGTAAAACCAGCAGTAAGCTGCAAAACATACCCGCTAATAACTAACCCTGATTAGAACATTGGAATGTTCGGAGCTCCTTTGAAAACAATGGAGTGCTCCGGGCTTCTAATGGCCGGTAGTAGCCTGGAGCTCCAACATTCCAATGTTGTCCTTCACAACTGTTGATGTGAACAAAGACCTCACAGAGCCTGAGGAGATTTCAATCCCAGCCCCGTGGAAGAAGGCAGTGATTAAGCCTCTACTGAAGAAGCCCTCCCTGGATCCCTCCGCCCTGGTCAGCTACAGACCCATTGCCTGTCTCCCCTTTCCTGCCAAAATTTGCGAAGCTCTGATGAATATACAGCTCTCAGAATTCGTCGATACTCACCAACTCTTAGACGAAACGCAGTTTGGCTTTAGGAAAGGACACGGGACGGAGACTGCTCTAATAAAAGCTTCTGATGAAATTAGAACCATCATGGACCAGGGAGGTGCGGCCATTCTAATTCTTCTGGATCTGTCCGCAGCATTTGACACGGTCGACCATGCTATTTTGGTCGACCGTGTCACAGCTCTGGGGATAGACGGTTCGGCTAGAGACCTTATTTCATCCTTCCTGGCCGACCGCACCCAGACTGTTAAGTTGGGTAATTTCTATTCTCCCGTCTCTGCATTACCATGTGGAGTACCACAAGGCTCCTCGCTAAGTCCCACGTTATTTAACATCTACATAGCGGACTTAGCGAGGGTAATAAAGGCCTACGGGTTGCGTTTAACATCCTACGCAGACGATACCCAACTGGTGCTGGCGATCCATAAGAACGGCACAGCCGTGGCAGCCAACTTTCAGGAGGCCATGCTTGCTGTCAGTATGTGGATGTCTTCCAAGTGCCTAAGGCTTAACTCGGATAAAACCGAGGTTATGACCTTTGGCAACCTCTCTCCAGAATGGTCTTCCATTTGGTGGCCTAACCAGCTGGGCTCTCCACCTATCCCAGTGGTAAAGGCGAGGAATTTGGGAGTCATCTTCGACAGCAAGCTGACTTTCAACCTTCATGTCAACAAGGTTGTCTCCTCTGCTTTCTTTATTTTAAAGAAGATTAAGAAATTGCTGCCTTATCTTCCCACCTCAGCTGGGAAGACTCTAGTCACCACCTTGGTATTTTCCAAAATTGATTATGGAAATGCCCTCTTTCTTAACACCCAGAAACTTATGCTGTCAAAGCTACAGTCCATACAGAACGCGGCCGCTAGAATTCTCTTAAATATTCCTCGCCGACAGCCTACTACTCTCGCCATTCGCCAGCTTCATTGGCTTAGAGTAGAAAGCCGAATTAAATTCAAGGCCCTTTGCATTGCCTACAAGGCAGTGCATGGCAGTGGACCCAAGTTTCTGACAGAGGCATTTCAGCCGTACACTCCCAAAAGACTGCTGAGATCTGCTAACATCTGCCTCCTACCTGTACCTCGTACCAGAACGGTAACTTGGGGAGACAGACGCTTTTTAGTGGCTGTACCAAAACTCTGGAGCCTTCTGCCACTAAATATCAAAAATGCCCCCAACTTGATGAGCTTCCGGAGGCTTTTAAAGACGTGGCTGTTTGATCAATGAACTCTATTATTCGGTCCTGCTAGTTCACACATGCGCCGAGACACCCCAGGGTAATTGTTTGCGCAATAAAAATTAAATAAATAAATAAAATAAATAAATCCTCATGGGCTCTGTGAGGGCTTTGTTTTATTTGTTAGAATTTTCTACCCACTAGTGGAGGAACGTTCTAATAGCCTTATAGGTGGCCTTTATCGGCATTAAAGTCCCGCTCCCTTGGCAAAGACCCTTGTCTTTGTCTCGGGCCTTTAACATTGAAAAGTTCCTTTAAAGACTGGTTTAGTCTGCTATGGCAGGCTATAAGGCTTTATTAGAACATTGGAATGTTGGGATCTCCATAGAAGACAATGGAGTGCTCCAGGCTTATAAAGGCTGGTATAAGCCTGGAGCTTCAACATTCCAATGTTTCTTTGTCCACAGCTCTGGCTGGGAACAAAGGCTTCAGGGAGCTTGAGGGGATTCCAATCCCCTCACGCTCCCATAAGACTTTGTTTTTTTGATTAGAACATTCTGAATGTTCTAATAGCCTTATAGCCCTTCGTAGCTGGGCTATACCGGCTATATGGAGTGGCTCCCGGCTTCTAAAGGCTGGTAAAAGCCCGGAACTCCAACATTCCAATGTTAGTAATACACAGCTATTGCTGTGAAGAAAGGCCTCACTGAGGACTTTGTTGTATTTGTTAGAACATTCTGCCCTCTAGTGACAAACTTTTCCAATAGCCTTATAGCCCACTGTAGCTGGGCTAGCTATACTGGCCATTAAAAGTCCACTCCCTTGTTAAAGGCCCTCTCCTTTGGCTTGGACCATTAGCGCTGGAGCGGGCCTTCAATGGCCGTTATAACACACTACGGTTGGCTATAAGGCTATAATAAAGCCCCAGTAGAGTGTCTCAAACCATGCCCTGCAGCAGCAAAGATACATAACCCAACTGGCATACACAGCATTTACTCCTACTGGAGCCTTTACACTCACACTTAAAAATATACAGAGCTTTGTGGTACACCATAGGACTGGACTTGGCCACTTTCTTTTGTCCCTTATTTCGCTAAAAAACATAGACACTCTTTTTTTTGTTTCTTATTCCGTTTGACCTATACAAACATATCCACTAGCTGCACGTTATCAACTCTTTCTCTCATGTATCAGATTAAATAATTCTCACTTATGACATAAAAATGGAAAATTCTTGTTTTTTAACAACAAAACTTTTAATTAGACAGTATTCGCTAAACTTGACCAAATTTACACTATACAAATCAGTGACATTTAGATACTTAACCACAATTTACAAAAATGATTCTTAAAATCTCTAAAACGTTTTCCAAGAGCAAAGGCAATATCAACAAAAGGTACTTACAACTAATTAGGTAATTCAATAACATCATCCTACATTACACCAGTAATGTCTTTAAATATTCGACATGCCCTCCCCCAACAAATATCTAGAGAGTAAAATGAATTCCTTCTCAACTAAACCCTGAGCATCCTGGGATTTACTCAATGAACATGCAATGGAACAGAGTCAAGTGACTACCTGGTCTAGAACTTTTATTGGTTTAAACTCGTTGCCAAAGGTAACTCTCAGCTCGCAAATTTCTTAGTAACCTTAGATTACGTCCAAGTTAAGGGTTGCCAAAAAGGAACTGGCACCTTTCCTGGTTACCACTTCTTAAAGAAGCTGCATAGCTAATTAGCCTAATAACAATTTCTACAAAGCCAATACCTGCCAACATTTAGTCTTGATTCCATGTTTAGTGCTTGCTGAATAGCCTTCTCATTGAGTCTAAATAGGCACCTAAGAACCACTTTTCCAAGCTTGAACCAATCCCTTTGTTATCTAGAACTACAAACTTCGAACCATATGGGGCCGAAGGGACGATCTTGTCTTTACAATTACGAGTGCTTATGCAAATCTCCATAGAATCTATCAAATAGCAGTTGCCCACCCAGTAGAAAATATTTTAGCTTGAAGAAGACTGATATGATAGATCCAGGTTAGCTTAGAGTTAAACTAAAATCTCAAACATTTATACTTTTTCACAAGTTGTAGCTTGTGCTCTGATAAAGTCCACAAAAACTTTAAGGGTCTCTTAACTCCATAGTTTGAATTATAGAAGTATCCCTATTCATTGCTAGCTTGAGATTTGTTTTTATAAGTCTCACTTATGTTTTTCCTAAAAACCTCCCCAGCATGTTTAAAACACAGTGCGCTGGATGTCTTGAGCTTTCTCTGGCCATCTTTAGATGATATCCATTACAAAGCAGTTCTTTTTCAATTTAACTAATCTCTAAAAGCCAAAAATTAAAGCTAACCCACTTGGATGCACCTATTCATCACGAAATCCTTGCTACTTTTAGTACAAATGATTTGACATCCTTTGTTTTCCACTGCTGCTCTATTTTGCCCTTTCTACCTTTTCCTGATGGGTTACAAGCGTCGATGCCTTGCCTGCTCCAGTTTCTTCGAGGCCCCTCTTGACTGGCCTTGCAGTGTCCTCGACCTCCAGATGTCCAAGATTCCTGCTGCATAATAGAGGCTATGCGCTCAGTTTGATCTGTGCCCTCTTTCCTTGCTGTATCATGTTAAGCAGGACCTTGGGTTTGACTGCAAAGGTGCTACCCTTGTAGATCAGCACTTGGACTCCTCAATTCAATGCTTTTCTATCTCAAGGTGACATCTCTGAAAGGAGAGGTTAGACTTGCAAGACAGGCTAGATATGAAAGCAAAGTTGTAGCAAAGAAAGGAGAGAGATGAGACTGAATTTAAAAAATAGATAAAAAAGACACTGCAGAATAATTTTCGCCTACATAGTCTCCTTATGACTGTTCCCAGTTAAATGTCAGGAAAAGCAGGTCAACCGTCGGATTTCATGTTTTGCGCAGGACAACCTTCTGGCTCCAGTTGACCCTGTTTTTTGGTTCTTACATGGGACTAGGACGACTCTTCTGACAGTCACTTATAGACTACAACATACCCTAGATGGTGGTGGCAAAGCATCTCTGATCCTTTTTGATTTATGTGCAACCTGTGAAACGGTATCTCACAGCATCTTTTATTGAAAGTATTTTTTAACTGAGCATTCATGGCCCTCTCCTCGCTTGGCTGCAATGTTTTCTTACAGATATAATATAGATAGATTGCAAGCTGATCACTAAGCAGATACTTGATCCGATCCCCTCTTGCTGCCAGCAGGTCCCCCGACTCTGCCTTATAGCACATTGTTTTCCGCTGTGTAATTATATCCGCTTTCGCCTCTGTTCACTTGCTGCCAGTAAGTCAGTCGTTCGCTGCATGTATTAGCTAGTCAAGTGCACTGCCAATAACTCTGTTTCTCTGCCTGTAACTAGTCTTTTCTGCCTGCCTGCATCAGCATTATTTGTTCACTGCTGTTTTTCCCTATTTGTTATTTGCCACTGCTGTTTTATTTTTTCGTGTTGTACGTGCCATTCATGATCCTAGCCAATTTCTTCTTTTTCCTGCCTCATGGCTGCTCTCGCTTCTAGCCACTCTGTGCCCCTCTCCCTTTCCCAGGACCAACGTAAGGAGGTCACAGCGCAGCTGCGCTGTCGGCATGTGTCCAATGCCAGGAACCCTGGCCTTTCCGGCTACACGCAGATACTCCTCCGCAGAATCTCGCGCCCTAGATACTGGACGTCGCAACAACTACTGGTTTGCATTTCCCCGATCTGCGGACGTTTCATCTGCCGCCAGTCTATTTGCCTGCAACTCAGGATCTCCTGCCCACATGGAAACCCTCTCAGAACCTGCTTCTCTGACCAAACTACCCCAGAACTACTCCACTACTCAATGCCCGATCCCTCTGCAAACACGCCATCAAAATCTTGGACACCATCACCACCCTCACCCCAATATTATCTTCATCACAGACCTGGCTTAACCCCTCCTCCACCCCCAATATCGTCACCGCAACCAGACCGGAGTGACACAGATCCACTAAACGAACGCCTTCAACATCACTCATCCCAACTCCGCAACCAACCTTGACAAGGCCGTCAAGCATTTCTCCACCTAGATCATCAACTGCGCCCACAAAGTAACTGCCATCAAACCTGCCACAACCAGGAGATCCAACAAACAAGACAGTTGATGTACACCTGAACTCAGGACCTTGAAATACACCTGCAAATGCCTAGAAAGAAGATGGTGCACCCACAAGGAACCCTCAGACCGAGCCCTCTCCAAGTCAGCCCTCAACAAATGCCACCCACATCTCAAAGACAGGAAAATGGGCGCCCTGGCAGATTGCATCGAAGCCAGCTCCAACCACAGCAAAGAACTCTTCAGCATCATTAGAGAGTTCTCCTGCCCATCAGTCACTGAGAACCCAATCTATTCTTTCCAGGAACTCTACAACACTCTGGTAGACTATTTATACAACAAGATATAAACGACAGACACTTTGAACACCAACCCACCAACGTCTACTGCCTCCTCATGCCAAACAACTTCTCCCTCTGCCACCCGCTCACCTTAGGGGAATAGCTCACAACAAAAAACACCACAACCTTCACGAACGGCATCTACTTGGGAGCAGCCTCAGACCCCTGTCCCCACCACTTCTTCTACCTAGGGAGCAAGGAAATCAGCAGGCAACTCACCGCCCTACTCAATGCATTCATCACTACAGCCACCTTCCCTGTTGAATAGAAACACGCAGAGGTGAGATCCCGCCTCAATAAATCGTCTGCCGACCCCAGCAAACTCAAAAACTACTGCCCCATCTCTCCACTCCCCTGCCACAGTCCTTGAGAAAGCCATCAACCCACTGAACAACCGGAGAGCAACAACCTACTGGACACCTTCCAATCCGGTTTCCAAGCCAACCACAACATGGAGACCGCCCTGATCACTGCAACCGAAAAACATCATGACCATCCTCGAGGGGGGAGGGGGGGAAACAGCAGCCCTGATCCTCCTTGACCTCTCAGCAGTGTTCGATACTGTATCCCACCACTACCTCATCAAGAAACTCAGCCACATCGGAACCAGGGTGACATCCTCAAATGGATTGCATCTGTCCTCACAGGACAAACCCAGAGAATCCACCTACCACCCTTCATGTCGGAACCCAAGAGCATCATCTGTGCTGTCTGTCAAGGATCATCACTCAGCCCCCCCGCCCCACTCAACGCGTACATGACACCGTGGCCGACAGCATCAGAACCCATGGCATCAACATCATATTCTATGGAGATGACACCCAGCACATTCTCTCACTGTCAGAAGACCCCTCCAACACTAGGACCAACTTCTACGATTGCATATTAGGAGTCGCCGATTGGATGAACACCATCTGTTTGAAGCTTATCACAGACAAGACAGAAGTGCTGATTTTTGGGAACAATATTTCCCCATGGAATGACACTCAGTGGCCCTCTGAACTTGGACCCACACCCACGTCTACAGACCACACTCACACTCTTGGCATCATCCTGGACAGAAAACTGGACATGAAACGCCAGATAATGCAGTCTAACCTACCTGTTTCCACAAGCTTCTCATGCTCTGAAGGATTTTTAGGTGACTCCCCGTCAACACCAGGAAAGATGTCACCCAGGCCCTGGTCATCAGCTGGCTGGACGATGCCAACACATTCTATGCCAGAATCACCATTCAGCTCCTGAAGAGACTCCAGACATTACAGAACTCAGCTTCCTGATTCATCCTCGATCTCCCCAGACAGATCCATGTCACCCTCACCCTCAGGAACCTCCACTGGCTCCACATCTATAAGATATGTCAATTCAAGATCCCAATACACACCTACTAGTCCCTCCATGACCAAGGACCAACATACAGTACTGCCAACTGTACTTCCACCAACCCACCAGACACCTGTGCTCCACCTCCCTCGGGCACACTCCCCACATCCGTAAAAGGTACAGTGGAAAGAGCTCCTTCTCCTACCTCGCCACCAAGTCCTTGAAGGACCTTCCCCTTCATTTCCAAACAGCATCCTTTCTCCCTGAATTCAGAAAGGGAATCAAGAGAAGGCTTTTCAAATGATCGAAGAAAGAGTATAGCGCCTAGATACCCTCGCAGGTGATTAGCAGTGCTCTACAAATCCAAGCTGATTGATCTTCTTTCTTTTCATTCATATTTTCATTCTCTATCTTGTAAAGTCCCTTAAGACAATTCTCTTACTACAACTCTTTTTAACTTGAATAGCATCTCTTTAAATTCATTTGTAAGATAATTTAGTTTCTATTGAATGGCATATGCAGATGACACACAAAGGGGCATATTTACAAGTAACTGGCAGAGCTTGGTGTTACTCCAAAATTGGTAATGCCACACTCTTACAGTATCAAAATGTAAGGATGCACCGTATTCACAAGAATGGGGTGGACCCCTGTGATACCCCATGCACTGGTGCTAAAAAAACTGCTTAGCGCAGGCACCCCAGTGCCATTTTGCTAGGGTGTCAGTGCTGCAGGGGCAATTTTTTATGTGCAGGAAGCTACACCTTTCTGCACCTAAATAATCTTTACAGGTGATTTGCTCTATCTATGTGTACTGCATAGTGTAGCACATGTGGAAAGAGCAAAATACGGGGAGAAATAAAACATTTCTCCTCTTATCACCTACTTAAGGCCAGGTATTCCCTGGCGGTATTTTTGGCGCTGCCCTATACCTTGCAAATATGGGTGTTGTGGCACTGCAACACCCAGTGCACGCCCCTTCTAAGCTAAGTGCTGCGTGAATACGGGCATTGTTTACAAGCGTTGTTAAGCCACATTAAGTTGCTTAACGCCGCCTGCTAAATAAGGCAAAGGAGTTAATGCCACCAGAACGCTGAAAAAAGTGATGTTCTGGTGGTGTTAACTCCTTGTAAATATGCCCCAAAGACAGGGTCGGACTGGTGATGCTGGACATCGGGCAATGCCCTGGTAGGCTGGAAGGAATGGGGTCCGGTTTTGACACAGCGGGCCGGTTTTCTGGAGGCGGATTTTATTTTTAGCTAAATCAGCCACCAGTAAAAAATCCGAAGGCCACGGTGACAGTCCCTGCAGTGCACTCTGACCTCTGTATTTAGTGTGTGTGCGGTATGCGTAATCGCAAACTGCCTTATTGTGGCAGTGCATGCAACACCAGAAGCCAACCAGAAACGCCAATGATTGGTCCGACTCGCGCATCACACCCTACACTCTCACTGTCATTGCCAATGACAGAGAGAGTTTAGGGAATGATGCGCGAGTCCGAACAATCATCTGCGTCCCCTCTCCAAGTTCGCCTGCCTGCAGCATAGTACTCAGCGCGCCCCCGCCCTCTTAGTCAGTTAGGGAGTCACACACTGGAAAAAACAAGCAGCAGACAGCACAGCATTAGTCTGTGTAGGCCTGAGGCCTCCAGACGTTTAAGTAAGTGTAATTCACTGCTTTACAAAAGAATTAAAAAAGAAAACACACTGGTTCGTGTACTTTTATATTACATAACAACATTTTGAAAAGGTGTGCAATGAGCCAAAGTGCACTAAGCACGCTCTGGGCAGGAAGTAGGTCGTTTCATGCCATCATTTTCGAGATACCCCTAATTTTGAGTTGCATGCACTCCAGGCCAGTGCAATTTGACAGTGAGTGACAGACCGATGACAAAATGTATGTTGTGAAGTGGGATGCTAAGATCGGTCCTATATTTTTTAATTTACCATTCTCACGCCTTTCCCTTGATTTCTCATGCAAAGGTGACTGGCAGTCAAACAGATAATCTCAAGTAAAAACTCGTTTAAAGAAATGCACATTGTAAAAACCTTTGCTGAGAAAAAGTCTCAATTGTTGTATATTTGTGTATTTAGAGGTTTTATAAAGCACGAAGAAGACCCGGGGGTAGAAGAGCGTTTGTACAATACACATTTCACATAAATATCAGTTCAAGACGATAACTACAAAGCTGAAGGTCAAGGCTGTGTGTTTACAGAGCAATGAGGGCAGCCAAAACTCAGCATTACAAGAGCTATCAAACTATTTGCAGGCATATGGGCATTTTTAATTGAACACCCGAGAAACAACATAAATTCTGCGATAGCCAGAATTAGAAGAGAAGAGACTACAAAAATTCAATGGGCTTCATTTATGAAAAGTGACGCATCACTGCGTGAAAACAGCGATGAGTCACTTTTCATTGCGCCCTCCTTGCGACACCACTGATGCATCTTATTTACAGTATGACGCATCATGTCGCAAGGAGTTACAGATACGTCAGTATTTCTGAAATATCTGTAGGTGCAAAAACTATGCATTGCTGGAGTGACGCAACTTCATCAATGGGACATTTCACATGGGCAAGTGCCATTTTAAACGTGCCTGCGTCAGTCTTACGCCTGCTGTGAGGCAGGCGTAAGATATTGGTGCATTTGCGTCCTAAAAGTGACGCAATGAAATCTCATAGATTTTGCTGCGTCACTTCTATGAGGCTTACTTACGTCAGAACACCCACCCTGCATACATTATACCTGGCGAGGTATAATATGGCACAGGGGTTTACAAAGTGACGCATCTACCTAGAGGCGTCACTTTGTAAATATGACGCAACATTGCGCTTTTTGTACCCTGCTGGTGCATCACAAAAAGAGACGCATCGGCGGCGCAAAAGTGACGCAAGGGCTCATAAATAAGCCCCTATGTCTTTAAACACACTAATGAAAACACAGAAAGTCGAATTCCTTCCAGTGGAAATATAACCTGTATGAAAGCATTTTTGATAATATGAAGCAGATGGAAATGATATAATCCCTGGAGGAAAGAATAGAAAAATCATGACAACCAGAAAGGAGTAAAATAAAATACACAAATGGTTACAATTAGAACAAGACCTTTTCCCTAATATAGCGTTGGTCGCACAGGACAAAAACAAAAATTCAGAACTGGTTTGGAAGATCAAGCACAAAATAAAAAAGGAAAAGACTTAAACTCATAGCACAGAAACAGCAATACCAGTAGCAAAAACAGAGTTAGGAGGCTGAGTAAACCAAGCAAACGTGGAGGACAATGATGACATAAAGAGAATAAAGAGAAAAAAGATAAAGATTGTGCAGGAAAAGCAACTAGCCCTAACTAAGCAAACGTGGCAAGCAGGCATGAACATGTGTATGGAAGGAGGGCAAGTGGTGTATAAGGGGAGAGGGTGCCCAAGGAAATTCAAAAAGGTTTGGAGTAGATGGGGAATATATTATAGTCTGGTGTGGGAAACAATGACATCATCAAGCAGCAGCCCTACCATACCTTTCCACTGAACAAAGAGGGCAATGTGGGAGGCGAAAGAGATTTCGAAATACTACGCTGGGTTTAAGGAGGAAGACAATTTTTTTTCTTCGGGGTTTTATGTAGCTCGAACTTTACCCATTGGTATCAGAGCGCTTTACATGAGCACCAGTTGCATAAGACAAGGACACATTTATTTTTGTTAGGCACGGGGAGATTAAGTGATTTGCCAAGAATCCCAGGATATTGAGCGTCACTGCTGAGACTCGAAACTGGTTCCCCCGATTTGAGGCTGACTGCCTTAGCCCTTGAGCCACACCCTCTGCCCAGTCTTTGGGCTGTAATTTTTGGTGGAGGACTAGGTGGTTTAAAAAAATTGTCAACATTTGTTGACCTGATGTAAAATAGGCAACATATATTATTCTAAGTTGAAAATGATGTTTAAAAAAGATGGCACAGGAAGGGAAAACAGAAAGCAAAAACACAGAAGAGGACGGTAATATTGCAAGGAAAAGATTAGGTGGTACTGTGGAGGAATAGAAAGACCCTCACAACATTACCAATTGATGAAATCAGATAAAGAAAAACACAAGTACAAAGATTCAGAAGAAAAAGAGTAGCCATCTGGATTTCTTTGAAAATGAGAATGGAAATTGACTACATTTATTAGCATGTCAGAATTTGAAGGCTATTTAAATGCCCTTGTGCTTCTGTTAATTGAACTGTTCAGAAATATGAGAGCCCATGTTCAAGTATATCAAGAGTGAAAAAAGGAATGCAAATACAGTTGTCTTCAAGATTGAAAGTGAAAAGTGATACATTGTGTCTGGAAATTATCCCAGTGCTGTAGGGCTTTAAGCAGAGAAACTTTGCATAGATGAAGATTGATGAAGTGGGTAAACATTGTGAAGCTTTGCAAAGCAAATATTCTAAATTTCGCATATAACTTTTTGTCACATATCTATTTGCATCTAATTTATACTATTGACAATCCTACCCCGTGAAGCAATAGACCCTCAGACTCTAACACAATTTTACATTAATTTTAAAATCTAATAAATATTTGCTCACAGCATAAGCCAATCTCTTGGTTCAACCAGTAATGCAATCTTGCTAATAACAAATTTGAATAATGATCTTAATCTATAGTTGGTATCATTAATACATCCAGATCAGAGATAGTTTGGACCTAGAAGGCTATCTCTAATGTTGTTTGATTCGCTGGTCTTGTGCATTGACACACAGACAGTAATATTCAGAGTGTAACTTTTTATAATCGCAGCTGTGAAGAGCAAAGTGCCAATCTGGACTTGCTTGAATTGCAGAAGTTTGCATGAGGTTTTTATAGGTTCCAATACAAGCATCACAAACATACACAGTCAATAAGGGCCATTTATCCAGCAAAATATAGTTTTTTTTAACCACTTACCCAATCCTTAAACAACAATAAACACTTAGGGCCTTATTATGACTTTGGCAGTCTCTGAGCGGGGCAGCCACACTACCGCCTCACTGCAGGACCGCCAAAGCCATAAAAAAATGCCTGCCAAAGTACAACTTTTAAAGTCTCTGGTGGGCCAGTTCTTTGGAGGTCCCACAGCAGTGCCTTTGAAACGGGGAGCACAACATGTGCCTCCCTGAATGTACCCCATGGAGCAGAGGCACAAGGGGGTGTGGCAGTGAGAAAAGTCGTAATATGCTTGGCGGGGCCTCAAGACCACTGCAGCACCACCAATGTAGTCCAACTGCCCAAGTTGTAATGGGGCTATGGTGTAGTCATAATAAGGCCCTTAGCTGTATGTGGGTATTAACTTATGAAATCAAATAATGAGGCATTGCAACAGTTTTTCAAATTCCTTTGTGACTCTGTTGTGGAAACGTGTAATATTTTCATTAGCATAAGCAACAGCCATTTTAGCTGTGGTGTCCATTTCGTTTCCTTCATAATTATTTTGTACTCTGCTGTTTGCCTTTTTACTCTGCTTGTGCCATCTATTTTAGTTGACCGCCTAACATGCCTAGGCTATGTACGTGCTGGGGGGTTGTAGCTGCCAAAGCACCTGGTCTTAGATGTTATCTGTTGACTGTTTACATGCGCATCAAAAACAAAGTAGAATCCACTAGTGAGTGACTGTTGTCCCTACAAAGGCGGGGAGCACTTAGTGTTTTTAAATACCCCTCACACACCAAAAAGACCCTTGGTGTCATGCTTCATCCTCAGGGTCCTCGCACCCCTCTACGGGATGCGGCATGCTACTACCTATGGCTACGCAGGAGCACTTATACACAGACTATGTGTGGTGTGTGTAGGGTAGTGGTTGTCAGTGAGTAGTGGGGTTTGAAGTGTGATGGGTATGGGTCCGGTTTACCAACAGTGGGCTCCGGAAGTAACAGGAGTAATGCACAACCCGCAGCCTTTTTTAGGGGCAGGCCCTGGCCCCAGACGGGGCAGGAACAAGAGAGGGAACAGTGTGAGTTGGCAGGAAGGGGACGAAACAGACCCCAGAATGAATACCAGGAACATGACAGGTGCCCTCCAGAACCAACCATCAATGAGCAAGAGAGGGACCTAGTGGTCAACATCACACCGTGGCCCCTCACGGATATACAGAAACAAGTGCTGAATAAAGGATTGGGCTATGTCCCCGCTAACAGACTGGACTCCTTTGAATTACATTCTGAAATACAGGAGTTCATCAGAAAAATCAAACTCCAAACCTTTTTTCGCAACCAAGCCGCACCCCAAAAAAACTCTGATACAGGTTTGAAACCAAAATCAACCTTCACCCCTCCGGATGCGGTACTACCAGTTGAAGTATTGGCATTTGAGAAAGCCTTGATGCATGAATTGAGCACATTGAACACCTTCAATAACAACATTTATCACAATACCAGTCGTAATGAGCAAGAAGCCATGAAACAAGTAGCAACAAACAAGGAAATTACCATTAAACCCGCAGATAAAGGTGGGGCCATAGTGGTACAAACAACGGCAGCCTACGATCAGGAGTGCTTAAAACTCCTATCTGATAGGAGAAACTACACGATCCTACCGGCTGACCCCACGGAATCACTACGCATCACCATAGGGGCCATGGTAGAGGAGGCACTAACCCATGATTGGTTGTCCAAAAAAGAGGCTGAATTTTTGATCCAGAAGAACCCTAAAATCCCATACTTTTATAGTATCCCTAAGATACATAAAAACCTGGATCACCCACCGGGGAGACCAATCGTCTCTGGCATCGGCTCCATCCTGGAGCCTTTGTCAAAATTTGCAGATGCCTTCCTACGTCCGCTAGTCCAAGCCACAGACACCTACCTTAAGGACACAAAGGCTGTCCTACAGCTACTCAAGGATCTACCCTTTGATCCGGAGACTCAGCTATTACTAAGCCTCGATATGGAGAGCCTATATACGAGCTTGCCCCATGATGAGACCCTCCTCATCATAGAAGAAGTTCTATTTTCAACCACGTGGCAATACCAGATGCCTAGGGGGGTAGTTTTGGAATGAATCTCTACAGCACTTACCAAGAACTTCTTTAAGCATGGTGATACACTGTACCTCCAGAGCCATGGAACCAGCATGGGCAGCACGCTTGTGCCGAGCCTGGCCGGTCTATACGTCCACCACCTGGAGTCTACCAAAATCCTACACCAAAACAACCCATTCAGAAACAAGATTTTGACATGGAAAAGGTATTTAGATGACGTGCTGGTCATCTGGCAGGGTGATTCACAATCGGTAACGGAGTTCTTGACATGGCTGAACACCCGGAACGCCTTTCTGAAGTTTACGCATTCAGTGTCAAAGGAGTCAATGATCTTTCTAGATTTGAATATATATTCCGAAGGAGGCTTCGTTAAGACCACGACCCATTTCAAACCGACATCCAGGAACTGTCTGTTGCGTTTCAATAGTTTTCATCCACGACACCTACATGAGAATCTTCTTTAACGCCAGTTCCTGCGACTACGACGTAATTGCAGTGACATAGGCCAGTACAAAGCACAAGCCTCTGATTTGAAATTCAAACTACAACAGAGACAGTACCCAGTCAGAGTCATAAACTCCGCAATGAAAAGGGCTCGCAACAACAACCGCGAAACTCTGCTCGAAAATAGGGTCGAAAAGGAAACTAACAAAAACAGACCTGTCTGTGTAACAACATACAGTACGCATTCCAATGAGGTCTCCAAACTAATCAACAAGCATTGGCGCACTTTGACCTATGGAGAACTCAACTTTGAGAAACCCCTTTTTTCCCACAGACGAGGCAAAAACCTAAAGGATATCTTAGTGCATACCAGACCACAGACTAAACACCAGGAACAGACTACACTACATGGTATACAAGGCCACCACCCATGTGGCAACTGTTGTCACCTCACCAAAAAATGTCAACAACTGACTTTCAGGAATGGAAGTAAGTGGGAACAGCGCAAGTTCACTAACTGCAACAGCAAATATGTAGTGTATCTAATCACGTGTCCATGTGGCCTAGAATACGTCGGGATGACCACCAGAGCAGTCAAAGTCAGAATAAATGAACACAAAAGCAATGTAAGGTGCAAAAAAAGCACTACCAAAATGGCATCCCACTTTCTACAAGAACAACATTGTGTCAACGACCTCAACTGGACGGTAATATAACAACTGATATCTGAAACAGGACTTTTTGAGAAAGAACAAAGGTGGGTATTCCACCTTGGGACACATAACACTGGTCTCAATGACGAAATACCTTGGGGTCAATTACGCTGAGTCTACATATGCCAAAAGCATTAATAATAATAATAATAATAATACTGGATTTTATACAGCGCGAACAGCTACCTCACGAGGAGGTGTCCCGGCGCTAGTAGTTCACCGATAACCTGGGCCAAAGAGGGGAAGCTAGCGTGGCTGGGTGAAAAGCCAGGTCTTTAGCAATTTCTTAAAGCAGGGTTCGGTTGGAGCCTGTTGAATTGCTTGTGGTAGGGAGTTCCACAAAGCGGAGACATTCGCTGAGAAGGTCCGACCGCCTAGTCGGGCCTTCTTAGCACGTGGGACAGCCAGTAGAACACGGTCATTGGACCGTAGTGCGCGGCTTTGGGAGTATCTTGGGAGACGGTTTTTCAGGTATTGTGGGCAGGAACCATGCAAAGATCTGAATGCAAGCGTCAGCGCTTTGAATTTTGATCTGTTGGCAACTGGTAGCCAATGCAGGGTACGAAGATGCGGAGAGACTGACTGCTTAAACGGGATTCGCAGTAACAGTCTCGCAGCCGCATTCTGAACTACCTGAAGCTTGTGAGTCAGGTATTTAGGGAGGCCAAGATACAAGCCATTGGCATAATCCAGTCGTGAGGTAACAGTTGCGTGGACAACTGTTTTTCTGCAGCCCACCGGTAGAAGTTTTAAAATTTTACGAAGGTTTCTTAGCTTGCTCAGGCAGCATCCGGCCACTTGTTGGATATGGGATGTAAAGGACATATTATCGTCCCATCTCACTCCAAGATTTTTTGCCGAGTGACTGGGTGACGGGGGTGGGCCCATCTCCGTAGGCCACCAGAGTTCTGGGGCGGGGGTGGGGCCCTTCCCGAAGAAGATGACTTCGGTTTTATTGGCATTTAATTTTAGTTTATTAGTGTTCATCCAGTGTGCTATGTCCTGGAGACAGCCTTTGAAATTTGCGAAGGAGTCTTGCGTCATCTCTGAGTACGGAAATACCAACTGGGTATCGTCAGCATACGAGATTGCCTTGACACCCCAGTTGGCAATTAACGCAAAGAGAGGTGCCAGATAGATGTTAAACAAAAGGGGGCTGAGGGCCGAACCCTGCGGGACTCCACAGCTGAGGGGTTTGGGTGAGGAGGAGATTGTCCCGAGTGCCACCTTCTGCGTTCTCAGAGATAGATAGGAGCTTATCCATCCCAGTGCACTATCCTGAATACCTATCGCTGCCAGCCGGCTGAGTAGTCTGGCATGGTCCACCGTATCGAAGGCGGCCGACAGATCCAGGAGTACCAGCATTGCTGAGTTTCCTGCATCCATCGACCACCTCACTGACTCGGCTACCTCTATGAGTGCTGTTTCGGTGCTAAAGCCGGGACGGAAACCCGATTGAGTTTCATGTAGAGTATTGTTGGATTCCACGAATTTGCTCAGTTGGCGCTGTATAACTTTTTCTAGCATTTTTCCCGGGGCAGCCAACAGGGATATTGGTCGAAGATTCGTGAGGTCATCTGGGTCTCCATTGGGTTTTTTCTTTAGGGGTAGGAGAGTAGCGTGCTTCCACACGTCCGGGAAAATGCCCGATGTGATGGAAGAATTCCAGATATCTTGAAGCGTGGGGGCTACCGAGTCCGCTATGGCATTCCATAGTTTAGCTGGACAGGGATCATCAGGGGAGCCGGATTTGCAGCGGCTTAGTTCTTGCCTTACCTCGTTCAGGGGGATATACGTGAACTGGGTGAGGGTCTCTCCTAGCTCGCCATTATTCGCTAGGTCCTGCTTCACTGTTTTTACTACTGGACCAAAAGAGTCGTATACTTTTTTAATTTTATGATCAAAGAACTCTGAGATTTGCTCACATAGCGTAGCTGTGGGTACCACCTCTCTTTCAATGCACTTTGGTTTGAAGAATGACTGTACCACTTTGAAAACTTGTTTGCTAGACTGTTCTGCCTGAAGAATCGAGTCCGCATAGAAGCGCTTTTTACTTTTCCTGATGGCTTTCCGAAGTTTTTTGGAGGCTTCCTTATACCTAACTTTTTCTTCCAGACCGTAGTTTGCTCTCCAGCGTCTCTCCAATTTTTTACATGCCGCTTTCTCATTCCTAAGTTCCTGCGAGAACCAGGGAGCTGAGGGGGAGTCTCTTTTTGATAGAGCCCGGGAAGCTGGAGCAATGGAGGAAACCATCTTTCTGATCCATTCATTGAGCAGTATCGCATCCGTATTGGCATTGTTTGTCAAGGAAGGGGTCGTTTGTGCAAGGACCGGGCACATAGTATCAGGGGTCAGCTTACTCCATTGCCTCTTCATGAAGTAGCATTAATGACACTTAATTAAGAAAAAACAATGATAAACCCATGAATCTCCCCATAGCCTCGACCTGCACAACTCTGAGGTACCCGTGGGTACACCACATTATCATAATGAGGGTATCCTGAGACACAAGCACTACCTCCTGAGTGCTGATTGTCAGGAACAAGGCCAAATCCACAGGAGCGAAGATGAGTCCCTTCACTTCCAAAAAAGCAGCACTCCGAGGAGAACTTAACAACTCGCTCAAAGATGCTGCTCTCTAAAAGTATGGGGGAATAAAACCAAGGGGTGTCCACCACCCTCCCCAAAGGATGAGGATTGCGGTCTTGTAGAAAGGTTGCCAGAGCACTGATGCTAGAAGGGAAGAACAATAAGTACCCTTAATAACCATGCAAGGTTACAAACACTATAAACATTGAGCTGTGATTAAAGTTACCCCACACTCACCAGGATGCGTAGTAATGTGTTCCTTAAAGTGGAGGTCCCTTAGCACATTCAAGACCTTCCTGGGTAATGGCTGTACAAATGATAGGAGATAGAAAATCCAGGGGTCTGAAAGCAGAGACCTACACACTCACTCAGGCACCATTCAACAGTAGACACGGGGAAAAGGAAATAGAAATAACGACAACAAAAGAAGAGGATGAGGTGTTCCGACCGGCCAGCGCGGGAATGCGTGGCGGAGCAGAGACACACTCACGAAGGTGTGCCGTCCGGCTCCACGAGGTAATGGTGGAACGGAACAGCAACTCCCTTCCTGACAAAGACAGGATCCGAGGTGTCCCGCCCGGCCCTGGGGGGGCGACAGCAGGACGGAGCAGAGACACACTCGTCGAGGTGTGCCGCCGGCTCTAATAGGGAAATAGAGCGGAACAGCGACTCCCTCCAATGGGCACAGGGAAAAAGAAAAACAAATGCTGTGAGCTTAACTTCAACCCACAAAGAAAGGTACTCGTAATTGTGGGATATGCCAGAGTACATATAAGAACGGGAGGAAATGGAAATATGCAGCCAAACAGGGAAGGGGGAAAGGCTGCCACGAACAAATACCGCCAACAGCAGGAAGAGAGGGGTCAGGAACCAAGACAGCAACGAAGCCACAAGCAGACGCCACAGAACTTGCTTCGCCGGGACAGGGAGAAACACGGAAGTGAAAGGGGGGCGTGGTCACGATCAGTAAGCCAAGCGTCAAACAACGTGCTCGGCGTCCCTTTAGAGGAATAAGGGAGTGTGTGAAAAGTGCATGCTCCTTGTTTTGAGTGTTTGTCTCTCAGGGAGTGGGTGGAAAGTATGTTTGATTCTGTGATCCGGCCTCTAACCACAGCTCAAGGTCTCCTTCTCCCTCGAACCCTAACACTGATAACCAGACTGGTTTTGTGCCCTCAAAGTATCCCTGTATGAGCAGTCTTAGTGAGATTTTGAGATAAACCTGATGTTGTTTTATTAACTAAAGACGTTGAACCACGCACCATACTGATGCTTAAAAAAAGATCGCTTAGCCCATATGTAAAGGCGGCCAACGCTCGATCACCTTTTCAAGCGTCGGAACATACGCGCATGCTCGAAAACATAGAACCTCCCTCAGAAGCATTGTGCATGCTCCAAAACACGAACACTGCCATCAGAAGCACAGAGCATGCGCGAATGGCAACACACCTCTTCCTGAAGCACACGGACGCGAACAAACACCGGTGCGCCCATGTTTGGGCATATTTCTGAGACTTCCCCTCCTGATTAAATAATTAACGTGCAATTAGGAGGAATAGATTAGTATAAAAGGACGCGTCCCGCTCAGGACCACAGTTCCAGCGGAGCCGCGTCGAGGGGAGGACGACTGATCCTGATCTCAGTAATCGTGAGTAACAGTCCGTGTATAGAGGACAACTGAAAAACCCTGTAAGTAGCAGCTCTGAGCCACCCTCCATTCTTCCCACAGGTTGCATAGTGGCACGATTGATCCCCAACACGCAAGGAGGCTCATGAGGCACAACATGCTTTAAGATTAGGTAAGGAATATACTACAAAGTGCTTTTTTATCTTTATTATCTTTCCAAGAGCACCAAACCACCGGAACCAAGTACAAGCTAATTATAGAAGCGTGTGTTTCATGTTTTGTTTACTGTTTGTCCTGTCTCTGTTTCCGTTTTTACAAGGGGCACGATCACTAATAGTATGACAATTTTTGTCTAGATGTCGGCTTCACTTTCTCATGGTCACAATACCAGGAAAGATACAAATATTGATTGTAATATATTATTCCTTTCTAGGTCTTTTCTTGCAGCTTCGATATTGGCGAAAGACCACCAAAAAACAACGCGAATTAGGTACAATTATAGCCTTTAGTTCACTTTTCTGAACAATACAGTTTTTTATAGCATAAGTGAATAAGGTGGGGATTTGTGCAACCCCGTCCTGAAGAAGGAGTTTTTAGACTCTGAAACATATTGACGCACACAGGAGGTTAATGTACATCACAATACATTAAAAACCTCACTCCACACCCTTTAAACAATACCAGCCCGGGGGCGCATTAACATTTTCTTGACCCCACGAGCCAGGTATTTTTTAACCATCACCCATCACACTTCAAACCCCACTACTCACTGACAACCACTACCCTACACACACCACACATAGTCTGTGTATAAGTGATCCCACGTAGCCGTAGGTAGTAGCACGCCGCATCCCGTAGAGGGGTGCGAAGACCCCGATGATGAAGCATGACACCAAGGGTGCTTTTGGTGTGTGCGGGGTATTTAAAAACACTAAGTGCTCCCCACCATTGTAGGGGCCACAGTCACTCACTAGTGGATTCTACTTTGTTTTTGATAAACTGACCAGGGAGAACGAATCCACACTTTCTCTCTCTCCCATATTTGTTATAGGACTGTTTACTGCTGCCATAAGCATTCCTGCTCCCCCTCCCTATTTGCTGACCAAGTGGTTGGTTATCCATCTGCCCTTGTTTGCTGATAGCTATTTCTAAACTTGTTCCTTCCATTTCTGTCTTCATGCTTACATTACAGAAAAAGAGTATATAAAGACGATGGTCTGTGAGTTCAGGGTACTACCTCCTGCAGCAATTGAGATTAATAAACTTATTATTTTATTTCAACTCCAGAGCTGATCTCCTTTTGTTAGTCTTGGAACCCATAGACGAGAGGGTGACCCTGCACTAGTGTGCTCTCTTTTGGGTACATTTCCACACTGTCATTACTCACGGCTTTGTGGTTACAGTGAAGACACAGCAACTTCAGCTGCAAGCCAGCAGGCCTTTGTAAGTTCTGCATGCTTCCTATTGAGTATTACAAAATGCACCCTGAAAAAAAATACATTATACATTTTCACTCTGAAAGCCCACCAAATCTTTGACAACATGCCGGAGGAACTTGTGTAAAGTCTTAAGAAAGTTTGTGATATGAAAAAACTATCAAAGTAACGTAACTATTTTACAGATATGGTAATGCAACTATAGTTGTGAACTGCACCATACCAAATACAATTAAAGTAGAAAGAGGAAAATTATGCGATGCCCATTGTGAGTAGCAATTTGCAGACTCAAAAAGCACTCTATCCAGATAAACTGAGGATGAATGTTAATTTGCTTACATTAAACACTCTACCTATTTGAGAAAAATAAATAACTGTATGCAGATAACACGTCAATATTTACCTTCAAATTCAAAATACACAGTGAGAAAAATAGACTTGCTGATAGAGGAATGTGACATTATTTCAATTTGTAAAACTAATTATGAAAAATAAGGTTCTATATCCTGGAGCAAGAAAGATACAGATATGATTAGAGAAAAATAGATGCTGATTAATCTAGTTGACAAACAGAGAAGTCTCACTTAAGATAATTTGGAGCAAAATCATAGATCAAAGAAGGGAAGCTTTAACAAAAAGGCCCAGCCTTCCATTCACCAGTATAAGTGAGAGTAAAGGAGTAACATGTAGGAAGAGTTATTTTATCAAAAGTTATTCAAGTCACCAAGTAAATGAGACTGTGCTGCTACACATAAAACTCACACTCAGTTTATGAGACTGTACTTGGTGACGCTCACACTTATTGAGATGTCCTGGCACCAAGGTGTGGAACAAATGAGTGAGGCTGAGTTTTAAGTGAAATGATCAAACAGTGAGACTTTGTTCTAAGAAGTGAGGCTCCCAAACAGTAACTGAAGTTGATCTTTCAACCAGAAAAACCTTCACCAAGTCTTACATCCTCAGACGTTCTAGGACTACTATCTCAATTAGATCAACATGTCTCCTTTTGAGTAACATCAGGGTCTACATAGAGAGAAAAGCAATGAGAGGTGGTGTACCTAGCTGATGTGGGGTATTTCTTTTACAGGACGAATTCCCTAACCCACCAGAAGTGGCATGATTCATCATAGGGAACCTCCTCTCACAGTGATACCTAGTCACTCTGCAGGCTAAAACCCCCTCACTAAAGGGAGGAGCTTAAGGATTTTTTCAAAGGTATGATAAATATTTTTCTAATGAGCACGAAGTTGTGAGGGAAGCAGGGAATGTGTGAAAAGGTGTGCAAATGTAATACTAGCTCCAAGGTACATGACACATTGTATCCATGTGTCCCTAGGTCAGGATTAAAAACAAGCAGAGGGCTAGCAGGGCATGATTTTACTCGCTGATTTGTCAAAAAAGGAAGGTTGACATGTTTCTGCCTCTGACCCTCCTCTGAGGTGTCACAGCATTCCTCAAGACCTATATAAGTGGTACTCCTGCTTAAGTGCTCAAAGTAATAAAATATAGAGTAAATGCAATGGTACAAAACCAGTGGGGCCTCTGTCTAACCTGGCGTCATGTTGCAGCTATCTTGAGTAAGCTCGGCTGGGATAATTGCAGACTGTGCTTCACACCAGAGCCTGTGTTGAGGCTTTAATCCTGACTCTAGCGAGAAATCACCAGTGTTTCTCTGTCTAGGACTCACATGCGGACCACTGGTTTGTATCTTTGAATTTACTGTATATTTTATCACTTTGTGCACTTAAGCAGGAGCACCACTTATATAGGTGGAAAACAAGATGCATACACATCTTTGGTCTTCACCGGTAAATCAAATCTATAGTCCACATGATAAACTCATGCTCTTCCAATAAGCATTCACAAAGAGTGACGTGCTATCCATTCTCAAAAGCTTTTTGTAGCCTCGTCAGAGGGATCGAGCACTGTTTAAATGCAACAAGAATACCATGCAATGTGAGATGAATTCAGCACAGTGGCTGCTCTTACCACCTCATTCATCTAACTGTAAGCTTTCCTACTTTGAAAAACTCTGAAAACTCAAAGTCTTCCAACTGCAAGAGATTTGACCCTCACAATCTTAAAGGCGATATTATTCCCACCTTTCAAGTGTCTCAATTTGATAACCATTCGGGGGAGTGGGAGACTGTGGCGCCAATAAGAGATACCATGCTACTCGTCTTTGTGCTGAACCACAATAGGGTAATCTTATGCATCGCCTTAACATACCTGCCAACAAGAAGAACAATATCGCCGTGTATGGAGGGACGGAGCCTCATGTCGAGAAGTACCTAGGAGGCACTTCTGAACTCTACCCTGACCCAAAGACCCATCTTCCCCAAAAACAAAAAATGCTTGTTGAGGCTGGTGCTTATGTCCTGGGGTGTTTTCACACCCCTTAAGAGACATCGGCAGTTCAAAGCCTCGGAAAACGAGCTGGAAAACTACTATTTACAGTGGTTTTCATCTTGTTTTCCCTGGCACCATGTGATATCAGCTCCTCACCGGTAGACCATGTGATGGGAGCCGATATCGTGTGTCACAAGGTTGCACTGTCTGAGCTGGCAGGTATGCCTTAACCTCTTCTATGCTCATGACGAGCTCAGCTCGTCATGAGGCACAGTGCCGCTGCACTCATGACGAGCTGAGCTCGTCACGGCCGTTGGAACGTTGCACGCGGGAATAATTACCCCGCTGTGCTAAATGTTCGAAAAACAGGTGTGGTTGTGACGAGCTCTGCTCGTCATGAGTGCAGCTGCACTGTGCCTCATGACGAGCTGAGATCGTCACAAGCACAGTGGTGCCGCGCGCGGCCCGCTCCCCCTCACAGCGGGGGGAAAACACTCCGCAGCGAAGGGGTTAACATTGACTGCCACATGGTAAGAGTAGCCAGCTTGTTTCCTATAGTTGTGCCAGGTCTTTCTAGGAACACAAATCTGTTTTGATTCACTACGAGTACTTTAAAAGGACTGGTATTCTCCGGTAGCAAGTACAGACACTTTTGATTTTTTTACCTTTGAGTATTGGAACTTCTCCTTGGCCAAGGAGGGTACCGATACTCTTAAGAAGGCAGCCAAGCAGGGTACGCTCTGTAGCATTGGTGATTGTGCATATGTGCAGAAAGTGCTCAGCTCGACTGCTGTGGAGCAAGAGATGACTATCAGAATGGAGTGAGTACGCTAGTGAAGCACTGAATAGAGCCGCTAGTGAATAATTCAGCAGATGATCATTTGCATTACTTTTGAGATGTTTGGGGTTTTGCATGTCCCGAGATTGACTGTGATTGTATGTGCAGACCCTGCTCAGTCACTCACACTGTAGGTGTGTGACAATGGCCCTGTCACGACTCATGAAAAGCAGGAAAAAGAAATTGAATGAATTTACAATGTGATACCCAAAAGTGCACCTCACAGCACCTGTCTGCAGGAGGTGGTGAACCAGGCACTCATCTTTGGGGATTATCGATTCTCATCTGGAGGCTGAAATTGTAACTGGAATGATTATTTAATGATTGTGTCTCTATTTTAGAATCGCTGATGTCATGGTACTATGGATAAAAGGTGTCATGCGGTGCCAAACACCATGCATGCATACAAATCTCCCACTGACCTCACGAACATGCGCCCCATTTCATTACTGCCTGTCCTTGGCAAGATCACGGAACAGTTAGTATATGAACAACTAAAAATATTTGTAGAGACTCACAACATCCTGCACCCTCAACAGTCAGGGTTTCGCCCCGGTCATTCCACAGAAACAGCCTTGATAGAACTATCTGATTCCATCAAGTTCTTGCAGGATGAAGGAAGGCAAGCCGTCCTCATCATGCTCGATTTAACAGCAGCTTTCGACACTATCTCTCATACTATTCTGATTAATAGAATGCGAGAGATCGGCGTGACTGATACAGCTCTGTCATGGGTTAAATCTTTCCTGTTCAACAGGTCCCAGACTGTATCTCTGGGTCCCTATCTATCTAGCGAAAAACCCACTACATCAGGAGTTCCTCAAGGGTCCATATTAAGCCCCCTTTTCTTTAACATCTATATGGCCCCCCTCCTCGCTCTGATAGAATCCCATGGGATCCTCGTCACGTCATATGCTGACGACACACAACTTGTCGTCACCATTGATAAAAAGTGTTCGGACGCAGCTTGGCGTTTCTGGACCTGTCTTTCTGATGTTTTTCTATGGTTGAATACAAATCACTTGAGGTGTAACAGTGCAAAGACTGAAATCATACCGTTAGGAAAAAATCTATCCTTCTGCCCGAAGGATTGGTGGCCCATAGGATCAGAGGCCCCACCTAGTGCAGCATCTTCCGCGCGGAACCTGGGCGTGCAATTTGATTCTTCCCTTTCCTTCAACGATCATGTCAGGATCACTGCTGGTCGATGCTTCGGACTTATCAAATCGTTAAAGAAATTCTTTGACTTCCTCCCCATTGCAGCTAGAAAATCAGTCGCGGTAGCTTTAATCCTCTCCCGACTTGATTACTGCAATGGCCTAATGGTGGGAGTGAAAAAGTCCACCCTGAGGAAGTTTCAGAGTATACAACACGCAGCCGCCAGATTGGTCCTGAAACTCCCCAGGAGGTCATCTGCCTCAGCTGCATTAAATTCTCTACACTGGTTACCACTCCATAAAAGAATTCTTTTTAAACTTTTACTTACCGTTTTTAAAGCTCTGAAGGGCACAGGGCCTCATTACCTTCAAAGACGCTTCACCTTTTACAACCCCTCACGATGTCTGAGATCCTCTGGAACAAATCTCATAATGATTCCCAGGTTCAAGTACAAGACTAGGGGTGGGAAAACCTTTACCTTTTTGGCAGCAAGGGCATGGAACAACTTACCCGTCAACCTTAGACTAACTGAAAAAGAGAGTAAATTCAGAAAACTCCTTAAGACTTGGGTATATCAACAACCTGACAACTCTGTATTGGCAGCCATTTAGTTCCAGACCCTCACCACTTATCATCGATCACTTATCTACTTCATGCTTGCACAGCGCCAAGATGCTCCTCCCGGAGCGATAGTTCGCGCTTTATAAAAACCCATAAATATCAAATATCAAATACCTGCTGACACCCCCTGCATTGCACTGATTGGCGGATCACCATTTGGCTGGGCAATCGACTGTGGGGCAGCAGGCAGTCCATTGTTAGCACACTACTGTCTCTACCCGTCCCAGTCCACTTGTGTCCATTTCGCATGTTTCATCCAAAACATTGGGGCATATTTACAAGGGCACTGCACTACAGGTACATTCCTTTTAATGACATTCCTGTGGCGTAATGCACTGATCCATATTTATAAAGTGGTGGTAAGCAATTTTTTGTGGCTTAACAGCGCTTTGTAAATATGGTACCCTTTCACTTAGGTACCTGCGTGAAAGGGGCGTGCAATGGATGTTGCTGTGGGCGTTCCACCGCAACACCCATTGCTTTTTGATACTGCCCCAGATTTACAAGGAGGTGTAAATCTGAGGCAGCGCTAAAAACTAATGCCATGAAAGAGCAGGCATTAGAATAGTGAAATGAGGAAAAATGCTTTTATTTCTCCTCTTTTTTTCTTTTTCTTTATTTTAAGCTCTGTTTTATTATTGAAATAACAGATAAATTACAGTTACCACTTGATCAATGTACAAGCACACTTCAAGGTTACATCATTAACAGTTATAGCGCCGCCTATATCACCACTATACACTGTGCCTGCCCCATCACTCCCTATTTGTCTTTTATTATCCCATCATTTCATCCATTTCCTCCCTCCTCAACTGGGCTTCTGGGACAGTACATTGGTGGCCTCTGTATTCATTCATCTTGTTCCACACCTTCCCCTATTTCTGGGGACAGCCTCTGTTGGTATAGACAGTTTTTTCCACAACATACACCAGTCCATGTCCCTCTTCCGTTTTTGTTGCTTTTTCTATGCGTGCTGCATTCTTCAGAACACTTCCAAGTAACAAATAACCCTTATGGATTGTTTATGTGCAAGAAGGGACATCTTCCGGCACTGCAGGCACCCTTGCATTATGGTGCAAGGATGCCTGCGTTGGCAGTAGGCATCTAATTGCAGCACTAGTACTAGGGAAAACACGGGTGTCCTCCGTATTGAAGTAAACATGGTGCATCCCTGCGTTTTGGAAATGTTGGTACTTGGTGCTGCCAAATGTGGCACACCTCTGGGCTCGGACATTTGAATGTAAATGTTCCCCTTAGAATGAATCTGCTTAAGTGACATGAGTGCTCCACGTATTCCATTGGCTTCTCCAGGAGCAGAGCGCATTAAGGAAACCTGGGCATCCACTAAATATTTCCATAACAGAACTTTGAGATGGATTATTTAAACAGCCTTGTGGTTTGGAGGATAAAATGAGTCGGCAGGTGTGGGTTTATTCTATTAACAAAAGATCTGTAAATAGCAACAAAAAGTTCTCCTTGGGGCAGTGAGTACACTGCAGACAAGCATTTTATGTTATGATGTTCACCTACCGAGAAAGCTGTGAATTGTTTTCCCATGCCTGAAACATCCAGTGGTCAGTGTCTTCAGTTTAGGTGTTCATTGAAAAAGTTACTCCGTCCTCAGCTATGTAATAGGTAACCACGTCTTGTGTTTGTCGGCCTTTCGTTGTATGCATGAATATTATTTTTTCTGACCTTTGAGGGTTTATTGTGGACAAGGTGTGTACAACAATGGTCCAAAAAGGCCAGTTCCAGTCCAGGTTTTCAGGCTGTCAGCATGAGATAAATGTGCAAGCTATCTGAATGAAATTGTGTTTGAGTGGTCATGAATGTTTGTGAGTTTTGGTAATGGTGGGCTAGTATATGTGCAGAAATGTGTTTAGTGAGGGAAATTGGGCTCACAGCCCACTCATGGAAGCCAGCATGTCTGTATGAACCAGAGGCAGCATATTGCCATCCTGCTGGGTTTGCCAGGCAAACGGTGAGGGGCATGAGATAAAACTCCCCCAGTACATGAGATAAAACTCCCCCAGGCATAGGAGGGCAGGCGGTGAGTCAATGGTGCAGAGGAAAACAAGAAGTTGGGGGTGGTCACGCATGGATACCTCGTGGTGAAGAGGCAGTGGATAATAAACAGATTTCCATGGCACTGAGAAATAGGGGAAGCATAAACTCTCTTGGATTTTGAGAGGCTGAAGGAGATGTGCCATAAAAGTAGGGAATTGAGTAGCTTGAAAAAGAGTGATCTTGGGGGGCGTGGCTTGCGCGCCGGCAAGATGGCGGCGTGATTCCGGAGCTCCGATCCGGACCTTCACACTTTGGGATTTTCGGCAGCTTCCACTGAACTTTGGGGCGCTCAAATGACTGTTATGCGGACCGGAGCATGAGGTGAGTTTACTGTCCTCATTGCTTCCCGGTTCCGCTGCGTTTGAGCATAAACGCCCGTAGGTCCCGCTCTCCGCGACCTCTGCCGCTATTTTATGCGTCGGCCGCGATTCCTGTCAGCGGCCGACCTGCACTTTGCCGATATGCAGTCTTGGCTTATCGAGGTTGTGTGCTCGCTCACTCAAGAAAGGTGAGCCTCTTTAATGCCCTTTGCAGTACTCCTGGCTATTTTTCTGTGGAAACTGAGCTGCATTTTTGAAGCTTGGAACTTCACTCGCCATTTTGTGAACTGACCGGGCTCCTCATTACAAGAGCCTCTATACCTCCTGCATTCCTTTTTTAAGGTTCCGACTCAGTACCTCTAATACAGCTCAATCTACATCCTCTCTTTTGGGGTCTTCTTATTACTTTGACAGACTGCTGTTTTAAATTCGCCAGGAGTCATCACTTCATCAACTTTACCTCAAACATGCATTGCGCTCTTTCCTCCACTCCTCCCTTCTCATCTCCACATGCCTAGGCGCTGCTCAGAATAACTCAATATACCTCTTTTTGGCCATGAAAGATCCCTGTTCTTGTGACTCATTTTTCAAGCCCGTTTCCTCACCACTGTGACACAGAGACTTTCTTTCTTCCGTCAATGTGTACCGTTTGTCTCCTGTGTGACTAGCTCTGGCCTGTCTCATCATGACAATGAACATTCTCTCTGACTAGCATGTCCGTGCAATAAGGTGGCAGTACCTGCTAGCTTGTCTTTTTCAAACCTACCTACGCCTTCCTTGACAGAACTCCTAATTATTACTGTTTGGATTATTGCACCTTTCTTAACTGCTTTTATGAGTTTTCATGGGGAACGTTCGTAATTTGAAACTCTCCACTGCTCCTAAAGCGCCTGCTGGTTCTGATACCGACTCCTCCCCGCTGGATATGGAAGAAACCATGTCGTCCAAATCTGAATCACCTCATGGAGCTATTCCTAAGGCTCACAATGGAAGCAAACCTCCTTCAACATTAGTCTCCTCTAAACGCCAGAAGAAAGATCCTCCATCTCCTGGGAACGCTTCTTCTCCCTCCTCCATTGATCTCATTTTAGAGGAATTACGTGCTTTCAAACCTTTTATGGAAGCTACCACCAAAAACATGCAAGCTATGCAAGATAAGTGGTCGTCTCTGGACTCACGTGTTCTAATCCTGGAACAAACAACCGAATCTTTACAATCCACTTGTTCCTCTATTCCTTCAATGGAGGCGGAGATACTTCTACTCAAAAGGCAGACTGAGGATTTGGAAAACAGAAATCGTAGGAATAATCTACGCTTGTACAGCCTTCCGGAGCTTACAGAGGGGTCTAACCCTACCACTTTCTTCCAGTCCTTTCTTGCCAAAATACTGGATGCTCCAGCCTTATCATCCGTCAATATACAAAGAGCTCATCGCCTTGGCCCTAAGGTTGCTACCAAACCCAGAGGAGCTATCATGTTATTCCTGCAGTATACTGATCTTCTACAAGTTCTTGCAGCTGCTAAGCTCAAAAAGCAAATCTTATGGGAAGGTCATCGTCTTTATCTATCTCAAGATGTCTCCAAAGCTACTGCGGATCGGTGGAAGAAGTTCCTGGACATGCGTCCGCAACTGCGAGCCCTCAATGCTCGTTATGGTCTTCTTCATCCATGCCTCTTCAAGGTTACTTACAAGGACAGAACCACCACCTACGAGGATCCTGCAGTCCTCCGGGCGTTTCTCTGACAACATGCCCCTGATGTTATGGACGTCTCCAGACCTGTCTGAGGGGTCTTGATCTTTATTGGACTCTGTTATATAGTGGACCTGATGAATCTTCCACTATGTTGTTGTTGCTCTTTCTTTGTTGTCTCTCCATTGTGGTCCATGTTTCTTTGGTGTCAGTTTCTTCCTCAACCTCTCTTCTGTTTGCATACTTTTGTGTCAGATGTCCTTAAATCCCAGGTACTCATCCTTTTCTTTCTCCTATTGTTGCAGGTGTTTCCTTTCCTCTTTTTACCCTGATGTACCCAATTGTTTCTGTATGCTGCCCTTTGGATTCTTGGTATTAGAGGTTCGGTGTTCGCTCTGGATGTCGTCGCCGTCATCTCCCGTCTCCACCACCCCCGTTCTCGTTTTGCGTTTTTCATTTTTGTAAGTATGTCTTTCAGTCATTCGTTTTGGACATGTACTGTCTTCTTGATTCTTTCTATCCCTATCTCCTTTTCTATTCTCTCTCTTTTCTGTTCCTTCTGGTCCCTTTTTTCTTCTCCTTTTATTCTTCTAGTATTTTCATCATCTCTTCAGTTCTCCTCTTTACCAGTTTTTTCTCGATTTTTGCATTTAATGAGCATGTTATTGTTAATTGCATTTGTGTACTGTTTCATTCCGAGTCACAACATGGAACATTAAGGGATTAAATAATCCCATTAAAAGGCAAAGGGTATTATCACACCTTGCTAGACTTAATACTGATGTCGCCTTCCTTCAGGAATCTCATCTTTCTGAGGAGGAGGCTTTAAAGCTTAAACGTTGTTGGGTAGGTCATGTTTTCTGCTCCCCCACTGTTGATAAGAAGAATGGGGTTGTGATTTTGTTGCATAAAAAGTTAAATATTACCTCGGTTTCTCATGAATGTGATGTTACTGGCCGTTGGGTCACTGTTAATTTGCTGATTGATAATATCCCCCTTACTCTTTTTAATGTATACGCCAATACTGGAATTGACAGATCCTTTTGGCCCTCTATCTCTGACAAGCTAGCTTTTCTTTTCGGGGATTATATTGTGTTCGGTGGGGACTGTAATCAAATCATGGATCCCTTTCTCGACCGCCATTCTAAAGCCAGATTTGTACCCTCCAAGATGCTCTCCCAATTTGTCAAAATTTCTCAGAATAATGCTCTGGTAGACATCTGGAGATTATGCAACCCTGACCTTCGAGAATATAGTTTTTTCTCCCCCCCTCACCAATCCCACTCTCGCATTGACCATATTTTCCTTAGCAAATCCCTCTCCCAGCATGCCATTCGTTCCGAAATAGGTTCCATTCTACTCTCCGACCACGCCCCTGTCTTTGTAGATTTAGATCTCCTTCCGTTCTCTCCTCCCTCGGGCAGATGGAGGTTCAATAACACTCTGCTCCAAGATCCCACTTTTTGCTCTGAATTTTCTACTTTTGCCACTGAATTTTTCCTTCTTAATCACGCTCCTGATTCCTCTTTTGTCATGGTTTGGGACTCATTCAAAGCAGCATCTAGAGGTTTTATTATCAATTTTGTGGCAAGACGGAAAAAACTTAGGGAAGCCAAGTCAGCTCAAACCTTGGCTGAGATTAGACGTCTAGAACATGACTATTACTCCTCTAATTCAGACACCTCTCTTAAAAACCTTATAGAAGCGAAAATCTCCTTCAACAAATTTACAACTGAAGCAGCCTCTAATCTTTTATTAAAATGCAATTCCCGATTCTACGGTGGCAAAAATAAAATGGGTAAACTCCTTGCCAACTATTTAAAGATAAGACGAGAACGTACGAAAATTGAATCTATACGGACCTCCTCAGGTGAATCCTGTTTTAAAGACAAAGATATTCTCTCCGAATTTGTCAAATTCTATGATACTCTGTACACCCCTGAACGGATTCCCATACCTTCGGATCTTCTTTCCTACTTTCATTCCCTTCCCTCTGATCCAACGTCCCATGTTAATTTAGAATCTTTGGATCTTGATATATCACTTTACGAGATCTCTCTTGCGGTATCTAAACTAAGGCATGGGAAAGCTCCTGGTCCCGACGGCTTCACCATTGAATTTTATAGTCATTTTGCCCCTCTCCTTCTTCCTAAACTTCTACTTCTATTCCAATCCTTTACTGCAGCAGGGTCTTCGAGCGGTTCCTTTCAACAGGCTTTAATCTGCTTAATTCCCAAATAGGATAAAGATCACTCTCTTTGCAAGAATTATCGCCCGATCTCTCTGGTCAACACGGACTACAAGATATTAGCTAAAGTCCTGGCTCTGCGAATGGACCCCCTCTTGCCAGGTCTAATTGGTCCTGAACAATCCGGGTTTGTTAAGGGCCGTCTTTCCTCAGACAACTCGCGAGTCTTTCTTAATATTATTAGCAGAGCTTCGCAGTTAGATCTCCCCTTCGCAGCTATCTCCTTAGATGCGGAAAAAGCTTTTGACAGGATTGGGTGGGATTTTATGCTTCAAGCTCTCCGTTGGTTTGTCATTTCTTCTAAATGTATTTCTCTTATCTCTTTACTCTACTCTAACCCCCAAGCTTCCATTTTTGTTAATGGGATAGCTTCAGAATACTTCTCCCTACACAGAGGTGTGCGTCAAGGCTGTCCACTTTCCCCTCTTTTATTTGTTTTGGCTTTAGAACCCTTTCTTACTAAGATCCGTCAGGATGATAAAATATCTGGGTTTCATTTTGGTTCCAATCAAGTTAAACTTTCGGTTTATGCGAATGATATCCTCTTTTATTGCTCCGATCCCCTTTCATTTTTATCTCCATTTCTGCAGCAAGTCTCCTCCTTTTCTGCTGTCTCTGGTTATCGCCTAAATGTTGATAAATGTGAAGTCCTTCCTTTGAATCCTCTATGTCAACAACATCATTTCGCTCAATCTGGCTTCTCTTGGCAGTCATCCAAAATTAAATATCTGGGTGTTTTGTTTGCGCCTAGTCTATCTGACACTCTCAAGTTGAATTTCGCTTATATCACTAAAAAGATGGAAACGGCCATTACACGTTGGTACCCACTCTTTTTATCCTGGTGGGGTCGACTTAAATCTATAAAGATGATGCTCTCTCCCCTCCTTCTCTATACCCTTTCTATGCTCCCACTGCGTATTCCGGTTTCTTCTTTCAAAAAAATCGACTCTCTGCTTTTAAAATTCCTTTGGCATGGCAAGTGTCCTAGGATAGCCATTGCTACTCTTCGAAAAGATAAAGCTCAAGCTGGTGTACGCTTTCCTGATTTTAGAGAATATCATTGCGCTTTTTCTATGAAACAAACAACCCAATGGCTTTTGAATGAACCTCCCTTTTATCCTCCCTTATGGTTGACTATGGAATCTTCCTTTATTTCTCCCTTCACTTTCCGTGAACTTATGTCCTTCACGTCTTACCCCGCTCGGCTTCACAACCCTATTATATCTCATTGTCCTGCTCTTCTTCATCCCTTTTTATCTTCATCCTACCCTTCACTTCTTTCTTTCCATGAACAACCTATCTGGTTTAACTCTCATCTTAAAATTCGCAATCATACTATTTATTGGAAGGTCTGGCACTCTCGAGGAATCCGCTGGATCTCTCAATTGCTTTCTCACAATGTACCTCTGTCCTTCTCGGAACTTCAGTCCTCTTTTCAGTTACCCCCAGTGCCTGTTCACAATATAACTTGCTTTTACCTGTTCTCAACTCTTATCTCCACTCATTGCCGATATCCAATGATATACCTCTCGATCGTAATGCCACTTCCTCCTTACAAGAATCTACCACCTCTGCTTCTTCTCTTTATAATTCCTTCCGTCACACAGTTGATCGAGCGAAATCTAAACTTGAGATTGCTTGGGAGTCTGATCTTTCTCAAGACTGGTCCGTTCTTCTTTGGGATAAGATCTGGACCAAACTCCATAGGGCCTCTAGAGCTGCTAATACTACACAAACTTTATACTTTATTAATAACAGAGTTTTGTTTACCCCACTTTCCCTGTCCCGTTTTTCATCGAAGACACCCCCTACCTGTTGGTCTTGCCCCTTTTCCCCAGCAGACCTAAAACACATGCTTTTTGATTGTCCACATATATCCAAGTTCTGGTCTTCAGTATGGGCCCAAAAGATTTTCCATTTTCAGGTCCCCTTCTCCCCTGCTCTTGTTTTTCTAGGTTCTATTTCACCTGACCTTCCTCAATCTCCTAGCCATTACCAACTCCTTGACCTCTTAATAGCTGTTGCTTTACACACTATTACGTCTCACTGGAAACAGGCTGCGAACGTGTCTTATCATTCTTGGTGGAATGCAGTTTGTTTTAATCACCGGCTAGACACCAATTTTTTATCTCCCGTTTCCCTGGCCATTAAACGGGACCTTATATGGCTTCCTTTGGTAAATTATCTTTCCTCCACCGCTCCAGCGTGCTCCTCCATGGATCCTGATGTTGTTGAGGTCCGCAAGCCACCATGAATTTTGTTTACCTTTTTGCTTAAATTTTATTCCCATTATTATCATATAGTGCATTTGTATTTCTTATATACTTTTTGCTCATGTCATTTCATGCTCATTTTACTTGCCTTTTATGAGATTTTATTGTAGTAGCTATTGTAATTTTTCCCCCTTTATGAGATGTTATTGTAATAGCAAATGTGATTTTCCTTAAGTTGTAAATTATTGTCATATGCTTCTTCCTGTTTCTTCTTTTTTCCCTTTTCCTTCCCCCCTCCCCCTTTCCCTTTTATCTTCAATAAAATCAAACTTAAAAAAAAGAAAAAGAGTGATCTTAAAAATAAGGCACTTTCTCATGATAGACGCTGGCTTTGATCCTGATGCTGAGTGTGATCGTGTCGAGGTCTAACCTCCTCATTTTCTGTCCTCTTGTTCAGGCACACCCACAAACCATTTTATAAAACATTTTGTTTTAACTGAGCATTTCACATCAAAGGTGATCTTGAGCAGTTTGACGTTACACCCGGTGATTATGCAGTAAGGGTGATGGTGTCCTAATTTGTTTTTTTTATATAATGACGGCAAAGCCCAGGTCAACATCTCTAAAAAAAAGTACTATGGAACATTTGATGATATCAGGTGGAGTTTGAGATCTATTGTCACGGTATTTACTGTATGGCCCCTTTAAAGTTTATTTATTTTTAATCAGGGCTATCAAGGAAAAGAGCTAAATTTGCACATATTTTATATTGCAGTGAAGCAAGGCTTTAATTAAATCTGTGAAAACACAATGTGTGCATTTAATGCCAGTATTACAGTCAAAGTCTCTGTTGTCTGAAGATGTCAGACTGTGCATAAAGCCTTTTGTTGGTGCTCCCTTGATTTGGAACGAAGAGAATCAGGGGTGGAACCTACTCTGTTTTATGCCCCTTCCATATGAAATTCTTTTCTGAAGCCGGAATAGTTTTCCATTGTCTACCTTCCAATGTATCAGCCTGTGGGATGTTTAGGGAACATCTGAATGCTATAAAATTTCCCTGCCATTTCTTTTTCATTTTTCCAATGCTGAGGAGGCCTGGTCCACCCTATAAAAATAATTTTAAAAATCCTATGGTCTCCTGATCTTTCTCTCCTCACTGTCCCTCCAATGTGCTGGATTTATCCAACCTATGCTTAACTTACACATTTTGGGCTTCATTTATGAGGCTGTGCGTCACTTTTACGCCGCCGCTGCATCACTTTTTGTGACTCACAAGTGGCGTAAAAAATGTGCCTTGTTACGCCATATTTACAAAGTGACGCATCTAGGTAGATACGTCACTTTGTAAACCCTTGCGCCACATTATACCTGCACCAGGTATAATGTATTCAAGGGTGGCGTATTGACGCAAGAAAGGGTTGTAGAAGTGACGCAGTGAAATCTATGAGATTTCACTGCTTCACTTCTAGGACGCAAATGCGTCAATTTCTTACGCCTGCCTCACAGCAGGCGTAAGACTGACGCAGACCCTTTCACATGGGGCTTGCCCCATGTGAAAGGACACATTGCTGGAGTTGCGTCACTTTTGTGACACACTCCAGCAATGCGTCACTTTTGTGCCATACAGATACGTCAGAAATACTGACGTATCTGTAACTCCTTGCGACATGATGCTTCGTATTATAAATATGATGCATTAATCATGTCGCAAGGAGGGCGCACTGAGAAGTGACGCATCGCTGCTTTCACACAGCGATGCATCACTTCTCATAAATGAGGCCCCTTGTGCGGAGCTTATGCAAGGTGTGCGTGCCTCTTTCAGAGACCCAGATTACTTGATTTATTCAGTTGGTCTTCGCTTGACCACCACATTCTTACCTGTACTCGACTCACCCTCCCTGTATTTGCCTTACCAATCCTTGATTACATCATACAAGCGGTGCTTGACTCTTCCAATCTGCAGTGACCAATCATACTTGATTTACTCAACCTGCCTTAACTGACCCATCTGTCCTCACCTCACTCACCTAGTTTTCAACGGACCCAGCCAGTCTAGGGCTCATCTGCTGTATGCTTGCTTTGGCTAACCCGTTTATGACTTGGTAACCCCGGTACAACACCTAGGTTGGACTTTTCATTCTCTCTGACTAAGGTTGGCTCCACTCACCCTATTGCGTTAATCTCACCCATTTATTTAAGACCTTCATCACTCGTGTTACCACTCTAGTTCTCTATAACCACTTCCCTTACCCGGTGCTCACATCGGGTACATCGAGCGCCCATTGAAGGAGCTGTGGATGGCTTTGATTGACCACAGTGGGTGAGTGGGTGCTGTTTAGTAGATGAGGACTGAGACTGGTTTAATTTGTATTGTGGTGAAGCCCGGATTGAAAATGCTCCCTTTCGTGTGGGGGAGGCAGAGAGAAAATAAATGTAAAATAGCAAGAGTGAAGCTGTACCCTAAAGAATGGAGGCCAAAAGGTCTATCATTATCAGAGTTCTTACTCAAGTTGCCCATTGTATCTGTTGTGCACAATGAGAGAATCCATACGACCTGTATGTTTCATATTTGCATAGCAATCTTCATTGATATGAAATTACAAAAATAATGTATCCTTTTGCACGTGGGAGGAAAAATAGGTCCTCTGCACTTGGCAGAAATATTTCTGTATTGTCATGTGCAATTGGGCACCAAGAAAATGTCGCTCGCATTAAATGCTTGCCTCCTGGTCCCACCCCAACTTCCACCCCATTCACTGCTCAAATTGCTGAGTACCTGCTGCACTTATTGTTTACCCCATTTAAAGCACTGTCTCTTCTTCGGGAGAGTTAAGGTTAGAATGTTTGTTTTTGTTCCTATTCCTTGCTTTTTGCTGTATTCTCTTTTGTTTCCGGTTAAAAAAAGATATCTCTTTCAAAAGTAAATACGTGTGACTCACAGTCATGCTATTGCATTTGGAAGTGGTTTAGCCCATAGGTTACACACACAACTTTGGGAGGCACAATGGCGCTGTTCCACTCTGGCACTGTGTGCTTGTGTTTGATACACAGAGGAGCCCGATCTCCCCTGTGTGTAGCCTCTTTCACTCCTAACTCTCCTGTGTGTGTCACTCCTCTGAAGGATGGCATCCCCCGGGTACTCCCCCCCCCCCCAGCGAGTATGCCCTCGCTCTCCTGCATCTCAATGTCCAAGGTCAGAACCTCCTTAAAGATGTGACGCAGCGTCGTTCTGCGTGCCTTGATCACTCACTGACGTCCATTTTCAGACATTCAGCTCCTTTCAAATGCTAATGTGCACTTACTAACACTGCGATGCTGCTTCCTTGCCCCTATAAAATGTTTCTTTTAGGCATGGATGTCTCCACCCAACAAGACCGGTATGGAGAATGTGTAAACAGGGCCCTGTGTACATTAATGCTCGGTGGCTGCAGCAGGAAGCAGGCGCGCGCGTTGCTAGGAGAAAGCAGTGCGGGCCTGAACCTGGTGGGGGCTTCTTGGGGGTAGGGCTGGGATGAATCCACAAAGCCGCGTAACGCAGAACGACTCCCCAAGGTGATGAGGGGGCCTCATATCCCACAGATATGTACTGGCCTTGTGTTGAATGGGGAGGTGGAGCTGAGGGCTCGGTGGGGCCCGCATGGGATTAGGGCTCCTGTGCCGCATGAGCTTCAGGGGGCCAGCGCTAAGATATTGGGACAATAGTCTCTCTGCCTTTTATAAGCACGTGAAGTGGCAATAAAGACATTTCTCGATACGAACAGCGTGGGGTCGTCTCCACTGCATAGAGCTTAACTGTTCCGCTCGCTCTCCCATCCCCTCCACACACCACCAGGGGTTACGGTGTCCAATCACCGCGCTTTTATTTTCGGAAGCCATGTACATGCATGCGAATGCGAACATATCGAGAAATGTGTTTCTCTCGTCCATGCCCTCCGCCCTTTTGCACCCATGATTCAGCCCCCACCCCCTCTCTCCCTCTCTCTCTGTTCTTTCTTCCTTTCTTTTTTCTCTCTTTATCCCATGTTCTCCTTCTCACTCTTCCACTTTTTTCTTTACAGCCGCTCTCATTGATATCGTTTTTTGTAACACCGGCCCTCTCCCTCCCTTTGTATTTTTCTATCTCGACTCTCTCTCTCTCTCTCTCTTGCACACACACCCACACACACTCTTTTTCAGTAGAGTGTGCCTGCTCTATTAATTTCTCGACTTAGTTTTCATACGTCCTCCTTCTGTCACTTCTTTCTTTCCCGCTCCTCCGACCCTTCTCATTCCCTTAAACTCAGACCCTCTTTCGCTCCATCCTTCTCTCTCTTTTGTATCTCTCCCCTCTCTCTTATTCTGTTTTTCAGTCTCTCCGACTGACTCTTTCGCAGTCTTTACCTTTCCCGGGGCTGTCCTTAGGCATGTGCAAGCTGTGCACCTGCACAGGGCCGCCAAACCACGCCTCCACGCCAATATTTATCCTTAATATAATAATCCTCTGAGGATGGATATATATTTGCGTGGCGGCCCCTGGCAGGGATTTGGCGGCCACCGGCTCTGTTCCACTTCCAAACACCCTGACCCCCCCCTCTTCACTGGCCTCCGCGCCTGCATTCCTAAGAGCCCCCCTACCTACGCTCCCTGCCCAGGGCCGCCATGAGCCTAGAGCCACCCCTGACCTTTCGTTTCCTCGTTGCTCTCTCTCTGACTTTCTTTCTCTCTGTATCTCTCTACAGTCCTCTTAATTGTATCCTCTGCACCCCCACCTTCCCACCTCTTCCCCACCCCTTTCTTTCCCCGTTTCTCTGTTCCCCACCTCCACTGATGGCACTGGAAGATTGCCATTAATTCCTGGCACTCCTTCTCGAGGTGTTCCTGTAGGCAGCAGCGCAGCCTGAGAAGGAAACTCACGTCTGACCGTCACCAAGCTGAGATGTGTGCACACTACAACTTCTAGGCAGCAATTTCTGTGCACAACACCATCATGATGTAGTATCTGTGCACACAGCCGTGATATCTGAGCCAGACTATCACACAGCCCTTGTCACACTCACATGGGCACCAGCCCCTCCCTGGCATTGGGATCTGGGCACGCTGCCTCTGCCAGGATGTGAAATCTGTAAATGTGTCCCTATCAGGCTGTGAGATTTATATACACACACCCGCCAGATTCTGCGAATTGTGCCTGACCGTGAATAGTGTGCACACAGCCCCATGCCCACCTATGCGTTGAGATCTGTTCCTGACCGTGTGATGTGTGCACAGAGCCCCAGAAATGTGCTGATTTCTGTGCCTTACCGTTAGTAGTGTGCACACAGCCCCAGCAATGCTCTGAGATCTGTGCCTGACCGTAAGTAGTGTGCACAAAGCCCCACCTGTACGCTGAGAACTGTGCCTGGCTGTGAGATGTGTGCACACAGCACTAGCCATGTGTTCAGATCGATGCCTGACTCTGAGACCTGTGTATTCAGCCCCAGCAATGCTCTGAGATCTGTGCCTAACACTGTGATGTGTGCACAGAGCCCCAGGAATGTGCTGATTTCTGTGCCTGACCATGAGATGTGTGCACACAGCCCTAGTAATGCGCTGAGGTCAGTGCCTGGTTGTGAGGCCCTTGCATGCAGCCCCTGCCAGGTGCTGCCAGTCGGTAGATTCCTATGTACCTAAAAGTGACACTACCTACAGAAGGAGGAGGGGCAGTAGGATGAGAGAGTCTGTAATGCTCGGATTGTGGTAATTAAAGCAGTGTCATAGCCAGTGTGTCATGACCCCATTGCATGAAAGGCTGTGGACCCCCTCTGGTCGCTGTTTGAGCTGTGAAGTACAGCAAATTTCATGGTTCCGTGGGCCTTTGGAGCACCTGGGGCCCGGGTCCTGGTGCCGGTGAACCTACTGCACAAATTAAAGCTCCACTCCCCTTCGTCACGGGGGTAATTCCCTCACGGCACTGGGGGGCGCGGCACCGCATGCTTGTGACAGCCCAGCTCATCATGAGACACAGTGGAGCTGTCAGCCTAACTTAGGACCAAGTGTATGGCCTGCCTGAAGCCTTTTAAGAAAATAGTGCCTTGAGGCTGCAATTAAAACCTATGGAGTAACAATACATGTAACAGGGAGTGTCCTCATGGGAGGTTACAAGAAGAGACATGGCGATACTTAGGAGGGACAACTAAGCCTATTGACAAATGAAAAGCCACCATTTACAAAGGACAGGGACAGGAGCCAATTAAAAAGATGGGTGGATAGTAGGCAGAGTTTTATGCCCATATCCTGAACACTAATAAGTCAACTAGATATACCTGGAGTCCCTTTGATTTAGTTTTTAAGAAACCACACTGTATGCTTTTGGCGGTTTGGGTTATTTATTTTAACCATCAATTTATATTTTCTTTTTCAGCAAAGCAGTTTTTAAGGGATGATCTCTTTTTTTTTGAGAAGCACACAATACAATCTGCAAAAGGCCAACATCATTTGGACCTGTAGCCCAAAGTGTATCAGGAAGCGAACGCAATTCCAGTGGAAGGCAATCTTTAGACAAATACATCGGAGAAATCACTCTCTTACCCAAAGTAAGATGTACTCCTGAAGGAGAACAATGTAATGTTGCATACAATCTTTTCAGCAAGTCCAAACACAACAGATTCTCACCACAACCAGTCGTTAAAATAAGTGGAGCTTCCAATTCACAAGGACCAATAGAAAGGGACAAAGGACTAGAAACCGGATTACGAACTGGGGCGCCTGAAAATCCTACTGAAACATTGGTCAAGCCAGACAAAGGTGCGCCAGGAAGTTTAGAGTGCATAATAGAACTCTTCGTCGCACCAGTATCCAAAAGAAAAGGTTCTACCACAGCTGATGTAATCACTTCAACATAAGGTCCACTCTGGTCTACTGGAACTGACACTATTCCCTCACTTTGTCCATGGCTGTCCTAGCTGTCATTATAACTAACATTCTCACCTTCAACACAGTAATCCTCAACATAATACTGGGCAGGCTGACCAGTCGGAATATTCTGTCTGTCAAAATAATTCGCAGAATTCTGAGGAGAAAAGGAACGCTCATTCTGGGGAAACACACCATGTCCCCTACCCCTAGGACCTCGCTGGAAACCACCACGACCTCTATGACCAGATACACTATTCGCACGCTGTAACAAAGCCGGACAACTATTCTTGAAATGACCTTCCTCTCTGCAGTAAGCACACTGATTAGGTCCTGGAAAGAATCGCGGAACATAAGGCTCGGGCTTCTGTAACAATCTCTGAAACTGTAGAGGTTGCTGAAACTGAGGCTGATTTCGACGAGGCGGATAAGCTTGCTGCAAAAGGACTTTCGTCTTTAGGTCTTTAGTTTTCTTCTCCGCTTTATCCTTCTCATCTTATCCCTATTCTTGTAATATTGTGCAGTAGCCAATATCTGGGCAGCCCATGAACTCTCAGAATCCTTTAGCTTATTGGAAAGCTCGGGAAGCAAATTAAAGACAAATTTGTCCACAAACAACCTTTGATCACCTTCCGTACTCATATCCTGACCACTATGATTGATCGATAAACGTCTCCTCAAACCTAGTGAAGAAATCAGACTTACTCTCGTCTTTCTTTTGTTTGCATGCTGCTAACTTATCCCAATTCACTCGTAAAGGAGGCATCATAGTTTTCATCAAATTAATAATTCAACCCGGTAAATCTGCAACTAAAGGTTCAGGTTTGGCACCTCCTACCTGCCGACCATCCGCAGCAGTAATATTCGCCCATGTATCTCCTAACTCTGGCGCATGATCCTCATGACGGATCTTCGCCCACAAGGGTTGAGGAACTACATTACCCATCAACATATCTATGTCAGTTAAATTCATAATACACGCATCAACTGTCTGGGACAACTCCTTATAATAAGCAGCAGAATTCTTACGGGGGTCAGGTAAGGTCTGCTTAAGAGCCAAGACCTCTGCTCTCTTCCAGAGAACATGTACCCACACTCGCTGAAAATGAGCCTGTGCAGCTGCAATACCCAAATTGACATTAGCCTGAACTGCTTATCTCCATACAGGAGGAACCTCTCTCATAGGATACTGCTTCACTTTCCTCCTAATAGAGGAATCAGGTTTGTGCAATGTCTGAGACGGAAGCCTAGCTCTGAAAGCAAGTATCGTCTCTACAGCATCTGTAACATCAGATTCCACTAGCGTCCCTTTAGCAAATTCTGACTGAATATCGAGCACATCCTGCGGAATTGGACCCAACTTATTATCTTCCCATTCCTGACGCAGAAAAGTACACATTACATCGAAAACATACCTTTGCTTAGGCGGATCCCACTGAAAGAAAACATCCATAACCGCTGGCAAATCACACCTGGAAGCATTTAAAACCCATCTACAAGCCAACAAATCCAACACTGTCCGTTCCTCAGAACTAGGAAGCTGACTACAACTCTGCTTACGTTCCGAAACAGGGGTCATATTCAATGACCCAAACAATGGAGACAAAAGATTAGCAACAGTCTCAGTCATTCGTTTTCGAGCAGAAGGAGAGGAAGCAGACATAAGAACAGAAGAATAAATATTCTGAGACAGAAGAGGTGTAGGGACAAGAACAGTAGGAGTCGAAGATGCAGAAATAGAAGGCAAAGGAGTTTAAGGCAAAGCTGATAGCAAAGCTTGCGACCCTAGAGGGGGTTGCTCAGTCGGAGGGAGAACCATCTGTGCAGCAACGGGTGGCTGAACAACAGCAGGGGGCTGAACAACAAAGGGTGGAACAATCGGGCGTAATGGAGGCGCAGTAGCACCCTGCACATAAGAGGGTGGCAATCTCAGTAAATGAGAGATTAAAGGATCTTTTTCAGGATCTTCAATCACTTTCGGAGGAGAAGGCGGCAAGGCCGGATAACATTTATCGATGGCCATGCAACTTTGTCTATCTGAAACTTCACTCGCACGCTCTTCTCCATCTTCTCTAAACTGCCTAGCAGCTTGTAGTACTGACATATTTTTATCTTTCCTATCTCTTTTTGCTTGCTTAATTTCTCGCTATTTGGCTTCCTTTCGCCAAAGGCGGAAAGAGTCAAACATTGCCGGCCGGGATTTCTTCCTAAATAGCGCAACTTCCAGATTATCTAAAATATTTAATTCGAAACTACCATGTTAGGGCCATCGTAAAACACCATCTTTCCTTGTATAGCGGACCCACACTTTGTTATAAGTAATAGGACCCACTCCGTGTTTTGAATAGAGCTCATAAGTCGGTGTTCCAACCGGAGGTATCGGACATGAATCCTCCAATCGGGAATCCCAGTTGCAACCACAACTAAACCATTTCCTAATTTTGCTAAGACCAGGCATCTTATAGCTCACTAATCTAGCTTCAAACTTCAAGGGGTTATCAACTATCGATATACTCGTAAATATACGAGCCCCTCTGCTTCGATTTTTGCAAAAATCAAATCAAAACCAAGAACCAAAACAAAGTCGTGGGAGCGACCCACTTATACTTAACCAAAGTATCTGTCACGCCACCAGAAGACCGTCTATCGTCTCGCTCTACAAAGAATCAATCGAGGGTCCAAGACAGGGTGACAGTCAGGGCAGCAATCCTTCGTAGCCGTCGGAAAGAGGGATGCCTCGCAGAAAACACCTTCGGTCCACGTCGACATGCAAGGGTCGATGAAGTGAGGGCCTTCCTCCAGAATTTCCTCACGTGGCTCCTCACGATCCTCGGGCTTGGACCGGTACCGCTGAAGTCGCCCCACGTTGGGTGCCAACTGAAGAACCGGGTTTTCAGAACCCAGCGGCGTCAGGGACACGCCCGAAGTCTTCGAGTTCCCCTGTCCTGGCAAACATAGACACGGAATACTTCTAGGTGGCGTCAGAGATCACATTTATTAGCTGCAGCTAGTAACAGTAAACCAAGCAATACAACACGGTGTACAACTCAGGAGACTGCTCAACTTTCATAGAGCAAGACATCACTTTTTATCCCCAATTTACTTCATTACAAATGCACACCCACTGCGACAAAATCTGACGAATGAAATACATTTGCACACACGTTATTACATTCCAAAAGCTCACTTTACATCGTACCAACCCACAAGTTAATTATTAAGACTGTCCCAAATTCGATTACCACAAGCCGGACAAACGCATAATTGAAAGCACTACCCATGTAATGAAAAGTCGTAAAGAAAGAAACAATTCAGATGCTGAGTAGGATAAGATATGTGCAAGAAATAAAAGTTAACGATATCCTGAACATTGATTGGCAATTTCAGACAACGATAAGTTAGAGAAATTGGCTTTGTAAAAGGGTCAGTTTCAGGTGACGGGGTCAGCATCTTGCAGTTCACTCGCAAGTCGGAAAAGGCCTAGTTAATGCGTACATGAACAACGAAGCCCATGCAACTTTGTTCGTTCGGTTACCTCCACGGCCTACGTGAGGGCAACACAAAATGGCGTCGCGAACAATGCAAACAAAATGGAGTCCGGTCCCGAAAACCACGGAACCTCAAGGCCAATTAAATATGAAGTGTGGGCACCAGTCATTCATGTTGTAGTAGACTTTTTCCCTCCCTACATAATGTAGGTCTGATAGGTAACTTGGAATATCTTGGCTGCACAACTTGTTGAGCATAATGTCCCCGTCTATGTTACACACTCCAAATGGGGGGGTGCTTCATGCATTCTTATCGAGGGAGTAAGTAGACCCCAGCACTAGTGCTTACTAAACTTTATAAGGTCGTGCAGCAGGCCTCATCCCTTAAAGTGTAGCCATGATGCACCCACAAAAGCTATAATTGCTGGTAGCAACGGTGATAAAGGGCATACAGTGGGTATCAGCTTGAGGGCAAATGAGTGTTCAACCCCTTTTGGCGTCACCCCAGCCCCTAGCCCAGCAAATATTGAGAGCGTCTCAAGTAAGCCCTGCAGGTGGTGTTCAGCTGGCTTCTTAGATGAGTGGTCATTCATATAGTCAAACACAAAAATGCGGGGATCAGTAAGGGACACAAAGTTTGGGATGGGGCAGATGGAACAAACAGCTGTGGGCTTTTGTACTTCTTGGCGGGGTTACCTGGTACATGCAGCTCCCTTCTTTCATGATTAAAGGAATGAAGAAAGGGAGGGATCAAAGGGAAAATGATGAAGTAATGAGGTAGGGGTACAAGGGAGAGAGGCCTATGTAGTTATAGGGACAAGGGGGATGGGAAGACAGAGGTAAGAGGAAAAGGTGAAGAGCTAGAGGGCAAGAAGTCAAGGGTCACAGCAAAGATAAATGGTTTGAGGGGATGGATGTGAGGAGACGGGTGGAAAGAGAGGGCGGCAAGGGGCATTGTGTAAGGTGAAAAGGCTGATGTGGAAAGAGAGGAGAGGGCAACAAAAAGAGATATAAAGAGCAAATGATGGAAAAGACAAGGAATTTGGTGCAGACAGGTGGCTTTGGGTAGAGAGTGAATGTAGCCCAAGAAGGCAATTAGTGGAAAAAGGGTAATGGAGGTGGAGAAAGGGAGACAGGCGAAGAGGTAGAGGTGGTGACAATCTATGGTCACAGAGCAGTGGCGTATGAAGAGCCCCACTGGCAGCTTAAGTGGGGACTGCCTCCTGGCCCGATGGTCTGCTGAACTCAGTGGTCAAAGAGGGGAAAAAACTAGTGGGAACTGTGAGTGGAGAATCAGAGGGCAGGAATAACCAGAGGATTGGATCAGTGGTCGGAGTCAGAGGTGTGGGCAGAATGCACAAAACATCCCAGTTTTTAGTATTTGTTTGTCCTTTCACTGTCCAGTTACAGCTTATGTTATTTAATTCAACCAATGGATACACATGATTATTTAAGGCTTAATATAAGTTATTGACATTGAAATACTTTCACATAGTGGGATATGTTTCCAGTCACAATATTCCCCAAATACGCTTAAAAGTGGAAACACAGGCCATTGTCTACGAGCCATGGAGTTTCTGTCATCAGCACTTCTCTCTTTTTCCACAAAAGCAGTTCAAACATGAATAGCAAAATATCCTAGTTTTGCAAATGTTTTCTATATAATTATGGCTCTGCCATATTTTCGACATAATACAAGATCTGCTGCATAGTCTTACATTATTAGCTAATAAATTGTTTGTAGCTCAAACAGATCAAAAGTTACAAAAAATGTGACTTGTGTTGCTGTGGGATGGACAGCCATGCAAAGGTTGATTGATCACCATTCTCACTGCTGCATTTATATGTTACACTGGTACTAAAGAGGCAAAATCTTTGCAGAGTCTTTTAGTATGTGTAAAAATGTCAAAATAATAAGGTATCAGAAAATATATTGCATTACCCTGCAGCCTTTTTCTTGCTGCATAATTTAGTCAACACTGTGGAATAATTTTGGCCCCCATTGCTGCATAATTCCAGTGGCCCCAGAGCAGGCACACATGTTAAAAGTGCTTGTGCATGCAGCAGAGAGACTGTGAAGTTTGCGAACTTAGTTTGGTGTATATGCAAATCCTGCATTGCCGATCCCTGGTGAGTTGCAGCTACTACTGAAACAAGGCCAATTGAGGTACCAAAGGGTGAGGCAGACTGGCCTTTAGTGCTGGTGGCGTCCTGTGCATTAATGTTTATTGGTGCCAGCCAATGACCACCTCCGCTATGGACTCCCTTACTACCACCCTTTAACAGTGCCCCTCAAGTCTCTATAACCATACTCTCTTTCAGATGCATTTAATTTGATTTACAGCGCCACTCCTACCAGTGCACAGTGTCAGAGCACTTTACATCACACACGTTACACAGAGCCAATCAATCATATGTGTGCAAATCACTATCTAGGAATTGTTACATAAGACAAAGGACTACAAGGCGTAGGAGTCAAATGACGACCATACTAGTAAGCAGCATAGTTTTATAGTGATTGCTCTGGAAAAACACAAACTTTGAACTTAGAATTTAATACTATGGTTAGGGGTTCTCTTTATGTGAAGCAAACAAGGACCCCCTGATACGGATTAATTTCCTGGGTCAGGGCAAAGAGCAACTGTGAGTAAATTACCCAGGCAAATTTTAAGACCAACTAGCACATGAAAGGTAACTCAAAACATATTAAAAAATGAAAATACACTATTGCATGTACATATAAGAATACAAATTTAATAACATGATATTCATTAAAACTGATACATAATTATACATAAAGGATAAAAAGGTTTATAGCATTTAAACATATGCATATTTTCAATCATGTAAATAGTTCATTGGTATAAAAGATTAGACGGTTTCCTGTTTTTTGTCACAGTAGGGGTTCTCTTTAATAATCAGAATGGATTTCGATCCAAATGAACACTTTTTGCAACATTAGGATAATGAAAGCCTGGGGAAAAACATAACGCCTTAATTTATACCTTGCAGTTTGCATGTAGCTCCTAGAGGACACTTAAAAGCTCACTGTTCTATGTTAGGATTTTGACTTATAAAACTGCAAGTAACAAAAGGACCTCCCTGATAAAAGCAGTAACCCACTGACCTGCATGGTACATGTTCAGTGATCTGCATGGTACATGTTATTTGCAGTCAGCACATTGGTAGCAGATATGAATGAAGCGGTTCATAGACTAACCGCGTGGCTTAAATGTATGTATGTATGTATTTTATTGCTTATTGAGCGCATCTGTCACCCAAAGGGTATCCTGGCGCTGAGACCTAACCATGCATCTAATAAAAACTACATTACTCTGGGAAACAAGTAAGTTTTAAGATCCTTTTTAAAAGTAAGCAGATCAGGGCAACTCCTTAATGCTAGGGGGAGAGTATTCCACAGCGTGGCAGCCGTAAAACTGAAAGCGCGACCGCCCATTCTCATTCTATTGATTTTAGGGACTTTTACCAGGAACGCCGAAGATGATCTTAGAGGTCTAGCTGCCTGATACCAGAGAAAAAGAGTCTGAAGAGGTATTGGTCCCAGTCCATGCAGGGCCCTAAAAACAAGACAGAGAGCTTTAAACGCAATTCTCTGCTGGACTGGGAGCCAATGCAAATCGGCCAAAGCTGCCGATGAAGAGGCGGATCGCGGTCGAGACAAGGCCAGTTTAGCGGCCATATTCTGTATCCTTTGGAGCTTTAGGACCAGAATCTTCGGGGCACCCAGAAGTAGTGCGTTGCAGTAGTCAATCCTACTGAGAATGGAACTACGCACTACCTCAACTCTGGAGCCCCGTGGGAGAAGTGGCAACATTTTCCGTAGAGCACGGAGCAAACCCATACACGTTGCTGCTGTTTTGTTTACGGAGGCATCAAGCTGCAAATTGGGTTCGAATATAACTCCCAGGTTGCGAGCTGACTCTGCCGCTTCCACCGAGCCCGGGATGGACACTGGCCAGAAATCGGCCGGTAGTGTACGGGGAGTTCGGTCCAAGGAGCAGTGGAGTACCTCTGTTTTTGACCCATTGAATTGCAACGCATTGGCTCGCAACCATGCTGCTGTGGCTGCCATACAACGGTGAAAGGCATCCCTTGAGATGGACTCTGAACCCTCAAATGAAAAAATCAACTGAGTGTCATCGGCATAGTTGACAACAGATATGCCGAATGACTTTATCAGTGCTATCAAGGGACGGAGATATATATTAAATAGGATCGGACTAATTGCCGATACTTGAGGGACTCCCTGTTTCACCTGCCTAGTGGCTGATCGAAATGGTGGTAACGCCACGGCTTGTTGACGGTTATCCAAATAGGAAGTGAGCCAATCTAGGGCCAGACCGCTCACTCCTGCACTCCGAAGACGGCCAAGTAGTACTTCATGGTCCACCGTGTCGAACGCGGCCGACATGTCAAGTAGCACCAAGAATGCAGACTTGCCCTTGTCGACTCGCGTTCTCAGATCATCCAACACGGTGACCAAGGCCGTCTCGGTGCCGTGCGCTGGCCTGAAGGCGAATTGTGCAACATCCAGACAGAGATTTGTTTCCAGGAAGTTGGATAAGGCTCTTGTGACCCATCTCTCCAGAATTTTTATCGTAAATGGTAATAGCGAAATTGGCCTGTAATTAGCCGAACAGAGAGGGTCCAGAGAAGCCTTTTTCAACAAAGGTGTTACAATAGCCAACTTCCAGCTGTCTGGGACTAACGCTGTGGTCAATGATTGACAGCAGATGGAATGCAGCGGAGGGAAAAGCTCATCTTGAAAGGCCTTCCAGATCTTATGAGGCATTGGATCCAGCGGTGACCCTGATGATACACTGCTTGCCAAGATAACAAATTCCTCTAACGAGGGAACGGGAAAGCTGGACAGCTGAGGCAAATCTTTCTTGTCAGGTGCCCAATTGGAACCCAAGTTGTCAAGAGGGTCCAAAAAAGAGACTGCAGATGTTACAGATTGTTCAGTATTTTTGAGTCCAGTCAGGATGATCCTGATTTTCTCCTCAAATGCAAGGGCCAGCGAGTCGCACAATGCCTGCGAGGCCGGGATAGTAGATGCCATGCAAGGCGGGTCAGACAAAGTCTTAACCAGTCTGAACAGGGTCTGAGATTTGTTAGAGGCCTTCGCCAGAGTGTCTTCCAGAAACTTAGCTTTTGCGATTCTTAGCTGGGCCTTGTATTCGTGCAGGGCTGCTTTACGCCTTATCCCGCTCCCTATATCCTCTCCTCCATGTGCGCTCCGCCTGTTTACAGCGAAGTTTGAAGTGCCCCAGCCCTTCACTGAACCAGGCATTTAGGCCTCTGGGCCTGTCTCTCACCTTACGCAAAGGGGCCAGGTCATCAAGAGATGATACAATATGCCGGCAGAGGGAAGCATAGCTCTTATCCACATTCTCCTCCATCTGAAAGGTTCCCGGTAGCAGTGTGGGTCGAATCGGCTCCCTAAGGAGACGACTCCATTGTCGATTCAACTTCCTGCCAGTCGGTTTATTGGGTCTCCATGGGACAGGCATAAGGAGGGACAAAACAATCAGGGAATGATCGGTCCAACCCTGGGCCTCGACCCTATCTACCACAACCAAGTTCTTATCAGCAAATACCAAGTCTAGTATGTGTCCCCTGTCATGGGTGGGTACCTGGATCAGTTGAGCAAGTTGGATATTGCTACATGCTTGGCACAGTTCTCGAAAGGCCGAGTCATGGGGGCCAGAGGGCCACAGGTTGAGATCACCCAGTACTAGAAAATTGGTATGCGAGTTGGAAAGGTCGTAGATCAGATCAATCAGAGATTGAAGGGCTGTCGTGGGCAGAGAGGGCGGTCTGTAGCATAAAAGACCTGCTACTAAAGTACCTCCTTGAGCCACGATGGAAAAGCCCTTAAGCTCAAACCCTGCTACCTCCGTAATCACCAATTCGGTCAAGGAGATAGAATCTCTAAAAATGTAGCCTACCCCACCACCCCTACCTGAGGTACGAGGAGTGTGCCTTATCAAATAGCCTGGCGGGCAAGCCCAGCCCAGTTCCATGCCACAGTCCTTTGTGGCCCACGTTTCAGTCACAAATAGTATATCTAGCTGTGACGATTCAATTAATAGAGCAGTCTCAGCGTGATGCTTTATCAAAGAACGTGCATTCAACAAGCCGCAAGACAATGTCTTGTGCAGGATACAAGTGGACTCGGGCTCTAAGTCCTCAGTGGGAACAGGGCGGGGATCAGCAGGGTATGGAGAGGCAGGTGCGATAGATGCTGTAGCCCCCAAAAAGATTCTCATTTCCAGAAGAAAAAAGCCTTCTGAACAACTGAGAGCTCAACAACAAAAATGACTGAAAGAAAGTAGAGGGAAAGCTATGATCATGCCCAAAAAATCGAACATGCACAAAAACTGTCAGATTACAAGAGACTGATCATTGAGGAAAAAAGTAAATATTTCACATCAAAAATTTTGGAAGCTAAGAATTCCAGTAGGTAATTGTTCGCTACAGTAAAAAACTAGCCAGTCTTCCAGCCAAATCTAAGACAGCTAGTACCCTGGAATTTTGCAATACTCTGGGTCAGTTTTTCATAAACAAAGTTGAGACAGTATATAAAACTTTCATAGATGGCAATCACTCACCCCCAAGACATCTAAGCCACGGCCAGATATTCACACAACTGGCACTGGGTTCTTCTTTTCTGCTCCCTTGTGGGAACAGATCGTCCAAGTGGTGAAGGCAACCAAATCAGGAGCCCCGTCTCACTTATGTCCTCCTAAAGTCTTCCATCTGTTCCCTGAAATACTCAGTGAGCAAATAAATGTAGTGTGCACGGACATTATACAGTCAGGCAGGTTTCCTGATGCATGGAAGGAAGCCTCAATCTTGCCTCTGTTAAAAACCCCAACCTGGCCCCCTAGGAACCTAGCAGTTACTGGACAATTTCTAGAATCCCATTTCTGTCTAAGGTATTGGAGAAATTGCTTAACACACAGATTACATCTTTCATCTCCGCAGGAGAACTCCTGGACCATTCTCAATATGGCTTCAGAGAGGGCCATGGAACTGAGACTGCTCTGATCATGGCAACAGAGGATCTCAGAAGATCACTGGATTCAGGAGGGAAGGCTGCCTTGATTTTGCTAGATCTATCGGCGGCCTTCGACACTGTCAACCACGAAATTTCAATCGGCAGATTTGCAGAGCTGGGTTTTCAGGACTCCACTCTTAATCTATTGTCATCCTATCTAACTAGCAGACTTTTTTCAGTAGAACTGGGAAGCTCTGCATCCAAATCGTTCAAACTGCCGTGTGGTGCGCCACAGGGTTCTTCTCTGAGCCCCACACTTTTTAATATTTATGTGGCTCTGCTGGCCTAGATCATTAGGCAGTGCGGTTTTTCGGTAGTCTCCTATGCTGACAACACCCAGGTGGTTGTATCAGTATCAAATAGTGTGTAGGAGATAGACGATCGTTTTAAGAACTGCATGTCTCAGGTAAACACCTTGATCGCCTAAAATCGAACGGCGATAAAACGGAGGTCCTGCTGCTAGGCCCCGACCCCTCCTTCTGGTTGCCGAGATGGTGGCCGGTCAACTTGGGAGACTGCCCAACGCCAGTCACCAAGTTTAAGAACCTAGTTGTGATCTTTGATGACAGACTGACATTTGACGGTCAAATTAACAAGATTTCCTCCACCTTCTGGGGTATTTTAAAGATGATCAGAAAGATCCGTGCTTTCATACCCGCAAATGCATTAAAGAGACTTGTGACAACATTGGCTCTTCCGAGACTGGACTATGGCAATACCCTTTATGTGGGGATACAATCCCAGTATCTACTAAAACTGCAGTGACTGCAGAATGCTGTCGCCAGATTGATACTGGACATCCCCAAATATGAATCAATTTCCCATAGACTGAGAGCCTTCCACTGGCTCCCAGTGGAAAAAAGAATACAATTCAAATCCCAGTGTCTTGCTTATAAAGCACTTCAAGGGAAAGGACCAATATATCTGAGATCTCACTTGAAATTATATGTACCAGCCAAAAATCATAGAACATCTCAGTCAAAACTGCTACAAATACCCAAGTATTAGCAGGTTCGCTGGGGAGGTAGAAGCTTCCTACTGGGGACAGCAAAAACCTGGAACCACCTGCCAATATCGATAAAAAGCAGTACCACACTCATTTCCTGCAGAAAACTACTGAAAACATGGCTATTTTCCAACTGATCTTGCTGGAATCTTATATGAGCATCCCTCGGTCCCGCCTTCTCATACGTCCTGCCAAATTCAGGGCCAAGACGCGTGCTAAAAATAGACAAGTCAAATAAAAAAATTAACCCTCAGAGCTACCTTTCCAGGAGTCAAGCATTCCACTAGACAAAACTCTGATCTCTCTCTAGGAAGAACTTTAATCACTGGAGTTATCATGAAATATTTTTTGTTGTTGAAAATTGCTGGAGGCCAGGAAGGAGGCAGCAAGTATTTTTAAAACCATAATATACTTGCAAACCATATGCCCCCAAACAGAAATCAGCACCCGGTGCAGTCACACAGTTCACACCACCCTAATCTGCTCAAGGGTCCTGTGACCTCAGTGACAGAATCACATTGACAGAGTCACTGTTGCTGTAGGGTGTGCTGCTTCATAGACCTGCCCGCAAGACTGGAGGTGAACTTCAGTATGGATTGTAGTAGACAGGCCTTCAAGGTTAACCCACTCTTGCCACCACTAAGGTCCACCTGCTGGTTCTAAGACAACAGGGCTTCTAAGGTCTTGTGTCACCTTCTAAGGTCTAGTACGGGAAGGTGCTCCCTCAAGAGAGAGGTCTGGGGAACTGGTCATGAAGGCTGAACCTGGTTCCCCAGTTCCAAATTCGGCAGCTCTGACCATAGTGCCACATCCTCTCCCCCACTGAACACCATACTGCCCCACTTAGAAAAACTCACACTGCATTTAGTTACAACCCAATTGTGCCCCCACTAAAAACACCTGGACGCAACTCAATATTCAAATTATGCACAACAGTAATATGTTGCCTGAAAAAAAGAAGTAACAACCTGCTAAAAGCAAACACTTATAGAGAATGCAGGATTAAGTAAAGCATGTGATATGTAAGCAGGAACAACATGGTTACCTTAACGCTTTTACACTCACTATTCAGAAATCAGTGAGTGCTTTTGCCTGCAAAGTTAAGGACATGACTACAGGGCCCAAAAAGGACCCGTTTCAATGTCCATTGCTTATATCTTTACAAAAACATAAGCAGTATGGTTTTAAAAAGACCACACCCATAAACACAGAGCCGTAGTACACATTTTGTTTTCCAATCCATCCATCAACTAGGTATTACAGTACCTCCAGGAATGGTGCACTTCCCCACCCAGGGAAAACAGTGTTGTTCAAAGAAAGAGGAGAAATCAAAAGAAGCCCTTGACTGGAAAACTCTGTAAAGTGGCGCAAATGTGTTTAGGTGTGAATAAAATCAGTCTGGCCACTTTGCAGCCACTTTGTCTTGCTCTACTTAGTTATGTATTAATTTTTCATATTTTGAACCTTTTATTTCTCTCCCTCCCGGGTCTTCACTTTGGAATTGAAAAATGTCAGAAAAAGATCACATTTCCAGCAAAAGTGTTTTTCTTTTTTGGATCCTTTGCACAGGGGAACAAATATATGAAAGAAGGAAAAGAGAAGGATGAGAACCATTTCTTCAAGTCACGGTTTTCATTAAGTAAGGAGGAGCTAGACAAAAAGAGAGGGAATAAGAAGAAGAAAGAAGGGGTGGCACAGCAGAAGTGGACAATGTCCTTGTCTCCTCTGGGCAGGAAGGAAGAGACCAGCCACGGACGGTAGTGGGAGTACCTGCCGGGAGGTGACGTGGGGAGGGGAAGGGGCAGGGTGGGGGGTAGTAATGTACTCCTCGCTGCTGCTGCTCGCCTGCCTGCCTACCTGCTGCTCTGCCGCTCGCTCGCCTGCCTGAGGTCTCAGCTGCTGCCTGGCCGCTCCCTGATCGCCGAGACCTCTGCTCACCTCCCCCACGCCGATGCCCTCCGCTTCTTCCTCGGGCTCGCCTTCTGCCCGCAGCTTGCCGCCTCTGCCCCCGCTCCTCACCGGCCCGGTCACCTCCGCGATTCCCGCCGCTGACCCGTAGCTCCGCCTCCCCTGCTTTCCCATTGGCCCTCCCGCCTCCCGGCCGACCCTCCCTCACGGCCCCTACTTATGACGCCCCCTCAGCGACCGCGCAGCGGACGCGCGCAGCGGGAGCGCCGATTGAGCGCCGAAGGTGCGCCAAAGGTAAGCCCGTCTGCGCCCGTCCGCGCCTGGACTGCGCCCAGTGCCAGGACCCCTGGCCCCCACCGTCGGAAGCCGACCCGACGAATCTACGACACCACCGAACTCATCGCACTCAACACTGGCAGGACCCCGGGTTGCTACCGAGCCACACCGAGACGCACCCACGGACCCTTCAGCTGCCACTCCTGCAAGTTCACCTGCAACCGGACCCAAGCCACACCAGCACCCACCAAGTCGAACACCAGCAGCACCCACCTGAAGTGCATCCTGCTCAACACCCACTCCGTCCACAGACACGCCGTCGAGCTCTGGAACCTGCTCGACACCACAGCCCCAGACGTCGCCTTCCTCACGGAAACCTGGATGAACGCCTCCTCAGCGCCCGACATCGCCATCGCCATCCCGGACGGCTACAAGATCATCCGGAGGGACCGCGTCAACCAGACAGGAGGAGGCATCGCCATCATCCACAGGAACACCATCCGCATCACGACCAACACCGACGACACCCTCGCACCCGCCGAACACCTGCACTTCCAGATCCACATCAACCCCAAGACAACCCTCAGAGGCACCCTCATCTACAGACCCCCGGGACCACGCACACAATTCAGCGAAGACATCGCCGACTTCATCAGCCCACACGCACTCCTCTCCGCTGACTACATCCTCCTCGGGGACCTCAACTTCCACCTGGAGAACAACAACGACCGCAACACCACCACCCTGCTGGACAACCTCACCAACCTCGGACTCAAGCAACTGGTAACCACCCCCACCCACTACGCCGGACACACACTCGACCCCGTCTTCTCATCCAGCAAGGACATCGCCTTCAGCCACGCCACGGGACTCCACTGGACGGACCACAGCTGCGTCCACTTCAGCTTCAAAAGGACCACGCTCCACCATCACCAACAACAGGTCCCCCGCAGAAGCTGGAACAAGATCACAGCCTACCAGCTCGCGTCTTCCCTGAGCAAGAAGCCTCCCACCAGCACAACGAACCCCAGCCAAGCCGCCACCAACCTCACGAAATGGATCAGCGACTGCGCAGACGACCTCGCCCCTCTGAAGACCCCACCGAGCAGACCCGGCAGCAAGAAAGCCCCATGGTTTAACGACGAACTCAAGAGCTCCAAGAAGAACTGCAGAGCACTCGAGAAAACCTGGCGCAGAGACCCAACACCGGACAACATGACTGCCCTCAAGCTCGCCACCCGAAAACACCACCAACTGATCCACGCCACCAAGAAAACCGCATTCAAGGAACGACTGGACAACAACGCGCACAACAGCAAGGAACTCTTCAACATCGTGAAAGAGCTCTCCAACGCCAACGCCGGAAACAACGACATCACCCCGTCGCAAGACCTCTGCAACTCCCTTGCCTCCTACTTCCACAACAAGATCGCGGACATCCACAACAGCTTCAGCACTCAACCGACGCACGCCACGACTGAACCACCGCCCCCCACCACCACCCTCCGCGCCTGGACTCCGATCAGCACCGAAGACACCATCCGCACGATGAACTCCATCCACTCCGGATCTCCGACAGACCCCTGCCCTCACCACGTCTTCAACAAGGCAGACACTGTCATCGCACCCCACCTGCGGGACATCATCAACACCTCCTTCGACACAGCCACCTTCCCGGAGAGCTGGAAGCACGCCGAACTCAGCGCTCTACTCAAGAAACCATCAGCCGACCCCACCGACCTCAAGAACTACCGCCCCATCTCGCTGCTCCCGTTCCCGGCTAAAGTCATGGAGAAGACTGTCAACAAGCAACTGGCCGCCTTCCTTGAGACGAACGGCTCCCTCGACCTCTCGCAGTCTGGCTTCCGGGCCAACCACAGCACCGAGACCGCCCTGATCACAGCTACCGATGACATCCGAGCCCTGCTCGACAACGGAGAAACGGCGGCCCTCATCCTCCTGGACCTCTCCGCGGCCTTCGACACCGTCTGCCACCGTACCCTAGTACAGCGCCTCAGCAACGTCGGAATCCAGGAGAAGGCACTGGAGTGGATCATCTCCTTCCTCGCCGGAAGGACACAGAGAGTCCGCCTCCCCCCGTTCAGATCGGAGGCCACCGAAGTCATCTGCGGCGTTCCTCAAGGCTCCTCGCTCAGCCCAACACTCTTCAACGTCTACATGAGCCCCCTCGCAGCCATCGCACGCCAGCACAACCTCAACATCATCACCTACGCCGACGACACCCAGCTGATCCTCTCCCTCACCAACGACCCCACCACCGCCAGAGCCAACCTGCACGAAGGGATGACAGACGTAGCCAAATGGATGACGAACAGCCGCCTGAAACTGAACTCAGACAAGACGGAAGTCCTCATCCTAGGATCCTCACCCTCCGCCTGGGACGACTCCTGGTGGCCCCCCGCCCTGGGCAGCGCACCCAAACCAACAGACCACGCACGCAACCTGGGCTTCATCCTGGACTCCTCCCTCTCCATGACCAGACAAGTCAACGCCGTCTCCTCGTCGTGCTTCAACATCCTGCGCATGCTACGCAAGATCTTCCGATGGATCCCCTCTGAGACCAGGAAGACGGTCACCCAGGCCCTCGTCACCAGCCGTCTGGACTACGGCAACTCCCTCTACGCCGGAACCACCGCCAAACTCCAGAAGAGACTCCAGCGGATCCAGAACACCTCAGCACGACTCATCCTGGACATCCCCCGCCGCAGCCACATCTCCGGACACCTGAGAGACCTGCACTGGCTCCCGGTCAACAAGAGAATCACCTTCCGGCTCCTCACCCACGCACACAAAGCCCTACACAACCAAGGCCCAGGATACCTCAACAGCCGCCTCAACTTCTACGCTCCCAAACGCCAGCTTCGATCAACCAGCCACGCCCTCGCCGCCGTCCCCCGCATCCGAAGAGCCACCACAGGAGGAAGGTCCTTTTCCTACCTGGCCGCCAAGACTTGGAACTCCCTTCCGACCCGCCTCCGCCTGACCCAGGACCACCTCGCCTTCAGGAAGCAGCTCAAGACCTGGCTGTTCAAGCAGTAGCGGACCCCCCCCCCCCAGCGCCTTGAGACCCTCCGGGTGAGTAGCGCGCTATATAAATGCTTTGATTGATTGAATGTATGGATTAGGGTCCTTAACAGGTAAATAAACATATAAATAAGTAAAACAAATTGTGTTGTGTGCACTGCATCACCAAATGCGATGCAGTGCGCGCAACGAAATTCGTTTTATTTATTTATATGTTTACTTACCTCTTAAGGTCCATAATCCATACATTACTACCCCCCATCCTGCCCCTTCCCCTCCCCACATCACCTCCCGGCAGGTACTCCCACTACCGGTCGTGGCTGAAAGAGACAGAGTCCTTTTCCTTCTCTGCCTGCCCCCCATCCCAAACGGCCACGAACGCTGAGCCTTCTCTATAGGCCACGGCTATTTCTGCAGTCCTGGGATGCATGTTTAAAATGAAAAAGTAGGCGAACGGAAACTAATGAATAAAAGAAGTAGGGGTACGCTGTGCCCTGCTGATCCTGCCCAATTTGACCACTGGCTGAACTCTGTCCCACTTAACCTTATTAATTGTTTATGGCCCACTTTTGGCAGGTCTTCAGAGAAAGTGCTAATAAGTAACACACTGTGGAATAGGTTGAAAGAGGTTGTAGGTCCAGCCTGGCATGCAAAGTGAGGGAAATGAAAAAACAGAAATAGTGAAGAGAGAAAATCCTAGAAAGAGGGGATGACAGAATACGTAAGAATGAGAGAAAAAAGATAGGTAGATAGAAAGGTCAAACAAGGAACGGGAGAAGGAAGGGAGGGTGAAAGGGAGGAAACAGTTAAAGTGAAAAAAGGGGGAGGTGAAAGAATGCATGCATTGATGTAAAAGTGAAAGTATTGATAGATGAAAGTATTAAAGAATGGATACAATAGCAGAAGGCCTGACGTGAATGTATGAATAGATTTAAGAATAAACCGTTGGAGAAGAGTGAAAGGATGGATTGGTGAAAGGATGGATGTAAGAATACATGAATATATGAATGGGTAGGTGAAAGGATAGACAGGTGAACAGTAGCGGCTTGAGGAGGGAGTGCTGCGGGACTGTGGGGCAGGGTGGGGGAGGAGCAGCGAGGGGGGTAGTAAAGTACGGAATACAGCTGAGCGGAGGTAAGTAAACAAATAAATAAATAAAATGAATTTCTTTGCGTGCGCTGCATTGCATTTGGCAATGCAGCGCGCACAATGAAATTTGTTATATTTATTTATTTGTTTACTTACCTCTGTTTGGCCATATGCTGTAGTTTACTACCCCCACCCTGCTCCTCCCCTGCCCCGCCTCACCGCCCGCAGCACTCCCTCCCTCCACGAGCCGCTACTGCAGGTGTAGGGAAGTTCATAGGACTGGTTGAATAAATGGAAGGGTGAATGGATAGATGGGTGGAAGAAGGATAAAGCGATGAAAGGAAGTAGTCCAAGAAGTGATTAGAGGTATGTTCATGGGCGTAGCTTCAGGGGAGGTGTTTGGGGTGCTACACCCCCCTAATAAATGCACTTTGTGATAAATAGTTGGTTTCAGGTGCTTTAATTCGGGTATGGTGCAGTGTCTGCCAGATTTCACCAGAATCTTTACACACCCTCAGACAAAAACGCACACACTCTCCCCGTCGCTCTGTTTGGAAAGACTTCAAAATGTTGGTTATTTCACAAATTAAGGTGTGTTCTCTCACTTAGTACTCCTACCAATCCACATTCCTCTCCTTTTGCTGGCCCTCAAGCCCGTCCTGTGCACCCTGCTCATCGTATAATGTATTTTAACATCCTATGCCAGCGTAATTGTAGGGAAATCTGAAGCTCACACCTCCCCTCCCCAATCTTACTGACCAAGCTACGCCCCTGGAATTGTTTCAAGTGGGGGGCGGTGGCTTTAATTTTCTGGCTACTCCTTTGACAGGGGATGAGGTGCTGTGAATCCGGTGAGGAGTGATTTGGGGCTAACTGAGATGAGGGAGACACATAGGGTGCAGAGCATGGGCCTGGAGGTGGAATGCAGGCAAGCAGGGGAGAAAGAACAGAGCAGGGAGGGATCTTAAGAGGCAGGGGGGATGAATGGTGGAAATGGCGGGAGGGAGGTAAGACTAAGAGACGGTCAGGAAAATGCCAGAGTACGTGGTAGAGTGCAGAAGGCAATAAAGGAAGAGCGGGTAAGGAGGCAGAAAACTGCATGACATCATTCAGAGGGGCAGAGGACCGGCAGGGGAAGAAAGAGAAGTGAGGTGGGGAGCACTGAGGAATCTTAGGAGGCAGGGGCTGAGATGCTAAGTACAGGGTGAGGAAAGAGCTGAAACCAGCAAGCAGGGGTTGGGCAGGAGATAAAGAAGGGGCAGTTATGGGGTGCAGGAAAGCATGGCTCTGGGGGTGGGGCACAGGGAGGGAGGGGGCATACAGAGAGCATGGATGGGTTCAAGAGGCAGGGGCAGGCAGGCGGTGGAGAAAGAGCCGGGGGTGGTGAAGCAGGGAGTGACGTGAAGAGGCAGAGCGAGTTAAACAGGAGGGGTGGGGGCGCCGGTGGGGATAATGATGGCTCCTATAAGCAGTTATTAGCAGCCCCAGAGCACGCGCGCGCTTCATTCTCTGACAAGTGCCTGGAATGTTCCCTCATATAAAGTGCTTCCCAGGCAGAGCACCGCACGTGGGCGTCGAGCTGTCGCTATGCAGCCAAAAAACGCACCTCCCAGAATATGCAAAAGCGAATGTTTTTTGGCATCAAGAGTGTCAGTGGAGACGCCGAACGCTCCTTCCAGCGCTCTCTCTTCTGTTCTTGCTTCTACCCTCTCCTCTCTCCTTTGTTTTTGTGCTATGCTACTCTCTGCTCTCTCCTCTCTCAAGAGAGCATACATATCTGCTCTGCCTTTACAGTATGTACAGCTCCCTCCTCGGTCTCTCTCCGAGCCTCTGCTCACAATTATTTCGGAATAACAGTCCTTCTGTGTCCATTGCCTGCCCCGAGAAGGCATCTCTACTCACTTCCTGACAGGTGATGTCACCCTTGTCTGCCCACATCTCCCTGGACTCCCCTCTCACTGTGGGATCTCTCTGCCATGTCCTCTTTCAGTGCAGGTGTTTTACCGCTCCCTTCACTGCAAATATTTGCATCCATGCCTCTTTCAAGTGAAACCCTCTCTGAACGCCCTACTCTCTCCGTGAAAACGCCGCTCTCTCTTTACAATCACCCATTCAACCCACCCATATCCTGTCAGTCTAACTTCCCTTTCTGAGCACTCCACTCACAGCCTCAAGAAGTCACTGTTAAATGTTCTCTCTTTGCAATATTCACTCTGTTCTCAAAGCCTTTTAGAGGTTAATTCTCTTCCTGCTCCCCCATTGTAAGCATGTCTCTATTTACTGCAAACGTTATCTTCCTAAATCTTCCCGGTTTATCTCTTAGCTTTTATTTATGTAAACTTTCTCTTCTTAAAACCCTCTCTATGATGCCCTTCTTTATGTTCACTAAACATTTCTCTGTTTACCTTCTTCTTTTCTCTTTTTAAAATCTTCTTAATGGAAAAAAAAATGTTCGTTCAGTTCGTTGTAAACTCATCTCCATTTACAAACCTCTTTCCTCTTCTTGAAATCCTCTTGAGGGTAAACGTCTTTATGTTCCCTCAGTTCAGTAAACATTTCTGTTGATGGTACAGTCCTTTTTGTGCGCTCAATCCAAAGTAAACATTTTCAAAGATTGTTCTACTCTAACCTCTCCTTCAAATCCCGTGGATTGTAAACTTATTTATATTTACTCAGTTCAGTGTAAACATTGCTCTGTTTCCTCTCCTCTGCCCTCTTCTTAGAATCCTCTTGATGGCCCGCTTCTTTTTGTTCTCTCAGCTCAATGTAAACATTTCAAAATGTATTCTCCTTTATCCTCTCCTTCAACTCCTGTTGATAGCAAACTTCTTTATATTTACTGAATTATATGTACACTTTTCTTTGTTTACCCTCCTTTGTTCTCGTCTTAAAATCCTTTTGACTGTACACTTAATTTGGCCCGCTCAGTTCAATATAAACATTTGCCTGTTTCCTTTTCTTGAACTCCTCTTGATGGAACATTTCTTTACGTTCCCTAAGTTTTTTGTAAACATATCTCTGTTTACTCACCCTTTTCCTCTTTTTAAGCCACTCTTGCTGGCAAGCACCAATCTCAGGGGCATATTTACAATAGAAGTGACGGAGCGTTGCATTAGCCTGGTTGGCTTAACGCGTGCTCCGCCACTTCTGAAACGCAGGGCTGCACTATATTTACAACAATATGGTGCAGCGCTGCGTTTCCCCCTATGCTGGAGCTAATTTAGCTGCCTAGCACCAACACAGGCAACCTTGCACCATAGTCCATGGGTGTCTGGGTTGCGGGGGAAGATTGTTTATGTGCAGGAAGGGTGTTTTGTAACTTCTATGTGTGCTGCTTAATGCAGCACAGAAAATAGCTGCAAAACATCTTTTTTTATAATAATTGTTTATGTGGAGGAAGGGACACCTTCCTGCAAATAAACAATCAATGGTCTTTTGCTGTTTCCATGTGTGCTGCACAACGCAGCACATGTGGAAACCGCAAAAGCAAAGAGAAATAAAAAATTTCTCCTCGTTGTGCCAGGGTTGGACCAGGTTTTCCCTGGTCTTAATTTTGGCGCTGGCCCATATTTAGCCAGCCTTGTAAATATATGGGACAGCATCAAAATCAATGGGTGTTGCGGTGGAACACTTATAGCAACACCCATTGCCCTCCCCTTTCACGCTAAGTTTACTGTGAAAGGGTGCCTTATTTACAAGGCGGCGTTAAGCCTTGTTAAGTGGCTTAATGCTACCTTGTGAATATAAAGTGGCTTAACGCCGCCTTGTGAATAAGGCGAAGCCCCTATCGCCACCACAACATTGAGAAAAGTGACATTGTTGTGGCGATAGGGGCTTGTAAATATGCCCCACAGTTTGCTGTAAGCATCTTTTCATTTACTTTCTTCTTCTTAACCCCTTTTAATGGTGCATTTCTTTATATTTGTGAAAAACATTCATGTGTTTACTCTCTTCATCCCTCTTGTTAAACTCTTCGTAAACCATCTACTTAAGGTCAATCCACTAACCTGGTAAATTGCCCATTCTCTGTGTTTCCTTTCCCTTTGTAGATAGCCCCCTCTGTTCACTCCTAGCAAAGTGCACTACACTTACTTTCTTATAAATTCTCTGTTATCTTCCATTTCACTGTAAATGTTTCTTTTTCTTCTTCATTCTCATAGACTACTATCTCTACTCCTTTCTAGTTCATAGTAGAACTCTCCCTCTGCTCACAACTCTCAGTGCAGTCCACCCTTTCACTGCTTAATCCTCCTTGCTGTTCACTTCTGTTTTCTGATAAACGTTTCTCTTTCTTCTTAATTCTCACAGAACAGCCTTGCAAATAATTTCCTATTTCATAGCAGACCTCTCTCTCTGTTCGCTTATCTCTCAGTGTAAACCATAGATGAACTTGGCACCTAACGAAGCTACAAGAACACCAATCAGGTCAATTCCCCCAAGGGTCAAAGGACAAGGCTAGATCTCGCATTTTATGCCTCTAATTTTATCACTCAGCTCCACCTCTCCTAGCTTTGAGAGGCACCAGGCAATCAGTAAATCTCACAGTTTCCCAAGAGGTTGGTCCCCTTTGCTCTGCTTCTCACTTTCTTTTGCAACCTCCTCTAAAATTATCCTTGAATATTTAAGTTCTCTTATCTACCTACAGAGGAACTGTAGCCAATTTAGAGAAAAGATTTAGAAGGAAGAAGGATGAAAGTAAACCAATACTTGCAAAACTATGCTTCATTTTGGTGGCTCCATAATCCCGTGATCTGCTAAACTCACTCCTAAGGAAATAGTTTTAGCAAAAAGCGACCAACTTTTCTCGCAGCTGAAAGAATGAATGCAGGCAGAGAAGCAAATCAAAAATCAATAATGGTCCAGTGATAACTAGGAAAATAAGTCAATTACCTTATATTCTCTAGAATTATCCCCTTCCTGCTGTTGCAAAGAGGGTCGTTGGTTCGAATTCCTGGAATCTCTTCATTTGCTATACTCCTTTACTCAGCAGGTATAAGCTTTGGCCTTGCTTTTGCATAGTGTCCCTTTACCCTCCATCTCGAGGGGTTGACCTCAGGGGTCTCCTAACAGTGATCGCTTTAAGGTTAAAATCCAGCCACCACAAAATCCTCAAATGATCCATCTAATGAATTCATCCAATTATGCTGTGCCAGGACATCCTGTCTTTGTCCATAAAAGTAAACCGGTTGGATGTCCTTTAGATGTTTTCCACCAGGTGTTACAATGAGGTAAGGTCATTTGTTTCCCCTTCACCCAACATACTCATTCCTGCAGAGCTGGTGGAATTTGGTTCCAAACTAGGTGGCCAATTGGGAAGCATCTCTGATCTGCGATCGTGCAGGGAGTGGAAGCGTACGTGGAGTCTGTGTGCCACACTTACTGCCCAAATAGATAGAAGTGTACACATGGGATCTCACAGGTCTCTCAATCAGAATGCCAGCACCTTGTCCATCAGAAGCATGATAGAGGAGATGCAGCTAATAGAAACTGGCAACTACAATTAAGGAAAGGGCGACTCAACGCTAAACACAAAGGTGCACATCACGTGTATTCAGACACTCAGCCTGGGGAAATGCCTAGTGGTGTACAAACGTACACAATATACACCTTAGATCGCTGGGACAAGTGACACCGGTCATTGATGAGCCAGCTGGTAGAACAAGTACTTAAATGTGGAGGTGATGTCGGTCCCTGTACCTGGCGACTTACCTGCACTATGTGTGCGCATGTTTGAGCCCCTGCATTTGTGTGTATGTTGTATAAACACACTCCGATCACTTGTGAGTATAACCTCTCCATCTACTCACTCCTCTCATATGGAGCCATCTTGTATGATCACTCTTCTCTAGGTAAATTTCTCTCTGCTTCTGTCTCTCAGTGTGTAAACATTCCCCTCTGACCACGCCTAGATGTAAACATTCATGTCTGATCAATCTTGTATGTATCAAGCATCTCCTGATTCCTGTGTGGAAACCACTCCACGTTCTCCCCACTCACTGCGAATGTATCCCATGTCAGTCAGTAAACACCTAAGTCTGCTTACTCATCAGATATAGAAGCATTACCTCGCAGGCGGCTTCCTTACGTGGGACCTTGGTGATCAGTGCCGCCCGATGGGGATTACCAATGGTAATGCTGTTAGAAAATTTACATTTTAGGGGGAGGCATGGGGTGCTGCAGAAGCCCCCAAAACCTGCTCCCACCATGAATGGGAGGTGCTGCAGGGCAGTGAGGAGGGTGCAGCTGGCAGGGCGCCAGGGTGGTCTGACGTATTGCGCCGTGGCCTCGAGGTTGACCGTTTTCCTGCCTGCGCCCTACAGTTGCCTCCCAGGAGATGCCTACTGCCGGATGACTCTAACCAGCATAGGTGTTCTTGGCCACTGATTTGTAGGCAACAAGGGGTGGTGATGGACAGAGTCTCTGAATTAAGCAGAATACTCTCACCCAGTCAAGAGATCAGGGCTAGATCCAACACCGTTTTTTAGCTCATTGCACCATCCCAGTTTCAGAACCTGGCTGTATGCAAATTAGTCTGTCCCTGGCCCAGTGCATCATGGGAACAGGGCAGACCAGACTACAAAAGCCAATTCTTACACTGGGAAGGAAACAAGCTTCCGGGGACCGGTTTCTGGCATTTCAGCCGTCTTCGGCCCGGCTTGCTTGAATCCTGATGGTGCAATGAGCAAGGGACTCACATCTGAGTATACCCTTCCACGCTTAGGGTGGACAAAATTATTTACAACAAGGGGTGGTGATGGGCAGAGTCTCTGAATTAAGCAGAATACTCTCACCCAGTCAAGAGATCAGGGCTAGATCCAACACCGTTTTTTAGCTCATTGCACCATCCCAGTTTCAGAACCTGGCTGTATGCAAATTAGTCTGTCCCTGGCCCAGTGCATCATGGGAACAGGGCAGACCAGACTACAAAAGCCAATTCTTACACTGGGAAGGAAACAAGCTTCCGGGGACCGGTTTCTGGCATTTCAGCCGTCTTCGGCCCGGCTTGCTTGAATCCTGATGGTGCAATGAGCAAGGGACTCACATCTGAGTATACCCTTCCACGCTTAGGGTGGACAAAATTATTTACAACAAGGGGTGGTGATGGACAGAGTCTCTGAATTAGGCAGAATACTCTCACCCAGTCAAGAGATCAGGGCTAGATCCAACACCGTTTTTTAGCTCATTGCACCATCCCAGTTTCAGAACCTGGCTGTATGCAAATTAGTCTGTCCCTGGCCCAGTGCATCATGGGAACAGGGCAGACCAGACTACAAAAGCCAATTATTACACTGGGAAGGAAACAAGCTTCCGGGGACCGGTTTCTGGCATTTCAGCCGTCTTCGGCCCGGCTTGCTTGAATCCTGATGGTGCAATGAGCAAGGGACTCACATCTGAGTATACCCTTCCACGCTTAGGGTGGACAAAATTATTTACAACAAGGGGTGGTGATGGACAGAGTCTCTGAATTAAGCAGAATACTCTCACCCAGTCAAGAGATCAGGGCTAGATCCAACACCGTTTTTTAGCTCATTGCACCATCCCAGTTTCAGAACCTGGCTGTATGCAAATTAGTCTGTCCCTGGCCCAGTGCATCATGGGAACAGAGCAGACCAGACTACAAAAGCCAATTCTTACACTGGGAAGGAAACAAGCTTCCGGGGACCGGTTTCTGGCATTTCAGCCGTCTTCGGCCCGGCTTGCTTGAATCCTGATGGTGCAATGAGCAAGGGACACTCAGACATGAGTCCCTTGCTCACTGCTCCATCAGGATTCAAGCAAGCCGGGCCGACGAGGCTGAAATGCCAGAAACCGGTCCCCGGTAGCTTGTATCCTTTCTGGTGAAGAATTGGCTTGGTAGTTTGGTCTGCCCTGTACCCATGATGCACTGGGCCAGGGACAGACTAATTTGCATATAGCCAGGTTCTGAGCTGGGATGGGGCAGTGAGCTAAATAACGGTGATGGATCAAGCCCTGATCTTTGGACTGGGTAAGAGTGGTCTGCTTAATCCAGACACTCTGTTCATCACCACCCCCTTTTCTGAATCGTTTTTGGCCACTATAGGTGTGGCAGGGTATACTCAGACATGAGTCCCTTGCTCACTGCTCCATCAGGATTCAAGCAAGCCGGGCCGACGAGGCTGAAATGCCAGAAACCGGTCCCCGGTAGCTTGTATCCTTTCTGGTGAAGAATTGGCTTGGTAGTTTGGTCTGCCCTGTACCCATGATGCACTGGGCCAGGGACAGACTAATTTGCATATAGCCAGGTTCTGAGCTGGGATGGGGCAGTGAGCTAAATAACGGTGATGGATCAAGCCCTGATCTTTGGACTGGGTAAGAGTGGTCTGTTCATCACCACCCCCTTTTCTGAATCACTGATTTGTAGGAGCAGAGGTCATGTTTAACCAGAGTGAACTCCGAAGATAGGCAAGGGCAGCTGTTCTCCTAATGTATTGCCCAGCATTGGATGGCTCAGCTGGATCGACTATGCCATCCGATGGAGAAGATGGCTGTAGCAGGGAAAGTTTGCTGCCTATGCTTATCATTTCTCATACAGGGGTAATGAATTTGCACTCCTTGAATGGACAGACTTATTTAATCTGCTTATATTTGAGATTCCTGGTTGCCAAAAAGGTTCTCAGCGTTAGCTATTGCCTTGTCATATGCTATACCACGTAAGGGCTATATTACAGGTTCTTCATCTATGGGTCTCTATGAGTCTGCCAGGTGCCTGAGCAGACACAAGATAAGGTGGAGTGACACTTCTCCCTTGAAGAGCATTACTCGTGCCTGCATGATGGGTGGTCATTTTTAGGTCTCGCTGAAGCCATCCCATTAGGAATGCTTTGGCGAGATTAAAGGAAGGGCTTTCAAAAGTGCACCCAAAGTGCGGATCGGGTACAGTGCATATGAGCACAACCATGCGCATTGTGCACAGCTTCCATTTGCCACCAGACACTTCGTGCGCGCTCTCCATGCTCCGCCTCTGCTGCCAAACGCATTCACCTCACCAGGCTGCACACCCCCTCACCCCCCATATGCTCGCTCGCCTATGTCCCTCCCACCCTTCTTTTGATCTCTGCAACGAGTTCTCACAGGCTCCTCTCCGCCCCCTTCATTTAATGGCCCTCCCCCAGCACAGAGCGCGCATCGCTTGTTTTTTTGTTCTTGCAAGTTCTTCACACAAAGATCTTAAAAAACCCATGGCTTTGCCACTGTATTGTCAGTTTTCATTTACTGTATTAGCTGTATTAGCCTCGACTTCCACCCCGTTTACAGGGTTTGACAGGTTCAGGTAATATTTAGTGCCCTCATTATAAACTTCTATTTTGTGTTTCATTTTTTTTAAACAATTGTTAAAGAGATTAAGCCAAAATGAAGTTCCATCTGTTGTACAAGTTATATTATCGTGCATATTGTGTAGTAGTGTATCCGGGTCAGTACATTATGAATTTCAGTGCATCTGTTAGTAAATATTAACCCTGGGCGTAGCACTTCGCTACGCCCACGGAGTGAGCGTGGTGTTGCCTACTTCGCCATTTGCGAAGTAGGCGTAGCAGGCAACACTACGCCCACTCCGTGGGCGTAGCGAAGTTGCCCGCCACCCGCCTCCCTCCTACCCTCCCTAAATACTTAAATAATTATTTTAAAAACAATAAACACCACTTACCTTGTCGGCTGCGTCTCCGGGGCTCCCTCTGGTAACCGCGCTGCCATCATGGATAGTAATGCGCGTAATTCGTGAGAAATGCGCATGCGCGGGCGGCCGCGCATGCGCATTACTATCCATGACTTTAACCGTACTCTATAGTACTGCCCTGTGCTGTCTCTAGCCCTTTAACCGTACTCTATGGTACTGCCCTTTGCTGTCTCTACCCCTTTAACCGTACTGTATAGTACTGCCCTGTGCTGTCTTTGGCCCTTTAACCGTACTCTATGGTACTGCCCTGTGCTGTCTTTGGCCCTTTAACCGTACTCTATAGTACTGCCCTGTGCTGTCTCTAACCCTTTAAGGGTACTCTATAGTACTGCCCTGTGCTGTCTCTAGCCCTTTAACCGTACTGTATAGTACTGCCCTGTGCTGTCTCTAGCCCTTTAACCGTACTCTATAGTACTGCCCTGTGCTGTCTCTAGCCCTTTAACCGTACTCTATAGTACTGCCCTGTGCTGTCTCTAGCCCTTTAACCGTACTGTATAGTACTGCCCTGTGCTGTCTCTAGCCCTTTAAGGGTACTCTGTTTTACTGCCCTGTGCTGTCTCTAGCCCTTTAACCGTACTCTATAGTACTGCCCTGTGCTGTCTCTAGCCCTTTAACCATACTACCCTGGGTAAGCGTTAAGATGCAGCTTGCACCAAGAGACATGTTATGGCCTGGTTGTCCAGACCCATCTCGCAAAGAGTGCCAGGGAGCCCCTTTCTTCAGGGTTGCCACAGGCATGGTGGCTCCAGGCTCAGCTTGCTGGCTGGCCCAGATCCAGGTGTTTGGAACAGGTGCATTCAATTATGAGTGAATTCTGTAAGAGGCCACAGGAGTTAGCAGAAAGGGGCCCCATTTTGTTTTTGGTACTGAAAGCACCAAGTGCTGAGTCAATCATGACTCTGGGAGTAATCCTCCCACACTACTCACTCATCACTGGTGCATACCCTTCCTTCTACTCTCTTCTGTGTTTGTGCAAACATCTTGCTTTGATAAGCTCGGTGTGTGTATGGCTATGTAAACATTTCCCCTGCTCACTCCCCAATCACCTTTTCCTTAAGTACACCTTTCCTGCTTTTCTCCTATGTACATTTATCTTTACTTACTTCGCTCATGATTTAAATAAGGCCCTCTGCTCACTAATCTGCGCATGTGTGTGCAAACCTCCCTCTCTGAGTACTCGGCTCTGAGCGTAAACCGTAAATCCCTGCAAAATCCTTCTTTTGGGTAAATGTTTTTATGCACTCGCTTCTCTGTGTGTGAGTAGCTTCCTTCCTCCCGTCTATTGTGTAGACCTTTCTCTCACCCCTCATTTTCCTCCGCAGGAACCACTACCTACGATTCCTTAGGCCTCTGCTGAACTCTTTCTCTGCTCCCCTCTGTGTCTGCACACACACCTCTCCTGCTCTCTTCTCTTTTTGTAACCCATGCCCCTGCTCCCTTGTGTCTCTCTCTGACTCTCCCTGCAGTTCTCTCTCTCTGCTCCCTTCTCTGTGTAAACTTCTTCCTCTGCTCTCATCTCACTGTGTGCAACTTCCTCTCTCAGGGGCTCACTTTCTCTTTGTTAACAGCTCTGCTCTTCTGGCAGTGAAACATTTTACCGACTCAGTTCGTTCTACAAATACATCTCTCACTCCTCCTGCTAGCATCACTTTCCTATGTATCAGATCCATTTTTTCTGCGCGAAGGCAACTCCAGTGTTTCTTTCCCTGTATATAAACCTGTTTATTTGCTCCCTTCCGTCGCACGACACCACTCCATAGCTCCATGAGTGTTAACATCTCGCCCTGCTCCCTAATCTCAGTCTGTACACGTTCATGTCTCTCCGTGTGTTAACGTCTCCCTCTGCTTCCTTCTCTATGCATATAAACTTATCATGTCTCTCTAACATCTCCCATCCGTTCCTTTCTCTATGCATATACACTTCTCAGTCTGAGTGTTATCATATCTTCCTGTTCCTTTCTCTTTGTATGTATACTTCTCATGTGCCTCTGAGTGTTAACGTCTTCCTCTGTTCTGTTCTCTTTATGTAATGTCTCAAAAATGAGTATTAACATTTCATTCTGTTCCCTTCTTTTTTTTCCTAAACCTCTTATATCGCTCAGAGTTTTAACAAATCCCTCTTCTCTCTACACTCTGGGGTATATTCACAAGAACATGTGATAACTACAGCAAGAGTAGCGTAACGCAACTTTCAACATCGCAGCCTATCGTGGGAAAATAACCCTGTGTCAATGTGAGATTCACAATGCGGCGGTAGCATGCGATATTCTGCCAAAACTGCGGCCAATGTCCGTGATACAACCACCTCGATGGAGACAAAAACACAAACCACAACACCAAAAAACCTGCGATGGGCCAAAGCGCAATGAGGAAATCAGCGATAAGCAGCGCCAGGCCTGAAACACACACCTGGCAGGCTGGAAAAATCACCATAAAAGTAGAAAAAACACTTAAACACAAACTGACCAACACCTAAGCACCATGGAGGCAGCCGGAGCAGGAGCAGTGGACGAGCGCAACTCCACAAGTACCCCGGACAACCAGCCCGGGACCTCGGGGACAGGGAAGGGCAAAGACAAGAAGAAGAGGAACACAAAGTTCAGTTCGCAGGCGAACAGGATCATAGTCACGGAGGTGATGGAACACCATCAACAACTGTTTGTCACCTCAACGTGTCATTGGGCACCGAAAATGGAATATGGCGGGACATCATGGACAAGGTGAATGCTGTCGGAGATCAGAAGAGGACAATGGACGTGGTCAAGAGGCGATGGAATGACATCAAGCTGAGGACCAAGGAGAAACTCTCTGCCAACCAGAAGGCAGCAACGCAGACTGGAGATGGGGGGCCCAGCACCACAGCTCGAGCTGGATGACATGGAGGAGCTGGTGTCGACAGTCATCAGTGTGGAGACTGTGGCCGGAGTCGGGGGATCGGACACTGGTCGATAGGACACAATACAACCGCAACAGGGTGAGTGACCACCAGGTACTGGGGGGACGGGTGGAGATGGGCACAATGGCACACATGCACAATCAAGCAGAGCACAGTGCACACCCACAATGACTCTGGGTCCTTGCCCAGATCTACAAACTGACACAATGTACAATGCCATGCTGTCTGAATGTCAACATGTACCATGGGGCTACATATATGTGGACACATTGTAATACACCGTCTCCCCTTCACATTGCAGGGACACCGTCAACACCTCCTGCAGAGCAGTCCCAGCCACTCTTCACTGATGACGAGGAGGACAACACCACCATCGACACCCAAACCATCCAAGACTTCATTGACCTCATCGCCACTCACCTCCAGGATCAGGGCAGCCCAGCTACATCGAGGAGACCCCACCCACTACCCAAAGCACCCAGCAGGAGGCACCCACAGCCCCGGCACTCACCCAAGACCCCCAGAAACAACACCTGGCCTTCCAACGCCGTGTGCTGGAGTGCCAGAGGGAGACGGCAGAGCAGGTGCGGTTGGGCTTCGGCATCATGGCAACCAAACTTGACGCCATCCTTGGGTGTGTAGGCCCGCTCCATGGTCTCCAACGAGCCCTGACTGACATCACTGGAGTCATAACACGGATAGAAGAACACCTGTCCGCTCAGAGTGGCTCCAGCGTTACCAGTCGTGAGCAGGAACACATGCGAAGGCTCATGGAGGACATGGTGCGTATGGAAGCGGAAAGGATGGCAGCCACTGCTGCACATCAGCGGAATGTAGCTGGGATCTACCCTGCAGATCCTCATTCTTGCATTGCTGCCAAAAGGCGTGGCGATGATGAATGCTGCTGCCCCCACACCATCCACATCTCCACCCCCTGGTGTGTCTCTGCCTCCCAGTGCGGCAGGCCTGACCACTCCGGCACCTGATGTGTCAGTGGGACACAGTGCGGCCGACAATCTACCTCCGGCCCCTGATGTATCAGTGGAACACAGTGCCGCAGCCGGTACAGCAACACCCACAGGTGGGGCAGAGCACTCATCTGGAGATGATGTGCCTGTGATCAGAAGGACTCAGTAGCATTCATTTCCAGCACCTGGCCTGTTTCTACTGGGTCTCACACATGGCCTCATCCCCTTCCACTGACCCCCAATTCACTAAGATGCACTCACCTTGGACAACGACATGGACTGCCACATCCTGTTTAAAAACCAATGACACGGTGACCACACTGCGGACTGCACCCCTCCTCTTACACAGTACATGTCATCCCTGGATGGACTCTGGCTGGCCCTCCACGGGCCCATTTTGTTTGGTGTGCTTGGCATTGCCCTGTACCGCTCCAGCTGCAGAACTGCACTGGATGTGCAATAAACATCCACTGATGCACTGCTGTGTCATGTCTTTCATCATTCATGTATGTATGTATGGATGAATGTAGGGTCAGTGATTTCCTTGCGTCAATGATGCTCATCCTGTGGGATGCCTTTTAGAGGGTGCTACATAGCAATTTGTGTAATGGGTCCCGTGGACACCAAAACAGGGACACGCGCATCAGCCACTTCCTTGTCCGGACATAGGCTGAACCACGTCCAGTGCCCACAAGTAATTTTTGCAAGCCCTGCGCTGTTCTGGCATACGGCAGGCCAGACCACTACACTAACGCTCCGAGGGGGGCCTCATTGCTATCCATCGCAGGCGTACTCGCTGGTGGTGGGCAGGTCACTGGTTTAGTTGTCAGCATGTCACAGCTACTCCCTGAGGGCAGGTTTGCACAGCCGACGATGTCACATACCCTGCTGCCAGTGGTGACTAGATGACGGACCCGAGGCCTTGAGGCCGGCACGGGCCTACCAGCCCGTGGCACTGACTGGGGTTGAACAGGGTTTGTGGCATACGGTGCCGTGCGGCCGGCACAGGCACCCTGCTACGGGATGCTGACTGGGGTGGAACAGGGTTTGTGGCACACAGTGCATTGCGGCCAGCACAGGCACCCCACCAAGGGATGGTGAGTTTGGGTGCACTGAGTCATTGGCACCTTAAGCTGCTGAATGGGTGTGCAGCCTGCGATGATGCCGCGTCCCGGTGGTCTGGACTGCTCAGGATTTGAGTGCCCTGCTGGACCGCAGTGTAGGCCAGAGACAGCGGGCAGCGTGGGCCTACCACCACGTGGCCTTGCTTTCAGGATCACAGAGTTAGTAGCACCCATTAGCAGGTGTGCAGCCTGTGATGGTGCCGGTGTAGTGTAGTTCCTATATTCCCAACTAGCAGCCCGACCCGACCTTGTCCGGGAGCAATCAGGCTTCCCCGACCCCCGCCCTCCCCGACATTGTGCAGCAGCCCGGCCCCCCACCCGCCCCGACATTGTCAAGCAGCCCGGGCCCCCGCCCGCCCCGTCCCCTGCCTGCCCCGACCCCCGCCTGCCCGGAGCCTTACCTCAGCCGCCGCTCCTCCCCCGCGCTCCTCATTTCACCGCACATTGTGCAGCAGCCCGGCCCCCCGCCCGCCCCTGAAGAAACTCAAATCTTCATTTTCAGGGGTCTCACTAATTCAAAAGAAGAATCTGACACATAAGCTGGAATATAAAGAGAACATTTTTATTAAACTCAAATGAGTGAGACTACGTCACACAGAAGCCTTAGCAACTGAATGAGGCAGTCTGAGGAGTACAGAAAACAGATGCCTTACATATGCTTAGGGTTACAAACTCAGCATAAAATTAAGCGGCGGTCCTAGCTTTTGCAAACATGCAAAATGCCTAACATGGACATGCAAGACCTGCCAAATATTAGCCAATAGAAAAACATTTTCAAACAAAGTATCACATGACAGAAACTTCAGTTTGCAATAACCCAACCCAAAGTAAATTATTAAGAATGTCCCAAATCCAATCTCCACAAGCCGGACAAACCCATAATTGAAAGCATAATGCATGTAATGAAGAAACATAGAAAGGAAACAATGACAGATAACGAGCAAGATAAGGCATGTGTAGAGAAGTTAAAAGTTAACGATGTCCTGAACTTTGACTGGCAATCTCAGATAACAATCAACCAAGGAAATTGGCTTAGCGAGGTCAGTTTCAGATAAAGGGGTCAGTTCCTTACAATGCACCTTAGAGTCAAGAAAAGGGTTAGTTAATAAGTGCATGAACAACGAAGCCCATGCAACTTTGTTCGATTGGTTACCTCCACAGGCCTACGTGATGGCAACACAAAATGGAGGCATGGACAAAATGGAACCCATATTCGGGACAAAGTCTCTGAATACATAATGAACTCGCTAGTTAACATGACGAATTCACTCCATATTAGCCGTACTTACTAGATACGGTACAACATCACCAAAATCGTGACAGAACCATACAGGACAAGACAGAATTTACAGAACCTCACCCCGACATTGTCAAGCAGCCCGGGCCCCCGCCCGACCCGTCCCCCGCCCGCCCCGACCCCCGCCTGCCCGGAGCCTTACCTCAGCCGCCGCTCCTCCTCCGCGCTCATTTCACCGCTCCGCCGCTCATCGCTCCTCCCGCCTGTCCGCCGGTCCTCACCGCCATTCTGCCGTTGGCCACCGCTCCTCCCCCACGCCATGTCCACCGCTCCTCCTCGCGTTCCTGGACACCGCTCCTCCCCCCGCTCCTGACGTCAGCACGCAGGTCGCGGCCAGCGCTACTTCGAAGGGACTACTTTGTTTATGTTAATTTTTTAAATAACGCATATTTTTATACTTTATATAGCCTATGCCCATCTGCACACCCTGACGATTACAGTGATGTATCGGGTGTGTGGATTGGCGCTGTGGTTCCCGAGTTTACCCACCTCAAAGGTGCAAAGTTCTTCCTTTATAATATTAGTATAGATAGGTTCTGCGCATTGGAATAATATATCCTATAGATTTGACGTAGGACTTAGGTCGACTGGGTCTCTATCGAATATATTAGACTTAATTGTGAGTGCCAGCTAGCTCAGAGGTCACTAAAAACGTTTTCGAATAAACAAGAAGGGATTAGTTTCTGACAAAAGCATAAACATGACAACTTTGTTTCCCCAAGAATAAAACTGATCTTCAGAGTCGTGGAAACAATAGATAGATATTTTACTCAATCGTGCATGCTTCGTTTCATCAGAGGTGCAGAGAAATAGAGAGACGGGCGTTTTCAATAAAAGGGTTTATTGAATAGTCTTCTTTCTCAAGCAAGTAAAGTGAACTGCTACAATCGTAATACTGGTTGCAAAGTATAATGCGTACAGTTAGAAGAGTATTATAAAATAATACTGTAAAAGCAATGTATGGTTTCTAAACCATAGATAAATACATACATAAATAACAAAGACTAAAAGTACTCAACTGGTGCTTCTAAAATACGCCTACCCCAATTTACCTAACCTAAGTCTAGTACGCGGGAAGAAGTAAGTAAGGTGTAGCATAGGTTTAGTTTTTCCTTGCCAAGAATCTAACCAAGATTTCTCTTAGGGTCTAATCAGCTCCGTACCTTGGTTTTAGAATGTCGGAGGTCTGGTATCTCTGTCTCGTGACTCGATTTCCGAACACCCCGCGAGGGGAGCTTGGAAACACTGGAGCTGGATTCTCGCCAGGAGAAATGCAGCCTCTCTGTCAGTGCGTCAGCTGGAGGGTTGGCTTCCTTCGGAATTTGCTGTAGCGAGCTGCGTCGGGCAAGTAGATAGTCGAGCTGCTCTGAACCACCGTGTGTTTGCTAGGGCAAGTGTAGGCATATTTATACCTTGAAGGTGCCTAGTTTGCTGTAAAGTCGGACATAATAACGTCATCAAAGAACCCCAAGGGAATGGTAGTTCTTTGAAAACTCCATGATTTCTAGGACAAATCAATATTCAAGCAAGGGAATGTCCCTGACTGCTGAAGCCGAGTTTTCCAAGAAATCGTTGTGGCTTTTTGGAACAAGTTGAAGTAGGGAAGCCTTTATTTGGACTGGATGGGTTATGTCTAAATATGGGTATGAGTTCTATGCCTATATAAGGGCAATGTGAATTATACCTATATAAGGGCATGAATTGGTAAATTACGCTTGGATCCTAAAATGCTACACAACACCGGGTTCCCTGCTATTTCCTATGCCATGGAGTAATCAAGACCCAGCACCAGATGTGAGACCTGGTGGCCTGCGCAGCATGGCTGCATGGTGTGGAGGCTGCCATCTCCTCGGGCCCTGGGCATGTGGCTTGTAGCAGCGTGTGGTGGGACCTCATGTCTACACGCCGGTGGCAGAAGGTGAGCAGTGAGGCCCAGGTGTGCATGGGTGGGCATGCTCTGATGGGCGGAAGGGGGCCTGGGGGGCCTCTGCCCGGGTGTGCATGGGCGGGTGGGCGATGTTGTATTGTGCAAGTGTGTGTACTGTGCCAGTCATGTATCTGGACTCTGTTTCAGATGACGGCTCTGACTCTACTGTGTGACCTGGTGTGCTACTATACATACAGGCAAGTGGTTGGAGACACACCAGTGGCAGCAGGTGAGCAGTGTGGCCTGGATGTGCAGGTGTGGCACTCGCTCTCTCCCTCCCTCCCCCTCTCTTCTCTCTCTCTCTCTCTTCCCCTTTCTTCTCTCCCCCTATCTTCTTCTCTCTCCCCATCTCTTCTTCTCACTCTCTCTCTCCCCTCTCTTCTTCTCTTGCTCTCTATCCCACTCTCTTCTTCTCTCTCTCTCTCTCTCCCTCTCTTCTCTCTCTCGCTCCCCCTCTCTTCTCTCTCTCGCTCCCCCTCTCTTCTCTCTCCCTCTCCACCTGGCTGTGTAGGCTCCCTCCCCTCCCTTGCAGGCTGTGACCAATGAATTGTCCGGGCGGAGCTGGCATGTGTCTTCATTTCATTTCAGTGTTCATTTCAATAAAGTTTCATTGGTTGCTTCGAAAGTGAATGTGTGATGCTCATTTCTGTGACTACACATGCATGTCACCAGTTGTGATTGTGCGACATCAGGCGGATTATTCCGTACATGTTTAGGTGTAGCTGATGTGGCATGTCTTTGGTCGGGGGGTGCCAGGGAGGGATGGTCCTGGGTGTGGTGTTGGTGGGTGTTGTGTAGGCTGGGTGGCAAATTCTGCTCCGCTCGCGGTATTAGCGGAATTTGGGTAATTTCGCATTCTGCAGAGAGCATGAAATTGCCCAAAATTCTGCGTTCCGCGGCTTCGCGGAATTGTTTGCTTGTTCACGTTCTCAAAATGCATGTTTGCGAGATAGTTCCCCCCGAGCACGCAAACAGCAATTGCGAACAGTAAAAAAGCATCGCAAACAAGCAATTCTGCGTGTTCGCTGAGATTTTTTACCGTTTCGCGGAGATTTGCATAACACGATTACACAAATTCTGCCCACCCCTAGTGTTGTGGCCCTCTTGGGTGTCCATGCTGCTTGTTCAGTTGCTCCATGGCATCTGTTTGTCTTCAGGTGTGGCTCTGGGCTGTGCTCCCTTTTGTGGTGCAGGCTGTGGTCCAACTTTACATCAGGTCAGAGCAGGTGTTAATTTCCTGCGGCTAACGCGTGTTATCGCGTGTTTTGTGTTCTTATCGGCAATCTAGCTGGTCGTTGAGAATGTTGATGTGTCATGTTGTCGCAGCTATTTGCACGGGAACGCTTGCACTGCATCTCATTAGCAATAGTTGCCAGGGTCCTCTGTGGCAATGTTTTTTGCGGCTGCTATCGTGGGTAAACTGGTGCTGTGGGCTGTTAACACCAGCTTGTGAATGGGGAGGTACATTTATCATGACTTTGGCTGTGTTAAAGTGCTGCTATTTTGGTTATAGCTTCTTGTGAATATGCCCCTCTGTGTTAACACCTTGTCCTGCTCCCTTCTCTCTGTGTGTAAACATTTCATGTCTCTCTAACGCAGTGGTCTGCTCACTTTTTTATCCTGCGCCCCCTGTGGAAAAAAAAATCACTGCCCCCCCTCAAAATGTTTCACAATTATCCCTTTAAACTGGCAATGTTTAAATATGTATAGGCATATCTAAAAATTGCACTTAAGTTATGTTATTGTTTAAAAAATGCAATCAAATACATGAGTACATGATTGCCAAACATACTATTCTGGTCAGGCATGCATGCCTTACTAACATGTAAAGTATCTATAGTGTGATTATTAGAAATGGGTTTGGGAGTTTTGAAGAATATTTGACGTTCCTTCCCTTTTGACACCTTCTTCTTCTATCCAGGATATACATGACAAAAGTTGTTAGTGATGGCCCATTACAGAGCGGCTTACTGACACTCATTTTTATAGCTTACAACAAAGCACTGTTATCAGCATAGTGCTTCTTTTAGCCAGACCCTGGCACCCCCCTGGGGTCACTTGAAGCCCCCCTGGGAGGCCCACCCCCCAGTTTGAAGACCTTTGCTCTAACGTCTCTTTCTGCTCCCATCTCTATGTGTGTACACTTTTCATAGCTCTCTGACTGTTAGCATCTCACCCTGTTCCCTTCTTTCAGTCTGTAAATTTCCCATGTCTCTCTGAGTTTTAACATCTCGCCCTGTTCCCCTCTTTCTGTGCAAATTTCTCATGCCTCTCTAACACCTCTTTCTGCTCTCTTCTCTATGTGTGTAATCTTCTTAAAATTCTTATGTCTCTCTGAGTGTTAACATCTAACTCTGCACCTTTCTCTTTGTGAGTAAATTTCTCACGTCTCCCTGAGTGTTAACATCTCCCTTTATTCCCTTCCCTCTGTGTGTAAACATCTCAAATCTCTGTGAGTATCAACTTCTCACCCTCCACCCTTATGTGTGTGTAAACTTCTCATGCCTCTCTGAGTGGTATCGTCTCCCTCTGCTCTCTTCTCTCTCTCTGTAAAATTATCATATATCTGAGTGTTAACATCTCACCTTCTCTGTGTGTAATTTCTCATATCAATCTGAATGTGAAAACCTCCCTCTTCTCGCTGTGTGTAAACGTCTCATAGCTCTCTGAGTATTAACATCTCACCCAGCTCCCTACTGTGTGTGTGTACATTTCTCATGTCTGTTGAGTTTTAACATCTACCTCTGCTCCAATTCTCTCTGTATGTAAACTTCTCACATCTCTCTGAGTGTTAGCACCTTGCCCTGCTCCTTTCTCCTTGGATGTAAACTTCTCATATATTTTTGAGTGTTACTATCTCACCCTGCTCCCTTATGTATGTGGCACATTTCTCATGTCAATCGAACGTCTCGCTCTGCTCCCTCTCTATGTTTGTAAACCTCGTATGTCCCTCTGAGTGTCAACATCTTCTTTTGCACCATTCTCACTCCGTGTAAACTTCTCGTGTCTCGCTGAGTTTTAACATCTCCCTCTTCTCCCTTCTCTCGGTGTGTGAACTTCTCATATTGCTCTAAGTATTAACATCCCACCCTGCTCCCTTCTGTGTGTGTGTAAACTTCTCGTGCCTGTCTGAGCTTTAACATCTCCTTTTGTACTCTCTGTGTGTAAATTTCTCATTTCTCTCTGAGTGTTAACACCTTGCCCTGCTCCCTTCTTTGTGTATGTACAATTCTCATATCTCTCTGAGTGTTAACATTTCACCCTGCCCTCTGTATGTGCATTTTCCAATGTCTCCCTCTGCATGCAGTCCTTCTATCGCTCCACTTTTATCTTGGTGTATACCCCTTTTCTGCTCCCCCTTTTCATGTGTAAACTATTCCCTTTACTCGAATTCTCCTTGTGCATACACCTCCTCTCCTAACTCCCTTGCCTCCTATAATGTGTTAAGGCATTCTCCAAGATCTCATTGTCTCTATTTGTGAAGGTTTCCCTTTGGTCCCTCCTTCTGACTCTGTAAACCACAATCCATGGTCTCTTCTCTGTTTAAACCTCTCACCCTTTCTCTTTTCTTACGTATATAAACTTCTCTGCTACTTGCTTTATTTATGTCTCCCCCATTTGCTCACTCTTTCCAATTAACATTAATTTCGCCATGGCCTCCCCCTTCTGGGGTAATAACTCCCCTTTCCTCCATGCTCAGTGTCTGCAAACTTCTTCCTCTGCTCCCTTCTCCTGAGTGTGTACCTCTCCTCTACTGCTGTATCCTTCAAAGTATACCCAGAGCCCTCTTCCCCCTTCGAGCTGTGCGTTTAACCCACCTCTGCGCCCTCTCTGTGTGCATAAACCTATGTGTGCATTATTCAGGGGGGTTATCCGCTCCTCTCTGCTTTCTCTCTGTGCTCACACTTCCCTGAGTGTAATCATCGATATTGGCCCCCTACCCTCTCGGCGTAAATCTCTGTGTATAATAATACACCTCTACCCCATCCTTGATGTGGAGAAACCTCTCTCTGTGCTGACTCCTCCCTGTGCATAATCGTCTACCACTGCTCCCTTCCCGCTGTCCATAAACCTAGACCTGTGCTCATAGCTTCATGTGCATACTGATCTCTATCTACTCCCTCCTTCCTGTAGAGAAACCTGTCTATCTCTTCACTCTTCCTTGTGCACAGTAACCGCCCTCTGTCCCTTTTCTCTGAGGATAAACCTCTCTCTGCTCACTCTTCCCTTTATGTCACCATCTCGCTATGCACCCTTCTCACTTTCAACAAACATGTCTCTACTCACTCGTCCATCTGCATCGTCATCTCCATCTGACTGTTCTGGATGTAAATACACCTCTCTCTGCTCACTGTTTCCTATGTAAAACCATTTCCCTCTGACGCTTATGTTGTGAATAAACCTCTCTCTGCTCACTCTTTCCTATGTATAATCATCCCCCTCTGACCCTTATGTTGTGAATAAACCTCTCTCTGCTCACTCTTTCCTATGTATAATCATCTCCCTCTGCCACCTTCTGCTTTGAATAAACCTCTCTCTGCTCACTCTTTCCTATGTATAATCATCACCCTGTGACCATTCTGGCTGTGAATAATCTCTCTGTGCTCACTCTTTCCTATGTATTTTAGTCTTCCTCAACCTCTTTTTCGCACTGAATAAACCTCTCTATGCTCACTCCTTCCTATGTATAATCATCTCCCTCTGCTTCCTTCTACTTTGAATAGACCTCTCTCTGCTCACTCTCTCAAATGTATTATCATCTCCCTCTGACCCTTCTCGCTGCGAATAAAGTTCTCTCTCTGCTCACTCTTTCCTATGTATAATCATCTCCATCTGTCTCCTTCTGCTTTGAATAAACCTCTCTCTGCTCACTCTTTCCTATGTATAAACATCTCCCTCTGCCTCCCTCTGTTTTGAATAAACCTCTCTCTACTCACTCTTTTTCCTATGTATGATCATCTCCGTCTGCCTCCTTCTGATTTGAATAAACCTCTCTCGGCTCACGCTTTCCTATGTATAATCACAGAGGTGTAGCTAGAGCTTGTGGCGCCCGGGGCTATCCTTCAGATTGCCGCCCCCCTCGGGGGTGCTGGTGAAAAAGGACGGCGAGCACCTGAAAGAGGTCCGAGAGACACGGAGTATCGCCGCTAATAGTTACCTCGATCATGCAAGCTACATGCACATACATGACACGATGCAGAGCTAGACTGCCCCGTCCCCTAAATAGTGCCACCGGGGCGGACCGCCCCCCCACCTAGCTACGACGCTGAAGGAAAAGCAGAAGGAAACCCAAAACTTACATCAGTTCTACCTACCCTGTTTGTGACATCTCACTCATAACATCACAGCTTGTGCAGGACCCTCGTCCCCTGTTCCTTTTCTGCCTGTTCATGACCTCAGCAATGTTTGCAGACCGGTCCACCATACTTGGTTTGACCATGATTCCCCTGGCAGCACCTTCAGGATACTACAGGTGAGTCCAATGTACCTGATCACTAGACTAACTTGAGTTCTGCAGTTGGGGCAGTACCAGCCGTGCAGTGGAAGCCTTCTCACTCCACCCAAGCCCCCCATGAGAGCTCAGTAGAGGCCATCCGAAGTGCCCCTCCCAGGAGAGAGCAGTGGAGCCATCTACTGCCCCAGCCTCAGAAGAACTACATACCCTGGCCCACCATCCCAAGAGAGAGCAGTGTAATCATCCTACTCCTCCCTCTCGCCAAACAGAGAGCATTCAACACCAACTCAGTGTCGCCTACGGTCACTACAGTATAGTAGTGTGAGTTTTTAAAGACGGTCAGTGCTCTGAAAGCATTTCAATAAGCTGGAGTGTCAGGCCAGAGAATGCAGTAGAATGTGAAAAATGCAGTTTTTACCTACCCAGGCCAGAAGGGGGATCTGACCCGTGTCCCATCGTAGAGACTGCCTTGACCCTGCACCTGTCACTAGAGAGATCCCCATACCCACAAAAATATGTGAAAATCTATAGAAATATTTTCATATTTTTGTGCAGGGGGGAAAGGGTATACTAGGAGGGACAGCCCACTGAATCTGCAGAAAGAAACCGTGGCAATGTATACTAATAACAGTTTCCCAATGTAATATTAAAATGAATTGCACCCAAGGTGCCTCTTATCAATATTCCGGAAAGCTTAGAAAGCAAAGTAATCGAATGTGAGTCCTGATATCACGGTATGTGCATGTCCTCACAAACATCCCTCGTTAGCACATCAGTAATGCCAAGGTCTCTGCACCTTCATATCGCCTGCGCTCTTTTTGTATGTGTTACTAAGAACACACAGATGTTGCTTGCCACATTCACTCTTCAGCTGTAAATGTCCACTTAAGCACAGACTTACTTTGCTGACCTGACGCTGTAACACAAAACAAGCACTGGCAAAGCCAAAAGGTCTTGCTTATGAGAGCTATTGCTTTGGCAATGCTTTGTAGCCATGCTGTACAGTACTTCAGATGCTTTGGAGTGTGGCTAAAACTAATTTTAAATGGCACTAATACACAGCCAGGGCTAATGCACTTTTACCCAATACTGCCCCTTACACTATCCCAACCATCAGATATCCCAATCTTCCCTCACACTGTCCCTTTCTACCTTCAGTCTAGCACTTCTATGCTCAAATGAAAGCTCCCCTTTCAACCTAACCTCCTTCACCCAAACTGCACAAAAACAACCTCTCCAACACTAAAACTACCCCATCTTCTCGCTACCCCATACTTTTAGACTACCCCTCCACTCAAACTACTTCCTATTGTCAAAGAACTCTGCCTACAGCCAGAGTATCTCCACTTACTACCTTCTAGAACAAAGTCACCCCTTCAAACAAACTACCCCTACCTTCAGACGAACTCCACCTTCAAACTACCCCTTCAATGCTGAAACTATCTCCAGTTGTAAACTATTCCCTTTCAGCTTCCTCCCCAGCACCGAAGCTACCCTATATTTTGTCACATCCCTCCTGTCCTCTAAATACTTGCAACTTTCAAACTGTCCCCACCTCCTACCTACTACTCCTATCCTCAGTCTCCCAGTATCAACTTACCCTGCGCACTCAGCATGACCCATTTTACCTGAGCAAATCTTCGATGTTACAATGTCAGCCTTAATACTCCATGCCCCTTGCCTTTCTCTATACCAAGGATTTCCAGAACTGGTCTTTTTTACTGATACTGAAATTCACCCTCTCTCATCTTACTTTTTATTATTCCATACATTATAATATATATATATGTAACAACATAATGTTGAGTAATCTAATTCTATTCGCGTAGCACAAAACCCCTTAGAATTCTTGTAAAGTGGGTATAATGGGGTAGGAACCAGACCAACAGGCCTAGAACTCCAAGCAAAGCCATATCAGCTAAACTAAAGCCATAAAAAGTAGCGTAGCCCAGTACAAACAACAGACAATGGGAAATTCCAAAATATTTCAAAGAATATAAGGTGGGATATTTGCTAAAATTACAAACAGTGCCCAATTTACCCTTAGGAGGCTGTCTGCATGAAAGAATTGTTTTCGAGGGTTTACTCAATACACAAAACTCATTCAAAGTATTGTTTCTCGGTCTCTGCATAACTGAAAAATCATATTTATTGTCACAAATAACAGAGTTATTTGCATGTGTATTTCTGATGCCATCATTGTGGCACAATGCGCAGTAAATACAATGCACTGCTAATTTTGGTTGTGCAAGAGAAACTATTGCACATAGTTGCATAGTGTGAATCTTGGTAAATCTGCTCACAAGTGTACTGAATTTAGAATGTGCTAGATCAGTAAATGCATACAAACATAATTACCCCTTCAACACCCAAACTACTCCATACTCCTACTAAATCTGTCTTATATTAACCCATCCTATATTTAAACTACCCAACCTTTAAATTTCTCCTTTACACATTATATCACCAAAACTCACACACTACAGTCTGGTTTTAAAAACTGCCTCTTCAGACCCACTCTGCTCTCCTACCTTTAAAGTACACCTTATAATCTTAAACAACATCTTACCTGTAAAATGCCATTCCAACCTTCAAAACACTGCTCCTTCTCAAACTACAGAGCCTCCTGGTCTACTATCGCATCTCATTCTTCTACGGAGGATGAAAATGCCACAATATTTGAATGTTATGCAAAGTAAAAATATGGAAACTGCAACACGCAACAGAAAATACACAAATAGCTTTAAAAGTCTACAGAATTTCTGCGTGGTCATCGATTTTATACTCTTTGCTCCTTGTGGCCGGTAGGCACTGGAAGAACAGAAGCTCGAGGAAAGGGGGGTGAGTGAGGAGAGGGGTGTCACTGAACCCCTGGCTAACATGCAGTATCTGTGTCTTAATAGCTGTCTAGGTTTCAGGTTGTTTTGTGTGACCTTATCATAGTTTCAATATAATTATGAGTGACATTTCAATGACTATGAGTGACGTTTTCTCATGGCGGTCAATTGTCCTACCACATTGACAGCAGGCCCCCGCTATACGAGTGCAGTAGTATCAATGCTTAGCCTGCTCAGGTAGAGGGGCCCGATTTCCCTGCTTAGCTGAAAGTCGCTATTCCTGCCCTTGCAGCCAACTGGGCCTCATGGCGCCATTGAGTACAAGTATTGGGAAGTCTTGTATGCTCGGTGGTACGGGGAAAATCAGCACGCTGCTTTCGCCCTGCAAGGGGGAGGGGCCAGTATTACAGTCCCAATCCTGTGGTGCCGCTATCAATGCGAACAGTCCCAATCCTGTGGTGCCGCTATCAATGCTGTCCCGGTTTACCAGGAGGGCACCTGGTAAAGCACCTGCCCCACAAATATGCAGTGTAATCTATGGCTGTGGAGGCCAGAAGTGCAGAGATGCCACCTGCCTGTCAAAATTACCCCAAACCCAAGCGGTCCGGCCCAGTTGGCAGCACATGACACACGCAACTCTAGGACAGCCACCGCGTCAACATGGGGTATTATTTAAGGGGTCATCCTCATGCTGGGATACAATTGGCCGGGCAGTAGCCTGAGCATGTGCTGGGGTGCGGTTTACGTGGTGTCGCGAAAAACAACAGAGTGGAGTCCCATAGAATTAGAAGTATGAATTGCACTAAGGACATTTTTATTAAAAGTCTGACTCACCTTGCGAGCTGTGGCATTTCGCTTTAACAGACTGCCAAGTAGCCGCAGCGACTGACTCCTTGGGCAAACGGCCCTGCCACCTGGGCGTTCACACTCGGCTCAGCAGAACAGCTCAGCGGTGTGATCTGGCTCCAGCGGCCACCGCTGTCTTTGGAGCTGGGCCTGATCGCAACAGCGCCGAGGATCATCACTGATTTTAATATTTTACCGCAGCCTCCAGAACATTATATTGATGTATTCCAGTCTAAGCCACCTGTAGCACCAGTGCCACTTTTAAGTCTGCTTTACGAGTGCTGACGTCAGGGTAGCCATTGGGCACTTTCTATCCTGACAAAAGACGCTGCAAAGCACCCGCATAGGGTCCGGCATCTACTGTACAGAGCAGGTTTTTTTTCCGTTACAATCTGTCACACAGAACGCAAACAGAAAGGGTTAATGAATTACAAGCACCCCTACCCACCACCCTGCCTCTGGCACAGTAGGTCACTTCAAGGAAACGGGTCCTATCCGTGGGTGTCAGGCACCATAGCTGATTCACCCACCATCATTGGGGAGTGGTGGTAGGGGTGCAGGAATCCATCCCAACCCCTGCACACCCTCTCCCTGGCTGCACCCGAAGTAGTGGGCTGCTCAGACATCACGAGGTTGCTTGGAACACCAGGCAGACCGCCACACAAGCACTCATCAGCAGGCTGGAATACGGTAACACTATACGTTGGCATCTCTAAACAACTCAGACACAGACTTCAGACATTCCACAAAGCAGCCGTAAGTCTCATACTCAACCTCCCACACCACACCCACATTGCACCACACCTCGGGAAGCATCACTGGATCTCCCTTCACAAGCGCAGCCAATTAAAACTACTCACATCCACACATACAAAGCCCTACACAACGCAGGACCAGAATACCTGAAGAGTCGCATACACTTTCCCCAACCCACAAGACACCTTTGCTCTGCCTCATTCTCACACATGTCCCGCATTTGCAAAACCAAAACTGGAGGTTGCTCATTCTCCTACATTGCACAAAAGAGGTTGAACAACCTCCCTCAACACATCAGGAGGCTCCTCCTCATTTATGGAGTTACGCAAGAAGCTGAAGACCTGGCTCTTCATACAAGTAGTTTGGGACCACACAAACACATGTACATTTGTAAAGCGCACGTATCACCCAAAGGTCTCAAGGCGCTGAATAACAGATGTATATTGTTACCCAACTCAATGGTACTCATTTTATCGACCTCACATGGATGAAAGGCTGAGTGGACCCATCGGGATTAGAACCTGTGACCATGAAGTCGAACACAGGCACCTGTAGTGGATGCATTTGTCCACTGTGCCACCAGACCCGGACCACACACCTTGCTCAAGAGCCTGGATACCCTTTCGGGTGATTATTGCACTATGCAAACCACTATAGCAACCTTGTTAAAATGAAAACCAAAACCCTTCCATGGGAATACTCTGGGCAGCAGGCTAAGTGTGATCAGAGGCAAAATAATGAGGGATATAACCTTGAAAAAGAAAAAAACCTGTAAAACACCACGCAGACCTAGAAAAGCAGGTGGAAGTGCTTAACCATACCAATTAACCATACCAATAATGCAAATTATAATAGAAGACCTCAGCACTTTCCTACAGGCCAAACATAACCTTAATCAACTCCTCACCGACAAAACAATGTGGTTTGATCTCAAACAACGCTATTATCAGGATGGAGGAAAAAGTTGGGCGAATACTCTCATTGTAAATACGAAAGCATGAAGCACAGACTTCAATACTGGCAATAAGGAACACATAGCGGAATATAGTCCACATCCATGAGAAATATTGGAAGTATCATTTTATAAAACTTTACACAGCTGCTTGGCCTCACAATGCAATGGATGAGAAAACCTATTCCTCCAATCTCTGTATCGCACAATTAACACTAGATCTGAAACTCTCTCTAAAACATGACATAACGGAGGATGCAATAGCAAAAGTGGCGATGGACAAGGTACCACAAATTGATGGATACCGGCTTTTGGAATACTGCAAGCTCAATAAACCGACCCTTAAACTCTTTCTATGCAAACTATTTAAAGAAATAGAAAATAGGATCCCACCCCAGCAAGAAACATATTGCTATAATTGTACACATACTAAAACCCAAATAAGGACCTTTTAAAATGTGTCAGCTGCAACGGGTCTTATCCGGGTGTCAGGCACCATAGCTGATTCACCCACCATCATCGGGGAGTGTTGGTAGGGGTGCAGGAATCCATCCCAACCCCTGCATGCCCTCTCCCTGGCAGCACCGGAAGTAGTGGGCTGCTCAGACGTCATGAGGTGCACGTTCTGGAACTTTTTGCAAGCAAGTCACGTGCGTGCGCAGAGCTTGCACTTCAACCGGCAGCCGTGCTGCACTGGCCCCTTGCGGCGGCCTTTATAATTTATTTGGGTACACTGACTGTGTGTCCCCAAAAAAATTATAAAGGCCGCCGCAATGGGCCAGTGCAGCACGGCCGCTGCCCTCAAAATTGTGCCTCCTTCCTATGCATAATCATCTTCCTCTGAACCTTATGGCTGGGAATAAACCTCTCTCTGCTCACTCTTTCCTATGAAAAATCACCTCCTGTGCCTCCTTCTGCTTTGAATAAACCTCTCTCTGCTCACTCTTTCCTATGTATAATCATCTACCTCTGCCTCCTTCTGCTTTGAATAAACCTCTCTCTGCTCACTCTTTCCTATGTATAATCATCTCCCTCTGTCCCTTCTTGCTGTGAATAAATCTCTCTGTGCTCACTCTTTCCTATGCATTATATTCTTCGTCAGCCGCTTTCTCGCATTGAATAAACCTCTCTCTGCTCACTCTTTCCTATGAATAATCATCCCCCTCTGTCTCCTTCTGCTTTGAATAAACCTCTCTCTGCTCACTCTTTCCTATGTATAATCATCTCCCTCTGTCTCTTTCTGCTTTGAATAAACCTCTCTCTGCTCACTCTTTCTTATGTATAATCATCTCCCTCTGCCTCCTTCTGCTTTGAATAAAACTCTCTCAGCTCAATCTTTCCTATGTATTATCAACTCCCTCTGTCCCTTCTTGCTGTGAATAAATCTCTCTGTGCTCACTCTTTCCTATGTATTATAGTCTTCTTCAGCCTCTTTCTCACATTGAATAATCCTCTCTCTGCTCACTCTTTCCTATGTATAATCATCTCCCTCTGCCTCCTTTTGCTTTGAATACACCTCTCTCTGCTCACTCTTTCCTATGTATTATCACCTCCCTCTGCCTCCTTCTGCTTTGAATAAACCTCTCTCTGCTCACTCTTTCCTATGTATAATCATCTACCTCTGCCTCCTTCTGCTTTGAATAAACCTCTCTCTGCTCACTCTTTCCTATGTATAATCATCTCCCTCTGCCTCCTTCTGCTTTGAATAAACCTCTCTCTGCTCACTCTTTCCTATGTATAATCATCTACCTCTGCCTCCTTCTGCTTTGAATAAACCTCTCTCTGTTCACTCTTTCCCATGTATAATCATCTCCCTCTGTCCCTTCTTGCTGTGAATAAATCTCTCTTTGCTCACTCTTTCCCGTGTATAATCATCTCCCTCTGTCTCCTTCTGCTTTGAATAAACCTCTCTCTGCTCACTCTTTCCTATGTATAATCATCTCCCTCTGCCTCCTTCTGCTTTGAATAAAACTCTCTCAGCTCACTCTTTCCTATGTATTATCAACTCCCTCTGTCCCTTCTTGCTGTGAATAAATCTCTCTGTGCTCACTCTTTCCTATGCATAATATTCTTCTTCAGGCTCTTTCTCGCATTGAATAAACCTCTCTCTGCTCACTCTTTCCCATGTATAATCATCTCCCTCTGTCCCTTCTTGCTGTGAATAAATCTATCTCTGCTCACTCTTTCCTATGTATTATTGTCTTCCTCAGCCTCTTTCTCACATTGAATAAACCTTTCTCTGCTCACTCTTTCCCATGTATAATCATCTCCCTCTGTCTCCTTCTGCTTTGAATAAACCTCTCTCTGCTCACTCTTTCCCATGTATAATCATCTCCCTCTGTCCCTTCTTGCTGTGAATAAATCTATCTCTGCTCACTCTTTCCTATGTATTATTGTCTTCCTCAGCCTCTTTCTCACATTGAATAAACCTTTCTCTGCTCACTCTTTCCCATGTATAATCATCTCCCTCTGTCTCCTTCTGCTTTGAATAAACCTCTCTCTGCTCACTCTTTCCCATGTATAATCATCTCCCTCTGTCCCTTCTTGCTGTGAATAAATCTATCTCTGCTCACTCTTTCCTATGTATTATTGTCTTCCTCAGCCTCTTTCTCACATTGAATAATCCTCTCTCTGCTCACTCTTTCCTATGTATAATCATCTCCCTCTGTCTCCTTCTGCTTTGAATAAACCTCTCTCTGCTCACTCTTTCCTATGAATAATCATCTCCCTCTGTCTCCTTCTGCTTTGAATAAACCTCTCTCTGCTCACTCTTTCCTATGTATAATCATCTCCCTCTGCCTCCTTCTGCTTTGAATAAACCTCTCTCTGCTCACTCTTTCCTATGTATAATCATCTCCCTCTGCCTCCTTCTGCTTTGAATAAAACTCTCTCAGCTCACTCTTTCCTATGTATTATCAACTCCCTCTGTCCCTTCTTGCTGTGAATAAATCTCTCTGTGCTCACTCTTTCCTATGCATAATATTCTTCTTCAGGCTCTTTCTCGCATTGAATAAACCTCTCTCTGCTCACTCTTTCCTATGTATAATCATCTCCCTCTGCCTCCTTCTGCTTTGAATACACCTCTCTCTGCTCATGCTTTACTATGTATAATCATCTCCCTCTGCCTCCTTCTGCTTTGAATAAACCTCTCTCTGCTCACTCTTTCCTATGTATAATCATCTCCCTCTGCCTCCTTCTGCTTTGAATAAACCTCTCTCTGCTCACTCTTTCCAATGTATAATCATCTCCCCCTTTCTGCTTTGAATAAACCTCTCTGCTCACTCTTTCCTATGTATAATCATCTACCTCTGCCTCCTTCTGCTTTGAATAAACCTCTCTCTGCTCACTCTTTCCTATGTATAATCATCTCCCCCTTTCTGCTTTAAATAAATCTCTCTGCTCACTCGTTCCTATGGATAATCATTTCCCTCTGCCTCCTTCTGATGTGAATAAACCTCTCTCTGTTCACTCTTTCCTATGTATTATCATCTCCTTCTCCCTCCTTCTCGCTGCGAATAAACCTCTCTATGCCCAATACTTCCTATGCATGACCATCTCCCTCTGACCCTTATGGCTGTGAATAAACCTCTCTCTGCTGGCTCTTTCTCATGCATTATCATCTCCCTCTGACCCTTCTCACTGTGAATAAACCTCTCTATGCCCACTTCTTCCTATGCATAATCATCACCCACAGGCTCTTATGGCTGTGAAAAAACCTCTCTCTGCTCACTCCTTCCTATGCATAATCATCTCCTTTTGACCCTTCTCGCTTTCTGCTCGCTGCTACCAGTGTATAATGATCTTCGTAACTATTCTTCTCTCTGTAGATAAACTTTCTTCTGTGCCCCCTCTTCCCTGTATATACTCATCCTTCACTGCCCTCTTCTCACTGTGGATAAACCCCTCTCTGCTCACCCCTCCATGTGTATAGACATTTCCCTCTGTCTTATTACTGTAGATAACCCTCTCTCTGTCTCACTTCTTCCTACTCTGCCCATTCTCACTGTGGATAAGTCTCTCCTGTGTATTATCATTTCCTTCTGCACCCTCCTCTCTGTGGACAACTTATCTCTGTGCCCTCTCTTCCCTGTGTATTTTCATCTGCCTATGCCCCCCTTCTCCCTATGGATAAACCAGTCTCTCCGCTCATTCCTCCTATCCGTGCATAATCATCTCCTCTCTGTAGATGAACCTATGTGCTCAGTTCTCCCTGTGTAAAATCATCTCCTATGCCCCTCCTCTCAGTCGATGAACCTCTCTCTGCGATCAGTTCTCCTTGTGTAAAATCATCTCCTATGCCCCTCTTCTCTGTCGATGAACCTCTCTCTGTGATCAGTTCTCCTTGTGTAAAATCATTTCCTGAGACCGCTTCTCCCTGTCGATGAACCTCTCTCTGTGCTCAGTTCGACCTGTTTAAAATCATCTCATATACCCCTCCTCTGTAGATGAACCTCTCTCTGTGCTCAGTTCTCCCTGAGTAAAATCATCTCCCTATATCCCTCCTCATTGTCGATGAACCTCTCTGTGTGCTCAGTTCTCCCTGTATAAAATCATCTCTGTATATCCTTCCTCCCTGTCGAACCTCTCTCTGTGCTCAGTTCTCCCTGCGTAAAACCATCTCCTATACCTCTCCTCCCTGTCGATGAACCTCTCTCTGTGCTTTTCTCCCTGTGTAAAATCATCTCCTATGCTCCTCCTCTCTGTCAATGAAGCTCTCTGTGCTCAGTTCCCCACTTGTGTAAAACCATCTCCCTATATCCCTCCTCTCTGTCGATGAACCTCTGTCTCTGCTCAGTTCTTCCTGTGTAAAATCATCTCCTAAACCCCTCCTCTCTGTCAATGAAGCTCTCTGTGCTCAGTTATCCCTGTGTAAAATAATCTCTGTATACCCCTCCTCATTGTCGATGAACCCCTCTCTGTGCTCATTTCTCCCTGTGTAAAATCATCTCCTATACCCCTCCTCTCTGTAGATGAACCTCTCTCTGTGCTTAGTTCTCCCTGTGTAAAATCATCTCCTATACCCCTACTCTCTGTAGATGAACCTCTCTCTGTGCTTAGTTCTCCCTGTGTAAAATCATCTCCTATACCCCTCCTCTCTGTAGATGAACATCTCTCTGTGCTCAGTTCTCCCTGTGTAAAATCATCCCCTATACCCCTCCTCCTTGTCGATGAAGCTATCTGTGCTCAATTCTCCCTGTGTAAAATCATCTCCCTATACCCCTCCTCTCTTTCGACGAACCTCTGTCTCTGCTCAGTTCTTCCTGTGTAAAATCATCTCCTATACCCCTTCTCTCTGTAGATGAACCTCTCTCGGTGCTTAGTTCTCCCTGTGTAAAATCATCTCCTATACCCCTCCTCTCTGTAGATGAACCTCTCTCTGTGCTCAGTTCTCCCTGTGTAAAATCATCTCCTATACCCCTCCTCCCTGTCGATGAAGCTATCTGTGCTCAATTCTCCCTGTGTAAAATCATCTCCCTATACCCCTCCTCTCTTTCGACGAACCTCTGTCTCTGCTCAGTTCTCCCTGTGTAAAATCATCTCCTATACCCCTCCTCTCTGTCGACGAAGCTCTATGTGCTCAGTTCTCCCTGCGTAAAATCATCTCTTATACCCCTCCTCCCTGTTGATTAACATCTCTCTGTGCTCAGTTCTCCGTGAGTAAATTCATCTCCCTATATCAATCCTCATTGTCGATGAACCTCTCTCTGTGCTCAGTTCTCCCTGTGTAAAATCATCTCCTATACCATCCTCGCTGTATATAAACCTCTCTCTGTGCTCAGTTCTCCCTGTATAAAATCATCTCTGTATACCCTTCCTCCCTGTCGAGTCTCTCTCTGTGCTCAGTTCTCCCTGTGTAAAATCATCTCCCTATATCCCTCCTCTCTGTCGATGAACCTCTGTCTCTGCTCAGTTCTTCCTGTGTAAAATCATCTCCTATACCCCTTCTCTCTGTAGATGAACCTCTCTCTGTGCTCAGTTCTCCCTGTGTAAAATCATCTCCTATACCCCTCCTCCCTGTCGATGAAGCTATCTGTGCTCAATTCTCCCTGTGTAAAATCATCTCCCTATACCCCTCCTCTCTTTCGACGAACCTCTGTCTCTGCTCAGTTCTCCCTGTGTAAAATCATCTCCTATACCCCTCCTCTCTGTCGACAAAGCTCTATGTGCTCAGTTCTCCCTGCATAAAATCATCTCTTATACCCCTCTTCCCTGTCGATGAAGCTCTCTCTGTGTTCAGTTCTCCCTGTGTAAACTCATCTCCTATACCCCTCCTCTGTAGATGAACCTTTCCCTGTGCTCAGTTCTCCCTTTGTAAACTCATCTCCTATACCCCTCCTCATTGTCGATGAACCTCTCTCTGTACTTAGTTCTCCCTGTGTGAAATCATCTCCTATACCCCTCCTCTGTAGATGAACCTATCTCTGTGCTCAGTTCTCCCTGTGTGAAATCATCTCCCTATACCCCTCCTCATTGTCGATGAACCTTTCTCTATGCTCAGTTCTCCCTGTGTAAAATCATCTCCTATACCCCTCCTCGCTGTAGATGAACCTCTCTCTGTGCTCAGTACTCCCTGGGTAAAATCATCTCCTATACCCGTCCTCCCTGTCGATGAACCTCTCTGTGCTCAGTTCTCCATTGTGTAAAATCATCTCCTATACCCCTCCTCTCTGTCGGTGAAGCTATCTGTGCTCAATTCTCCCTGTGTAAAATCATCTCCCTATACCCCTCATCTCTGTAGACGAACCTCTGTCTCTGCTCAGTTCTCCCTGTGTAAAATCATCTCCTATACTCCTCCTCCCTGTCGACGAAGCTCTATGTGCTCAGTTATCCCTGTGTAAACTCATCTCCTATACACCTACTCTGTAGATGAATCTCTCTCTGTGCTCAGTTCTCCCTGTGTGAAATTATCTCCTATACCCCTCCTCTGTAGATGAACTCTCTCTGTGCTCAGTTCTCCCTGTGTAAAATCATCTCCTATACACCTCCTCTGTAGATGAACCTCTCTCTGTGCTCAGTTCTCACTGTGTAAAATCATCTCCTATACACCTCCTCTGTAGATGAACCTCTCTCTGTGCTCAGTTCTCCCTGTGTAAAATCATCTCCTATACCCCTCCCCTGTAGATGAACCTCACTCTGTGCTCAGTTCGGGAGGCCGCTCCTTCTCCTTCCTCGCGGCCAAAGCATGGAACGCCCTTCCGCTCCACCTCAGACAGACAACATCGCTCCCCATCTTCACAAGAAACCTCAAAACATGGCTCTTCGACAGACCCCCTCCTTGATGGAATGGAACCTGCACCCCCCCCAACCCCCCCAACCCTAGCGCCTTGAGACCCTTACGGGTGAGTAGTCGCGCTTTAACAAACTCCTGATTGATTGATTGAGTTCTCCCTGTGTAAAATCATCTCCTATACCCCTCCCCTGTAGATGAACCTCACTCTGTGCTCAGTTCTCCCTGTGTAAAATAATCTCATATACCCCTCCTCTGTAGATGAACCTCTCTCTGTGCTCAGTTCTCCCTGTGTGAAATCATCTCCTATACCCCTCCCCTGTAGATGAACCTCTCTCTGTGCTCAGTTCTCCCTGTGTAAAATCATCTCCTATACCCCTCCCCTGTAGATGAACCTCACTCTGTGCTCAGTTCTCCCTGTGTAAAATCATCTCCTATACCCCTTCTCTGTAGATGAACCTCTCTCTGTGCTCAGTTCTCCCTGTGTGAAATCATCTCCCTATACCCCTCCTCATTGTCGATGAACCTTTCTCTATGCTCAGTTCTCCCTGTGTAAAATCATCTCCTATACCCCTCCTCTTTGTAGATGAACCTCTCTCTATGCTCAGTACTCCCTGTGTAAAATCATCTCCTATACCCGTCCTCCCTGTCGATGAACCTCTCTCTGTGCTCAGTTCTCACTGTGTAAACTCATCTCCTATACCCCTCCTCATTGTCGATGAACCTCTCTCTGTGCTCTGTTCTCCCTGTGTAAAATCATCTCCTATACCATCCTCGCTGTAGATAAACCTCTCTCTGTGCTCAGTTCTCCCTGTATAAAATCATCTCTGTATACCCTTCCACCCTGTCGAGTCTCTCTCTGTGCTCAGTTCTCCCTGTGTAAAATCATCTCCCTGTATCCCTCCTCTCTGTCGATGAACCTCTGTCTCTGCTCAGTTCTTCCTGTGTAAAATCATCTCCTATACCCCTTCTCTCTGTAGATGAACCTATCTCTGTGCTTAATTCTCCCTGTGTAAAATTATCTCCTATACCCCTCCTCTCTGTAGATGAACCTCTCTCTGTGCTCAGTTCTCCATGTGTAAAATCATCTCCTATACCCCTCCTCCCTGTCGATGAAGCTATCTGTGCTCAATTCTCCCTGTGTAAAATCATCTCCCTATACCCCTCCTCTCTTTCGACGAACCTCTGTCTCTGCTCAGTTCTCCCTGTGTAAAATTATCTCCTATACCCCTCCTCTCTATCGACGAAGCTCTATGTGCTCAGTTCTCCCTGCGTAAAATCATCTCTTATACCCATCTTCCCTGTCGATGAAGCTCTCTCTGTGTTCAGTTCTCCCTGTGTAAACTCATCTCCTATACCCCTCCTCTGTAGATGAACCTTTCTCTGTGCTCAGTTCTCCCTTTGTAAACTCATCTCCTATACCCCTCCTCATTGTCGATGAACCTCTCTCTGTACTTTGTTCTCCCTGTGTGAAATCATCTCCTATACCCCTCCTCTGTAGATGAACCTCTCTCTGTGCTCAGTTCTCCCTGTGTGAAATCATCTCCCTATACCCCTCCTCATTGTCGATGAACCTTTCTCTATGCTCAGTTCTCCCTGTGTAAAATCATCTCCTATACCCCTACTCTCTGTAGATGAACCTCTCTCTGTGCTCAGTACTCCCTGTGTAAAATCATCTCCTATACCCGTCCACCCTGTCAATTAACCTCTCTGTGCTCAGTTCTCCCTGTGTAAAATCATCTCCTATACCCCTCCTCTCTGTCGGTGAAGCTATCTGTGCTCAATTCTCCCTGTGTAAAATCATCTCCCTATACCCCTCATCTCTGTAGACGAACCTCTGTCTCTGCTCAGTTCTCCCTGTGTAAAATCATCTCCTATCTCCTATACTCCTCCTCCCTGTCGACGAAGCTCTATGTGCTCAGTTATCCCTGTGTAAACTCATCTCCTATACACCTACTCTGTAGATGAACCTCTCTCTGTGCTCAGTTCTCCCTGTGTGAAATTATCTCCTATACCCCTCCTCTGTAGATGAACCTCTCTCTGTGCTCAGTTCTCCCTGTGTAAAATGATCTCCTATACACCTCCTCTGTAGATGAACCTCTCTCTGTGCTCAGTTCTCACTGTGTAAAATCATCTCCTATACACCTCCTCTGTAGATGAACCTCTCTCTGTGCTCAGTTCTCTCTGTGTAAAATCATCTCCTATACCCCTCCCCTGTAGATGAACCTCACTCTGTGCTCAGTTCTCCCTGTGTAAAATCATCTCCTATACCCATCCTCTCTGTAGATGAACCTCTCTCTGTGCTCAGTTCTCCCTGTGTAAAATCATCTCCTATACCCCTCCCCTGTAGATGAACCTCACTCTGTGCTCAGTTCTCCCTGTGTAAAATCATCTCCTATACCCCTCCTCTGTAGATAAACCTCTCTCTGTGCTCAGTTCTCCCTGTGTGAAATCATCTCCTATACCCCTCCCCTGTAGATGAACCTCACTCTGTGCTCAGTTCTCCCTGTGTAAAATCATCTCCTATACCCCTCCTCTGTAGATGAACCTCTCACTGTGCTCAGGTCTCCCTGTGTGAAATCATCTCCCTATACCCCTCCGCATTGTCGATGAACCTTTCTCTATGCTCAGTTCTCCCTGTGTAGAATCATCTCCTATACCCCTCCTCTCTGTAGATGAACCTCTCTCTGTGCTCAGTACTCCCTGTGTAAAATCATCTCCTATACCCGTCCTCCCTGTCGATGAACCTCTCTGTGCTCAGTTCCCCCTGTGTAAAATCATCTCCTATACCCCTCCTCTCTGTCGGTGAAGCTATCTGTGCTTAATTCTCCCTGTGTAAAATCATCTCCTATATCCCTCCTCTCTTTCGACGAACCTGTCTCTGCTCAGTTCTCCCTGTGTAAAATCATCTCCTATACCCCTCCTCTCTGTCGACGAAGCTCTATGTGCTCAGTTCTCCCTGTGTAAAATCATCTCTTATACCTCTCTTCCCTGTCGATGAACCTCTCTCTGTGCTCAGTTCTCACTGTGTAAACTCATCTCCTATACCCCTCCTCTGTAGATGAACCTCTCTCTCTGGTCAATTCTCCCTTTGTAAAATCATATCCTATACTCCTCCTCATTGTCGATGAACCTCTATCTATGCTTAGTTCACCCTCTTTGAAATCATCTCCTATACCCCTCCTCATTGTCGATGAACCTCTCTCTATGCTCAGTTCCCCCTGTGTAAAATCATCTCCTATACCCCTCCTCTCTGTAGATGAACCTCTCTCTGTGCTCAGTTCTCCCTGTGTAAAATCATCTCTGTATACCCCTCCTCCCTGTCGATGAACATCTCTGTGCTCAGTTCTCCTTGTGTAAAATTGTCTCCTATACCCCTCCTCTCTGTCGGTGAAGCTATCTGTGCTCAATTCTCGCTGTGTAAAATCATCTCCCTATACCCCTAACCTCTGTAGACGAACCTCTGTCCCTGCTCAGTTCTCCCTGTGTAAAATCGTCTCCTATACACCTCCTCTGTAGATGAACCTCTCTCTGTGCTCAGTTCTCCCTGTGTGAAATTATCTCCTATACCCCTCCTCTCTGTAGATGAACCTCTCTCTGTGCTTAGTTCTCCCTGTGTGAAATCATCTCCTATACCCCTCCTCTCTGTAGATGAACCTCTCTCTGTGCTCAGTTCTCCCTGTGTAAAATCATTTCCTATACCCCTCCTCTCAGTCGATGAACCTCTCTCTGTGCTCAGTTCTCCCTGTGTGAAATTATCTCCTATACCCCTCCTCTGTAGATGAACCTCTCTCTGTGCTCAGTTCTCCCTGAGTAAAATCATCTCCTATACCCCTCCTCTCTGTAGATGAACCTCTCACTGTGCTCAGTTCTCCCTGTGTAAAATCATCTCCTATACCCCTTCTCTCTGTTATGTTATGTTATGTCATGCTCTTTTATTAGGCGCACAGATGCTCCAGCAAAGGAGCTGTCGATTAACCTCTCTCTGTGCTCACTCTCCCACGTGCATATTCATGCCTATTTCCCCCTTCCCGCTTTGTATAAGCCCGTCTGTCTCTGCTCACTCTTCCTTGTGTATATTCACCCTCCTCTCTTCATCGTCCACGCCGAGCGCTAGCTCTGCTCTCTCCCTGTGTCTGTGTGCTCTCTCCTCGTGATCTATCTGGTCTCTCCCCGTGATCTGTGTGCTCTCTCCTCGTGATCTATCTGGTCTCTCCCGTGATCTGTGTGCTCTCTCCTCGTGATCTAGCTGCGCTCTCCCCGTGATCTGTGTGCTCTCTCCTCGTGATCTATCTGCTCTCTCCCCGTGATCTGTGTGCTCTCTCCTCGTGATCTATCTGCTCTCTCCCCGTGATCTGTGTGCTCTCTCCTCGTGATCTATCTTCTCTCTCCCCGTGATCTGTGTGCTCTCTCCTCGTGATCTATCTGGTCTCTCCCCGTGATCTGTGTGCTCTCTCCTCGTGATCTATCTGGTCTCTCCCGGTGATCTGTGTGCTCTCTCCTCGTGATCTATCTGGCCTCTCCTCGTGATCTGTGTGCTCTCTCCTCGTGATCTATCTGCTCTCTCCCCGTGATCTGTGTGCTCTCTCCTCGTGATCTATCTGCTCTCTCCCCGTGATCTGTGTGCTCTCTCCTCGTGATCTATCTGCTCTCTCCCCGTGATCTGTGTGCTCTCTCCTCGTGATCTATCTGCTCTCTCCCCGTGATCTGTGTGCTCTCTTCTCGTGATCTATCTGCTCTCTCCCCGTGATCTGTGTGCTCTCTCCTCGTGATCTATCTGCTCTCTCCCCGTGATCTGTGTGCTCTCTCCTCGTGATCTATCTGCTCTCTCCCCGTGATCTGTGTGCTCTCTCCTCGTGATCTATCTGCTCTCTCCCCGTGATCTGTGTGCTCTCTCCTCGTGATCTATCTGCTCTCTGCCCGTGATCTGTGTGCTCTCTCCTCGTGATCTATCTGCTCTCTGCCCGTGATCTGTGTGCTCTCTCCTCGTGATCTATCTGCTCTCTCCCCGTGATCTGTGTGCTCTCTCCTCGTGATCTATCTGCTCTCTCCCCGTGATCTGTGTGCTCTCTCCTCGTGATCTATCTGCTCTCTCCCCGTGATCTGTGTGCTCTCTCCTCGTGATCTATCTGGTCTCTCCCCGTGATCTGTGTGCTCTCTCCCCGTGATCTATCTGGTCTCTCCCCGTGATCTGTGTGCTCTCTCCTCGTGATCTATCTGCTCTCTCCCCGTGATCTGTGTGCTCTCTCCTCGTGATCTATCTGCTCTCTCCCCGTGATCTGTGTGCTCTCTCCCCGTGATCTATCTGCTCTCTCCCCGTGATCTGTGTTCTCTCTCCTCGTGATCTATCTGGTCTCTCCCCGCGATGTGTTTGCTCTCTCCTTGTGATCTATCTGGTCTCTCCCCGTGATCTGTGTGCTCTCTCCCAGTGATCTATCTGCTCTCTCCCCGTGATCTGTGTGCTCTCTCCTCGTGATCTATCTGCTCTCTCCCCGTGATCTGTGTGCTCTCTCCTCGTGATCTATCTGGTCTCTCCCCGTGATCTGTGTGCTCTCTCCCCGTGATCTATCTGGCCTCTCCCCGTGATCTGTGTGCTCTCTCCTCGTGATCTATCTGCTCTCTCCCCGTGATCTGTGTGCTCTCTCCTTGTGATCTATCTGCTCTCTCCCCGTGATCTGTGTGCTCTCTCCCCGTGATCTATCTGCTCTCTCCCCGTGATCTGTGTGCTCTCTCCTCGTGATCTATCTGGTCTCTCCCCGCGATGTGTTTGCTCTCTCCTTGTGATCTATCTGGTCTCTCCCCGTGATCTGTGTGCTCTCTCCCCGTGATCTATCTGCTCTCTCCCCGTGATCTGTGTGCTCTCTCCTCGTGATCTATCTGCTCTCTCCCCGTGATCTGTATGCTCTCTCCTCGTGATCTATCTGCTCTCTCCCCGTGATCTGTGTGCTCTCTCCCCGTGATCTATCTGCTCTCTCCCCGTGATCTGTGTGCTCTCTCCTCGTGAACTATCTGGTCTCTCCCCGCGATGTGTTTGCTCTCTCCTTGTGATCTATCTGGTCTCTTCCCGTGATCTGTGTGCTCTCTCCCCGTGATCTATCTGCTCTCTCCCCGTGATCTGTGTGCTCTCTCCCCGTGATCTATCTGCTCTTTCCCCGTGATCTGTGTGCTCTCTCCCCGTTATCTAGCTACGCTCTCCCCGTGATCTGTGTGCTCTCTCCTCGTGATCTATCTGGTCTCTCCCAGTGATGTGTGTGCTCTCTCCCCGTGATCTAGCTGCGGAATGCGCTCGCTTCCCGAGAACACTTGATCACAGCTGTGCCTGTCTGTGATCGCCGTTCTGTGCCTCACTTGTCAAGAATCCTGAAACGTGCCTCCCTCTCAGTTCGCCGTGTGGCGCCCGTCTCTGCTCTGTGAGCATTATCTCTCTATCTGCTCAACGTGTTCCCCGCCTCTCTCGGTTCAATCCCCTCTTCCTTTCCATTTTGGGTCCTCGCTGTGCTCGTTGCTGGCTCTTAGTTCAGATATGCTCAAACCCCTCTCTCCTCGCTGCCTGTTTCCCCCTCTCTCGTCTTTCTCTGTCATTCTGTTTGATCACTCGCCTCTCCGCCTACGCAGCAAGCTCCCACCCTCACTTCCTGATCAAAAATGTCTTCCATCCTTCTGTCTCTATCCCTGCTCAATTTATTGTGTCTGTCTTTGCTCCGTATTCCTTTTGCTGCTACCATCAATTCAATCTGCCACTCGACATCCCCTCTCCTCAGTTACAGCTTTTCCTCCCGCCCACTTAGTCATGTTCTTTTGATTCTTTCGTCTTGTCGCCCCTCTCTTGCTCCCGTCTTTATTCTCTCTCCATTCCTCTCACCGGGTCTCTCCTGTCCATGTGCTATCTCGGTATTTCCACACCGCCTCTCTTCCTCTTTCTCCTACCGAGCTCTTTCTCCACGTCGTGTGGGCTGCACGAGTAGCTATCCGTTTCCAAGGCCGCCCAAAAATTAATAATGTCATTTTAAGGCGGTAGTATTACAGTTCCAAGCATAAGATGTATGTAATTGCAAATCAGAATAATACTCGAACTCTAATGAGGCACCAGAGGGAAAAGCGTAGGCTTCAAGCCCTTCCCGTTATAGCGATGTCACTCCTTCTCAAACACCTCTGACAGGTAAGTACAGCTGCCAAAAGTGGTAGGTACTGCTTCAATAAATGGTAGGTGCCTCTCCAATAAGTGTAGGTGTCACTCCCGTAAATGGTAGGTGCTGCTCCCAGAAGTGGAGTGGGCGCTGCTCCTGTAAGTGGTAGATCTGCTCCCAAACATGGTAGGTGCATCTCCCGTGAGTTGCAGGCCCTGCTCCCATACGCAGTATGAACTGCTCTTGTAAGTGGTAGGTGATGCTCCCATAAGTGGTAAGTACTTCTCTCCTCAAAATGCAAGAATCAATGGCAACATGGGGTATTTTCATTCGTATAATCTGGCAGAGACCTGCAAAGAAATGGCCAATGTTGTCAATTGGGCCTAAAAGTTTCAGCACCATGGACAGCTCTGGAGTGGCACTTGGTGCTGATGGGACTATAGGATCAATTATAAGTGCTCACAAATCGGCCTGTTATCCCTTTGCCTCCAACTACGGATACCATGGGCGTCAGTTATTGCCGGAGAAAGGGGTAAGTACTGCTGAATAAAGGATTTGGGGCAATTGTATGCGGTGCACTGATCCCCGCATGTTTTTGTCCATTTTCACATGGAGGGCCAACCAGACATTTCTCCTGCTTTCAGCAGAGGGAATGCCCGGGTGAATGACTGTGCTACATCAGTGTTGGTGCAGACCTTGGAATGCCGACTTGGATGCTAAGTTTTGCCTGAGGGGGTTTACCTGACACCTATAATGAGGTCTGGAATTAATAGTGGGTGTACAAATATGCCTTCTGTGGGTACATGAGGGTCTGACTCTTCATGGCCCGGTTTTTCGTGGTCCATTTGACTTTCATGGTGAGGCCATCTCACCACTGGAGGAATGCGTCACGGGACCTTATAATAAGTTACTTTTTTGAACCAATTCCTTCACATCCTGGTGTAGTGTTGCTGTGAGCAGTCCGCTGTCGCCAGGGTACCTGTCCTCTATGAACCTTCATCACATTAAACGGCGTAAGATTACTACCTCAGACAGCGAAAAATACTGACCATCCTACCCCATACCTTCAGAACAATCTCAGTGTTGAGTGTATCCGCTTATCTATCAAGACGTTTTAATTGGAGTCTGATTGTTATAGGTGTTAAAATAACTGTTAATTCAAAAATTCCGATAACATTAGTTGGCACTATACTTGCACCATTCGTCATCACCCATTGTTGGGACTTCTCAGCATGGAACCAAAAGATGCGGCAGTGCTGGCTTTGGAACTGGTCCAGGCTCGGTGTTCAAGGAGTCGCCTTCCGTCAGCAGGAGGTGGACTTTGTTCAGCCTGAGTTTGGATATCATCTCTCACAAACATGATATATTGTCCGGATCAATGGCTATATGATGGCTTTGTGATTTATGTTCCGGGGCAGATTTACAAGCCCCTTGTGCCTCTTTTACGTCGCCATTGCGTCACTTTTGTGACGCAGCTGTGACGCAAAAGATGCGCCATGGGGCGGGGTACTTACAACGTGACGCATCTGGGAGATGCGTCACGTTGTAAAGCCCTGCGCCAGAAGGAGACGTTCCTGCGCAGGGGGGGGGGTGTTCCGGCGCAGGAACGCCTCCTAAAAGTGGCTGAGTGAAATCTACAAGATTTCACTCAGTCACTTTTAGCCCAATGCTGCGTCAAAACCCTGTGCCTGCTTGAAGCAGGCATAAGGCGTGAGGCAGCATTAGAAGAATAGGCCCCCCCAGAGCATTGCTGGAGCTGCGTCGCGCTTGCGACGCAACTCCAGCAATGTGCCGCCTTTACGGCACAGATGCGTGACGCATCTGTGCCGTTTTTGCCCCATGGTGCGGCGCATCATCGGTGGCGGAGCTGCCGCGCACAATTACTGGTGCATCCCTGCTAATTTGCAGGGATGCGCCAGTAATTGTAAATGTACCCCTCCGTGTTTTGGGCTAGATAGGATTATGCTTGGGGCTCCCTGTTTTCCGTTTTTACAGATTTTTACAGATAAATACAGACAAAAAGCATTGTATTTATTTTTAAAAGCAGAAAAGTACAGATAATTTGGCTTTTTTTGGGTGACTCTCCATCCTGAGATTCAAGACATTAAGGTCAATAGCTTTACATACTAGCAGCATGGAGAGTTACAAAACTGAATGACATTTGCTTTAATTGAAGTGTGGATGTGATATCATATACTTGTATTTTGTTAATTTGAACTTCAAGACTTTTTGTTTAAATATATTTGAATATAATTAATGTTGTTTGTATATTCAACTCTTGTGTTGCCCTCCATTGTTATAATTACATTTCGAAACTTAGGTCAATACGAATGTGGAAGAGTTGCCTCAGGTTTCTGTTCACTTATGTGCTTAAATTACTGCATATCTCAACATGTATTGTTGCTATTATGCTATTTTTTTATGTGAATTTATTATTTTTGGCTGTGTAATGTACTAAAACTCAAGCATCAAAGTAAGTGTGCATGTTTATCTGTTCAATAAATGCGGAAATATACGAGTTATATCATCATTGTTCACAAAATACAAAATAAATATGGATACATGTCAATAAGCTGGACAGAAAATAAATATGGATAAATACAAAGGGAAATGTTAAAAAATAGATACCATAAAACCGGAAGTCTTAATTATGATGTATGATGTAACACATTATGAGGTACAACATAGAGGATCTACATGATTGTAGTGCATGTTTCTCTGAGATCTGACCACACCAATCTATTTGCTTCTATGATTCATTATTGGTTGCAACATCTGTGTAGTCAGCTGGATAAAAAACTTGCATACATTATAATGGAAACAGGTTTGCATCTTTATTCTTGGTGCACGCAGTTGTGTTTCCCCATCTTGCAGGTTCTCTCTTTGGATGAAGGGCTGCTGGGGTTTAGACTTTTCCAAAGTTGATAAATATGTGCTAGAGGCCCTGTGCTGCATAGAAGAGGTCAGAGGATGCTTGTACTGTATTGCGCACCAGCAGCAGGGCTTTCGGGTGGCTGGCTGCAGCTCGATGGAGGTGAACCTTAGCTGGCATCCTTGCCTAGGTAGGGGTCCTGGCCACAGATTCTCACTGAGGCAGTTGGAGCTTCCCCAGGGTTACTCTGGCCAGGCCTGGTCTTGCCCCCCACCCCCGCACCCGTGAAGAGTTCTGTGTTTGTGATAGATGAGAGTGAGTTCACAAATTTAAGTCCCCAATGTTTGCTTATTCGAACAGCCGTTGTCGCCCAGCGAGCTAGAATTCCTACACAACTTGGGGGCCGATTAGGATGGCGGACGGATTGCCCCCGCCGGGCAGGCGGTAGCCACCACCGGCCCGGCAGGGGCAATCCGTCCGCCATCCTCACAGAAATTACCCCCCGCCACATTAGGATGGAGGGGGAGTCCACGGTGGACGGCAAGACCATCCGCCGCTTTTCTGCCGCTCGCCTTCGCGATCGGCGGAAAAATGTGCTTACATATGGTGGCGGTGTCTGCGAGAAACCGCCAACCATATTACGATGCCGGCGGTCCTATGCCTTTCCACGGCAGCATTGCCGTCATGGAAAGCCATACAGTCTTTTCTTTGGGGGCTCGGTGCGGGCCCCCAGGGTGAAGGGAGAGTGTGGGGTGCACATGGGGGGTGCCTATGGTACCCCCGCGTTTCAAAGTACAACATGGCAGGCACCGCGCGGTGCCCGTCATGTTGTGTTTTGAAACGCACAACATGCATTCTTAGCATTGCGGCGGACGGTGCTTTCAGCACCGCCCGCCGCAATAGTAAAAATGTGGGATGCACCCGCCACTGTGGCGGGTGCATCCTAATTCGATGCACGGGACCTCCGCCCCTGTGGCGGACGGTCCCTTCCTACGACAGGATGGCAGACGGACAAAGTCTGTCCGCCATCCTAATCGGCCCCTAAGTTGTTATCTAGTAAGGGCGAGTACCATAGATTTCATAGGCTAGTAAGGGTGGTCTTGGGATGCTTATTCTATCTCCTTTCATTAGGCGTTCCCTCAAATCAGGGGACTGGCAGGCAGGCACTTAATGGATAAGAGCAAGGTCTCTGCAGCCATTCAGGGAAGAGAACCGTTTGCATTCGTCTTTCTAACCAAAATGAAAGGAGTTTTCCTGGCTGAAATGCTGAGTATTACTACCAGGCAGCCAGAGAAACACCCTGGAGAGTACTGTCGGTTACTCCTCCTCTGCGAGCAACAGAGAAGGGCTCTCCAGGCAAAGAGAGGCGTGGCACCCTCGCAGCAGCCGAGGGACAGACATTTCAGGCGGAAGGCAGGAGAGAAATCTGTGAAAAATGGGACAGGAAAGGTGAGACGGCTGTTACTTTGCGGGTTCATCTCTAACATGGATTTCTCTTTTTCCCTCGTGCCATCGTCCCCGTGCACCTTTATCGCATTCTCTTTCTACTTACCGCTCCCTCTTTCTTTTTTCTCTTCTCATACACGCCCTCTTTGTCTCTGTCTTCTTCTTTGTATCTCCACCATTCCCTGCACTCGCTCTCTCGTCCACTCTCTCTTCTATCCCTCCCTCTTCTGTCTCTGTCGCTCCCCTTCCTCTCTGCCTCACACACAGGCACACGCCCAGTACCCCCTTCTTTTCTCTCTACCCCCTTTCACTCTCCCATCAAGCCTCCCTCTTTCCCTCTCACTCTCTTCCCCCAATTATCTCTGCTTCCCTCTCATTAGCTCTTCTGCTCACATCACATCCTCACTTTCTGCCAGGGGTTTGCATATTCGGACCACTTAATGCAAAGCCTGGCTATGTTGTGTGACAGCTAAAATAAATATTCATGGGAAAAATGTTCATACACTGGGGCTAAATGAAAATGTTTGCCGATGATTTGGAATGCTGGACAGGGTTCTGCAGTCTGTCCTTGGAGCACGCCCGCCCCTGACTGGGCAGGCGCCACGTCAATCACCCTCCGGGATGATTCGCCTGACACTGTTGGTCCCGCCCATCTGCTTTCACTGTCTAGGTCTTCCTCACGCTTGCCAAGGCTCCGTTGAATAGCTCTCACAAACCTGGGTAGCTTATTGTCACTATCTCCAGGATGTAGGAAAACGGATGGTGATAGAGCGCGCAGGTCATCCGACCAACAATTTACCATATGCACACTTGGGCCCATAAATTCAATTTACCATATTTATTAATCGGGTAACCTACACTCTACTATCAGTAGCCCTTGTTCATTCCTATTTATTTCCAATGTACCCGACTTACCAATCCTCGTCACGGGTACCTATGATCACAATGGATCAGGGAGCTAGCTGAAAAAGATAAGCAGTCACAAAATACAATAACATTTATAATATTTGCACTCTTTATAATAACCACAGACTCAGGAAGTTTTGAAAACCTTTATCTAATTCTCGTCAAAATCAGAAAGCAGGAAATTCACAGCAAGTAAACTATCAATAACCAAGATCATGAAAATCGTGTATCCATGTAGAAAATAGATTATGCCAACCATTTAGAAATTTAAAGGGTAGGTAAGAACAGGGAACATGCTAGTAAGAAATCTCAGAGAGTTAGACTTGGTGTGGTGTGTCTAAAGGACGGGGAAGATAAGGAACATGCTAGAGTCTCACAGTTTGAGTATTTCTAGAAAGCAGTAATAACGCAAAGGAACTGAATTTATAATGCAGAAATTTGCAATGATCCAAGAAGCTATAGGGAAGGTGAGAAAATGGAACACGCTAAGAATTCAGAACGACCACTTTATTTGGCTAAAGGAAACGGGTAAAGAAAGGGAACATCTATACTTAATGAGTAGTAGTTCACCATTTACTTAAAGGATGGGAAAAAATGGAACATGCTAATAAACAGCTAAAGTGTAAGACTTTCTTTATTGGTCAGCATAGGGAGGGTAAAAAAAGGATCAAATGCGCAAATAAGACTTTAGTAGTTTCAGAAAGCAAGAAAAAGACGTAAGTGTATTTCCTGCACAGATTTATATTTACCTAGAACGGTGTGGAGACCAACCCTGGCCCCGGGTCAGTTAAGGACAGTAGAAACCCCAAGGAATTCAGTCGCCAGTAGGCCAGCAGGTGCAGAATCGAAACCTAGGACAGGTAAACCAGATTAGGATCAGGACAGGACCACCAAGGTAGGACCAGTACCCGCAGTTCAGTTGCAATGCCTGCGCTACTCCCTCTCTGCAGCTATCAGTCAAAACCCCAATTGGGTTCTTGAATTCCCCAGCAAAGTGCTTCGCCAGCACTTTAAGATTCTCAAAACCCCGATTGGGTCTGTGAGTCTGTCGGACAGAGTGCTCCGCAGCTTCTCTTGTTTCAATCAGCTATTGAGTGCGTAGGGTCAGTGACAGGTCAGCTATTCGGACAAGTCGGACAATTTCTCTAGCTAAAGCTAGGCTAGTTATACTGTTTTCGGGTCAGTGTACCACCCCCCAAATGTTGCAAGTGTAAGGATCCCCAATTTCGATTGGACAAAAGGAAGGACAGGTCATCACACCTCCTAGGATTTGTTTCGCTCAAGCTCAATATTTGCATTTTCAAGACCGCCCCTTTAATTTCAGGTTCACATGGTTTACAACAATACATGTTCTTTTCACTAATACAATGTATGCAATTAGGGTTCGCGAGGTGAGGTTCCCATGAGTATGAGTATCTTCTCAGTCAGTCTGCTCCTTGGCAGAAATTCAAAGGTCATCTGCTTCAGGAGGCTTGTGGATCTCGCGCAGACTCAATTTCAAGCAAAATGGAGTACATCATGGGACATCAGGCCATATTTCGTAAGGTACCATGAAATGGAAAAGGAACAGTTTTAGAACACAGAAAGAATGAATGCACTGTATACCATGAATCACTATACTACTCCCATTACTTTAAAATATCTATAGCTTTAGTGATTAATGCAGAACGAACAGCATAGCACAAGCATCGCTGCAAGCTTCAGGCATGTGAGAACATAAAGCAGCCATTTTATCTCTACTGCGCAAGTGCAAAAGATTTCCCACCAGAACTGCGAGTACGTCACGTCACATGGGTATGACCGACGCATGCGCAGAAGAAATTCCCGGGTAGCAGCAGCCATCTTAGTAGCAAGCGTATTAGGATTAGTAAACACATAGGCAAGCGTCTCTGGAACACCCAAAATGTCAGAATTATGGGGAAATTAGTAAGACAAACAAGTTGATTAATACTATTAGGGTTATTTGAGGTTCATGATTACAAGCAAGACGCTTTACGTGCGAATTCTTGCTCCATCAATGGCCTATCACATTCTTCACACTACAGCCGGAAGCTGCTCGTGAAGTGCTGACCAGAACTGTGTCAGAATGCGCAGCCCATCCAAAGTCCTGCAAGGGGCTCACGAAGAACTTCTAGAGAGAGGGGGGTGTTCATTGCTGAAAAGAATAACTCATCTTCATCTAGTATATAACTTCTGCAGCACAGACCCATAAATCAGAATTGGGCCAATAACTAGGGTTATTGACTAGCTCTGTGAGCAATAATGGTACATTGGACAATTTCATTGGAATGCTGAGATTGGGACAGTAAATTAGATTGCTTAAACATTTATTTTAGCTATATATTTCAATCTTTCATATTATACCAAAATGCTGCCACCCACTAAATGTAGGGCTTCATTACGTTTATGGCGACTCTGTTACTCCTAGTCCAATGGGCCGCTCCCACTATCAACTTTGTTATAGCTCTCAGATGCCAGGTCTGAAGACTTCGGTCATTCCTGCAAATGCGTGAAAAGCAGGTGCGACTAGGTTCAGCAACAACAACGCCTCAGGACTGCAGTATTTCTGCTCAGCTGCTTTCAGGCCTATATTAAGCATACGACTGCACTCATTATGGGCATCCTGGGGGAACAATCTGGGGGTAATGAAGTTTAATGGTGCAACTCAAGCCCATAGCTCTCCACTTTGGCCTCTAGGGAGGGCTGCCTGACTAGGAGTCCAAGGACCTAGTACATGGTTCTTGCTTCTAGTCCATGTTAGATTAAACTTGACCCTCCCAGGAAAAGCCGTCAACACATCTGCGTGATTTAAGGGATCACAGAGGCAAAGATGCAACTCTTTTGGGAATATATGACGTTACAACACAAACAATTACAACGCATGCCTTTACAACCCGGTTTTTACATCGCAACTACCATTACAAAGCATGATTTTACAACGCATGCCATTACAACACATTTTAAGAAACTACCATTACAACACATACCATTACAACGCATACCATTGCAACGCATAATACTTTTGGGGCAACAGTGGGGTAAGTGTTGGATAGTGAAGGGGTAAAAATTACTATCCCCACTCCAGTGAGTGCAACAGTAGGGTAAGTGTTGGATAGTGTAGGTGTAAAAATTACTATGCTCACTCCAATGATTTCAACAGTAGGGAAAGTGTTGGATAGTGTAAGGGTAAAAATGACTATCCCCATGTACCCCAAAACCCATACCCTCCCTAAAACTAAAAAATCCCAATTACTTACCTGATAATGCTTTGTAATGGTATGCGCTGCAATGGCATGGGTTGTAGTGACATGCATTGTAATGGCATGCGTTGTAATGGCATGCGTTTTAATGACATGCAATGTAAAGGCAGTTGCCTTGTGACAGCTGCGTTGTAAAGGTAGTGTGTTGTAATGACTGCGTTGTAATGGTTGTTTCCCCTCTTTTGGTGTCCTTCTTTTGATGCACAGAGGGTCTGAGGTCAGTATCTTGGATTGCGGTTTCCTCTAAACCTCCTGGACGTGCATGGTGACCTAGCTCCCTATACAGTGTTGCTTTCAGTGTCTGAGATGATGGTGCCTTCCGTGCATTGAGCTTGCAATATTGCAAATCATACAGTGGCAGTGGCGGCACTAATGATGCTAATTCAGGCCCTTCAGCTCTCCCAGTAGTTAGAATGGACTACTATACAACCTACCTGTAGTATGTATGCTTGTTATTATATACTGTTTCTTTAAAGAATCTTTCAAGAGGTTCTTATGAGTGTCATAGATATTCTTAGAATGTAATGATTTCAATGTCACAGTTATTATGATCCAGTTCTTCTTGTATGCTGGTCGTGGGTTACTTACTCTGGAAATAAAGCCTGCATTCTATTATCACCTAAATCAGGATTTCCTCTTCATTTCTCTTATACAAGCTATACAACATTTATTGGCGACGTTTTTTTGAAAAGCTTGTCTTCAAACCCACCGACGTGAGCAAATCGATTTATAATTCAAAACGCGGATGCGGAGCTGAATTGAAAACGGCTATTTTACTATTTTCCAAGGATCATTATACCGGGATTGACATTCCGCTTAAAAAAAAACTGTGAGTAAACCTCATTTCACAATACCTTCTTTTGGCATACAACCGTCGCGTTGTTCAAACGCACACCGGATTCAGTGCTCGCGACCCAACTGCTCTCGCGCTGTCACACGCGCACTCATCGCTGCACCCTGAACTCGCGCAGTACGTCTTGACAACCTCTGCGCACCATGGCAACGCGCATTGTTGAGTGATTGACGCAACTGGTGGCCTGGAATAGACAGTCAAGTAAAGTTGTTCATTAACCAGTGTCCCCAATGTTTATGCTCAGATAAACACTGGAAGTTATCCAATTCACCACTTGTACCAGTAGAATGGCCTGAAGCCCCTTGGCAGAAAATTGCCTTGGATTTTTCGGGTCCATTTTCTATTTTTAATTCTGAATATAAATTTTTAATAGTGGCTATTGATTATTTTTCTAAATGGATTTATTTTTCTTTTGTTAAGAGTCCGAATTCTGATTCTGTTGTATCATTTTTAAAGCGTTTATTTGTCATTGAGAGTACACCTCATGAATTAGTTTCCGACAACGGTTCACATTTTGTTTCACAGGAAGTGAATGTATTTTTAAACAAAATGGATGTTAAACATACGTTTGTTCCTCTTTACAGTCCTTTATCAAATGGCCTGGTAGAGAGAGCAAACCGTTTGTTGAAAGAGGCAGTTCAAACTGCTTGTGCTAACAAACTTGATATTACAGAATTTCTTTGTGAGAAAATCTGGAATTATAATTGTACTCCACACAGTACCACTGGAGTTTCTCCTTTTGTTTTACTTCGTGGTAGAATTCCAACTTCTAAGTTAAATCCATCTTGGTTAATGAAAAGTTCTGAGGTCAAGGTTGATTTAGCAAAAATTTGTGAACGTGTAAAAATGAAACAAGAGTGTTACAAAAATCATTACGACAATCGTATGCATGTTGCAGAAAAGCCACTAACTGTCGGTGATTGGGTCATCATAAAAAAACCTGTTAAAATCACTAAGGGTCAATCTAAATTTTCTGCTCCTGTGAAAGTTGTAAAAGTTTCCCGAACTGCAGCTCTCTTGTTTGAAAGGGGTTGGTGGAATAAGAAGGTCCTCATTAAAATCACTGACCAGCAAGCAAGGATTATTTCCTCTAACAAGCAGAATACAGATTTAATTGATAATTCTGGTTCTGATTGGTTTGGAGTTGGTGAATCTTCAAGGATGCCATCTGTTCCAGTTGATTCTACTTCAAATGTCAATACTGGTTCTTCATTATTGGCTCAGGGAAATTCCAAGAGTGTTTCTGATCTTCCTACTTTACAACCTGTTTCAAATACCATTGGTGCGGGGGATGATATGGGAGTTGGTCGTAGAATCAGATCAGTTCCTTTGAGACTGCACGATTATGTTTTGAATTAGTTTAATTTATTGGAAGAGTTTCTTTTCACACTTCTTATTGCATTGCTTGTTTTAATGTATTACTTTCTTTTCATATACCTGATTGTATGTATCTTTAGTTTAAGTTTATTTATTAGGGGAAGGATGTGTAGTATGTATGCTTGTTATTATATACTGTTTCTTTAAAGAATCTTTCAAGAGGTTCTTATGAGTGTCATAGATATTCTTAGAATGTAATGATTTCAATGTCACAGTTATTATGATCCAGTTCTTCTTGTATGCTGGTCGTGGGTTACTTACTCTGGAAATAAAGCCTGCATTCTATTATCACCTAAATCAGGATTTCCTCTTCATTTCTCTTATACAAGCTATACAACACTACCCTACACATGCGATGGCATACTTTTATTTACATTGAAGAGGGCTTGATCACTGTAACAATGTTTATGTAGGCTCCCAGCAGCGTATACTGCCATCATCTCACAGAGCATCCTAGATCTGCCCTGGATGCCAATTAGGGAGGGGTTAAATTCAAGGACCTGTGCTGGACCCATAAAACCCTTCACAAGGTTGGCCCTCTTCCACTGCGACAGACTTCAAATTGGTATACCAAACTCTCTTTCTCTGATCTACCACTGCTAATAAGGTAGCAGTTCCTAGAATCAGGAAGGCCTGCTAGGGAGGAAGAAGCTTCTCCCACACCACATGTAAATGGTGGAATGCACTGCCTGACCATCTCAGAGCACAGTCCAGTTTGCTAAGTTTTAGAAAACAATTAAAAACGTGACTTTTCCCTTTGACTGTTAAATAGGTATCCAGTTGTCTCCCTCCTTCAGATAACGTACAGGTACAGTGCCAAGACGCCAAATTCTGGTAATCGTGCACTCTGCCAATCTATTAGCATTAAATGTAAATGTAAATGTGTGTATACTTGTAAAGCGCACTGCCGCCCCATCTCGGGGCATCCTGGCACTGTATACCGCTGTGGAACCCATCCTGGCTTTGCCTGTGAGATGCCCCCTTCAGGGCACCCCCCAAGGTGAAGCCAGCCATCCCAGCGCTGTTGGGGCCATTGTGGAGATTAAGCAAGCTATTGCCCAGAGTTGCAGAGTGGGACCCATGATTAGAGTTGGCACCGAGGCAAGAATTATCGAGTCCGCGGACATTGAGCCCAAGACCCAATTAGGACTCTCCTGAGTGATTTGATCAAGAGTGTGACTCTCCTGCTCTTGAGGGACCTGTTCTGTCGGGGAAGCATCTCTTCATACTAGGGGCCTCTGTACCATTCTCTTTTACTTACCAGCAGCATTTGTCTATATTTGAGCCACACAGCATTTATCATCCCCTTGCCTCCTGGCTCCCCCTCTAACATCTTTATGTCTGTGGGAGGCATACCCATCAACAAGACTGCTCACAGCATACTTCGGACCAAGTACTCTAGTCCCTCTGTAGAGAACAAGATCTGCTCCGGCCAGAAATCGATTCCTCCACCTGTAAATTTCTTTCGAATTTAGGTAGGCATCAACCCAAAGGCTTGAGTCGAGTTTGCTGTAATAACCGGATAAGCTAATAGCCTTTCTGGCCCAAAGCTTGATATGGCTGAACAGGTTGTTAAGAGAGTGTTTCAATCACACTACTCCCCTCCACTTCTGTCCCATTGATGATTTTTTTCCTATGGAGCATGGAGATGAAGGCAGAGAAGCATTGAAGCACCCTAATGAATTCGTGCCCCAGAGGGTTAAGTTGGACCATCCATAAGGAAGCTGGTTCCTAAGTGAATGTCCTCTTATTTGTCACACGTTTGTCAAGGAGTTCGACTAATACCTGGATATATTTATTTTTCTCTAGACTTTGCAGGCCAACATGACATGCAGCTACACTCAGTAATTGTTCCTGTGTTTGACAAAGATAAGGGGGCAGATTTACAAGCCCCCTGCGCCACCAGTACGTCACTTTTTGTGACGTACTGGAGGCGCATTTTACTTCTCCATATTTACAAGGAGAGGAAAAGCCACCCTGCGTGACTTTTCCTCTCCTTGTAAATATGGCCCCTTTATGCGCGGCACTTTGCGTTGAAGGGCAGTTCATAGGTGTTGATGTGGGTGTTCCCACGCAACACCCATGGAACGAGACACATTTCCAGAATTACGAGAAATTGTAAATCTGGAAATGCATGTCAATGCTACGCCTCCCCAGGGGAGGCGTAGGTAGGCACAACGAGGAGAAATGTTTTCATTTATCCTCGCTCTTCCTCTTTCAAAGCCTGCTGCATTCTACAGCACGCATTGAAAAAGGATAATGCCTGTAGTGATTGTTTTTGTACAGGAGGGGACCCCTTCCTGCACAAAAACAATCTCCCCATGACGCAGGCATCCTTGCACCATGGTGCAGGGGTGCCTGTGGCCGTGCATGACTGCAGTTTGTGCGCCAGCGCAGGGGAGAGCACAGGAATGCAACATATTATTGTAACTATGTCGCATTCCTGTGCTTCGGAAGTGCAGCAGCGTGGCACAACCAAAGGGATACCTTGTAGATATGCCCCAGGGTATTTCCTCTGGAAGAGGCTCATTCACACCTCCTGAGGTGGAACCACTCATTCCAACACAACTTGTGAAGTCTGTGGATTACAGTTTGCAATTGGCCTGTTCTCCCCTTCATCCAGTTATCTTCTTTGAAGTGAGACAAGATCTAATGGGACTCTCATTCAGGCCTGCAGCACGGGACACAATAACTAAGGTGAGCCACGCTACATGCCAGCAAGGTTGTCAAGGAAGTCCGAATTCTTTCTGAGAAAATGGTTATTTCTCCTTTCCAGCTCTTTGGGTTTGGGGACCATCATGAGATCAGATATTTTGATTGATGAGGCGATTATCTCCATTTTGACACATAGGACCTTATGGGACTTTCACACTGGCAGTTTCCTGAAGAACACTTATTGTGTGATGAACACGTTCAAGGGTGTTTACCTAGCAATAAATCTGAGATCCATAAATTGCAACCTCAAAATGGAGAGTAGTCATCTTATAGGGCATATGCATGCCCCTGCTACTAGTTCATCTATTTTGATTTAAAATATGACGATTTTTCCATTAATGGCCATCCTTCAGTACTTTAGGCTCCATCAGAAAGTGAACCTTACCAATTCATTGCTTTTCATTTTGGCTCTTCATACGGGCTGAGGCAAATCGCTATATCCTCAACCATTTACCTCAATGTTCTTATCCCAGGAGGTTGCCCCTGGGTCCCGCTCCTTACTGTCCTGTGCATCCTCCTGCTTTGGTCCTTCCTCTGCCCAGTCACAAATTCACCACCCAAACAAGCTGGGCACCCACCCTGGACTGCAGTGATGAGTCTGTAGTGTTGACCAGCAACAGTGGGGAACACCTTGCTCCTCGGCACAGAACCTCTTTCCATACTCTGGTTCTTCAGCAGAGAAAGTGGGATGCAGTTAAGATCCTTTAGCTCCCTGATGATTTTAGGCACTGGCTCTCCTGAGCAGAGCTCACACTGAGTTGAGTTCCATAGCACCTTAGACACACTGATGAACAGCCTTTGGCTTACACTACAGGCATGCCTCAGGACTCCCAGGCATCATACTCTGCCAGAGAGACGCAGACCCTTTCCTGTGTGGAAATGAACTCTATCAGTTCTTGTGCCCAAGGACCCCCCCTATTCGACCGGGCAGCCCCTGTTCAAAGTTCTGCTAGTAGGCTTGCAAAATTCCTGAGGTTTCTGATCCCAAAATATGGAGCAGAGAAAGATTCTTGGTTTCCGCTCATGGGGTACCCAGGATTCTGATACAATACTCATGGCACACTGGCTGGAAGTTTGTGTCTCATCTTTACATAGAAGTTGCAGAGAGCATTTGTGTATTATAAAAGTCAGCTTTGTGACTGGTTTTGGGTCTTTCCTCTCAGGCTGGTTCAGCCATGGTCTTTGTCTTCAAGTGTCACTTGCAAATTGAGGTGGGATTGGATTTCTGCTGTCAGGAGATACCCAAAACAGGGGCATGAAGGATGGAGAGGCTGTCCTCCTTAACTACCTCTTAGCTTGCGAGGAGCAGCCCGTCTAGTAAACAGTGCACAAGGGAAGGGCAGGAGAAACTCCCTGACCTTCAAAGGAACCCTCTGTTTCCTCTCCTCCACATTGTAAAGTCTGGCCTGCTACTAATGATCTCTGGAATATCCTGGAGAGGTTCTGCAGTTCACATTGCTGTCTGGTGCTTTCTCCACTCTGTATCATAGGTACCACCTGGATTTTATAAAACACAATGGATTCCAGTATAATCCAAGTAATGAGGGAAGCAGGCCTCCTTTAGCTTTCTCTTGTGATAAGGCTTCTAGCTCCATTTCAACAGTCTCCAGCATTGAAACAAGAAGTTAGCTATAGGGGAGGAGGAGGAGAGACAGAGGGGCTTTGTTAGGGTGGGACTGAAAAGAAGGAGTGGTCAAAGGATGAGGTAGACTTTACTTACTAGTACAATTACTAGAGTAACCATTAAGGTTGGAACTTTGCTTCTCTACATGCAGCAGGTAAGAGGGCAATGTACCACCTCTTGGTGCGACCATCAACAGCATCATGCCTAGAAAAGAGATTTGCATGCTTGATTTGCATGCTCTGACTGTGCAAATTTGCTTAGGACCTCTTTAGAGATTTTGGTGCAGGGTAGCATTTGGCGACCTGAGGGTTCTTATATCCAAGGGACCTTGACAACTTGGCCTGAAAGAAGTGTGTTTACAGATACTTTATTGAGTAAAGTCACTGATAATTGTTTCTCTTTTCCAAGACCTTGCATTTATCTCAAACCCTCTTCCTACCTAAAAAATTAAAAACATCCTGCGGTGTAGATTTGTTCACCCTTCATGCTTGAAAAATGGATTTGGAAGGATCTTGTACTGATAGTAGCACACAAAGCACAGGCTTGTCGCAGATGACGTTTCCCAAAACATGAGAACACTGTACAGAGTTGTGCTAATATAAATGCTTGTGCCAGGATTCATATGGCTTAAACCTTGAACTCATCACAAGCTACTAGAGCTGAAGCAAGAGAAGAGAGAGGGTGTCATCAAAATACTTGGTGAAAACATTAGTTCCAGATTCAGGTTGGGGAAACTGCTAGGCACTAGGTGTAAGGATCCCACCCTCAGTAAAAGTTACCATGCCTATAGGTTCAAATTGGGACGCTAGGATTTAGGAGCAAAATCATATACATTATTTTGGTCATCAGGTAAGGACTGTAAACGCTGGGACATCGAGTGATGGAGTGAAAGTAATAGGTATAGCTGCCCTCAGTCGTCCACACTCATATTCTTGAATCCAGTGCTCTTCTTAATGTGACTGGGGCGCCACTGTTATAAGACAGTTCAGTATTCAGTAACGCTCTGCTAGGAAAGAGTTTGGATATGCTCAAACGACCTGGGAAGTCTACAGCTTTGAGACTCCCAGCTTCCAACAGTCTGCCCCTGAGTCTGACTGCTAAAGGATTTGACTGAACTACATTGCCTGGCCACTTTCTGCTTGCATTGATGACTTGAATTTCTTGCCCATCATGCAAAGTACTTTGTAGCAAATACTGGTGTATATTATCAAGACAATTATCGCCGCTTTAGCGTCCATTTTCGGGCAAAAAGCAGCGATAATTTTATCGTACTATCAGCCCAACCTCGCAACGCTAATTATATGCAAAGTGGGCGTACCTTATTAAAATAACCCGGAAAATGTCGCTAACACAACTATCTCCTATCATCAATCTTGCCTCAAACCCGCATAGCGATATGAAAAATAGCACTATCCACGTTTATCGCTGGTTTCTTAACGCCTGCTTACAATCTGACTTAGCAATTATATCCTATGGGAGGTGGATTTTATGGGTGAGTCCACCCTGCCCTATCTACAAGCATTTGCCTATCGCTGTGCTTTTATCGCTGGATTTCCAGCGATAATAGCACATTTTTCGATATCGCTGGTGTTTTTATCGCCTTGGAGTTAGACGTTGATGATAACGCGCTAACTCAGCAATATAAACCAGCGATATTCAAATTCGCACTAAGCGCGAATTGCGATATTTACCGCTACCGGTTGATAATATGCCCCACTGTTCGTCTGAGGATTCATTCTGGGATGAGTAAAAATATTTAATAGCAATCATCAACAGCTGTCCTGCTTGGAAGATAGGGGTGTCAAATCTGCATAATTTACATTTGAACAATTAATCAAAACATTGGGAAATTGCATGTAACTACGTAAAATTCAAAACTGACATTTGGCAATATACTTTTAGCACAAAATGCGTCTTCATGTCCATTTTCGATGCGGGCCACATTTCACACATAAAATAATATCATTAACCACAAGTGTTGTAAACATTCAACACTCCTACTAGTTGTTCCTGTGCCCTTTCAGCAAAAATTGACAGCAAGACACATGTAATTACGCTATATAGAATAATAGTATAATGTCTGGAATTTAATAAGCGTAATGAGAAATTCCCGAAATTATGATCAAACTCACAGTTGCACTGCAGAGAATTCTTCACGTCGATGATGCTCTATCTTGCCCACCTGTTACTCCATGGAGAGTAGAAGTCGCTCCTGAGTACTCTGGGGGAAGGCTAAATACATGTCACCGCACAGCACTTTCTCATGGACATGTGTTTGAGTCCTGAACAGAGTAAACAACATTCCTACTTATTCTTCTGAACTGAACTGAACTACATTACTGTACATGAAGTACTTTTTAGAATAGATTAACACCCTGCAGCTAAGTGTACTTAAGAATGCAAAATGGCTCCCCTGCAGTATGTAATGGGAAATATTAGTGTAAGGTCTAACTCCTCCGAGTGTAATGATTTATGTATGGAAAATTATCCTTCAACTACCTACAATAATATGAAATGCAGTTCAGAATATTTTAAGAAAGCCAATCCATATATGTAGTTTCAAGTATGTAGAACCGTTCAGTCCTCAAACTGAGCAAGACACAAGCAGACAATAATGCGACTGCTCGAAAGCAAGGTTCTTCCAGGTAGGCAACTTGATAAGAGTTCAAAGGTGGCCATCACTGGATAATTCACATTTGTTCCCGTTTGACATGAGACCGTCATGACGACAGTGCCCTCGTGGTTTGGAAAAGATATATCAGAAACTCATCATTTCGGGTTCCATCTTAAAGTATAGAATGCTATTTAAATCTGTATTCAATAATAAATACATGAAATCACAATTTAAATGTAATGTTCTGAGTAAAAGTCAAGAATCTACAAATGTACTTAATGTCTATGTCCATCTACCTTGATTAGCTTCTGTGAAGGATTCTCGTCTACTCTGACCACAAGTGATGCATACCGTGTGGATGTTCCTGACGTAGTGGAAGGAAACTGAATGAAAAGAGTTTTCAGATCGGAAAAGGAGGCCTATGCCATGGAGAGCTTGGTGCACTAGGCCACAAGGTCCAATTTTGGCCTGGTAACTGTCTACATCACAGAGTTATAGATACTAGAGCCATTAGTTACTCGGAGAGCTGGAAGAAACTATTAGAAATTAGGAATTATTGGGGGAATTGATACTACTGTACCAGATTTCCCCAGAATGTCCCATTTCTCCCTGAGATTTCCACTGCTAGCACCAGACATTCAATATCCCAGTGAATCTCTAGTTAGGGGTGTAGTGCCCTCCCCAGTCTGAGTACCCGTAAATGAACGCGCACACACGGAGTTTAGTATTTTATATCTTTATTCCTAATCGTGTAAATACAATCTCAACATTCCAAACATGCGCTCTATTCACTTCACTTGAACACTTACTTCACAGTTCTATGGAGTTCATCAGAAGCCAAAAGTGTTCTGTCATCGCTAACTCACAAGACACTACACGCGGCCACATCAGAACTCACAAGACACTACAAGCGTCCCCATCAGAACTCACAAGACACTACAAGCGTCCCCATCAGAACTCACAAGACACTACATGCGTCCCCATCAGAACTCACAAGACACTACAAGAGGCCCCATCCGAACTCACGAGACACTACACGCGGCCCCATCAGAACTCACAAGACATTACAAGCGTCCCCATCAGAACTCACAAGACATTACAAGCGGCCCCATCAGAACTCACAAGACACTACAAGCGTCCCCATCAGAACTCACAAGACACTACACGCTGCCCCATCAGAACTCACAAGACACTACAAGCGTCCCCATCAGAACTCACAAGACACTTCACGCTGCCTCATCAGAACTCACAAGACATTATAAGCGGCCCCATCAGAACTCACAAGACATTACAAGCGGTCCCATCAGAACTCACAAGACATTACAAGCATCCCCATCAGAACTCACAAGACACTACACGCGGCCCCATCAGAACTCACAAGACACTACACGCGGCCCCATCAGAACTCACAAGACACTACACGCGGCCCCATCAGAACTCACAAGACATTTCACGGGGCCCCATCAGAACTCACAAGACACTACACGCGTCCCCATCAGAACTCACAATACACTACACGCGGCCCCATCAGAACTAACAAGACACTACACGCGGCCCCATCAGAACTCACAAGACACTACAAGCGTCCCCATCAGAACTCACAAGACACTACAAGCGTCCCCATCAGAACTCACAAGACACTACACGCATCCCCATCAGAACTCACAAGACACTACACGCGGCCCCATCAGAACTCACAAGACACTACACGCGGCCCCATCAGAACTCACAAGACACTACAAGCGTCCCCATCAGAACTCACAAGACACTACACGCGGCCCCATCCGAACTCCAAGACACTACACGCGGCCCCATCAGAACTCACAAGACACTACAAGCGTCCCCATCAGAACTCACAAGACACTACAAGCGTCCCCATCAGAACTCACAAGACACTACACGCGGCCCCATCCGAACTCACAAGACACTACACGCGGCCCCATCAGAACTCACAAGACACTACAAGCGTCCCCATCAGATCTCACAAGACACTACAAGCGTCCCCATCAGAACTCACAAGACACTACACGCGGCCCCATCAGAACTCACAAGACACTACAAGCGGCCCCATCAGAACTGTAGGGCATTCGTAAAGCTGGTCTCTAATTTCACCCTTTCAAGAATCAGCACTGGGTGCTGTGACCGAATAGCTGGTGAAACAAGGTTCCTCTGTTTCATATGACACACGATGCTGAATCACATGAAGGCTCCGTGTTCTGTATCAGGTGCATGCCTTACTCAAGCATGCACTTTCGCACAGAGTGGCCTATACTAACAAAGACTTTGTGGAAAACAGAGAGATGGAAAACATCTTTTCTTAAACTCCATAGGCAAACATCAGAATTCACCAGAATAGAAACTTATGGTGCCATGTCCAATCGATAATTACGCATCTGTTACGATTCCCACGTTTTTTATTGTTGTCACCAGCAAAGATGAATGACTAAAATGTAGGGTTAAATTAATAAAGGACAGAGAAGGGTTGACTCCACCCCCCAAAAAAATAAGTTTTCTTTCTTCTTAGTACTCCTTTGTAAACATTTAGATTTCACCCACTCGTCTTTTGCTGAAAAGCAGGAGGTGAACTTCTCATGTTCCCCTGCGGAGGACAGTAGGAGTTTCAGTGATTGCTCTTGTCATCAGCATAATTATTAAAACATATTCCAATTGAACACATGAGCCTGATGAGTGGGAGTCCATAGATGTTCAACAAAAGAGGAGGCAGGCTGATCCCTGTGAAAGCACACAGGAGATATTAAGGTGCAATGATTCGTAACAAGGGAGGGTACCATCTGGGTCCTTCCTGTCAAGAAGGATTTAATCATTCTAGTGTGCAGCGCTGAAGGCCACAGCTTTGCAACCTATTTAGGAGGATGACATAGGCAACTGTCCTACAGGCGATGACAGATGAGAAGCATCAGTGTCCACACCGCCACCATCCATCATGATTGTTAGGTTGCCGTCGCCATCCATCACCATTCTTTGATAGTGTGTACTGAAGCCAGAACTGACTGTGCCTCAAGCTACAGAAAAATCAACAGGAGTACAGTCCAGTAATCCTCTGTTTACAATGAATGGATCTGGCTACAAGATCAATTCTTTCTCCAAGACCTTACTGGGATAAAGCAAATTCAGTGACGGCCTGCAGTTAGCTAGATCACTGGGGTTAATCTTGGCTTTTTAGGTCGGAGCCTAACGGGCATCGCTGCTTTCCAATTTTCTAATTAGGTCGTACCACTGGCTTTGTGCTTTGTAACTTACACTTTCTGGCTTTCTATTTGCTGGCTTTATTTACTTTCGGCTGCCCAGCTTGACCTCGTCCCTCCCGTTGCCCAATCCTTGTTTATTATGTTCTCCCACAGATAACTTGATCTCTGTAAACAGGCCTTTAAATTGTGTTCTTATCTTGTTACATCTGCTGTGCATTCAAAGACAGTGATCAAATGTTAGGTTCTCTCTTCCAAGGAGCTTGATGTTTATTTTTATTTCTCTGACTTCAAAGTGAGAGAATTTGTGTGACAGTCCGGGTGAGTACCCGTGTAAGAGGAGAGGGTGTAGGATGTTTTTTTTTTTATCTAGCACACAACAAAAATGAACTGTCCTGATGTTTTAGAATGTATCATAACGAGTACAATTGAAGCAGATTTGTGATTTTAAATTTTAAAGTGTGGTGGAAACAAATATTTGAATACGATCAAAACACATCAATAAACTAGGTGATGATATTTGTACATGCCATTGATTGTATGCTGTCAAACTGTATTTTGGTAGAAATGTAATGGTCATTTCAATTGAAAATATGTTGTCTTTAATGACAGTGCGACACCTCACCATGCATACTCCACACTACGCCACTCCACTCTATTTAATGCCCTTCCACTCTATGCCATGTTGCTTCATTCTACAGCACTCCTCTCCGTTTTGTGACAAGGCACACCACTAAACTCCACGCCATTCCAATTTACGGTACTCACTTCATGACACAACACTCCACTCCACTCTAGGCTCTTCCACTCCACACCAATTAACCCACTCAATCCTCCCTCACCACACTCCATTCTATCCCACCCCAATTTACCCACCCCACTACACCTCACTCTAATCTACCCAACACCAATTGAATCTACCCGACTTCAATCTACCCCACTCAAACCCAATCTACCCCACTCCACTCTAATCTATCCCAATACACTCCACTATGATCCAATCTACCCCACTCCACTGCAATCTACCCCACTCCCATCCACCCCAGTCTACCCCACTCAACTCCAATCTACCCCACACCATTCAAATCTACCCCACTTCAATCTACCCCTCTTCAATCTACCCCACTCAAACCTAATCTAAACCACTTTACTCTAATCTACCCCAATCCACTTCACTATGATCCAATCTACCCCACTCCACTACAATCTCCTCCACTCCAAATAGCCTCAGTCTACCCAACCCCACTCCAAACTATCCCACAAAGTCCACTGCAATCTACTCCATATCAATCTACCCCACTCCACTCAATCTAACCCAGTCAACCCCACCCCACTCCAATCTGCCTCACTCCACCCCAATCCACTACACGCCACTCAAATCTACCCTACTTTGCTCTAAACCACCTGTCTACCCCACTCCACATCAATCCACTCTAATCTACCCCAATCCACCTCACTCCAATGTACAGCAATCCAGCCAACTCCACTCCAATCTATCTGCCTCCACTCCAATGTACACCCCTCCTCTCAAATCTGCTCCAGTCCATTTAAATAAGGGTGGGCAATGAACTCCACTTCGCTGGCGGAGTTCACAGAGTTTTGCCCACTTTGCACAAGTTTACTGAGCAATGATGACATCACGCATCAGTGCAGAACCCCTTGATATCACATTCATCCAACTTATACATATCTGCCTTGTGTCCTATCTCCAGCACAACACCACTCGACTGCCCTAGAGCCCACTGCTGTGCTCTTACCTCTACAGCACCTCCAGTTCGGAAGTCACATTACTTGTTCTGTGACTTTGCATTGTCAGCTGCTGTGCTGCGGTATTACACTCCATGATGTCATAGTGATCGTTGTGTTGTGTTGCAGCACCCCCCCCCCCTTCTATGATGGCACATTAATGGCACAATTATTACTTCTGTATCTGTGCTCCGCCTCCGTCGTAGTCCTGATTCCTATCACGAAGCCTGAAGGATGGTACACACTTTGCATATACATAGAAAACTGACATTAAAGCTCTCCCTGACAACCACTGGAAAGCGAATTCTAACTTTATCTCAAAATAACTATTCGCTTTCTAGTGGTTGTCAGGGAGAATTTCGATGTCCGTTTTCTATGTCTATGCGAAGCATGTATCAGGCAGTGCGCTTCGGCTCATAGTTCACTTCCGCCCTCATGCTGCTGGTTCGGTATCATTGTTGCAGCACATAGTGTCACCGTGCATGTGCTCACACTGATTGGACTTCTTCTGAATGCAGAGCTGGCAATTTACTGGCACTCTCGCTCTCCCAGGAGACGGCACCCAACTCCAAGAGCAGCAGCAACCTGGCAGAGAGGCCATCCTCGGGGTCAAAGGGCTCAGCACTGGCACAATGATGACTCTACATCGATGAGTGGTGGGTCGAAAAGGAATGCTCTGATGTGATGTACATTGTCGTTAGGCTAGGTAGTTTCACCCTAGTCACGTGCAGCTATATTTTTTTTATTGTTTTCCTTCCAATGATCTCCCTTTCAGCAGTGCTGTACCTGATACTACGCGATGTGTGGAACTCTGTGGAATCTCACTGAGTTTTTAAGAAACTTTGTGGAATTCCACGAAGTGACACTTCATGAGCTCCGCCCACCCTTACAATTAACCCCACTCCATTTCAATGTACCCCACTTCACTCCAACCTATCCAACACCTCCCCACTCTACTCTACCCCACCCCATCACAATCTACCCCACTCCACCACAATCTATCCCACTTTAATCTACCACAATCTATTCCACTCAACTAAAATCTACCACACTCCACAGTACCACACTCCACTCATATCTACCCAACTACACTCCAATCTAACCTACTCCATCTCACTCCAATCTACCCCACCCCACTCCACCCCAATCTACCCTACTCCAATCTACCCCTATCTATTCCACTCCAATCTATTCCACTCCAATTTAACCCACTCTACCCCAGCCCACCGATCTACCCCATTGCACTCTATACCACCCCAATCCACCCCACTCCAATCTACGCCATTCCACTCCAAATTACCCCACTCCAAACGACCCCACTGAAACCATCCCTCTTCAATCTACCACATTCCAACCTACCTCACTCCAATCTACCCCGCTCCCTTCCAATCTAACCTACTCTAATTCACCCAATCTACCCCACTTCACTCCATCCTAATCTATCCCACTACATTGCACTACAATCTACCCTACTCCATTCCACTCCTCCCCAATATATCTCACTCCATTCCAATCTACCCCACTCCCCTACACACCAATGTTCCCAAATCTACCCCACCCCACTCCAATCAACTCCCTCCAATTAATCCCACCCCAATTTACCCAACCCACTACACCTCACCCAATCTACCCCATACTATTCAAATCTACCCCACTTCAATCAACCCCTCCTCAATCTACCCCACTATAAACCAATCTACCACACCCCAATTAAATCTACCCCACTCCACTCAATCTACCCCAATCAACCTCATCTCACTCTAATCTACCTCACTCCACCTCAATCCACCACACCCCACTCAAATCTACCCTAATCTGCTCTAATCTACCCCAGTCTACCCCACTCCACTCCAATCTGCCCCACTCCAATCTACCCCAATCCACCTTACTCCAATGTGCACCAATCCAACCAACTCCACTCAAATCTACATGATTCCACTCGAGTGTACACCACTCCACTACAATTTGCCCAGTCCAATTAACCACACTACATTTCAATTTACCCCACTCCACTTGAAGTAATCTAATTTAACCCCTCCCCACTCTAATTTAACCCCACTCCACTTCAACCTACCTCACTCCACCACAAACTATCCCACTCCACTCTACCACAATCTGCCCCACTCCAATCCACCACATTGCACTGCAATCTGCCACACTCCAATCCACCCAAGCTACCCCACTCCATTCCAATCTACCCTACCCCACTCTACCACACGCCACTCATAACCCCCACTCCACTCCAATCTAACCCACTCCTTCCCACTCCAATCTACCCCACCCCAATCTACTCTACACCAATCTACCCCTATCTATTACTCCAATCTATTCCACTCCACTCTATCCCACTCGACACCAATCTACCCCACCTCACTGATCTACTCCAGTACACTATATCCCACTCCAACCCACCCCACTGCACCTCACTTCACTCCAATCCACCCCACTCCAAACTACCTCACTCAATGATCCCTCTTCAATATTCCCCTTTCCAACCTACCCACTCCAATTTACCCCACTCCCTTCCAATCTAGCCTTCTCCAATCCACACAATCTACCCCACCCCACTCTAATCGATCCCACTCAACACACTATAATCTACCTGACTCCATTTCACTCTTCCCCAATCTATCCCACTCCACTGTACCCTAATCTATCCCACGCCACCCCACTCCAATCTGCCCCACTCCTATCAATCCCTCCCCACTATACCTCAAACCAATCGAGCCCACACCATTCAAATATACCTCTCTTCAATCTATCCCACTCCAACCCAAACTACCCCACTCCACTCTAATCTACCCCAGTCAACTCCACTATGATCCAATATACCCCACTGCACTCCAATCTACCCCACTCCAATCTACCCCACTCCAATGTACCCCACTCCATTCCAATCTATTCCACTCAAATCTACTCCACTCCACACACCCACCCCATTCCAATCTACCTCACTCCGCCCCAATCCACTATACTCCACTCATATCTACCCTACTCTGCTTTAATCTACCCTAGTCTACTCCACTCCACTTTAATCCACTCCAATCTACCCTGATCCACCTCATTCCAATGCACATCAATCCAACCAACTCCACTCCAATCTACCTGATTCCACTCCAATGTACACCACTCCACTCCAATCTGTCCCCTTCCAATGAACCCCTTTCCAATTCGATTTACCACACTCCACTCCAAGTTATTCAACTCATCCCCACTCTAATCTGCCCCATTTCACTTCAATCTACCCTACTCCCCAACAATCTATCCCACTCCACTTCAATCTATCCCACTTCACTGCACACCAATATACCCCAATCTACCCCACCCACCCCACTCCAATCTACCCCACTCCTATCAATCCCACCCCACCACACCTCAACCCAATCTAGCCCACACCATTCCAATCTACCCCTTTTCAATCTACAGCACTCCAATCCAAACTACACCGCTCCACTCTACTCTACCCCAATCCACTCCACTACGATCCAATCTTTACCACTACACTCCAATCTGCCCCACTCCAATCTACCCCAGACTACCCTACTCCATTCCAATCTATTCCACTCCAATCTACCCCACTCCACAACCTCACCCCACTATAATCTACTTCACTCCACTCCAATACACCATACTCAAATCTACCCTGCTCTGCTCTAATTTACCCCCCCTCCACTCAAATACACCTCACTCCAATGCACTTCAATCCAACCGTCTCCCCTCAATCTACCTGACTCCACTCCAATGTACACCACTGTACTCCAATCTGCCATGTTCCAATTAACCCCTCTCCAATTTAATTTACTCCACTCCAAGATATCCAACTCATCCCCACTCTAATCTACCCCATTCCTCTTCAATCTACCCCACTCCGCTACAATCTACCCTACTCCAAATGACCCACAATGTATCCCAATCCAATCCAATATACCCCAATCTGTTCCACTCTAATCTACTCCACTCCAGTCTATCCCACCGTAACACAATCCTCCAATCTACCCCACTCCATCCTAATCTACACCATTCCACTCCAACCTAATCCACTTCAATCTGCTCCATTCTGCTCCAATCTACCCCACTCCAAACTACCCCACTCCTATTTGTCTCACTCCAATCTACCCCATGCCACTTTGATCTACCAGATTTCACTCCAATCTACCCTACCATAATCCACCCAATCAGTCCTACTCCAATCTAGCCCACGCCCCTCTAATTTTCCCCACTCCACTCCAATCTATCCCAATATATCCTACTCCAATATATTCCACTCCGATCTGCCCCACTCCACTCAAATCTACCCCACTCCACTCCATTCTACCTCACTCTAGTCTATCCTACTCCAATTTACCCCATTTAACTCTAATCTACCCCAATCCACTCCAATCTACCCAAATCCACTGCACTCTACTCTTCCCCAATCTACTCCACTCCAATCTACCCAATATATCCTTCACCTATCCACTTCACTCCGATCTATCCCTCTCCACTCCAATCTACCCTACTCCACTCCAATCTAACCCAATCTACTCCACCCCTACCTGCCGCAATTCAATTTACACCACTCCCTTGCTCCAGTCAACCCCATGCCAATCTACAACAATCTACTCCATTCCAATCTACTCCACTCCTTTCTACCCCACTATACCCCAATTTTCACCACTCCACCCCAACCCAATCTATCCCACTCCACCCCAATCTACTCCACTCTACTCCTATATACCCCGAATCATTCTACATCACTCCCCCACTCCAATCTATCCCACACTACTCCACCCCAATCTACTTCACTCCACTCTACCCCACTGTACCCCAACCTACCCCACTCCAATCTACCCCACTCCATCCCAATCTACTCCACACCACTCCAATCTATCCTACTCCCCCAATCTCCCCACTCCAAACTACCCCAATCTACCACCACTCCGCTCCAATCTACCCTACTTTAATCTACCCAGTCTACCCCACTCCACTCCAATCTACCAAACTCCACTGCAGTCTATCCCACTCCACTACAATCTACCCCAACCCACCTGATTTCACTCTTTCCAATCTACCCCACTCCACTACAATCTACCCCAATATATCCCACCCCAATATACCCTGTTCTACCCAACTTCTATCTACCCCACACTAATCTACCCCACTCTAATCTACACCAATCTACTCTACTCCGCTCCATTCTACTCTACTCCACTCCAATCTACCCTACTCAAACTCCAATCAACCCCAATTCAATCTACCCCACTACAATCTACCACACTAATCTACACAACTTCCCCAGGCTAATAAACTTCGCTCCACACAACTGCAATCTACCACAATCCACCCCACTGCATTCTACTGCACTCTGCCCCAGTCCACTCTATGCCAATCTAGCCCACTCCACTCTATTCCAATATACCAATTTCCACTGTACCCCAAACTACCTAACTCCAATCTACCCCACTCCACTTCATGCCACTTACTTTTAGCCATGCTGAACACATCAGCAATGCCAATAGCTCTCGCTTAGGCGAGACCTATTGGCTTTGCCAGTGCTTGTTTTATTAGTTTGCAGGTTACAGCACTTTTAAGTGGCATGGGTACCAGCCCTGGAGGTTATACATGTTTAATGTACATTCTCAAAGGGGCCAGCACAGACTAAAAGAAACAGTACTCTTTCATCTTTACCCATGCATGAATCTCTAAAAATCACCTACAGTAGGTATTTCAGGATGTTGTTCTGTTTGATGATGTCTGCTTTAATTATGAAACCCGTTGTGACATCATTCAGCTGATGGCCCCTTTACTGCAGCAGAGATTGCTGGAAGTAGGGACCATCTCTTTAAAAAATTGTAGTGAGACAATGGCATTTGAGGACCCCAAGTTTTCCTTGACTTAAAGTTGCAATTTGATTCTGTCAAAGTGATTTAAAGACAGATATTGTATAACTGAGTAAAAATCATAGGTATAACTGGTTTAGACAAATAAAGGGCCTTAGGTAATGAGGAAAACAGACCAATCTATTTATGAATTCAGAGTAGATTGATTTCGTTGTTTTGGGTGAATACTGGAGACTTTTTGATGGGGGTTGTTTGTGCATCTATCCAGCCTTTAAAAGATTTTCAGTTTTTATGCAATTAAGACTCAGGAAACTTTAACTCATCCAGTGTTACATGTCATTTAGGCAGACTGTGAAGTTATGTTGATTCACAATTTCTTTTTCTGAGGGAGATAGTTTTGAGTAATATCGCTGTTACTTACCGGAAATTTTCATTAGTCCAAGTCCAGGTCTTCCTGTCACAATCCTTACGGAATGAGTAGCCCGTCTGCTCCATTGATACCTATTACCTAACCCAGCGGTTCTTGACCTTCTGATTTCTGTGGACCCCCAACTAATTATTACTGGAACCATTGGGGCAAATATAGAAACAAGCACTTATCTAACAAATAAAGAGATGAAGCATTTCATTTAATTCTCAAACAAATTTTAAAAAATCTAACTTTTAATAATAGAAAAGTTGGAGCTTTTTTAATTCTCAAAAAGTGCATTAGGTACAATAACACACCTATTTCCCCAATTCTATGCGCTGAACAGGTGACACAGGACTTTGGCCAATAGCTTTCATTGATTGTAATGGCTCAGAAGGAGGACATATTAAAATGTTCCACACCAAGGAAGGATCCCAGGAAGGGATAGGACAATGAGTGACAGGGCGCCAGAGAAAAAAACTATTTAGAAATAGAGTGGCCAAAGGAACTAGTGGAGCCATATAAGCACCCCAGAGCTCTTGGTTCGATGCCTGAAAGGACTCCACCAAGCCCAAAATAAATCCATCCCTTAAAAAAGTCTAAGGCCTTTATATGGGTGCAGGAATTTGTGCCTAAGGGCCATATGTATCATCCTCACCATTTGCGATTTCTAAATAGCGATTTTTAAGGAATCGCTATTTAGAAATCGCAAAACGGTATGTATGTAGGAAATCGCTTCTTTTTAGCGATTCCTTAACATTCCTAAATGGTGATTAGCAAATTGCTTATCGCAAATTTCCCATTCATTTCTATGGGCCAGGAGGCCCATAGGAATGAAGGGGAAATTTGCGATTAGCAATTTGCTAATCGCTATTTAGGAATTTTTTCAAGGGTGCAGGGGTGTCACAAGAACACCCTGCTGCACCCCTGAAAATGAAATGTGTGGGCATATGACGCACATACATGCCCTAAGGGCATGTATGAGCGTCATATGCCACCTTTGGATTTTAAATAAATTGCTTTTCCAAAAGAATTCGCAACTTACCACCAACTAGAAGTTGGTGGTAATTTGCGAATCCTTATGGGCATTTTTGCATTAATTTTTATTTGATACATTGCATTTAAGGAATCGCACAATTTGCGATTCCTTAACTGCAATCGCAAAATAAGGAATGGCAAATTTTGCGATTCCTTATTTTGCTGCGAAAATGTTTCATACATTCCATTTAGCAAATTAGCATTTGGGCCTTTGCGAATGCTAATTTGCTTGATACATATGGCCCTTAGACCCTATCCCTGCACCAAGAGTCAAAGCTCTGCCAGTGGCGACTGTAACTCTGTAATTTAGAGGGTTTTCTAGATTGTTGGATGCTCTAGGCTATTTCCACCCAGCACCCCTGTGCTAAAAGAGCTACATTTTCAAGAGTCGAACCCCCAGCCTCAGTTGCTTGAGGGTATCTGGTTTCAGAAGAGGAGCTCTGAGAGGGGATGGGTGAAAGGAGAATTGCGAATGAAGGCCTAGCTCCATCTTCAACAGACGAAAATCATGGGGCCCAGCTTCTTTCTGGTATTACAAGCAAGACGTCAACCGAATCCATGCGGATCTTCTTCAGAATCCTGGGAATCATAGGAAAAGCTGGAAATCCAAAGAGAGGTTGCTAGGGCCAAGGGATGGATAAGCAGTAAACACCCAAGTCCTGCTGGATGGAACAATACTGCAGAATTGAGTAAAGCATTTTACCCTTGCGAACTGGTCCAGCCATGGCTGACCAAACCAGAGAAAAATCTGGTTGACCAGATGGAACTAAAGGCAAAGACTCACAGAGGAAAGGAACCGTCTGCTCAGGAAATCCTCAGCCCCACTCACCTTCCCCAGCAGATACATGCAGAGAGCGAGGAGATTGTTCTTGGCCCAAAGACTTATCTCCGGGAAAGAAAATAAAGTGATGTCTGTCTCCCGCCCTGGCACCTGATGTAAACACTGACCACCTGGTCGTCTATTTGAAAATAAACAGATTGATTCAGTAGAGAGGGGTAGAACCATCTGTGCGCCTCCCCTGCGGTTGTCAGGTCCCTTCAATTGGAAGACTGTGAGTTCTCAAAACTGTTCCTCTTTCTCTGGGTTGTGAACTTCCTCCAAAAAGCTCCACATCCCAAGGTGCTGGCATCTGTCAATAATTAAAATTGATGCAGGAGTGGAAACTAAAGAGAAGCCCTTGCTCAGATTCCCCGGAGTGAGCCACCACCAGAGATCCAACTGACTCTGTGGGGTAACAGGAACCATTGATTCGTACTCCTGTGATACAGGATTCCAGTTGCAAGGAAGGTGATGCACCAAGGGATAGAAGTGGAGGCGACCCCAGGGTAGGATCACTAAGACTGAAGCCATCTCTCCCTAAAGTTCTATTTAGCCTGGGTTCTTGACAGGAGAGATGAGAGCTGTGACATTAGAGTGTCTTGGCTCTCTCCTAAGTCAGTCCAGAATAATGCTCGGAGAAACTTGAAAGTCTAAGCAGAGAGACGTTTGGACTTTGTGTTATTCTTCTTCTCCGCCTTAAGGACAAAAGAGAAACAATTACCCAGTCATCCAGATAGGGCTATACTTGAATTCCTCAGAATTGAAAAATATCCACCAGTGGAGCCAACAGTTTGGTAAAAACCCTTGATGCTGATGAAAGGCAGACCTAAAGTACCTGAAACCGGTAGTGAATCTCCCCCAATCCCACCACAAAGTGAGGATACGTCTGATGCTCTTTGCGGATGGGGATGTGAAGATAGGCATGGATCATATCCAGTGAGGGTAAAAAGTCTCCTTGGTTGATCAACTGCAGCAAAGTCACCATCTTAGATAGCTTGTGAGGAAAGTGTTTTTTTTCTCCCTTGAGATGTAGTACAAGGTGAAACTCCCCTGATGCCTTCTATACTAAAATTAGGATGGAGTAGCATCCCAGATATATGTTGGCGTGTGAAACCAGGGATATTGTCGATTTCTGCAGCAACAGTTGAACACCTAATAGGAGAGCTACCCTCTGGGCCGGATCTCTCGAACGAGTAGTTTGATGGACCCTTCTTCTGGATAGAGGGAAAACTCTACCTGATAAACCTTCGAAATCATCTGTGTAGCCCATGCACCTGCCATTGACTCTTGACAAAAACTACAGATGACCCCCAACTGGAGGAGTTAAATAATCATGATGTTGGAGCAGTAGAGCTTGGTGCAATTGGACGCTGATGCCAGGATTTGTCATTAGTAGGGGTCCCCCAGCCACGACTGTCTCTTGATAAAGTAGGCAAAAGTCCCTCTTCCATGTCTTCCAATTGGTGACCAAAGATCTTAGTACCCTCAAAGGGTAACTTCATTAAGACAGATTTGTATGCAGCATATGCCCTCTAAGCATCCGTGTGTGATGCCATGCTGAAATGGATGCTATTGAGGCTAGCTGCTGCTGAGGCGCATAAATTGACAAAAGACACATTTGATAAAAATCTGACTTCTTTCTCCATCATTGCCAGCACAGTTCTGCCAATGCATGAAAATCCTTCAAAAGGTCTCCCTTTTGAAGGTTACTGTGCAATATGCATAATATCCCACTGTAAAGTTCGAAACAGCAAGCTCTTTTTACTGGGTGCATGATTTGTTTGTTTGCCTGATTCATGACAAGGGCATCATTCGAAACCACTGTACCCTCAGGGGACAGTCCAGACATAAGATTGTCTACTTTCACAGATGGTAGAAACTCCTCTGAGAACCCCTCTAAAGGGTACAGCTGGATGAGGAATTGAAGAAAGGTTGTTTTATCAATGCTTGCCATTCATGTACCAGCGCATTACAAACAAACCCATGTAATGGCAGTAACTCTAGATCAGGTCGCTGACATTGAGTGAAAAATCCGTGTCCATGGAGAAGCAACCTTGTCTATCCTTTCAGAGGGGCTCCCCTGATGGAGCCAGCTCTGTTCTGCAGAGACTCATTCTTAAATAAAAACATGTAAATGCTGTTTTCCCTTTCATTTGTTTTTAATGTCAGTGATGTGTGTGAGTCTGTTACAGACATTGTGTGGATAAATGTTGTGTTTATGTTTCATATAACATCCACAAAAATAGTTTCTTTTAGATCAAAATAGGACGTCACAAATGAGAAATGGGAGGGTGTCACAGAGATTAATTCCAGTAATATTAGTGAGCCACTGCTGTGTTACAATATTTAAAACACACACCACTATCACTGAATGTTAGATCAAAAAACCTTATAATTTGGACAAGTATGCCTGGGCACTGTCAGTAACCTGGCCAAAGAGGGAATGAAAGAGCTGAAACTGGATCAAAAAATCAAAACTGTTCCAAACAGGGGCCCCCAAATATGTGTGGCCCAGGGCCACCAAAATCCTTAAGGTGTCCCTGAGAGGAGTCACTTTGTTCAGGGCGCTGAGTTACACCAATTTAGATTGACCAGTTGCAGAAGCTGAAAATGGAGATTATACTACACTCCAACCAAGAACAGTATCAGCACTCAAGTACTTTAAATGGGACACCACCACTTCCTGGCTACCTTAGTTTCTAGGGAAATGAAATTGCACGGCTCAGGAGCTGACATTTTGAAGTCAGGCAGTAAGCACAAGGTAAGCTAACAACGAAAAATAAATGCAACGCTTTCATGGCGAAGGCCTATTACATCAGCATTAGCAATTTATTTTAAACAAGAACGCTTTGTGGTTGCTATGAAATACATGGCGATTTCGGACATCGTCTGCTTAGCCGTGCAGATCGCTCCACCTAAATATTAAGGCTGCTATTGCAAGCCTGAGACATAAAAGAAACCAGAATGAAAGTTCATACGAATAAACCAAAAACTCAGTTTCACTTAACTGAAGCTAGGTAATAAGTTCGCTTTGCAGAAAAGAAAGAACAGGAAGTGGTTATGACAACTTCCTCTTTGTCTGCATTGTGGGATATGGTGCAATCTTGGAGGAAGATTTTTTTGTTGGCTAGGTAATAGGTTCCATAAGGACTTGGACAGGAAGACAGATGAGAAGATGATGTCTGCATACAGCTGGAACTATATGTGGTACTATTTAGTTGAGTTTGAGCTTGCAAACATAGTCAGAAATAGTTTTTTGAGTGAGCATGAATGTCATTCTGCATTTTCCCTGCCTGTGTAATGACAGATATAGGCAAGGAAATGAGGTCATGTTGCCCTGCTTTACAGAGGATGGCTGACCACCGCTATGGCCTAGTAGTCCTGTGGCAGATGGAGTGCTGGTTAACGTTGGCAGAGCAAGCAGATGCTCACCGGTGGTAATCCTGCAGTGTCACTGACTCTAAATAAAGAGGGAGAACTCCATTGTAGGACACGAGGACCTCCTCTTTACAGTGCTCCAACCCCTCCATCAAACCCTAAATGAGGCGCACGGTCATATGATTGATACTAGAAACTTTGTGATAGAATATATATTTACATCTTGCCTTCTCCCAGGCAGTTCGCCTCCATTGCTGGTGCAGGAAGAGCCCCTTGTGGGCTCGCCCTGTCACTTGCACACTACTAATGTTTGCAATAAATACTTTTCAGACTCAACCTGACCGTGAGACTGAGTTTTCTGTAAGTTATGGTGAGAAGGTTTTCATAGTTATTGATTGCGATAGATTCTGTCACTCTCTTTGCGAAAGTAGGATATATTGTTCTGGATATTCCTGCAAATATAGGGCAGTGCCAAAGGTGCGGCCGCACTGGGCTGACCTGTGGAGGGGGCACTGACCTCGGAGGGGGGTACTGTGTTAAGCAATAACTATGACTGGAGAGATGTGGGACATTTTTGCCCAGTGGTAGTGAGGGAATCCAAGGAGGCGGTCATGGAGTGTGGGGGTGCTAAAAATCATTGTTGCACTGGGCACCACCTGCTGATGATTTATTTTGTCCACTCATGAGGCTTGTCGATAAAGCTGTTTGAACTTGGCTTGGCTGTTGGCGTCTTCTGGACAGGCTTACCAAACCCTTGCTTTAAGCATTTAGTTTTTAACACCCTTTTGCTTTAAGCGTTTAGACGTTGGTTACATGGTTAGATATTGATGAAGTTTGTGACATTGAGGACTAATCATTACCCGACAATACACAGGGTCCCACTGAATGGTTTTATTTGCCTATTTCTTTTCCTCCTTCAGTTGCATAGGCTTAAAGAAGAGTCCTCGGGCCATATTATCAAGAACTGGTGTCACATTATCGCCGTTTTAGCGGCAGGAAACTGCCTCCAAAGCGGCGATAAGGGGCTTGATAATATGCCCCAGAGAATTCCAATAGAAACCCAGGTTTGATGTCCTTCCCACCAGAACATGGGCTTCTTTTGGAATTCTCTAGGGAATATTATCAAGCCCCTTATTGCTGTTGTAGCGGCAGGAAACTGCCGCTAAAGCGGCAATAATGTTGTCGCCCGTTCTTGATAATGTGGCCCCAAGTATATCGAGTTGTTTGGGAGTTCTTCTAAGCTGTTTGTATGTGATGTAGACTTATCGCTTTGTTAAATTTGAATAATTCCGCAGTGTTTTCACAAGTTGTTGATTGTACATGTTGTATGTGTGACGACTTTTAATTCTCTCTCTCAATTAGTTTACTTTTGCGATAATGTGGTACCCATGGTATGTTCTCCTTCATTGCCCTGCTTCTGAATACCGTGAAGCAGTATTTGGTGCCCTTGAATGAGTTCCATCATATTGGTTGCAAACTGCTTGAATTCATCTTCATGTTGGTGAGCGCCTTACTAATGTAATTATTACACATTTTGAGGCTTTGTTTTGGTCTTTTCTTCATAAGAGAGTAGTACTGCCCGGAGCCTTGCATACATTGCAGTATGCTTATCGAAGCATCTCTTATCATTAGTGATGCTGGGTGTACTTCATTGGATAATTTAGCATATCTTCTGAAATAGGGTTGTATTTACCCAGATGGGTGCTGCTTGCCTTTCATTCAGAAGAGAAGTAGTTGTAGTTCATTGAGTAGGCTGGGAGTCAATGCCTTCTGGTCTTTGTCTGCCAGAGGTTAGGGCCACCCCTTTCAGTAGCCACACTGATACTGATGCAAGCCACGTGCCGTGTGCCCAGTACATTCCAGAAGCAGACCCATCCTCCTTGAGATCGATGAGGGTGGGAAGGCTTCAAGGCTGAGGTTCCAAGGAGGAGCTGCAAAGAAATCAGAGGCAATGAAAGCACCAGTAGCGGCAAAGTGTTGTGTAGGAGTGGCGGGGTGGGCTGATGGGTGGGGGGAACGGGGTCTATTAAAACGTACCTGCAGCCGGCTGCGTCATGCTCTTTTGCTCCTCTCCTTGCAGGCACACAGGCTCTCAGCTTCCCCTGCAGCCAATCCTGATGCTGATCTCATGCATGAGAGCAGCGTCAGGATTGGCTTGCCTGCTCTGATTTTGCGCTCCCAGGAAGACTGGGAACATTTACCTGCTCTCTCCAACTCAGCAATGCAACTCGGGTTGGAGAGAACTTCAGTGTTCATGACGGTTTGGCCAGCCTGAGACGGCCGGCCAAACCATCACGCGCACTGATTACAGTGCCCTGCCACTCCCCCTGTACATGTCACCCCCTGACCCCGCCCCCAAGACTCGCTAGGAAAGGAAGAATAAAACGATAACAAAACGTGTTTATCATCATTTTATTTTTCCTTTCCTGCCATTTTGGGACGGGAGCGACGCTTCTCCGCCATATGGAGGAGCCGCCGCTGGAAAGTGCTGGAGTACATTTTTAAGGAAATCCTGGAATTAAGAAGGAAAAAACTTTTGCCAAAAATTGGACCAGGAAGTTAAAAATGTGACAAAAATAGGCACGTCTGAAATCTGTTGTGGCTCAAGGTTGTGTTCCATGACCTCTCTCTCTTTTTATAGGGAATAGGCAAGAAGTGGCCCAAAATACTTCACCTCTCCTCCCAATAGTGCTGCAGTATATAAAGAATAGAATGAAGACCCACATCTTGGATTGGGATGCTAAATCCAACTAGGCTCATAGAATGCTGGAACATCAGTAGGTTGCAGCCCCATTGAGAGCTTTCCCGGGTGCATGAGAGTGCCAGCACAGCAGTTGGACATGTATCCAATAGGTAAAGAGATAGAAACTTTTAAGTCAGCGCCGCATCACACTGACCATTCCCCGTCCAAGGCGGCCCATACGGGGAGGGATTATAGACCGTGTACAATGCCCCCAGACAACAAGAGACAAGTGCTTCTGCACATCAGGACATGGGAAACAAGACATATTTGGCTGGCACTAAATGAGTGTTGCAACAAACTTTGGGATCTAAAGAGTGTCCATCGCATGGTTATGGCCCTTCAAACATTGTTTAATGCCTATGGAGTCCATACTATCCAGTAGGTTGGATCTGCATTTATTCTCTTGTCTGTTTACCGACATGTAAAAATGACCTATCACTATGACATTCTGCACCAAAAAATAATTGTCGGCTATAGCTCATCCTAGCAATAATTTGTAATGACCAGGTTGAGATGCTCTAAAGAAGTTGTCTGGTGGTGGTCCCCCCGACATCGTAATCAGGCCCAATATGTTTTGTATATTTTTTGATGATATTAGTGTGAACCAATATTTTTTTCTGATATTTGTGTACTCACCATTACAAGGATAGGGGCACAATATTTTTCACACAATATCTATATTAACACAATACTGTTGATTTCGATTTTGTGTCAGTGATCCAGTATTATAAAAAGTGTCCATGCTCATTCCTTGGTGAACTTTTTTCAGTTTGTTTCCGAGCATCCCATTGAGAAACTATACTGTTTGCTTGAGTGTGTTGCACACAGATCCCTAATGTATTTAAGGAGTTCAGATCTGTGAACCAAGGGGTTCAATGCCAATTTTGAGAAATTATGCTAGGCAAGATGAGGCAGACAGTCTTTAAAATGTGATTTTTATGACAGACTTAATAGCCTGGTGAATCGGTTACACTAACCTGGCTATCCAAACCCTGAAGGTGGGATGCAAATATTCACCCTTCTATGAATCCACTGGTAACCATGCAAAGGATATTTAAGTCAGTCAGCAGTGACAATACCCGTGAAAGGGGGGGATTGAGACCAGGGAGAGAGCAACAGAGACATTGGTTATCTTCATGCTGGCTGTTCTTACTGCAGTGCTGAACCTGCCCTGCAGAGGCATTGATATATACGTCAATAAATAGCTCTTTTAATATTTTATCAATTACTTTACAGTTCACTATTTCTATGTTGGCATATGATACACCTTGTAGAAACCTCTGTACAACCAGCTCTCTAATCTTGACAATAATTTCATGACTCCATACAGCTGAAAGATCAAACCTTTATAATAAACGCACACAATGTCCTGAACTGTGATACAACCTTCTAAACAGATAACTACATTCAGTGAGTTGTAAACTATCTTCCATCTAAATAATTCTCAAAATGCATGGTTAATCAGCTGTAGCATACTGAATGCACATTAGTACTGTGAGTTCTTTCCTGCCAATATGCATTCATTTACCACCAGTAACAATACCATAATATCATTTATGATTTTAATAATATTTCAAAGTCTGTACAAGTTAAGAATTCATTAATTCTTCATGAATGAGTGCAATACAGTTCGTAATCGCTGTAAGGATGACTCCAGTGCAATAGAGTTTGTAATCCTTGGAAGGATGAATCCAGTTTTATATTTAAATTAAAGTGTAATTCCTTGATCTCAAGTGTTATCAAGGATAATTCTCTGAAATCGAAAAGGCCTTGATACCGCTAGATGAAAGCTTGATGAGTTCCAATCTTCTGGCAACAATATTCAGGCTGCAGCAACTAAATAGCATGATTGCCTAGCAAGGAAACTCAGAAACACGTGAAAAGTATACTCTATAGATGTGAGATGGCCGCCACACTGAACTGGGGTGGCGGAGTGAGCTAAAGAACGGTAATGGATTAAACCCAGATCAGTTGACTGGGGGTGAGTGTTTGTATTGTCAACGCTCCGTCCATCATCACCTTTGGTTTTTCTATGGCCGCCACACTTGCAGGTTTTGTGAGAGTTCCACGGCACTATGGAAAATGTAGACTTTCCTGGTTTCCCTTGCACATTTCTTGTAGTGTAAGCATCACAGTGGCAAAGCGCCAGACTAAGCATGGCCCATAATCTGCATGACCACTGACCTCTGTAGCAAAATGTTTGAGGAGAGAGATCGGGTCTCCTTGTCTGCCAAGCATACACAGGTGAGCACTGGCCATGGATCATGACACCGGGTCAGCCCTCAAGAGAAACAATGAGTGGAGGGAGACCAATAAATGGAGAGGAGGATCATTATTATTAGGCTTTCGATTTTCTCCATTCAGGCCATACATTCTGACTGATCATTTGCTGGTGCTCAGCTTCTGTGTAGAATATGAATCAGATTCTGCCTGGAGAAGTATTTCAGTAAAAAAAAGCTCAGGCACAAGTACTCATCAGTGGCTGAGATTCATTTAAGCATTCCACCCATCGCTTTTTTGTTTTTCTAAGTGGAAAGCTGTATGTGCGGAGGCTTTGCTCAGGCTTGAGTCCCGTGCTCAGTGTGCATTAGGGCCAAAGTTGGACCTCTATGAGGAAAGACTCTTCTGGGATTGATTGTGTTCCCATGTGGAGGGGAGCTGACCTTGCACTTTGAGTTGCAATGTTACTATGTGGCCTGGAATATTTTCCTTGGCTGAAAATAATTGAGGCATTCGATCTGTCACTTTTGTTTTTCCAACTGGATAAGGATCCATGAATGTGATGATGTTAGTTACATTGTATCGGAAGTTTGTGGGCAGCAATTAACAATCAATACCCACTAGAGAAGAGATCGGGAAAGCCCCATGCAACTTGTAGAAGGTGTCCCAGACACTTTTCCTTACAAGCTTTCCCAATTAAGGGGTCGATTAGGATGGCGGATGGACAAAGTCCGTCCGCCATCCTGTCTGGGGCAGGTACCGTCCGCCACAAGGGCGGAGGAACCGTGCCCCCAATTAGGATGCACCCGCCGCAGTGGCGGGCGCATCCCGCATTTTTAACATTGTGGCGGACGGCGCATAAAGCACCAGCCGCCGCAATGTGAAAAATGCATGTTGTCCGTTTCACAGCACAACATGACAGGCACCGCACGGTGCCTGCCATGTTGTACTGTGAAACGCAGTGGGGTACAATAGGTACCCCCACGTGCATCCCGCCAACCCCCCTTCACCCTGGTGACCCGCAACGGGCCCCCAAAGCAGGAACCGTATGCCTTTTCGTGGCGGCATTGCCGCCACAGAAAGGCATTCCCCTCAGGCCATCCTAATGGTAAACAGTCAAAATATCGAGTCCAAAATATCGATTGGAAATAATATCGAGTTTTAAATATAGATTGGACAAAATATCGAATGGACAGAATATAGACAGCAAAAATATCGTTTTTAAGGTAAGTAATGTAATATCGAATGTTAAAAATATAGAAAGTTAAAATATCGAAGTATATAATATAGGTTATTAAAATTATCGAATTTTTAATATTATCGAATTTTTTATAGTGTTTTTTATGTTATTATGTGTCTGAAAAGTGTGTATTTATGTTATAATTAATTGTAAAATAATGAATTTTGTGTTTTTTAAGTTTTGCGTAATTTAATTCTGTAGCGGGTTGTGGGTTTATAGGGGAATAGGGTGGGAAGTAATTTAATTATAATTAATTAAATATGTAAATTTATTTATTGGTATTAATTTTTAATTAATTGTTATTTAATGTATATTTGGTAATTAATTAAATTTTAATTGGCAATTAATTTTAATTAATTGATTAATTGCTAATTATGTTAATGTTACTAATTTATTTTCTGTAGCGGGTTGTGGGTTTATAGGGGAATTGGGTGGGAAGTAATTTAATTATAATTAATTAAATATGTAAAAATAATTATTGGTATTTATTTAGAATTAATTGTTAATTAAGTTTTTATGTGTAATTAATAAAATTTTAATTGCCAATTAATTTAATTTAATTGAATAATTGCTAATAATGTTAATTTTACTAATTTATTTTCTGTAGCGGGTTGTGGGTTTATAGGTGAATAGGGTGGGAAGTAATTTATTTATAATTAATTTAAAAATTAAATTTATTTAATTGAATTTAATTTGAATTAATTGCTAATTAATTTTTAATTGTTAAATAATTATTTGTTAATTTGTAATTAATTTTTGTATTAATAGGTAACTAATTGTGATAATTAATCTTAATTAGTAATTTTAATGGGTTAATTATTATATTATATTAAATTGGTAATAACTTTTAATTAATTTTTTATAGATATTAATTTATATATTTTTAAATAATTTATGAAATATTTACTTTCCCTACTGTGGTACTCTCGGGAGTGGGAATAGTAATTTTAACCACTACGCTATCCAATGCTTTCCTTACTGTTGCACTCTTTGGAGTGGGAATAGTAATTTTTACCCCTACGCTATCCAACGCTTTCCCTACTGTTGCACTCTGGAGTGGGAATAGTAATTTTTACCCCTACGCTATCCAACGCTTTCCCTACTGTTGCACTCACTGGAGTGGCAATAGTAATTTTTACCCCTACACTATCCAATGCTTTCCCTACTGTTGCACTCACTGGAGTGGGAATAGTAATTTTTAATAATAATAATAATAATAATCCACATTTGTATAGCGCACAATCACCCGTTAGGGTCTCTAGGCGCTGGGGGCCGTCGGGAAGAATAAGCAAGCTATTGCCCAGAGTCGCATGGTGCTGGGCTAACCTGCCGCCGTACCCGGGGATCGAACCCTGATCCCCAGATTCCAGCGTCAGTCGCCCTGGCCGCGGCTTATTATTATTACTGTTGCTCCCACTGGAGTGGGAATAGTAAATTTTACCCCTACGCTATCCAACGCTTTCCCTACTGTTGCACTCTTTGGAGTGGGAATAGTAATTTTAACCCCTACGCTATCCAACGCTTTCCCTACTGTTGCATTATTTGGAGTGGGAATAGTAATTTTTACCCCTATGCTATCCAACGCTTTCCCTACTGTTGCACTCTCTGGAGTGGCAATAGTAATTTTTACCCTTACGCTATCCAATGCTTTCCCTACTGTTGCACCCACTGGAGTGGGAATAGTAATTTTTACCCCTACGCTATCCAACGCTTTCCCTACTATTGCACCCACTGGAGTGGGAATAGTAAATTTTACCCCTACGCTATCCAATGCTTTCCCTACTGTTGCACTCTTTGGAGTGGGAATAGTAATTTTAACCCCTACGCTATCCAACGCTTTCCCTACTGTTGCACTATTTGGACTGGGAATAGTAATTTTTACCCCTACTCTATCCAACGCTTTCCCTACTGTTGCACTCTTTGGAGTGGGAATAGTAATTTTTACCCCTACGCTATCCAACGCTTTCCCTACTGTTGCACCCACTGGAGTGGGAATAGTAATTTTTACCCCTACGCTATCCAACGCTTTCCCTACTGTTGCACCCACTGGAGTGGGAATAGTAATTTTAACCTCTACGCTATCCAACGCTTTCCCTACTGTTGTACTCTTTGGAGTGGGAATAGTAATTTTTATTCCTACGCTATCGAACGCTTTCCCTACTGTTGCTCTCTCTGGAGTGGGAATAGTAATTTTTACACTTACGCTATTGTACGGTAATAATATTGGATATTATTTAATTATATTATGTTACTATATATATATGTTTTAACAAATATGATGTAAAAATGTGTTTTTATAACTTTCATTAATTATTTAATTATTATAAGTTAATTTAAGTATTTTTAAGTATATTTTAGTAATTAATTTTTAATATTAATTTAATTTAACATTGTTTTTAATAAATTCGATATTTTTATAAACTATATTTTAGTAAACGATATTTTTAACTCGATATTTTTGTACTTACCTGTTTGTAGAAACAAACTCGATATTCTGTCTGTAGATATTTTGGCAACGATATTCTTGATAGTCGATATTATGTCCCTCGAAATTATGTCAGTGATCCCATCCTAATATGGCTGGTGGTGACTGATAGACACTGCCACCATATTAGAGCTTTTCCGCCACGGTCGCAAGCCGACCGCGGCGGAAAAGCGGCGGACGGTCTTCCCGTCCGCCATGGTCCCCCCGCCATTGTAATATGGCGGGGGGAAAAAAGGTGGCGGACGGGCAAGGATGGTTGACGGATCGCCGCCGCCTGCATGCCGGTGGCGATCCATCCGCCATCCTAATGGACCCCTAAGTCTGGGGACTTCTGTGGGTTAGTGAAAGTCGGGCTATCTTGGTATGTCATTCATTATTTGTTGTTGTCCATGGTGATGTCCATGTGAGTGACTGGACACAATATAAGCACGTTCTGTGCAAAGGTTCACATGATGCTCAGTTTTTTTTTTGCACGGAGGTAATGAACTGAGTGAGGCTCAAAGATTCCACATTATCTACATCCAATGCCTGGATGTTTGTTTTCCTTGCTAAGAATAACTGTCACTCTTGTGTAACAGAGTATGTAGAATCAATAAGAAGCAATTTTTCAGGAGTTGGGAATTGTAGTCTACTTTTCAGTACACAATGATCAGGATAAAGTAGGCACTATAACTGGGTGAGTGTTTTGGTGTTCGAAGGAATTGTAGTATTTCTGAGCAGGTCACAGACTCTGACAATGCAATCACCGACCCCCCTCATCTTATAGAGTTCCTCTTGCTATGGATCATTTTATACTGTGGTGGACGAAGTGTCTCCAAGACTGCGAGAAAGTTAATTGAAAACCAAGATTATGACATTCTGACAATTTGGCTGGTTCCTTTTGATCAACTCTAAGATTTTTCAAGAGGGTTTTGATGCTGAGGGCTTCACAGATCTGCATCAAATTGAGTTTCTTGGGCTCTGGTGAGTTGTGATTGAGAGCTAGGCACTTATGAGTGTTCTGCCACAAATGTTCAATGGTTGTGGCTTTCTTTAAACCTGTGGATGGGCAGCGATTACAGAAGGACCACCCTGACCGTCTAATTGCGGAGGGAGATAACAGGACAACAAAATATATATAAGCAGCAGTCGTACTTGGAATCGAGGACGGGCCCACTTGTGGAGTCCATACAGGACTTGATTGTGTGCTTCCCGGACCACACTTCCCAGAATGCACAGTCTCATTTGAGCCTCCCATCGGTGGGTGTGTTATATATAAAATGGGGAAGTGGGTCGGCGGTTGCGCACACCGCTTCCGTTAAAGCCCCTGAAGAGAAGCATATGGAGCTTTGAAACGCGTCGGGCAGATCCCGTACGGAGCGGCGTCTACCAGTGGATCCCCGTCCTCACCTATACATGAACCAACCTGCTGTTCGCGTGCTACTCAAAGGTGGACACCTTCGAGCATTGATTTATACGCGGCCGTCCAGCCGCAGAGTATGCACCACCCCGGTACCCTGGGGGTCACGAAAGTGAAGCAGCAGTCGTACTTGGAATCGAGGACGGGCTCACTTGTGGAGTCCATACAGGACTTGATTGTGTGCTTCCCGGACCACACTTCCCAGAATGCACAGTCTCATTTGAGCCTCCCATCGGTGGGTGTGTTATATATAAAATGGGGAAGTGGGTCGGCGGTTGCGCACACCGCTTCCGTTAAAGCCCCTGAAGAGAAGCATATGTAGCTTCGAAACGCATCGGGCAGATCCCGTACGGAGCGGCGTCTACAAGTGGATCCCCGTCCTCACCTATACATAAACCAAGCTGCTGTTCGCGTGCTACTCAAAGGTGGACACCTTCGAGCATTGATTTATACGCGGCCGTCCAGCCGCGGAGTATGCACCACCCCGGTACCCTGGGGGTCACGAAAGTGAAGCAGCAGTCGTACTTGGAATCGAGGACGGGCCCACTTGTGGAGTCCATACAGGACTTGATTGTGTGCTTCCCGGACCACACTTCCCAGAATGCACAGTCTCATTTGAGCATCCCATCGGTGGGTGTGTTATATATAAAATGGGGAAGTGGGTCGGCGGTTGCGCACACCGCTTCCGTTAAAGCCCCTGAAGAGAAGCATATGGAGCTTCGAAACGCGTCGGGCAGATCCCGTACGGAGCGGCGTCTACGAGTGGATCCCCGTCCTCACCTATACATAAACCAAGCTGCTGTTTGCGTGCTACTCAAAGGTGGACACCTTTGAGCATTGATTTATACGCGGCCGTCGAGCCGCGGAGTATGCACCACCCCGGTACCCTGGGGGTCACGAAAGTGAAGCAGCAGTCGTACTTGGAATCGAGGACGGGCTCACTTGTGGAGTCCATACAGGAATTGATTGTGTGCTTCCCGGACCACGCTTCCCAGAATGCACAGTCTCATTTGAGCCTCCCATCGGTGGGTGTGTTATATATAAAATGGGGAAGTGGGTCGGCGGTTGCGCACACCGCTTCTGTTAAAGCCCCTGAAGAGAAGCATATGGAGCTTCAAAACGTGTCGGGCAGATCCCGTACAGAGCGGCGTCTACGAGTGGATCCCCGTCCTCACCTATACATAAACCAAGCTGCTGTTCGCGTGCTACTCAAAGGTGGACACCTTCGAGCATTGATTTATACGCGGCCGTCCAGCCGCGGAGTATGCACCACCCCGGTACCCTGGGGGTCACGAAAGTGAAGCAGCAGTCGTACTTGGAATCGAGGACGGGCCCACTTGTGGAGTCCATACAGGACTTGATTGTGTGCTTCCCGGACCACACTTCCCAGAATGCACAGTCTCATTTGAGCGTCCCATCGGTGGGTGTGTTATATATAAAATGGGGAAGTGGGTCGGCGGCTGCGCACACCGCTTCCGTTAAAGCCCCTGAAGAGAAGCATATGGAGCTTCAAAACGCGTCGGGCAGATCCCGTACGGAGCAGCGTCTACAAGTGGATCCCCGTCCTCGCCTATACATAAACCAAGCTGCTGTTCGCGTGCTACTCAAAGGTGGACACCTTCGAGCATTGATATATATATATATATATATATATATATATATATATATATATATATATATATTCACTGAAAAAACCATAGGTTATAGACCATATATAGTTAGGAATTAGCATTTACAAAACCTTATTTTACTCACACAAAACCATTGAAATTCCATATATAGTTAGTTGCACTAACTATATATCGCGCACCCGCAATCCACTGCTGATGATGTCACATATTACATCATTCATGACATGGTCAGTGACATCACTGATGACATCACTGATGACATCTCAAATGACATCACTGATGACATCACTGATGACAACATCCAGTGACTGTATGTTTCTGTAAAGTTAAAATATGTCTTACATATTGAAGAATGAGTGGATGTATAAGTGTCTGGATGAAGGATTTAGTAGGTGCATGACTGACTGTATAAGTGAGTGATTAAATGTGTCTCACTGAGTGCATGGGTTAGTGACTAAACTGTTTTAAATTGTGCATTATTGTGTCTGTTGTTCTGTAATCTGATGCATGTGTTGATCAGTAGCTATATGAGTAACTATATGGGTTATTGATTGGTTGCCCAAGTATTTGTATGGGAGACTGAGTGTGTGTGTGGGTGGCTGGGAGGTGTATGACTCTGTGCATAGATGTGTGAGCAGTTGATTCACTAGATGTATGGGTTCAAAAGTGCATGTGGAAACAGCTGTATGGGCGGTTGACTGTGTGCATGAGTGTATTGGTGAGTGAATGGATATCTCAGTGCTACATGTGAAAGTAAGTACATATGTAAAACACAGTACATGTGATAGTTGACAAATATAAATAACTGTGCATAAGAGCCAGTGAATGTGTGAGTGGCTGCATGGATTATTGTGAACTTGTATCAGGGATTGTATAACAGAGTAAATGTGTTATTATATGTTTCAATAAGTAAGGTGTGTATAACTATATAGTTGAGGAAATGGAGGTGTGATTGATTCTTTGCAAGACTGACTAGGTGTGTAAGTAACTCCATGGATGAGTGACAGTCTGTGAGTGTCTGTTTACACTGAGTGTATCTAAGGTCTAAGGTTATATTAGAGTCTGAAGAGGTTCATCGTATCATCACATGAATGATGTCATCAGTGATGTGATCAGTGATGTCATTTGAGATGTCATCAGTGATGTCATAAGTGATGTCATTTGAGATGTCATCAGTGATGTCATCAGTGATGTCACTGACCATGTCATGAATGATGTAATATGTGACATCATCAGCAGTGGATTGCGGGTGCGCGATATATAGTTAGTGCAACTAACTATATATGGAATTTCAATGGTTTTGTGTGAGTAAAATAAGGTTTTGTAAATGCTAATTCCTAACTATATATGGTCTATAACCTATGGTTTTTTCAGTGAATTTTCGAGGTTTTGTAAATGCTAATTCCTAACTATATATGGTCTATAACCTATGGTTTTTTCAGTGAATTTCATAGGTTTTTTAATAGCAAATCTTTATAGTTTTAAAAAATAATACATTTTAAATCGAATTTTATATTTTATAATTCTGTCATTTTTTTTTTTTTATTCTTTTTGGTGCGCTCCCGGGGCGCGGACAGGTGAACGCACGGGTAAGCGCAATCTTGCGGCGCGCCCCGGGGCGCGTACTGATGAGCGTCCCGATAGCGCTATTGCCGCGAACGAAAACAACATCGTGACGTATTGCGTAGCCGCCACGCCTTGCGTCATAAGACACGTATCGCGTAGCCGCGAGATGCGTCTTACGACGCACCGCGTAAGCGCACCCGGAAGCGCATACGATCGCGCAACGTAAACGCCCTGATGCGCTTACGAAACACGCCTCGGGACGCGCCCCGGGGCGCGTAGCGTAAGCGCGTCAAACCATGTGACTTTAAAATAACACTTTTCATTGGTTCAGAACTTTTTTTTTTCCAAATTGTGTGAAACCCACCCATTTCTCTCACTATTGCTTTGTACTTGGAGAGAGCAAGAGCTGTTCTGTGTACTGTGTTTATCTCCTACTTTTCTGATCTTCCGCAATGGCTGCAAGAGAGTCATCCAGCAGTGATTCAGACGGATTTTTAGATGAGGACCCTCCTCAGCAGAAAAAAAAAACCCATTTCATCTGGAAATTTTATGACATCCCTGAAGGACAAAAAAAAGTCAACGCTCCAAAAGTAATCTGCAAAATATGTGGTAGTAGTTTATCCAGAGGCAATCCTCTGAAAAAATATAGTTTTGGAAATGCTAATTTAATCAGGCATGTGAAAAGAAGACACCCTAACAACTTTGCCAGGGAAAGTGTCAGAGAGCTGGCACGGAATTTACCCACAGATGGCGGCAGCACCTCCACTGGTGGAGCAACACCTTCGGGACCACCCCGTGGAAGAATGGTCCCTAACATTCAGCCGGTGTTTGCAGGCATCAAATTTCTGTGCACGGAGTGTGACGAACTGCTCTGCTATGGGGAGCAGAGTGTTGAACTCATTGCCCTAAAGAAACAGCAACACCGCTGCACTGCCAGTCCCTAAATTTTCAATTTTTTTTGCTCCTGTTGAGCAGTTTTGGAATCCCTGTTTTTGTTTTTCCCTTGACAAAAATCCCAAAAAAATATAAAATTGTTTTAAAAAGTCTAAAAAAATATAAAACAACAAAAACAAAAAAAAATATATAAAACAACAAAATCAAAAAAAAGTTCTTTTCAGAACTACCTCCAATTTATAAAAAAATGGTTTTTAAAAAAAAAAAAAAAAGTCTGTCATTTTTTATCTCCTGGTACGCTCCCCCGTAAGCTCCCCGGTGCGCGTACCGGGCGCTCCCCCCCGCGAAAATCGAAATTTTTAAAACATTTTTTTTTACCCGCGGGAGCCTTTTATGGCCCCCACATCAAAACTAGGGGGTCAGGGGGGTGTACCCTGCCCCCTTTTGCTCATTTCCCCCCTTTGATTTTTGCCACCTCTTGTGTCTCAATCCTACCGAGACACAAGATGGCGGCCGCTGCGGACTGTTTCGAATGTTTACAGACACCCGAGAACCAATCAGCTTGCCGTGCGCAAGTCGCGTGGCGCGCCCGAAGCGCTCCCCGGTACGCGTACCGGGCGCGGCTCTAGATATATATCTTTTTTTAAACCTAATTTACTCAAAATTCACAGGACCACATATCTTGAGACCTAGCAAAGGCACATCGGGCAAACAATATCTACAATTTTGCCAAGTTTCGTGGAAATCCATTCAGCCGTTCGAGCTAAAAGTGAGGCCAACCGCCCTATGGAAAATTGCATGGCAAAAACACGTTTTGGGACCCCCCTTTTTTCTCGGCCCCCCCTTGACGACCCCCCCCCCAAATTTTCAGGGGCTGCTCAGAAACAAAATGTTCCATTTTCCTGAAAATTTCAGCCAATTCCGTCCACAAACGCCAAAGTTATTCGACATAGAATTTTCAAAATCCCATAGAGAATCCTAACTATATATACCTACTGGCGACCGCCAGTAGGTAATATATATATAGATATATTTTTTGGGCACGTGCTTCGCCCCCAGCTATGCGAATTTATTCATTGGCTGGTGGGAGAAGCACGTGGCCTGGGCGGGGTAAAACGAGCAGTGGCTGGATCACATCATATTGTGGACCTGCTATATAGACGACTTGTTCATGGTATGGCGGGGTTCTCAAAGTGAGGCGGAGGAGTACATAAGAGGTCTGAACATCAATGACCTGAACCTCCAATTCACGAGCAATATCAGTAAGAAGGAGGTCTTCTATTTGGACCTTAGAGTATATGTTGAGAACAATGCCATCAAAACTGCGGTATATCGAAAGCCCACATCGGGCAACACCATCCTGCATTCAGGGAGCTTTCATCCACGCAGTGTAATTAACAACATCCCCCTAGGAGAATTCCTACTCATGAAGCGTAATTGCTCCACAGACAAGGAATTCGAGAAAGCACGAGGAGAGGCTAGAAAAAGATTCAGTCAGAGGGGATATTGTAAGGGAATTCTAGATCAGGCAGAAATGAAAAGTGACACAGTAGGGAGAACTGATCTACTAATTGACAAACCCATGACAGGCGATCCTAAAATTAGGATGATCACAGGGTATTCTGAAAAATCAGCAGAAGACTTCAACATCATGAAAACGAATTGGAAAATTTTGAAGACAGACAGTGTGGTAGGGCGAACACTGTCAGATGATATCCTATAGAAGAGGAAACTCATTTAAAGATCATCTTGTGAATAGCTACTATGAGTGTAGGAGCAGGGGGAAACCAGCAGTAGTGGGTTTCTACCCCTGCATGAAATGCAAGGCGTGTAGAAATTCCCATAAAGTAAAAGATTTTGTGGTACCTGGAAAAACGAACAAAACACCAATATCCAAGTTGCTTAATTGCAACTCGGATTATACTGTATATTGTCTGATGTGCCACTGTGGGAAGAAGTACATAGGGAGCACAATAAAGCAGACGAAAACTCAGAGTTCTCGAACACATGAGAGCTATTTCAACGAAGGACCAGAGCTACCCAGTAGCCCGGCACTTCGAAGAAATGCACAAAAGTAATAGCAACCTGCTTACCTTCTTCATCCTTGATCAATTGGTCAGGAATGAACGAGGTCGTGATTGGATAAAAAAATTACGAAACCTAGAATCTAGGTATATTATCCTACTCCAGACCAAGGTACCAGTAGGGATGAACAATGAGGAAGAGATGTGGACCCACATTTAATAGATGGTCAATTGACTCTGAAATGGGGGGAAAACATGTGTTAAAAGAATGAAAGGAATATTTTTTCCCTGACCCTTTGAGCCAACTTGAAACCAGTTATAACACCTTTGAATGCCCATTCAGGGCTTAATAATGAGGGCCACAATGAATATTAAAAGCATGCAAACTCCCATCTACAATATCCGTGAACTTCTTTTGGTGCAGTTCTCAACTCCAAAAGTGAAGATAGTAACTGTATAAAAAGAGTGATAAGAGGAACTGTATAAGATAACGGCATGCACAAATAATAGGCGACCAGGAATATGTGATGTAACATTATATCTGATTATGAATTATAATTGCTAATGAACTAATTCAGATAATTATGCAGCGGTTCAGGAATGCGCTTGGAAGTACAAAAGATTTCATTTAAATTGTGTATACTTGCATTGTGTCAGCGCGATTCTGACCACTCTAAGATGGCCGCCACTTATACTGATGAAATGTTGTATTTTGCGCCGTTTTTTATCTTTATTGTTTATACACGTGACAGGAAGTCACAATGTAAATTTTATTTAAAAATACTCCAAAAAATAGCGATGGTTTACACCGACGAAGGCGGCAACGCCAAAACGCGTTTGTAACTTTTGCTAAGCGGCAGAGCAATGAATTAAATGGCTATACCACGCTGAATTGGCTTTGAGTGCTCTTCTTGAGGCGAGTCCTGGTCACGAAGGGACCGAAGTGTTTTGAAATATATATATATATATATATATGTATATAGGTCTTGTGGATGGCAAACGCTGAAACGTGTAAAGTGTCCCTTGCTACACTGGTGAAATAAATACATTGGTTTATAAATGCCCCCGGAGTGCCTCCCCTGCTTTCGCAGAGCTTCACTGAAGATATAGAATACTGTGGAGAGATATGGAGCGACTAATTATATATATGGCCCACCTTTGTTTGTAAATTGCAGAAGAATCGGTGTAAAATTACCTACTGGCGGTCACCAGTAGGTAGTTATAGTTAGGACCTATTTTCCAAAGGAAATCCGCAACATTCTATTCCCAATAACTTTGACGCCGGTTGACATATCTTCGTGAAATTTTAAAAACTTTTGGCCAGCTACGGTACGCTCCTATCCTGAAAGTCTCGGGTTGATTTGTCAAGTGGGGGCCGAGAAAAAAGGGGGGTCCCAAAATGTGTTTTCCCCATGCATTTTTCCATAGGAACCTTTAGTCGCAGCTACAGCCCGAACTGCTGAACGGAATTACACAAAATTTGGTAAAAAGGTAGCCCTTGGGTCAGAGTCGTGCCTTTTTGTTAAATGGTGTAAATCCGTTCAGTAGTAGCTGAGAAAATCAAAATTAAAATCACATATATATCTATGGGCGCAGAGGATTCGCACACCCTAAGCACACCCTGCCGGGCACGAGCTGTATGCTAATTGGCTGTCAACACTCCAAATCAGGAAGTGTTGGCAGCCATCTTGTGCCTCAGTAGTACAGAGGCACAAGAAACCTAAGAAAAAAACTTGAAAAACGTGAAAAGGGGGCAGGGGAGAAACACCCTGACCCCCTAGGCCTGCTCAGGGCCCAAAAAATAATAATAAAAAAAAGAAAATCAGCAATATCCGCGCAGGGTACACAGATCCTGCCGTTAAAAAAAAAAACAAAGTGTGGGCTCCCGTGCTTCGTTGGTAATTAGCACCCGGGGGCCCCACGAACAGCCACCCCCGAGGCTTCTTTAAAAAATTGTGTGAGGGGGGCTCACAGACCCCCCAGCCCCGGGGACTGCCACCCCCTGGGCTTCTTTAAATTAGTTGCGGGGGGCTCTCAGGCCCACCCAGCCCCGGGGACCGCCATTCTAGGAGCTTTAGGAAACAAATGGCGGGGGCTCACGGTCCCCCACAGTGCCGGGGACCACCACCCCCCAGGGCTCTAAATATTTAAATTGGGGGCCCCGGGGACCACCAGCCCCCGGGGCTTTGTAGGTTGTGGAAGGGGGGCCCCGCGGCCCCCTCCTGGAGCCTTTTCATGTCCCTGGGGACCGCCACCCCCCAGGGCCGGCTCCTGCAGTGTCCCGGTGTGCCCACCCCAGGGACACTGTAGTTTGCTACGGCAGGGCGGAAGCCTCCCAAAAAAAAAAATAGTATTAAAAAATTCCATGCCCCAGGGTATGGGGTCCCCTTCCCAATTTTTTTTTTTTTTTTTTTAAATACGGGGCAGGCCCTAGGGGATGGTGTCCCAGGGCCAAAAAAATGAAAAAGAAGGGGGGCTACGCAGACCCCCTTTAAAAAAAAAAAAAAGACAGGCATAAATAAAACAAATTTCGTTGCGCGCACTGCATCGCATTTGGGGATGCAGTGCACACAACAACATTTGTTTTTTTAATTTATATGTTTACTTACATGTAAAGCTCCGTAATCCATAGATTACTACCCCCCCACCTAGCCCCTCCCCCTCCCCACATCACCGCCCTGCAGGTACTCCCTCTACCGACCACAACTGCCTTTATCAGTGTGCAAACGCGCCCCGTGGCGCATTTAAAGAGGTTGTTTTTATCCCCCTGCCCTATTATAAACTAGGGGCTTACAGAGGAGGTCATACTAATAACAGTGGTAGCCCAACGCAGAGTGATCAGAAGTGTATGAAGGTGTTTTAACTGTATTCTAAGTGTGTTTTAGCAGAGCACTGGCTCTAGGACTGGTTCGTCAGAGTCAGTTACCACCAGTACACATCTGAAAAAATTGAGAGTACAGGATGATTTTGCAACAAGGCCTCTTTCTGCTCCTCTGTTTGTTCTTTCTGCACGCCTTCCTTCCTCGTGCACTTTTCTTTGTCTTTGAGGACGTCTGTTGCTTCTTTCTGCATTTCTTTTTTTCTTTCTGTGTGTTTTTACTTCTTTCTTCACGTGTCCTATCTCTGTAGGCATAGTTAGAAAATAGCATTTAAAAAACTTTGAAATTCACTGAAAAAACCATAGGTTTCTGGCACGTTATAGTTAGGAATTAGCATTTAAAAAACCTTAGAAATTCACTGACAAAACCATAGGTTTCAGGGGAGTTATAGTTAGTTGGTCATTTCGCTCGTACAAAACCATTGAAAATCCCTCGTTATAGTGAGTTCAGCTAACTATAACTCGCGCGCCCACAATGCACTGCTGATGACGTCACATTTTACATCACTCATGTAAATAATATATATATATATATATATCATATATATATATATATATATATATATATATATATATATATATATATATATTTTTTTTTTTTTTTTTTGCACAAGAAGGTATTCGCCGCACTCAGGAATTGTAGATAACATATTTATTCAGCAAACTCCACAATCAGTCTGTCACACCGACGCGTTTCGGCACACGCCCTTTCTCACGGTAGGTGGCACTACTTTTTCCTCTGTTTTTAAGGGCTATGCATTGTAAACCTCTCCCATAGGATTCTGGGATTGGTAGTTCCTGTCTATACAACCAAAGTAACACCTATTTGTGACAGTAGTTAACGTAATTCCACAAGCATTTTGAATAATACCATTTTAAATAATCCTGCACCTTATGATTGAATCATAATTAATGGTATAGTACCCTTTTTTCAATTATGAAGACATTTGTAAACAATTTTGTAAACATTCCATTTGGAGAATTTATTAGAATAAAAAGAAACTGTTCCAAGGAAGAAGAAGCCAATGCCCAAATTGCTAAATCTGCATCTAGATTAGAAGCGAGAGGTTACAAAAGAAGAGACCTCAACAAAAATATGGAAAAAATCAAATCAAAAACAAGATCAGAGATCTTGATACATAAATCAAAAGATGCAAGGAACACAGATGAAATACCAAGACTGATCCTAAATTACAGCAAAGAAGCACATAAAATACGAGGATGTGTACGAAAATATTGGTCATTACTACAACAAGATGTTGATCTAAAGAAAATTTTGGGAAATGAGCCCAAACTATCATTTAGAAAAGTACTCTCCTTAAAAGACATGCTCGTAAAAAGCCATTTCCAAATGCCAAGCAAGAAATCCACAAATTGGCTGGAGGATCAACAAAATGGTTTTAAAAAATGTGGACATTGCAAAGCGTGCAAAATTGGGAAAAATGTCAAATCATTCAGAGACCCAGAAGGACGATTGATTGAAATAAAACCAAAAATAACTTGTACTACTCAGTATGTGGTATACATAATCCAGTGTGACTGTGCACAAATGTACATAGGAAGCACAATCTGTGCCCTAAAAAAGAGGATGCTTGAGCACATAAGAGCTGTAAAGAACAGAGATATGACATATGCAACAGCCAAGCATATGCTCGAATGTCAGGGTGGAGATTGGAAGAAGATGTGCTTCTTTGGAATAGATAACATGGAACCAAATGAAAGACTGGGAGATCGCAAATTAAGGTTACGTCAACTAGAATCGAAATACATAATTCGCATGAAAACTAAGATCCCGAGGGGGATGAACCTTGATGAGGAACTTTTTGTACATTTGTAGCAAAAACTAGAGATGAAAAATATCACATTCAATTATGTGACTGTTGAGAACTGAAAGGACTAAAACCAGCTAATTGAGACACTGCTGAGCGTATAAGATAATAGGGATTGTACAATAGCCATATGTAAATATTAGTCAACAAATGTCAGGTACTATACCTAGAGAATGGACAGCTCACACATTTACACACAAAAAAATGTGGCATATCGGCCGAATTTACAACTGTAATCCTGCACACAACAACTAAATTGTTTACAAATGTCTTCATAATTGAAAAAAGGGTACTATACCATTAATTATGATTCAATCATAAGGTGCAGGATTATCATAAAATGGTATTATTCAAAATGCTTGTGGAATTACGTTAACTACTGTCACAAATAGGTGTTACTTTGGTTGTATAGACAGGAACTACCAATCCCAGAATCCTATGGGAGAGGTTTACAATGCATAGCCCTTAAAAACAGAGGAAAAAGTAGTGCCACCTACCATGAGAAAGGGCATGTGCCCGAAACGCGTCGGTGTGACAGACTGATTGTGGAGTTTGCTGAATAAATATGTTATCTACAATTCCTGAGTGCGGCGAATAACTTCTTGTGCAAAAAAGGTTACTGGACCTGTGGTTGGTCCCTCGCTCGCACCAGCTGTAGAGCGCTCCAGCTCTAACCGCCATTGCTGAAATATATATATATATATATATATATATATATATATATATATATATATATATATATATATATATATATATGTTGCTGGCAGCTTCCTGACCACTGGTGAAGCCAGCACTCGCGTTCAGTTTAATATCATGTTTAATGACTTAAAGCATTTAGTCATAATAACGGGTGTTCAAAATATATATATATATATGTGTGTGTGTGTGTGTGTGTGTGATAACACCGGATTCTTATCTTATCTTTTATTGTACCTTACCAATTTATAAGAATTCGCAGTCGAGTGGATCTTTATTATCTGCTAAGAAGTGTGAAGGGGAAAACCATTCCATCCATAATTTCTCAAATAACCAGGACAAATCAAGTTCAAAGGACCACTGACTATGAAATAAAGTTTTGGAATTTATTACAAAGCCAAGAATAACTGAACATACAAGCGCCTCAGCACGAGGTTAAGAAGGTATATGGACACTAATACAAATATAGTCATATGCAGGAGTTTCATCCGACTCAGAATAAGAATAGTGCATTCTATACGCATCAAACATCCAATGATTGCTTCAATCTCTATTTTAGTTTTCATTAGCCTGCAAAATAAAAGCAATTAATCTATTCCTGCACTGCCGCTAAAATGACATCCCTACTTAGCATCATCCCCAAGCAAGAGAGAAAAAGGTGTCAGTAGTGAGGACTTCCTTAGAAGTACACTCACTTTGCTTAGGTAGGTAGCCAAAGCTACAAGGCTCGTTCTAACATGTTCTTCTAGCATCCCCTCTAGACCTCATCTCCTCCTTCTACTGTTCTGCCTCTCCTCCCTCAGGGCACTATCTCTAATACAAAATCACAAAACAGTAGAACACACCCTTTACATGCCCCTTCAGAGAGGGCTTCTTTCTGTACTTTTCCATCAAAACTCTCACTTCTCCAAAAAACGTTGGTGTGGCTTTGGGTCCCAGGCACCTTCTACGCTGAAAGTATCATATCTGCATTCCTGTACACTTCCCAGGCGGCTTCTCCTACCATTCTAACTACTAAAACAAAAGGGTTATTTTGCCTAACGAGATGTATGTCCTTGCACCTGGAACAAAAAGCATGTGAGCGAAGCAACCTTGCACGGACACAAATTCTGCTGACTACCTTCGACTGAGAGCCTTCCCAAGGCAATACATTTCAGGCCTACAATATTCAGCTAACATAAGAAATCACGAACTGGCCTTCTCTTGAACGTATATGCGACTAGGACTTTACACATTTAGAGCACACATTAATAGCATTACAGCCATAAACATTTAATGCATTACACTTTCATAAATGAATAAGCAAACCTACCCGTGCAGACTTTAATATGGTGCATGTTTAAATCTAATGCATCACCTTATACGTGAACTAATTCATTATGCAGCATCTAGAATACATTTTCTAATAAACAATACATTGATCTTCATAAATGACATGATTACATTTCTATTCGCACTAATATATGCTGCTTTAATACTACATTCCTAATGACTACACGTTAATGCATTCCTTTAGATCTGTGGGTGCTGACTATCGGTGATTATGATGCACCCCTACAATTTTCAGAATAACATGACGCTCTATCAGTTGTATGCATATTTATATATATTCTAAACTCCGTTCCCAAATCCGCTTTGCCAGCAAGAAAGGATGCAGACCCAAAAGTAGTGCTGAAGCTATTTTATTTCACCCGCACCTCCGCCATAACGCGTTTCACCCTGATCCCAGGGCTTGATCACATGATTATATATATATATATAGATATATATATATATATATATCTATATATATATATATAAATATATATATATATATAGATATATATATATATATATATATATTACCTACTGGCGGTCGCCAGTAGGTATATATAGTTAGGATTTTTTCTCTATGGGATTTTTGAAGATTCTATGTCTAATAACTTTGGCGTTTGTGGACGGAATTGGCTGAAATTTTCAGGAAAATGGCACATTTTGTTTCTGAGCAGCCCCTGAAAATTTTGGGGGGGTTTGTCAAGGGGGGGCCGAGAAAAAAGGGGGGTCCCAAAACGCGTTTTTCCCATGTTAATTTCCATAGGGCGGTTGGCCTCACTTTTAGCCCGAACGGCTGAATGGATTTGCACGAAACTTGGCAAAATTGTAGGGACTGGTAGCCCGATGTGCCTTTTGTAGGTCTCAATATATGTGCTCCAGTGGATTTTGAGAAATTAACGTTTAAAAAAAGATATATATCTGTAACAGCGGACCGGGCAGCGCTCCAGTACGCGTACTTTTCGCGCAACGGAGCTTTGTGAAGCGAAGCTGATTGGTTCTCCGGCGTCTGTAAACATTCCAAACAGTCTGTAGCGGCCGCCATCTTGTCTCTCGGTAGGATCGAGAGACAAGAGGAGGCCAAAGCGAAGGGGCAAATGATCATAAGGGGGCATAGTAGATTGTCGCTGACCCCCTAGGTTTGATGTGGAGGTTTTAAAAGGGCCCCGCGGGGCAAAAAAAAATAAAATAATAATAATAGAACGGCTGAATGGATTTGCACGAAACTTGGCAAAATTGTAGGGACTGGTAGCCCGATGTGCCTTTGCTAGGTCTCAATATATGTGCTCCAGTGGATTTTGAGAAATTAACGTTCAAAAAAAGATATATATCTGTAACAGCGCTCCGCTTCGCGTACTTTTCGCGTTACGGAGGTTTGCGAAGCTGATTGGTTCTTCGGCGTCTGTAAACATTCCAAACAGTCCGTAGCGGCCGCCATCTTGTCTCTCGGTAGGATCGAGAGACAAGAGGAGGCCAAAGCGAAGGGGCAAATGACCATAAGGGGGCATAGTAGATCGTCCCTGACCCCCTAGGTTTGATGTGGAGGCTTTGAAAGGGTCTCGCAGGGCAAAAAAAAAATATACCGTTTTTTTTGTTTTTTTGCGTGGAGTGCGCCCGGTTCGCGAACCGGGAAGCGTTCTGGGGAGCGTACTTTCTTGAAAATTAGTGAAAAAAGTTAGAGTAAAATAATAATTGTGAGTGATCAGATGTAGGGTAGCTCTGAGAAGAGCTTTTGGGTTTATGGTACATTTAGGTACTTATAAGTAGGTACCAATGCACAGTCTTAAATTCAAAATGAAAACTCTGTTGCCCTCATCTGAGAAGTGAACTCCATCTCCTCTGTAGATATCTTGCATGTAGTAACGCAAGTTATTGTTGTACAGGGAGCCCATTCCATGGTCTCTCATGTAAGCTGAAACAGATTTGTTTACATGCTTCCTCGATTTCTCAATTTGTGGACAAAATTGGTTCGACCACCTCCATTTCTGTCTTTGGCATATATTTGAATATACCAAGGCAGTCTGAGGAAAAAGTGCCATCAATTGCTCAAAGGTGTCCTTTAAAAGCATTTCCAGACCTACCCCAGTCAAAGTGCCCAAATCATTACCTCCACAGTGCACAATTAACAGGTCAGGTTTTGGCAAATGCATAAAGGTTTTCACCAATGGTATCAATTGGTGACATTTTAATCCTCTGTGGCCAAACCACTTAATTTCCACATCTTGTAAATTGAGGTTAGGTAAATTCCTGTTTTCAGCGTACCTTTGAGCCCAATAGATATAACTATGTCCAACAATCCAGACAGAAAACATGGCGAGAGAAGGTTCTCCTGCAGTCAGATGAAGTGTGGCAATGAAATGGCAGTTGAAAAAATGAGAGTGTAAAATGAAAAAAACTGAGGAGTTTCTGTGTTAATGAAGCAGTAAGAGTGATTGGTGGATTTTGATTGCTGAAAACAGAAAGTTAGTGTGCATGGATGAGTTCGTTGAAAGATGTATTTTGAGTGGCGAAGAAAAAATCATTAAATGAAAGAATGCTCTGGATATGCAGGTGCACTGAGAGTTCAGAGTTCAATTGCAACATTGTTGTGTGAACTTGCAAACACCAGAGGTCTTGCAAGAGGTGGTTGCTATGCAGAAAAGGCATGAAATGGCAGAGGGGGGAAGGGTTTTCATTTGAAAAAAAGTGAGGGAAGAGTTTTGATTGGGTGACATGAGAGATATGTGTGAGGAATTACAGCATTTCTGTGCTTTTGATAGCTGCAGACTCTGGAGTGCATACCTTTTGCTCTGCTGAAGACAAATTGGTGTGTTTCTGAGACTGTTTTGAAACTCAAAGTATTTGCTAAGGTGAGAAAAGATTTCTTTAATTTAGATAGAAAATAGTGTGCTTTAAGGAGAAAATTATGAAGAAAGTTGTGTTTTTCAAATGTTGCTTTGTCTCAAGTGTTTTACAAATAGATTTTGTTTCTTTGAGAAATTGTAATTGGAGAAAATGTGAAGTATTAGTACTGACAGGGCTTTTATGTGCATAGGAGCTGTGGAGTGTTTTCAAATTATGACTTGTAAATCGTTTTTGAGAAAAAGCAATGGTTTTAATATTGATGGGAAGGACATAATGGTGTCTGCTTCTTTATAAGGTAATTGAGAGTCTCTGATGTTATTTTTCCCATTTCAATGTAAGAAGTTTGTCTGTGGAGCAAATTGCTTGTAAATATGCTCCCACCTGTGCATGGCAAATTTACATTTTGAATGTTTGCGTTACATAGGCATGTTAAAGGTGACTGAAACATGCTGCAAAGGCAATCAAAAAACGCTTTTATGTGTCTTTAGGACATTTTAAGTCATTTCCCCATGTGCAGTGTTTTCAAATTATGAGTTGAAAATCGTTTTTGAGGTAAAGGAATGTTTTCAAAATTTATGTGCGCCATATGCCCCCAAATTTCTTTTTCAGGGGTGCAGCAGGGTGTTCTTGAGACACCCCTGCACCCTCGGAAAAATTCGTAATTTGCGATGAGGTAATTGCTAATCGCAAATTGCACCTTCATTCCTATGGGCCTCCTGCTGCATGGAAATGAATGGGTAATTTGTAATTAGCAAATAGGTCATCGCAAACTAGGAATGGTAAAGAATCGCTATTTATTCCTTAAAGTTCGCTATTTAGGAAATGCAAAAAACTTTGATGATACATATGGCGGTTCATTTCTAACAAGATAAGAAGCATAGGGATAGATTTATGATGACTGGCGCATCACCAGGGATGTGTTAGTCATTCTGTGACGCTGTTCCGTCACCTATGGTGTGCTGCATTTACAATGCGGCGCATCATGGGGCAAAAACAGCACAGATGCGTGACGTATCTGTGCCGTAAAGGTGGCGCATTGCTGGAGTTGTATCGCAAGTGTGATGAAGCTCCAGCAAGGCTCAGGGGTGTCCCTGTCGCAGGGTTTCTGTTCTCAGACAGAACTGTGGACAGAGGATTGGAACCTCGGCGAATTAGGGTGTCCCAAAACTCACCTTAGTAATCAAAACCCCTTAGCAAGCTAGGTACAGTGTCACATTGGATATAACAAACTCTCAATGTTTAGACAATCCAGAATATGAACTTATAGTACCTCAGGATACGTGGAACTCATGAACAGTCGGTCGTTATATATTTCTTAGAAACCAGAACATGGAGTTAAGAAGAACACATGTGTATTTGAAATGTTTATTTACTAATGCCGTCTTCTCAGGCGTAGTATCTTAGATTATACAAGTACACATATTATCAGTAGCAAAATTACCAGCATAGTTAGTAGTACATAAAAAGCGAATGGTGACAGTATGTTAACATGCTGTAAATGAATAAGAGTTAGCAACACTTATAAGCAGCCGCGGGCCGTGGAGGGAGTTACGGTGGGGCAGGGAGGCGGGGAGGGGGAGGGGCAGGGTGGAGAGGGCTCCACCCTGCCCCTCCCCCTCCCCGCCTCCCTGCCCCACCGTAACTCCCTCCACGGCCCGCGGCTGCTTATATCTCACCCTCCCTAATACACATAATATATTATTTGCTAAGAAGGTCTCTTTGTGTTGGTTTAGGGCGTGCCGATACTTTAGTGTCTTAGATTTGAAGGAATCACATCAGCATACACCAGCTCTCTCTTCATGTGAACCGCATCAAGTGTTGTGTATGTGTGTTTGGCAAAGCAATATAAAACCCGCCTCATGCCCAGAATTGGCAGAAGCTGCACTTATGTTATGAGTATGAAGTCGTGGAGATCAGACCTCATAACAATTCTGTATCGTGTTGTTCTTGAAACTTCAGCACTCGCTGTACAGATATAGTTTAACAAGTAAAGCAGATAGTAGAGCAATAACATATTATTGTCATGTAAATCACGATGAACTATTAGGTTGAAAGCTAAAGCAACAACTAAGTGTCGTGTGCAGAAGTTGCAAAAAAGGAAAAAATGGCGTTTAAACCGGTAATGAGTCCATGCTAACTTAACACGGTGTAAAGATATCCAGGACCTAGATGACACCTCCCCATGATCCGGAAACGAACTGAATAAGATAATAGAAGTGCCATCTCATGAGAGGAGATTGCAAGTTTATATGTGGACGGTCCGCAAGGTAAAACATTAAAAACTAGGAAAATGTAATGCTATAGAAAAATAAAACAGCCAAGTACTTTATCGAGTCTTAAGCCAATAGGCAAGCTAAATAATAAAAACTTGACAAATAAGTGAATGAATTGTCAATGAAATGCTAGTACTCAGCATATCAAACATGAAAAAGGTCTATGACATAACTGTGTATGCAAAATAAGCTGCAACAGCCTCCAATAGGAAGTCACCGTCTTCATCCGAAAAGAGTTCAGCCATCCAATTTAAAAGCGGAAAAGAACATACGTGCTCTCCCAGCACCGGATCCTCTATCAACATCAGAGGACAGCTCGGTGGGTTTTCAAGAAAGCTCTGTTCCAAGAAAGACTGTGTTGCCGCCAGTAAATTCCAGGGACCAATTAGTCCATGCATCAATGCCACAGCCATAATCCTTTCGCCAGGACAAACCAACTCGTGAGTAATGATAGGAGTCATCAGCTGATTAAAGTCGACGTCAGGAGAAACCGGTCCGCAGAGACACAAATCAATGGCCCAATGGAAATCACAGGTCAGGCAGTGAAATACAGGCTGGACACAGGTGAAGTAGGAGAATCGAAAAGATAATCCATATGCCGTGCTTAATATCGCCAACGGCATTGTGCCATAATATTCTAGCATGCGATTGCGGAACAGTGTCAGCAGCTGCAGGGCGGGAGCTTGCACAGGAGGGACATCCATATTTAAAAATGTAAAAAAGCACAAGAGCGTCCGCTGGTAATGCAAGTAAAAATGGGAATCCACGAAGCAGAGTGGAAAAAATAGAATGAAAGAAAGTAGGGATGACTCCAAAGATTTTCTCAAATGAAGTCACGAGACCACTGGTAACAACTTTAAAAAAGTGCGCCAGGCCCTTTGTGGAGGACGCGTTAGAGATAGTCCGAACCATCTTGCTGAAATGGAAAGGCGAATCTGTATTTAAAAGGGTCTGCAACTCTGTACGGGTGTTCGCTATGTGAAGCACGAAAGTTTCACGGGCCGAAGTCAAGGCCACCTCTCTCTGAGACAAAAGAGCTCTTATTCTTGTCATGCCGTTGAAATGTGCTCCCAAGGTTGGTATTTGTGGCCAGATTGAAAACTCCGTATGTTCATGTGTGGGAGGAAATAGAACATTTCTGCAGCAAATAACCCGTTCATTTACTGTTACGATAAAATGAATACTTTTAATTAACCCAGAACAATCTTCATTATTGAGCATCAAATAACTACCATTTTCCAAGAACTTGAACGTGGGGATGATAGCAGGAACTGGTGTGCCTTGCAACACGCAAGCCATATTTGGTCGGTGTTTGTTGCATGAACCGTGTAACTGTATGTGCCTACACATTAGTGAATGATCTGGCGTCTCAGTGCATTCCTCTCCATTCAGATAAACTTCTTGATCATCTTTGAAAATCTGTATGTGTATGGAAGCGACCAGACCTCATGAAGAAAACCACTACCTAAAGGTTAATAACGACCTATTGGTATATATTTCATACAATTTGAAAACTTATATAAAGCAAAAGGCAGCGTTATTAAACCGTGGATAAGGCACGTTGCCAAAGCAGTCAACCTTTTGGATTTATACTGGAAATGTTAAAGGAAGAATTACGGAGTAGGGCCTGTAAATCTTTAATGGACAACGAGTAAAATTACTCCAACTATCATATTCCTCTAACTCCGGGATAGTAGGGGTGTTTAATTTTTTAGAAGTAGCCAATCCAAAGCATTTGGTCTGGGAAATTGTTTAATTCACAAACAACATATGATTTGGGATGAGACATGCACGGTGGAAAGCCTTAGTGCCTTGTACCTGCCAGGTTCGTGAACCCCAAACTGATGTAGATCCTGGATATTTTTACTCTGTGTTAAGTTAGCATGGGCTCATTACTGGTTTAAACGCCATTTTTCCTTTTTTGTAACTTCTGCACACGACACTTAGTTGTTGCTTTAGCTTTCAGCCTACCTGCGTCAAGATCTATGCCTGCTTCAAGCAGGCGCAGGGTTTTGATGTAGCTTTGTCCTATCTGATTGTAAATGCGGCACACCGTGGGTGGCAGAGCAGCGGTGCACGTTAACTGGTGCATCCCTGGGGATGTGCTAGTTAATATAAATCTGCCCCTTTACATTTAATTATGTGCAGGGGACACAGAGTAGGTGAGGTTTATCCAAGGTTAAGAAGAGATGAGTCCTCTTCAGTGAAAAATTGGAGATAGGCTTCAGTATATTATATACTTAAGTAGTGTGTTAAGTTTTTGATGACTGTTATTAATTTACTGTTGGGTAATAGTGGTTAATAACATTTTTTATTATATTTTACCACAGATTCAACTGCAGATTATTTCAAGATTTTAGGATGCCAAGCAAAGAAAGAGTGAGAAAGGCTGCAAAACGTCAAAGACAGCAGGACCATGGAATAATGCAGCAGTCCTCTAACAAAAAGATTTGTCAAGTCACCAAGAAAGCACCGGGTAAGAGTCCAAAAACAGTCATAAGAAATATGTCTAGTAAAAAAAATATTACTACAGAAAATGTTTCAGTCCAGAAAAGGAGAAACAATTCAAATGGTAAGGAAAGGCCAATGAGAAATGTTACTGCTAGAGTAAGAGATAACTCTATGCATGAAAGTAGAAGGAAACAACAGTTTAGGGACATTCGTAAACGAATGTTCCGCAACAGGATAATTGGGAATTTGTTAAAAAATATTAAGAAAGGTCAACAGAAAGTGGTTTTTTATAAGAGAAAAAAAATAGTTGAGAAAGTTATTGATCAGGCATTTGAAATTAAACGTAAGTTATTTATTTTGACAATCAATAGAATTAGGAAGCTAAACAAGGCAATTTATGATTTCAAAAGAAATAGTAGATGGAAGAGAATAGTTAATCGTAGTAATTTTTGTGAAGTTTTTTCTGGAGAATGGATGCATAGTTCAAGCTCTGAGGCATTTTTTAATGAGGAGAGTTATTTCCAGGATAATGATTTGGTGCATGCAGTTGACACCAGTGGTCGAGCTTATGAAGTGAAAGATGGTTGTCCAGTTGAAAAAGAAAAACTTGTGAGAACAGAGATAGAAGAGGTGTTAGGTAAGGAGGTTTTAGGGAGACGTCCTAAGGGTCCTGTGTACACCTGGAAGTGTAGTAGTATTTGCAGTGTACGACAGGATTCCATCAATTTGCTTTGTGATTTTATACGGTCATTTAATAAGAAAAGTTTGAAGCAGAAAATGAAGTTGTTGCAAGAATTAGATCCTTGCAGAGTGAGAGAAGTGATAGGTTTGCATGGTCATTCACTGGCTTGTCTTTCCAGGAGAGTATGCCAGAGTGTTTTTCATCATTTCAGGATGCTAGCAGTGCATCATAATAAAGTGAGGAAATTAGTTAGAATGTTGTATTATGCTAAGAGTCCAGCAATTATGCTTAAACAATTATGCGCTGCTCTTTTGCATGGTTCTGAAATAGATGTGAAGAATATATGTGAAGAAATTGAGTTTTGTTACTTTGGAAGTAAAGAGGAGAATGTTGAAATTGACCAAGAAGAAGAGAGTAATGTGGAAGATAGTGTACAGGTTTCCAGTACAGATAATTTCCAGAGGGAAATTGCGACGTTTGAGGTGAAATCAAGTGAGAGGCCAAATTTCACTTGTGTGTGTTGTCGACGCACTTATTATAAGAATCAGACTAAGTTAGTGGATTTATATGGAAAAAGTGAAAGGGAAAATAATAGTGAATGGAAGGATTTTACAACATACTTGATGGTAGAAAATTGTTTTGATTTGGGATTGGATCAACGTGTGTGTACTTATTGTTGTAACAAATTAAATCAAAACCAGATGCCTGCTAGAGCAGTTCATAATAATCTGGAATTGGTTGAGATTCCTTCTGAATTGAAGGATTTAAATACTTATGAATCTATTTTGATTCAAAGTATCCATCCCTTTCAGGCTATTGTAAGAATGGAGCCAAAGACAGGGAAATTGCCTCCATCAGATTTACAGAGAGGATTAAAGGGAAGAGTTGTTTATTTGCCTCTAGATTTGAAGAAAAACATTAACACAATTGGAGTAGAAAAAGTGGAAGAGGAACCTCTTGTTATCTTAGTTAATGGGGTTCCGACAAAGAATAAGAAAATATGGCAAGATTTAGTAGATGTTAGGAAAGTCAAAAGGGCAACATTGTATTTGAAAAAAAATAATAAATACTATAAAAATGTATATGTTGCAGAAGAGGAAGTAAGTGAGGAAGAGGATAGCGATTTGTGTGCTGGTCAAATTGAGAAAGTAGAACCCTGTACTAGTGAAGAAATATATGAACATTATAGTGTTCATCCTTTGCATTCCAAGGAAGTCATGGGGAATTCTATTGAGTTGTTTCAAATGAAACAAGCGAAAGGGAGTCCCATTAGTGTTTGGGAGGAAAGTTTGGAAGCTCGGTGTTTCCCACAGCTTTTTCCAACAGGTCAGGGAGGAAGATATGATGAGCGACCTCATCAAATTCCTGCTTCTGAATACCGGACTTTGCGATTGTATTCAGGAGATCCTAGGTTTCGACAATGCATTCCTTATTTGTTTCATCTCCTGTTTGAAAGCAATCTGTCTGGACTGTCATATGCAGTGAACCACATCTTGAAAAGTGGTATACACATGCAAAACATCTCGGCAAGTGACTTTATGGATAAAGTCAATGTCCAAGACAGTATTTTGGATTCTCACCTGATTAATCTCATGGCGTGTCAGCGTGGTACTAATGAGTACTGGTACCGTCGTCATGGTGATTTAAAATGTATGCTGAGGAACTTAGGAACTCCCACATGGTTCCTCACTTTGAGCTGTGCTGAGTATGGCTGGGAAGACTTACTTGAATTTCTACGAGAGGCAAATGCTAACGTAGAAAACATCGAATTCAAGACACCCGGAGAACTGTGCTCTTTGGATCCAGTCAATGTATGTAGGTACTTCAATCATAGATTTGAAGGTATGATGTCTTTCATCATGAATAAGAAGAATCCACCTCTTGGAGAGGTGTTGGATTTCTTCTGGAGGAAGGAGTACCAAGCAAGAGGTGCTCCTCATATACATATGTTGCTGTGGATCAAGGATGCACCTAAATTTGGAACGGATGCAGAAGACTCAGTGATGAGTTTCATAGAACAGTATTCTACGTGTGCTGTTCCAAACGCAAAGGAGAAAAAAAGCCTAAGAGAAAAAGTTCTACGTTTCCAAAGCCATCGATGTGGAAAGTACTGTCGTCGTAAATTCCGGAACAAAGACAAGTTCTACACCAAATGTCGTTTCGGCTTTCCACGATCGGTGATTTCTAAAGGAAGAGTGAACAGTTTGATGTCTTCGCTGCGACATAATGTGATGAAGAAATCACCTAAAAACACATACAATTTGAAGAGGAACGAAGAGTCTAAGTACATCAACGACTACAACCCGGTGATTTTGTCCATGTGGAATGCTAACATGGATATACAGTTTGTGGCTGATAACTGTATGGCTGTGGCTCGGTATGTGACATCTTACATCACCAAAAAAGAGAAGACAGAATTGAAGGATATGTGGGAGGACATTTCCCATGAAAAGAGCCTCAGCAAGAAGTTGTACAGTTTCAGTCTGAAGATGTTGTCGCATCGAGAAATCGGAGCTTACGAATGTTCTGACCGGTTGTCTTCAGCAAGTCTCTATGCCAAGTCCAGGAGTATCGTTTGGGCGAGTGTTGGTCTTGCTGCAACGCGTAATCGAGTTCTGAAACCTGTGCGGGAAATTGAGTATTTGGCGGAAAAGGAGCCAAACAGTACCGACATTTTGAAGAGCAACATGTTGGATACATATTATCCAAATCGAAGCAGTCACCTCGAGAATGTTTGTCTGTATGAGGTTCTGCAAAATTACATATTCAAGAGGAACATCAAAGAAGATACTGAGAAAGGAGTGTATGCTGTAATAGGAAGTGAGGGATGTCTGGTCAAGCAAAGAAAATGCCACTTGATAAACCATCGAAAATTGAGTGGCGAATCTCCTGAAAAAAAGGAGTTTTTCTATTTAGCACTTTTGCAACTTTTTAAGCCTTGGCGTGCAGAAGAGGAACTGCTTGGAGATTTCCTTTGTTACGAAGACTCATTCAATGCTGCCAAGGAGACCATAGAATGTCCTGCTTTTCCCAAATATGTAGAAATGTTGAATGTGGAAATTGAGCAGGAAGCAACGATTGCAGCCGAGATTGCCAGAGACAGTTCTCAGGACAGTCAGAGTTCTGCTTCATTGAGTCAGGATCCACTAGGAGGACCTCTTATCGAAAATGAAGCTGCCACTGCTATGAATGAAGTGGAAAGAGCCATGGCACATGCTCAGGAGGATGCGGTTAACTTAGAAGAGTTGGAAAGACAACTCAACGTTGAGCAGAGGAAAATATATGACGAACTTACCATGCAAATTGATCATGGATTAAGTCATGACAAGAAAGAGTGCTCATGTACGTCGTTGAAGCCTGTCCGACTGTACGTGAGTGGAGAAGCGGGAACTGGAAAAAGTTTCCTTATTAAAGCAATTTCATGTTATTTGCAGGAAAGGACAGAGTCATCGCTGTCTTGTGTTGTCACCGCTCCAACTGGACTGGCAGCACATAACATTAAAGGGATTACTTTACATCGTTTACTGATGCTGCCAGTGGAGCATGACAACAAATTAGAATATCACAAGCTATCTGGAGATGCTTGTTTTGAAGTTTCAAGAGTCTTGAGGAAAATGAAACTTCTTATCATTGACGAAGTAAGCATGGTTTCCAATGTCATGCTTGCCTTTGTGCATTTGAGAATGCAAGAAGTTCTCAAAACAGAGTATGATGTGTTATTTGGTGGCAAACACATCATTGTTTTCGGAGATCTTCTGCAGCTGACACCAGTGAAAGGGCAACCTGTGTTCAAAATGCTCACGCATGAAGATACCAGGAAGTGCTTAGGGAGCATTGGCAACGTCAATATATGGTTAAACTTCAATTATGCTGAACTGCATGAAAATATGCGTCAGGCAAAGGATGAAGTTTACAAGACTATTCTACAAGATGTTAGAATTGGAAAAGTGACCGAGCATGGGAAAGAAGCTTTACATGCACGATTACTGACAAATTTATATCCAGACGAAGATGTTGTGCCTGAGAATATTTTTCAGAAAGTTACTGAGAAAAAATCTGGAATATGTTTGATGCCAACTCTTGCAGAATGTGCCAAATTCAACAACAAAATGTTGCATTTAGAAAAGCAAGAGATTGTGAAACTGGAAGCTATTGACAGAGTAGAGCATATGGGATCAACAATTATTTTGTCTGAGAATCTGAAAACAAAATTGGATTCATTAGAGAAGAGTATATCTAAAACTGCGGGTTTTGAAAAGACTCTGAATGTGTGCTTGAACTGCCGTATAATTTTAAGAAGGAATTTACATGTTGAAAGAGGTCTGGTGAATGGATCAATGGGTAATGTTGTTGATTTTGTGAAATACAGAAATAGAGATGGAATTGAATTTTTAAAAATTAAATTTGATGGCATTGAGGAAGTACAGCTAATTGCTCGTTGTTCTGCTAGATTTTTGCTTGTAAAAGACTTATATGTTCTTCGTAAGCAGTTTCCTGTTTGCTTGGCATATGCGGTGACAATCCATAAATCGCAAGGTTTAAGTGTAGACTGTGCATTGGTGAATATTGGCAGTTCTGTGTTCAAGGAGGGTATGGCATATGTGGCATTGTCACGAGTTAGGACTTTATCGGGATTGTACTTGATTGAGTGTGATGTCACAAACATTTGTGCGGATCTAGATTGTGTTAAGGAATACAATAGGTTGAGAAGAGAGTATGCGCCACATTTGCCTCAGTATCCTTTGTTTGAGAAACGTGTGGTAGGCCGGAAACGAAGAAATGTGACCAATACTGGGGAGGTTGTAGCAAAAAGACGAAAAGTCGATGAACCTGAAATTATAAGCAGAAACAAAAAGGATTCTGTTGAAGATGTTGTTGGTTTTCAATTTGAAAACAGTTCTGGTGTCAACTGCTATGCTAATGTAGTGGTTAATGTTTTGTTTTCTCTAGAAAATGTAAAAGAAGAGATTGTGGTCGATTCTGATCAAAGATTTTGCAGTTTGTTAAATTCTGTGTTAGAGAAATGTAGCACTGATAGAACAAACATAGAAAGTGTGTCTGAAATTCGAAATCTGTTAGACAGATGTTCAGGCCAAACACAATTCTCTCAAAATAGTCAGCAAGATTGTCAGGAGTTTTTAATGTATATGCTTGATGTATTGCATGATGAAGGTGTAGATGTAGATCACCTGTTTGGGCTTTCTTATCAATGGCAGCATGACTGCGAGAACTGTAGGGTATCAAGTACTACTAGTGTAGACTCAGAAAGATTTATATATTTAACTTTGCCAGACAGTAAATCAGTCTCTTTTAATAAGCTAGTAAAAGCAGCTGATCACAACATGGAGTGTAGCCAATGTAAATCTGAAATGATGTCCACATTATTTATACGAACATATGGCCAGTATGTCATTTTAATGTTCCAACGATGTAGGCCTGATGGAACAAAATTGACAACTTTAATTAAAAATTTTGTGGCTTCACAGTTGTCAATATCAGGAAGGACTTTTGTAACTGTAGCAATTATATATCATGATGGTCCTTCAATAACATCAGGACATTATACAGCTTATTTAAAGTGTAGAAATGGCTGGTCATTCTGCAATGATTCTGTTTTAATTTTCAAAAAAAAATTGCCATATGACCTTAAAAACTCTTACCTGGTGTTTTTAAAACCAAAATTTTAGGGAAAGAATCTCGGGATGTGCTCTGAGGAATTTCAAGAAGTTCTCATGGCTCCTACACTATTTGGCCTTGAGGATAAGTGTAGTACAGAGACATAACTTTTTACCATAACACTGGACGTCATTGAGAAATACGTGCACTTTGAATGAGTTCAGAAAAACTATTTCTTTTTATAAGCTAATTGAAGCAGCCAATCAAAACATGGAGTAGAGGGAATGTAAGTCTGCAATGCTGTCTACTGTTTTACATTGCTTTGTGATTAAAAGTGATGTAGAGAATTAAATAATTGTACTAGTCATAAAGGTAGTGTAAGTCTGCTTCATAGTAAGCAGTATCAGTGTGATAGGAAATGTAGAACATGATTGAGCAAGAAGGGGAAGATATTACTAGTCCAGGATTGTGTAAATGATCTTCAACATTTTAATTCTGAAAGTTGCGGAAATGCGAAAAGACGGGATTGGCTTACAAGAAATCCAAGAGTTATAAATGGGTCTGACAAGATTTGGCCTTGTGGAAACTTGTGGTAGAGAGCAAGAAGTCATTTATTGTATGTAACATGTTTTTGAAAACGATGGAGGTTTTCTTTCAGAAAGTGGCGGGTTGAAAGTAATAACAGCACAACAGAGTGTAAGCTGTTCATAGGACATCCTTGGCCGTCATGGAAAGTAAGTTAACTTTAAGGAGTTCTGAATTCTGATTTGTTATGTTGTATGGGTTTTTTAAACACAATCATTTTGATTGTGTTTTTTTTTCCCCGCTGTTATATGATGAATACCTTCAAGTCACTGTTTTTAGTGAAATTTGATACATTCTGAGAACAGCAAAAATAAACCATTTAACATGTATAATTAATTCTGTTCTGTTTGCATTTATGATGTACATGTAGAACTGTGTAGGAGGCATGGAGAAGGTGAGGCTTCTGTAAGTGTCAAAGTTGTTGCATACAGTGAACACATTCACACATCGGTCCACTCTTCCTTGGATGTGGTGGAGGTGGTGGGGAAGCACCAGCTGAAGCTACTAAAGAAGCCATTGCTCACTGGTAACAAAGGGTCTTTCTCTCACAATGATGAAAGTCAGAGTGAGGAAAGAAAGAGGGATTTTCATCATTTGGGAAAAACAATAGTTCTCAACCAATGAAAAGTGTTCATTTTAGATTATATGACCTAGTCTTACATCATTAGGAAACCAAAAGTGAAATGAACCAATGAAAAGTGTTATTACCAAGTCACATGACCTGCTGTGTTTACGTTACACGCTTTGCAGGGCCTTCCGGTTTGCTTCCAGAAACCTGTGCTTTGCGACTCGGTAAGCGTACCAGTTCGCTAACGTAGTACGTCATATGACGTATCACGCGACAACGCGAAACGTCATGCGGACGGGAGGCGTCACGATGTTGTTTTCTAACGCGGCAGTTGCGGTAAAGAAACGTTTACCGGCTCGCGGTCTATTTCGCGGCATCAAGGTCAGCTAACGGGAAGCTTCCCGATTCGCGAAGTGGGAACGAAGAAAAAAAATTTAAAAAAAAAAAAGTTATTAATAAACATATAAAATATATTTTGGGATTTAAAGAAGAATACATTTTACAGCTACAGATATTTGCTATTAAAAAACCATTGAAATTCACTGAAAAAACCATAGGTTATAGATTATATATAGTTAGGAATTAGCATTTACAAAACCTTGAAAATTCACTGAAAAAACCATAGGTTATAGACCATATATAGTTAGGAATTAGCATTTAAAAAACCTTATTTTACTCACACAAAACCATTGAAATTCCATATATAGTTAGTTGCACTAACTATATATCGCGCACCCGCAATCCACTGCTGATGATGTCACATATTACATCATTCATGACATGGTCAGTGACATCACTGATGACATTCACTGATGACATCTCAAATGACATCACTGATGACAACATCCAGTGATTATGTGTTTCTGTAAAGTTTAAATATGTTTTACATATTGAAGAATGAGTGGATGTATAAGTGTCTGAATGAAGGTTTTAGTAGGTGCGTGATTGACTGTATGAGTGAGTGATTAAATGCGTCTTACTAAATGCACGGGTTAGTGACTAAACTGTCTGAAAGTGTGCATCAGTATGTCTGTTGTTGTGCAAGCTGCTGCATGTGTTGATCAGTAGCTATATAAGTAGCTATATGGGTTATTGATTGGTTGCACAAGTATTTGTATGGGAGACTGAGTGTGTGTATGGCTGGCTGGGAGGTGTGTGACTCTGTGCAGATCAATGTGTACTTGTATCAGTGATTCTATAAGAGAGTAAGTATGTGTTAGTATATGTTTGAAAATGTAAGGTACTCTATGTTTAACTGTGTAGATTAGAAAATGGAAGTGTGATTGATTCTTTACAGGACTGACTAGGTGTGTGAGTAACTCCATGGATGAGTGGCAGAGTGTGAGTGTCTGTATAGGTGTATGAGTGCATATGATAGTGTTGTAAAGATGAGTGATTGTATGTATGAATGATTGTATGGGTGAATGAGTGAATGTGTGTGTAGACGTAGGAATCAGTGAGTGCGTATGTAGTAACTAGTATTGGTGTGTCAATGGTTTCAAAAATTATACTCTGTATTTAACACTGGGTGTAACAGAGGTTATATTAAAGTGTGAGGAGATGCATTGTATTATCACATTAATGATATCATCATTGATGTGACCATTGATGTCAAATGAGATATCATCAGTGATGTCATTTGAGATGTCATCAGTGATGTCATCAGTGATGTCACTGACCATGTCATGAATGATGTAGTATGTGACATCATCAGCAGTGGATTGCGGGTGCGCGATATATAGTTAGTGCAACTAACTATATATGGAATTTCAATGGTTTTGTGTGAGTAAAATAAGGTTTTTTAAATGCGAATTCCTAACTATATATGGTCTATAACCTATGGTTTTTTCAGTGAATATATATATATATATATCTATATATATATATATATGAACGGAATCCCTCAGGAGAGGAAAGAATGAGTCGCTCACCTTCCGTGAATTCAAAGCTTTTATTAGCAGCTTGCATGTATGGCAGTTCCTGATGCATTTCGGTCAGACTTTGACCTTTTTCAAAGGAAAAGGGTGCCACGGCGATTCCAGGTGTGGTCAGCTGCCTCAGCACGTCGTTTGTTAAGGAGGGTTGCAGCCCTCTGATGGTGACATGATGAAATTGGCTCTCCCTCAGGGTGCTGGTAGCTGTAGTCCGTTGTAGGACTTTACACATTTAGAGCACACATTAATAGCATTACAGCCATAAACATTTAATGCATTACACTTTCATAAATGAATAAGCAAACCTACCCGTGCAGACTTTAATATGGTGCATGTTTAAATCTAATGCATCACCTTATACGTGAACTAATTCATTATGCAGCATCTAGAATACATTTTCTAATAAACAATACATTGATCTTCATAAATGACATGATTACATTTCTATTCGCACTAATATATGCTGCTTTAATACTACATTCCTAATGACTACACGTTAATGCATTCCTTTAGATCTGTGGGTGCTGACTATCGGTGATTATGATGCACCCCTACAATTTTCAGAATAACATGACGCTCTATCAGTTGTATGCATATTTATATATATTCTAAACTCCGTTCCCAAATCCGCTTTGCCAGCAAGAAAGGATGCAGACCCAAAAGTAGTGCTGAAGCTATTTTATTTCGCCCGCACCTCCGCCATAACGCGTTTCACCCTGATCCCAGGGCTTGATCACATGATTATATATATATAAATATATATATATATATATATATATATATTGAAAACAATGGCCTTGCAGCTTGGGAGATCACTCGACGGCGCTCATGTGTGATGCAGCCTCCCTCCTTACTTCACATCAATTTTTCGTTTTTGCCCAACGCGTTTCAAGGTAGAAACCTCTTCTTCTGGGGCCTGGGGCTGTGAATGAAAAAACATCTGAGTCTCGCATACCATTTCCGGTTTTATTTCATTCTTGCACCTCCCTCCAATGATGTATGGCACAGTTCAAGGCATTATGGTGCATGATGGGACATTTAGTTCTCAGTGCGAGAGTCAGATAGTAATTCCATGTTTATTTCACCTTTTTAGTTCATATTGTTACCTTAGTAGGTTGTTTTTCATTCAGGCAGGCTTAATTAGCATATTCAGCACCGTGCTCAGCAGGTTTAAAGGGTTTAATCCTGAAGCCTCACTTAGCTGGCTTTCCTTGTCTCTGCCAGCTAACGATGGTGCATCTCCCCACGGTCAGGCACCGTGAAAAATATTGAAAACAATGGCCTTGCAGCTTGGGAGATCACTCGACGGCGCTCATGTGTGATGCAGCCTCCCTCCTTACTTCACATCAATTTTTCGTTTTTGCCCAACGCGTTTCAAGGTAGAAACCTCTTCTTCTGGGGCCTGGGGCTGTGAATGAAAAAACATCTGAGTCTCGCATACCATTTCCGGTTTTATTTCATTCTTGCACCTCCCTCCAATGATGTATGGCACAGTTCAAGGCATTATGGTGCATGATGGGACATTTAGTTCTCAGTGCGAGAGTCAGATAGTAATTCCATGTTTATTTCACCTTTTTAGTTCATATTGTTACCTTAGTAGGTTGTTTTTCATTCAGGCAGGCTTAATTAGCATATTCAGCGCCGTGCTCAGCAGGTTTAAAGGGTTTAATCCTGAAGCCTCACTTAGCTGGCTTTCCTTGTCTCTGCCAGCTAACGATGGTGCATCTCCCCACGGTCAGGCACCATGAAAAATATTGAAAACAATGGCCTTGCAGCTTGGGAGATCACTCGACGGCGCTCATGTGTGATGCAGCCTCCCTCCTTACTTCACATCAATTTTTCGTTTTTGCCCAACGCGTTTCAAGGTAGAAACCTCTTCTTCTGGGGCCTGGGGCTGTGAATGAAAAAACATCTGAGTCTCGCATACCATTTCCGGTTTTATTTCATTCTTGCACCTCCCTCCAATGATGTATGGCACAGTTCAAGGCATTATGGTGCATGATGGGACATTTAGTTCTCAGTGCGAGAGTCAGATAGTAATTCCATGTTTATTTCACCTTTTTAGTTCATATTGTTACCTTAGTAGGTTGTTTTTCATTCAGGCAGGCTTAATTAGCATATTCAGCGCCGTGCTCAGCAGGTTTAAAGGGTTTAATCCTGAAGCCTCACTTAGCTGGCTTTCCTTGTCTCTGCCAGCTAACGATGGTGCATCTCCCCACGGTCAGGCACCATGAAAAATATTGAAAACAATGGCCTTGCAGCTTGGGAGATCACTCGACGGCGCTCATGTGTGATGCAGCCTCCCTCCTTACTTCACATCAATTTTTCGTTTTTGCCCAACGCGTTTCAAGGTACAAACCTCTTCTTCTGGGGCCTGGGGCTGTGAATGAAAAAACATCTGAGTCTCGCATACCATTTCCGGTTTTATTTCATTCTTGCACCTCCCTCCAATGATGTATGGCACAGTTCAAGGCATTATGGTGCATGATGGGACATTTAGTTCTCAGTGCGAGAGTCAGATAGTAATTCCCAGTTTATTTCACCTTTTTAGTTCATATTGTTACCTTAGTAGGTTGTTTTTCATTCAGGCAGGCTTAATTAGCATATTCAGCGCCGTGCTCAGCAGGTTTAAAGGGTTTAATCCTGAAGCCTCACTTAGCTGGCTTTCCTTGTCTCTGCCAGCTAACGATGGTGCATCTCCCCACGGTCAGGCACCGTGAAAAATATTGAAAACAATGGCCTTGCAGCTTGGGAGATCACTCGACGGCGCTCATGTGTGATGCAGCCTCCCTCCTTACTTCACATCAATTTTTCGTTTTTGCCCAACGCGTTTCAAGGTAGAAACCTCTTCTTCTGGGGCCTGGGGCTGTGAATGAAAAAACATCTGAGTCTCGCATACCATTTCCGGTTTTATTTCATTCTTGCACCTCCCTCCAATGATGTATGGCACAGTTCAAGGCATTATGGTGCATGATGGGACATTTAGTTCTCAGTGCGAGAGTCAGATAGTAATTCCATGTTTATTTCACCTTTTTAGTTCATATTGTTACCTTAGTAGGTTGTTTTTCATTCAGGCAGGCTTAATTAGCATATTCAGCGCCGTGCTCAGCAGGTTTAAAGGGTTTAATCCTGAAGCCTCACTTAGCTGGCTTTCCTTGTCTCTGCCAGCTAACGATGGTGCATCTCCCCACGGTCAGGAACCGTGAAAAATATTGAAAACAATGGCCTTGCAGCTTGGGAGATCACTCGACGGCGCTCATGTGTGATGCAGCCTCCCTCCTTACTTCACATCAATTTTTCGTTTTTGCCCAACGCGTTTCAAGGTAGAAACCTCTTCTTCTGGGGCCTGGGGCTGTGAATGAAAAAACATCTGAGTCTCGCATACCATTTCCAGTTTTATTTCATTCTTGCACCTCCCTCCAATGATGTATGGCACAGTTCAAGGCATTATGGTGCATGATGGGACATTTAGTTTTCAGTGCGAGAGTCAGATAGTAATTCCATGTTTATTTCACCTTTTTAGTTCATATTGTTACCTTAGTAGGTTGTTTTTCATTCAGGCAGGCTTAATTAGCATATTCAGCGCCGTGCTCAGCAGGTTTAAAGGGTTTAATCCTGAAGCCTCACTTAGCTGGCTTTCCTTGTCTCTGCCAGCTAACGATGGTGCAGCTCCCCACGGTCAGGCACGTGAAAAATATTGAAAACAATGGCCTTGCAGCTTGGGAAATCACTCGACGCCGCTCATGTGTGATGCAGCCTCCCTCCTTACTTCACATTAATTTTTCGTTTTTGCCCAACGCGTTTCAAGGTAGAAATATGAACTAAAAAGGTGAAATAAACATGGAATTACTATCTGACTCTCGCACTGAGAACTAAATGTCCCATCATGCACCATAATGCCTTGAACTGTGCCATACATCATTGGAGGGAGGTGCAAGAATGAAATAAAACCGGAAATGGTATGCGAGACTCAGATGTTTTTTCATTCACAGCCCCATGCCCCAGAAGAAGAGGTTTCTACCTTGAAACGCGTTGGGCAAAAACGAAAAATTGATGTGAAGTAAGGAGGGAGGCTGCATCACACATGAGCGCCGTCGAGTGATCTCCCAAGCTGCAAGGCCATTGTGTTCAATATTTTTGACGGTGCCTGACCGTGGGGAGATGCACCATCGTTAGCTGGCAGAGACAAGGAAAGCCAGCTAAGTGAGGCTTCAGGATTAAACCCTTTAAACCTGCTGAGCACGGCGCTGAATATGCTAATTAAGCCTGCCTGAATGAAAAACAACCTACTAAGGTAACAATATGAACTAAAAAGGTGAAATAAACATGGAATTACTATCTGACTCTCGCACTGAGAACTAAATGTTCCATCATGCACCATAATGCCTTGAACTGTGCCATACATCATTGGAGGGAGGTGCAAGAATGAAATAAAACCGGAAATGGTATGCGAGACTCAGATGTTTTTTCATTCACAGCCCCAGGCCCCAGAAGAAGAGGTTTCTACCTTGAAACGCGTTGGGCAAAAACGAAAAATTGATGTGAAGTAAGGAGGGAGGCTGCATCACACATGAGCGCCGTCGAGTGATCTCCCAAGCTGCAAGGCCATTGTTTTCAATATTTTTCACGGTGCCTGACCGTGGGGAGATGCACCATCGTTAGCTGGCAGAGACAAGGAAAGCCAGCTAAGTGAGGCTTCAGGATTAAACCCTTTAAACCTGCTGAGCACGGCGCTGAATATGCTAATTAAGCCTGCCTGAATGAAAAACAACCTACTAAGGTAACAATATGAACTAAAAAGGTGAAATAAACATGGAATTACTATCTGACTCTCGCACTGAGAACTAAATGTCCCATCATGCACCATAATGCCTTGAACTGTGCCATACATCATTGGAGGGAGGTGCAAGAATGAAATAAAACCGGAAATGGTATGCGAGACTCAGATGTTTTTTCATTCACAGCCCTAGGCCCCAGAAGAAGAGGTTTCTACCTTGAAACGCGTTGGGCAAAAACGAAACATTGATGTGAAGTAAGGAGGGAGGCTGCATCACACATGAGCGCCGTCGAGTGATCTCCCAAGCTGCAAGGCCATTGTTTTCAATATTTTTCACGGTGCCTGACCGTGGGGAGATGCACCATCGTTAGCTGGCAGAGACAAGGAAAGCCAGCTAAGTGAGGCTTCAGGATTAAACCCTTTAAACCTGCTGAGCACGGCGCTGAATATGCTAATTAAGCCTGCCTGAATGAAAAACAACCTACTAAGGTAACAATATGAACTAAAAAGGTGAAATAAACATGGAATTACTATCTGACTCTCGCACTGAGAACTAAATGTCCCATCATGCACCATAATGCCTTGAACTGTGCCATACATCATTGGAGGGAGGTGCAAGAATGAAATAAAACCGGAAATGGTATGCGAGACTCAGATGTTTTTTCATTCACAGCCCCAGCCCCAGACGAAGAGGTTTCTACCTTGAAACGCGTTGGGCAAAAACGAAAAATTGATGTGAAGTAAGGAGGGAGGCTGCATCACACATGAGCGCCGTCGAGTGATCTCCCAAGCTGCAAGGCCATTGTTTTCAATATATATATATATATATATATATATATATATATAAATATATATATTACCTACTGGCGGTCGCCAGTAGGTATATATAGTTAGGATTTTTTCTCTATGGGATTTTTGAAAATTCTATGTCTAATAACTTTGGCGTTTGTGGACGGAATTGGCTGAAATTTTCAGGAAAATGGCACATTTTGTTTCTGAGCAGCCCTTGAAAATTTGGGGGGGTTCGTCAAGGGGGGGCCGAGAAAAAAGGGGGGTCCCAAAACGTGTTTTTAACATTGAGTTTTCCATAGGGCGGTTGGCCTCACTTTTAGCCCGAACGGCTGAATGGATTTGCATGAAACTTGGCAAAATTGTAGGGACTGGTAGCCCGATGTGCCTTTTGTAGGTCTCAATATATGTGCTACAGTGGATTTTGAGAAATTAACGTTTAAAAAAAGATATATATCTGTAACAGCGGACCGGGCAGCGCTCCAGGACGCGTACTTTTCGCGCAACGGAGCTTTGTGAAGCGAAGCTGATTGGTTCTCCGGCGTCTGTCAACATTCCAAACAGTCCGTAGCGGCCGCCATCTTGTCTCTCGGTAGGATCGAGAGACAAGAGGAGGCGAAAGCGAAGGGGCAAATGACCATAAGGGGGAATAGTAGATCCTCGCTGACCCCCTAGGTTTGATGTGGAGGTTTTAAAAGGGCCCCGCGGGGCAAAAAAAAAAAAATAATAATAATCGAACGGCTGAATGGATTTGCACGAAACTTGGTAAAATATTAGGGACTGGTAGCCCGATGTGCCTTTGCTAGGTCTCAATATATGTGCTCCAGGGGATTTTGAGAAAGTAACGTTCAAAAAAAGATATATATCTGTAACAGCGCTCCGCTTCGCGTAACGGAGGTTTGCGACGCTGATTGGTCATTCTGTCACTGGGCTATAGTTGGGCTACATCTGGCTGATATTTGGGCTACATTTGTTTTTTTTCGTCTCTGGCGGCCATCTTTGGGCTACATTGGGCTACATTGGGCTTCATTGGGCTTCATTGGGCTACATTGGGCTACATTTGGGTTCCAACATATATATAGGCCAATGTAGCCCAATATATATTTTTCAAAGTTAATTTTCATAAAAACCACTGGAGCATATATCTTGAGACATAGCAAAGGCACATCGGGCTACCAGTCCCTACAATTTTGCCAAGTTTCGTGCAAATCCATTCAGCCGTTCGAGCTAAAAGTGAGTCCAACCGCCCTATGGAAATGAAGGAAATGAATGGGTAATTTGTAATTAGCAAATAGCTCATCGCAAACTAGGAATGGTAAAGAATCGCTATTTATTCCTTAAAGTTCGCTATTTAGGAAATGCAAAAAACTTTGATGATACATATGGCGGTTCATCTCTAACAAGATAAGAAGCATAGGGATAGATTTATGATGACTGGCGCATCACCAGGGATGTGTTAGTCATTCTGTGCCGCTGTTCCGTCACCTATGGTGTGCTGCATTTACAATGCGGAGCATCATGGGGCAAAAACAGCACAGATGCGTGATGTATCTGTGCCGTAAAGGTGGCGCATTGCTGGAGTTGTATCGCAAGTGTGATGAAGCTCCAGCAAGGGTCGGGGGTGCCCCTGTCGCAGGGTTTCTGTTCTCACACAGAACTGTGGACAGAGGATTGGAACCTCGGCGAATTAGGGTGTCCCAAAACTCACCTTAGTAATCAAAAACCCCTTAGCAAGCTAGGTACAGTGTCACATTGGATATAACAAACTCTCAATGTTTAGACAATCCAGAATATGAACTTATAGTACCTCAGGATACGTGGAACTCATGAACAGTCGGTCGTTATATATTTCTTAGAAACCAGAACATGGAGTTAAGAAGAACACATGTGTATTTGAAATGTTTATTTACTAATGCCGTCTTCTCAGGCGTAGTATCTTAGATAATACAAGTACACATATTATCAGTAGCAAAATTACCAGCATAGTTACTAGTACATAAAAAGCGAATGGTGACAGTATGTTAACATGCTGTAAATGAATAAGAGTTAGCAACACTTATAAGCAGCCGCGGGCCGTGGAGTAAGTTACGGTGGGGCAGGGAGGCGGGGAGGGGGAGGGGCAGGGTGGAGAGGGCTCCACCCTGCTTCTCCCCCTCCCCGCCTCCCTGCCTCACCGTAACTACCTCCACGGCCCGCGGCTGCTTATATCTCACCCTCCCTAATACACATATTATATTATTTGCTAAGAAGGTCTCTTTGTGTTGGTTTAGGGCGTGCCCATACTTTAGTGTCTTAGATTTGAAGGAATCACATCAGCATACACCAGCTCTCTCTTCATGTGAACCGCATCAAGTGTTGTGTATGTGTGTTCGGCAAAGCAATATAAAACCCGCCTCATGCCCAGAATTGGCAGAAGTTGCACTTATGTTATGAGTATGAAGTCGTGGAGATCAGACCTCATAACAATTCTGTATCGTGTTGTTCTTGAAACTTTAGCACTCGCTGTACAGATATAGTTTAACAAGCAAAGCAGATAGTAGAGCAATAACATATTATTCTCATGTAAACCACGATGAACTACTAGGTTGAAAGCTAAAGCAACAACTAAGTGTCGTGTGCAGAAGTTGCAAAAAAGGAAAAATGGCGTTTAAACCGGTAATGAGCCCATGCTAACTTAACACGGTGTAAAGATATCCAGGACGTAGATGACACCTCCCCATGATCCGGAAACGAACTGAATAAGATAATAGAAGTGCCATCTCATGAGAGCAGATTGCAAGTTTATATGTGGACGGTCCGCAAGGTAAAGCATTAAAAACTAGGAAAATTTAATGCTAAAGAAAAATAAAACAGCCAAGTACTTTATCGAGTCTTAAGCCAATAGGCAAGGTAAATAATAAAAACTTGACAAATAAGTCAATGAATTGTCAATGAAATGCTAGTACTCAGCATATCAAACATGAAAAAGGTCTATGACATAACTGTGTATGCAAAATAAGCTGCAACAGCCTCCAATAGGAAGTCACCGTCTTCATCCGAAAACAGTTCAGCCATCCAATTTAAAAGCGGAAAAGAACATACGTGCTCTCCCAGCACCGGATCCTCTATCACCATCAGAGGACAGCTCGGTGGGTTTTCAAGAAAGCTCTGTTCCAAGAAAGACTGTGTTGCCGCCAGTAAATTCCAGGGACCAATTAGTCCATGCATCAATGCCACAGCCATAATCCTTTCGCCAGGACAAACCAACTCGTGAGTAATGATAGGAGTCATCAGCTGATTAAAGTCGACGTCAGGAGAAACCGGTCCGCAGAGACACAAACCAATGGCCCAATCGAAATCACAGGTCAGGCAGTGAAATACAGGCTGGACACAGGTGAAGTAGGAGAATCGAAAAGATAATCCATATGCCGTGCTTAATATCGCCAACGGCATTGTGCCATAATATTCTAGCATGCGATTGCGGAACAGTGTCAGCAGCTGCAGGGCGGGAGGTTGCATAGGAGGGACATCCATATTTGAAAATGTAAAAAAGCACAAGAGCGTCCGCTGGTAATGCAAGTAAAAATGGCAATCCACGAAGCAGAGTGGAAAAAATCGAATGAAAGAAAGCAGGGATGACTCCAAAGATTTTCTCAAATGAAGTCACGAGACCACTGGTAACAACTTTAAAAAAGTGCGCCAGGGCCTTTGTGGAGGATGCGTTAGAGATAGTCCGAACCATCTTGCTGAAATGGAAAGGCAAATCTGAATTGAAAAGGGTCTGCACCTCTGTACGGGTGTTCGCTATGTGAAGCACGAAAGTTTCACGGGCCGAACTCAAGGCCACCTCTCTCTGAGACAAAAGAGCTCTTATTCTTGCCATGCCGTTGAAATCTGCTCCCAAGGTTGGTATTTGTGGCGAGATTGAAAACTCCCTATGTTCATGTGTGGGAGGAAATAGAACATTTCTGCAGCAAATAACCCGTTCACTTACTGTTACGATAAAAGGAATACTTTTAATTAACCCAGAACAATCTTCATTATTGAGCATCAAATAACTACCATTTTCCAACAACTTGAACGTGGGGATGATAGCAGGAACTGGCGTGCCTTGCAACACGCAAGCCATATTTGGTCGGTGTTTGTTGCATGAAACGTGTAACTGTATGTGCCTACACATTAGTGAATGATCTGGCGTCTCAGTGCATTCCTCTCCATTCAGATAAACTTCTTGATCATCTTTGAAACATCTGTATGTGTATGGAAGCGACCAGACCTCATGAAGAAAAGCACTACCTAAAGGTTCATAACGACCTATTGGTATATATTTCATACAATTTGAAAACTTATATAAAGCAAAAGGCAGCATTATTAAACCGTGGATAAGGCACGTTGCCAAAAAACCCGCAATCCTCTGCTGATGATGTCACTGAGCATGTCATGAATGATGTAATATGTGACATCATCAGCAGTGGATTACGGGTAATAGTATCTCTAGTTTACTCCCCTATAGCTGTCTTTCTTTTAACATAAGTGTCTGTTTCCTTCCCTTATACTTACTGTTTTTGGTTCGCTTCCGGTTCGCGTACCGGCGAGCGAACTGGGAAGCGAACTAAGAGAAATAGAGGTTGGCACAGTTCCAAATATTGTACCAATTTTTTAATAACGGGGAGGTAGTTCTGAAAAGAACTTTTTTTTTTATTGTTTTTGTTGTTTTATATTTTTTTTATTTTTTTTCGGAACATTTTTTTCCTTTTTTTGAATTTTTCTGAACAGTTTTATATTTTTTTGGGGTTTTCTTGGAGGGGGCAATGAAAACGATTCATTGTAAAGGGCTCAACAGGAGCAACAAAACAAAAAAAGAAGTATTTATTATTTTGGGCGTTTCGTACAAACTTGTATATGATAGTCAATAGCTCTGTTGATCAGAGTGATGCTTCTTTCTCCGTAGGAAATGAATCCATCGCAAAATACGCAGATGTGTTTTACTTCACCAAATTTCATTTGTATATTTGGCACCATCTCCCTGCCCTCTGGTCCCGTTACTTCCGGTACAACAGATCTTCTGGCCATAATAGGGAGATTATCTAGGTCGTTCCGAAACTGTGCAGCACTGTAGTTGTTAGGATGCCACCTAGTCATATGGCGATGCATTGTGTAGTTTCCGAAACTGTATTTTTTCTCGCTTCCTCTGGACAGTCTATCTTGACATATAAGGCAAGTTACGTATCTTGCATTTACTTTTTTCTGACCTTTGGGAATTTAAAAAAATTGCCAAATGAAGTTTTCTTTCCGGTGAGACGTCCTGGGCTGCTCAGGCAAAAACTGCCTCTCTTCGTGCTCGTCGTCCTGTTCCTCTTCTTCCTCTTCTTGTTGAATTATAACTTGAGCAGGTGGTCCACTCTTCCTTGGATGTGGTGGAGGTGGTGGGGAAGCACCAGCTGAAGCTACTAAAGAAGCCATTGCTCAGTGATCACAAAGGGTCTTTCTCTCACAATGATGAAAGTCAGAGTGAGGAAAGAAGGAGGGATTTTCATCATTTGGGAAAAACAAGAGTTCTCAACCAATGAAAAGTGTTCATTTTAGATTATATGACCTAGTCTTACATCATTAGGAAACCAAAAGTGAAATGAACCAATGAAAAGTGTTATTACCAAGTCACATGACCTGCTGTGTTTACGTTAAGCGCTTTACAGGGCCTACCGGTTTGCTTCCAGAAACCTGCGCTTTGCGACTCGCTTCGCGTACCAGTTCGCTAACGTAGCACGTCATATGACGTATCACGCGACAACGCGAAACGTCATGCGGACGGGAGGCGTCACGATGTTGTTTTCTAACGCGGCAGTTGCGGTAAAGAAACGTTTACCGGCTCGCGGTCTATTTCGCGGCATCAAGGTCAGCTAACGGGAAGCTTCCCGATTCGCGAAGCGGGAACGAAGAAAAAAAAATATTTAAAAAAAAAATTATTCATAAACATATAAAATATATTTTTGGATTTAAAGAAGAATACATTTTACAGCTACAGATATTAGCTGTTAAAAAACCAATGAAATTCACTGAAAAAACCATAGGTTATAGACCATATATAGTTAGGAATTAGCATTTACAAAACCTTGAAAATTCACTGAAAAAACCATAGGTTATAGACCATATATAGTTAGGAATTAGCATTTACAAAACCTTATTTTACTCACACAAAACCATTGAAATTCCATATATAGTTAGTTGCACTAACTATATATCGCGCACCCGCAATCCACTGCTGATGATGTCACATATTACATCATTCATGACATGGTCAGTGACATCACTGATGACATCACTGATGACATCTCAAATGACATCACTGATGACATCACTGATGACATCTCATTTGACATCAATGACCACATCACTGATGATATCATTCATGTGACAATACAATGCATCTCCTCACATTTTAATATAACCTCTGTTTCACCCAGTGTTAAATACAGAGTATAATTTTTGAAACCATTGACACACCAATACTAGTTACTACATACGCACTCACTGATTCCTACGTCTACACACACCTTCACTCATTCACCCATACAATCATTCATACATACAATCACTCATCTTTACAACACTATCATATGCACTCATACACCTATACAGACAGTCACAGTCTGCCACTCATCCATGGAGTTACTCACTCACCTAGTCAGTCATGTAAAGAATCAATGACACTTCCATTTTCTTGTCTATACAGTTAAACATAGAGCACCTTACATTTTCAAACATATACTAACACATACTTACCTTCTTATACAATCATTGATACAAGTACACATTGATCTGCACAGAGTCACACACCTCCCAGCCAGCCACACACACACTCAGTCTCCCATACAAATACTTGGGCAATCAATCAATAACCCATATAGTTACTCATACAGCTACTGATCAACACATGCAGCAGTTTACAGAACAACAGACATAATGATGCACAAATTAAGACAGTTTAGTCACTAACCCATGCACTCAGTGAGACACATTTAATCACTCACTCATACAGTTAGTCATGCACCTACTAAATCCTTCGCCCAGACACTTACACATCCACTCAATCTTCAATATGTAAGACATATTTAAACTTTACAGAAACAAAAAATCACTGGATGTTGTTATCAGTCATGTCATCAGTGATGTCATTTGCGATGTCATCAGTGATGTCATCAGTGATGTCACTGACCATGTCATGAATGATGTAATATGTGACATCATCAGCAGTGGATTGCGGGTGCGCGATATATAGTTAGTGCAACTAACTATATATGGAATTTCAATGGTTTTGTGTGAGTAAAATAAGGTTTTGTAAATGCTAATTCCTAACTATATATGGTCTATAACCTATGGTTTTTTTCAGTGAATATATATATATATATATATATATATATATATATATATATATATATATATATATATATATACATACATACATACATATATATATGTATATATATATATATATATGTATATATATATATATATATATATATATATATATACACGCACACACACACACACACACACAAGGATATTCGATGGTTACTGGGCATGGTATGAGAACTCAGTTACTCCTGCTCCTCACTGCCGGAACGCACAGCACAGCAAGCACAGGTTATGAAGGAAATCAGGGTGTAGGTAGATATGTGAGACCGGTAAGAAAAAGAAACAGAGGAACAAAGAACACAGAAAAGCATGGGGCGGATTAAACAAACAGAGACAAAGAGACAGACCCCCAGTAATATACAAAAAACCTTACGAAAAAACATTGACAGAAGCCTGATGCAATTCAGCTCCCCCGCTCCTCCCTCCATATAACAATTTAAAAAAGCACAAATCTGGAGGTGTGCTCAAACAGCCGAAAGCAGCTTTACTTATGCTACTATTGAAACTCCCCTCCTCCTCTTCTTCCTATAAACCAGAAATGAGATCCAGTGAAAAAATAGAAATGGAGAGGGAGGTGGCAAATTACAACACTAGGTAGCATAATCATCACAGGACAGTTACCGGAGTGCTGCATATACCAGTGGCTATTCCATTGTGAAAAGTTCTAGAACTAAATGGCAGCGTCCAGAGTGGACAATACTGTGTACTGCTACCAGGCCTCAGGTGCTATTTCACGGACGAAGGGCCTGATTAATAGTTTGGTGGTGCTGGAGCGGGGTAGCTTGCTACCGCCCACTCCCACACTGCCAAAATCGACCGCTGGCCACCAGCCCGATTACGAGTTTCCTCATTGTCTGGCGGGTGGTCCTTTGGCGTTCTCGGGACAGTGCATTTGAAAAAAGCACCACAATGGGAATGTCAAAGAAAGTCCCTGCGTGGCATGGGCTGTTATGTCCATGCCATGCAGGACTGAGTACGCATGCAGAAAGGGGAGCACACAATGTGCCCCCATGCATGCATCCCCATGGCCTGAGGCAGCAGGGGGGCCTCTAGGGCCCCCTTAGTCTTCTCTCCGCCAGCAGGTTCATGGCGTGAACACTGGCATGAGACCACTGGCAGTGAGGAAACTCGTAAAATGCTTGATGGGCCACAATGGCCCTGCCAAGCACATTGCGGCCGCACACCGTTGCGCCTCCGCAAGGGATTGCAAATCCCTGGCGGTTGCGGCGGTGCCATGTGGGTCCGACCGCCAAAGTTGTAATACAGCTGTCGGACTACTGGTGTGGTGGTGGCTGACCACCACTGCACCTACACCATGGGATGGACCGCAGAGCTCGTACCTGGGCCCTAAGTTGCTGTTTGAAAACTTGTCTCTCTAAAGGTGGTGAAGTGGAGTAGTGAAGGAATCTTCTGCTTTTCTCAGGAACGTGTGCATTCCCAATCTTTTACTATGGGCTATCCATAGTCCACTGACAATGGTAAAACGAAGCAGCCTGGTCTTTAAGTCAAGGAACATCATTGGGCTTGAGCCCACGCTGAGGGCCAATACAGCAAAGGGGCCCCCTGAAAAGAATTCAACTCAGATAGCAAAGTTGCAGGACAATCTTGAGGCGCCTCAAGATTGTTCTGCAACTTTGCTATCTGAGTCTCTATGTTCGTTTGAGACTCCACGGGACTGGATTCATCTTTAACAACTGGCAATTGTAATGTGATATGATATGGATGAATGAATGTGTGAGCATGTGTGAATTGGATAGGAGTGACTGAAGAGATGTGTGGGAATTGATTTGAATTAACTGACTATTTATTATGTTAATGTAATTGCATTCTAACTTAATGTCTAAATTTATATGAAAACCAAATAAACATGAAGTTTTTCTTATCTACTTATTTGCTTCGGATGTATTAACTCTTGCTGGTCGGTTGGGCTCAAGACTGACGATATAAAATTGGGACTCTATTAGAGCCTTTGTTTATCTGTTGGGGCAGCTTATTTTTTGTGTTGAATTGTCCCACGCTGAGGGCTTTCACAAGCTCATTACTGTCCCATAGTTCACCTGTTAAAAAGGAGAAGGAGCCTGCTTGAAGAGAGAGGAGTGGAATAGGCTCTGGATTAAACTAAGGAAGCAGCAGTATAAGAACAGACTAGGACGTTTTTGGCGCTAGTCGCAGGGGGTTTTGGAGCAAGAGCAGGATTTTTTCCCTTAGCTATAGGAGAAACTAGATTGGTTAATTCTTATTCAGGGCCTATATGCAACAAACAAGGGAGAGGTAAATATACCTAAAGTAGAAGGGGTCTCCCATTTGTATGGCCCTCCATCTGAAAAACAGATAGAGCTTGCAATCAGAGGAATGTGCACCTCAGCCACGATGGGACCAGATGAAATTCCAATTTCCTTAATAAAACAAAAGGTATCCTTTTGGAGTAAAATCCTTTGCCTGTTTTGTAAATACTGCTATGAAACAAAAAAATCTCCCCCTAATGGACGGGAGTGTTATACTCACACTTTTCAATAAGGGAGATTGTAATCTGCCAGAAAACTATCATCAAATCGTCCTTCTTGATGCAGTGGGTAAAGTCTTTGCTAAATCTTTACTAACCCTGATCAAGGAACAAACAGGGTTTAGGAGTAAACATGGAGCAATAAACAATATAACTGCCCTTCAGAAGATAACTAAAAAATATGTTTTAACAAGAAGTGGAGTGGTATATGTGACTTTATAGACTTCTCCACAGCTTTTGATAAAGTAGATCATCCTATGCTGTGAAGTAAGCTTTTAAGCTTCAGTATTGCGGGTACCCTTGTAGATTTAGTTCTCTCCCTCCTTGCCGATACCTGGTGTAGGGTTCTCCTGGGTGGGGATAGAGGTCTGTCTCAAGCCATCCCTACTTTAAATGGGTTGAAACGAGGGTGCCTGCTTGGCCCTCATCCTTTTTTTTCTATACATCGCTGATATACCTTATTATTTGGCCCAGAGTCAGAGTACCGCTCCATTATTTGGGGGGAAATCTATTTTATGCTTACTGTACGCGGACTACATAATAATTTAGATCTTACCCCAAAAGAGTTAAATGGTCATCGGTAGGCACTTGAACAATTCACTTATGCCCACTACTTAAAGATTAAATAAATCTGAAAGCCAAGTCATGTGGTTTCATGGAAGGAAAAATACAAAATACCGAAACTTTAATTGGTCAATGGGTGCTCAAAAGTAAGAAATTGTGAATTCATACACTATCGTGGGGAAGATTGTGTGTGGGAACATAAGTGGAAAAGCCCATATGGAAAATACCATGTGCAAAGCCAGTTCCCAGGCTAAATGTTTGGGTACCTTTTATAGGGCTACTGTGAGAAGAAACTTATCACTTTTATTACAGGTTTACCGATCCAAATTCTCAGTTTATTTATTGTATGGATTAGAGCTGATTGATGTTTCAAAATGGGGATTTTTTTAATGCGATGGAAGGTCAAGTCCTTAGAGCCTGGCTTTAGTCAATACAGCCCTCTCTGTGGTGGCTTTAAGGCTAGAATTTGGTTTGAGAAGTGCCTTCATTCAGGGTCTCGCAGGGGTGGTACACTGGGCTTCGTACCTTGCGAAAAGTGATGATGGCTCATTAAGTTCCTGTATAAAGAAAGAAATGTTGGGAGGCCTAAAAGATAAATCTCTGATCCATAGAACCTTAGCGTGGTGACAGATCTGTTGCAACTAGACCCATTTTTTATTTTTACTTTAACATCGCAACAAATAAAAGTTAGTTTAAAACAAGCCACTTTATTAAAAAAAAGAAATAGCACTTCTCAATAGACTCCTGTATGATAAAAAAAACACGCAGCCCTATATTCTTAGGAATCTGCCGCATGGAATGAGACATTTTTGGATACTCCTGAGGGAGGGTGTGCTTCAATTAAATCCCCTCTTGGCCAAATGGTATGGCTCGTCGGTGGTCTGTAATCTGTGCCAAAACGTTCCCCAAGATCTCAACAATGTCCTATTTGTCTGCCCTGCTCTCTTATTATGTTGGCCGAATTGGCTGGGCCCTATATATTGGCAGCTGTCCATTTTCCCAGCCTCAACCCTCCTACAATTTTTTTTATGTACCTCCAAATGAAATGTTATGTTACAGAGTATTTAACTTTTCTAAGAAGCCGATTACGAGGCAGAAAGCCTCCTTCGACAGTGGGAATCTCCTAGACTGTGTTGGAACCCTTCCAACCGACTCGGCCGGTTTACAATCCGACTGACCGATTACGATGTTTGAGGTCGGTTTGTAAACCGCCCGGTCTTTTCAAATCGGTTACGAATGGCTCTTGGAGAATTAGTGTTGGCCGGACTCGCATCGTACTGCTCTATGGACTGCATCTCCAACCGAGCAATTACAATGTCGGTTTCCAACAGCCTTTCCGAGTTGGCCTGTCCGACATGAAAAATCTGATGGAAAGTTACTTATGGGCCCCTAGCAGAACCCCCATCTTCCTGCAGCCTCCGGTTGGGGGCCGAGGGGGTACCTAAAGGACTCCCCTGTAGAACCCTGTACTGTGTGGCAGACACCATGGGGTGCCTGCAACAGGGTGCAGAGTTTTCCACACACCCCTATTTCCCCCTAGGAGCCCTTGTTGTCGGGCGGAACACAGACTCCCATAGAAGTTAATGGGAATCCGACCAAACAGTGTTCGGTCACATCGTAATCGGTCGGGAGGAACTGCCGACCATAAGTCGATTGGTCCCAATTCTGAAACGGTGTCGGAGGAGGAAACTCTGACCAACATCGTAATAAAGTCCTTAGTGTTTTTTTTAAGCTGTATTAACAATGTTCTGGTTTGAATGATATTGAGGATGTGAACAATACCTAACCTGGATTCCTGTTCTTTCGATTTCGTTTTATATTTTTGTCTTATTGTTACCAATGTAGGAGGCCTATTCTATATACAGTCTTTTGCACATCTTGCACCAGAGTCACTATAGTCATATTACTAGCCCTTAGGTGCAATGTGCGTCGTATATTGTAAAATTGTTTAACATGTTCAACTTTGGACATTTTTAACGTGATCCATGGATCTAAAGTTGGGGTGGTTTTTATGTACTCTCTAGTACAAAATTGCTTTCCTTTTATTCTCATCTTTATTTGTATATTTGTGCATATATGTATTTCAAGAATGTTATGAGGACCTCCTTGGAGTTTTGTTACATTTATTTATTATTTATTTATTTTTGTGTTTTATAGAGGGCAAACTTGACCTGTTAGGGTATCAGAGCGCTTTACAGTCGCAGAGTTTTACAAAAGGCATGAAATAATAGTAGTATTCCATCAATAGCGAAGGGGCGGGTGCCGGGTACATAAGGGATGGAGGGATAACATGGACATTTTACATTGCATTTACTCAAGACAGGTCCCAGGTTACATGGTAGGGTGAGTAGGTCATCAGAAGGAGGCAAAAGTAGGCCAAGTTTAAACGTGGAATGTACCCATAAGGAAGGATTTGGCCTCCTTTTTCAAACGTGCAAGAGAGGGGATTCTTCTGATGGCGGGTGGGAGAGAGTTCCATATTCTTGGTGCGGCCCCAGCGATAGCCTGATTGTACTTTTTTTTTTTTGAAAGCGTGCCAGCTGGAGTAGGAGGTCTCTGGCAGACCGTGAGTTTCTGCTTCCTCCTGATACCACAAGTTTCTGTACGAGAAATGCAGGGGAGTTTGAGTGTAAAACCTTATGTGTGATGCATGCCAGCTTAAGCTGTATTCTGGCCTCGAGAGGAAGCCAGTTCAGCGCTTTCAGGTGTGGAGAAATGTGGTCACATTTCCTTTTGCCGGTGAGTAGTTTAGCAGCCGTGTTGAGGCAGGCTTATAAGGGTGCAAGGGAGATTTGGGGTAAACCTGAGAGGGTAGAACAGCAGTATTCCAGCCCAGAAATGACTAGTGCTTGGACTGCCATTTTTATGTGGTGAGCGTCAAGGAAGGGTTTCAGTTTCCATAGGTAGCTCAGGTGGAATCTGGCTGATTTGGCCTTTGAGTTGATGTGGTTCCACATGTTCAAATTGCAGTCCAAGGTTATTCCCAGTGATTTGGCCAGTAGGCAATTTAAGGCGGTGATGGCCTCAATCCATTTCTGAATCTCGAGGTCAGTTTTAGGAGGGGAAATTAAAAGAAATTCTGTTTTCTTTGCGTTGCGTTTGAGTTGATTGGAGGCGAGCCATTAGACGGTCAGCTTCAGGTTCTCATTCAGGGAGAGAATCTCCTTGAGGGATGATATTTTAATATAGATCTGAGTGTCATCAGCGTACATATGGTAGGAGATATTTGCAGTGCGTAGGACTTTGGCAAGCGGTTTGAAGTAAAGGTTAAAGAGGGTAGGGGACAGCTTTAATCCTTGAGGGACTCCAACCGTGACCGGAGAGGGAGCGGACAGGTTTTCGTTAATTAGGAATCTCTGAGAACGGTTTTGGAGGAAGGATCTGAACCATTCTAGGACAGAACCATCCAATCCCATCCTTAGTTTGAGGCGCTCGAGTAACTTTCCATGGTTGACCATGTCGAAGGCCGAGGATAGATCTAGAAGTATTAGGAGACAAGTTTTGCCTTGGTCAAGGTCTTGGAGTGCATCATCAACAATGTGGAGCATAGTGGCTTCAGTGCTGTGTCCCGGTCTGAATCCGGATTGGAAGTCATCGAGAAGGTGGAAGTTGTTGATGTGTTGACTTAGCTGCAGTTGCACACACTTCTCCAACACTTTAGCTAAGAGGGATGTTGGAAATGGGTCTGAAGTTGTCGGGGGAGGTTGGATCCAGCGACGTTTTTTTCAAGATTGGGAGGACTTGGCCGGCTTTTAGAGAGTCAGGAGTCGATCCCCGCCGGAGAGAGGCATTGATTATTGTAGTCCAGCTAGGAATAATGGATTAGGCGGCGGCAGCTAGGCAGTTGGAGGGGAGCTGGTCGTGTAAGTCGTTGTTCGGGTTAAGGTAGAGAGGATTTTGAAGACGGAGTCTTCATCGTAGAGTGTGAAGTCACTCCAGTGTGCTTGATTCTTCGGTGAAGCCTGTTGGGGTGGCGTGGAAGGAGGTGGTAGGTCAGGGGGTAGAGAGTATGAGGTGGAATTGAAGTAAAGTAAGTAAAAATGAACTTGAAACTTCCCCTGAAGGTGCCTAGTGTTTACAGCAGCAAAGCACATAACCAACAGAACTACTTTGAGCTAGTTTTTCAGACCATAAAATTCAGCCAGTGCCTTGTTCTCTTTGGTTACCAAGTCATGAGTATCAGTGGCCTTCAGGCAATAACAATAACCAATGATAAACAAATGAAAGAGAGGCCCCCACCACCAGCCAACACACCTAGGGTCTTCAATTAAACAATATGCAAAGGGAAGAGTGGGGAGCATTAAGTACACCTGGCTCATACAGCTCTCTTAACTTTCTGTTCTTGCACTGCTGGCAAAACAGACATGTGCACTTCTCTTTCTCCAACCCTGCTGTGTTGTACAGCCAGGTTGGTGAAAAGCCGCTGGCTCCCAAGCACTATCTGAGTGGCATACCGGGCAGCCCAGACCAAGCCTGGCGCTGCTCTCATAGCAACAAAGCAGCATCTGGATTGGGTGGGGAGCCTTTGCTTTCCCAGAGACTGCTGGTAGAGAAGCACCAAGGCTGCCGTCTGCGTCGGAGGCATCTGCAGTGAAAGGTAAGATTTTTAAATTATTATTTTCCCCTAAATACTCCGTCCCTCCCCCACCTGTACCCCGCCCTCCACTTTAGTTTTGCGGCAGCCGCCACTCTGCACTGCTTTCATGACCTCGAGAACAGAGGTCACAATGGAGGTGCCAGGGATATCACAGGGCAGCTTCTACTCCTGGCTACTATAGTGTCCTGCTAGATATGTGCCAGTGTCATAGCAGGCACTGAGTTTACCAGCCACTCTCTAGAGGGCTGGATACACTTGCACCCCACACCCATCCACCACAGGCATCACAAGTGACGTGAACCTGCAAATAAAAGGGCCCGAGTGCACATGCTCATGGCCAGTTAACTACGCAGTATGACGGTGTCCGTGTTCATCATTTAATGGCATATGGGCCCAGGTCCAACATCACCACAATGGTGGCATGGGGGTCTGGCCCCACGTGTTTTCTAGCCACCATTTTGCCTCTCCTGGTTGGAGAAAGCAGAGCCAGAATGTAAGGCACGCAGAATATGCTGCCAGCGCGCCAGCTCACGTGGCATGAGAGGTCAAGAAGGCCCCAGAGATTGAACCTAATGGTGTCCACTGTTTGTGCCCTGAAGCCACCAGACGTACTGACTGACCCTGTGGTGGGAGAGAAGAGCCTGCCCGTCTCCTATGGTTGGTCGAATTCCCAATTGCCGTCCCCCTACTGCAAGGCTGAGCAAACTGGTATGAAGCACAAATAAGCCAGTAAAGCGCTGTCAGCAGGACGCTGATGAAGCAGGCGCACTATGCATGACCAATAGAAGCCCCACAGGTATACATGCACCATCTTACCCCCCCCCTGCATGATGCTGCACCAGTAAGCTGACCCCAGCCCAGCACAGTGAGAAAGAAAACTGAGAAGCACCCTCCCCAATGAAGCGGATGGGACCCTGCGTGGCAGAGCAGTTCCTACATAACAACAAGCATTTGCAATGCAATAGGTCTCGCATTCATTATGTTTGAGCTATTGGCATTGCAAAATATTGCAACACCAATTGCAACAAAAGTCTATAAATTGTAGGCCCAAAAAATGTGTATGTATTTTTGTAGTAATGGTGGCATGCTGCGCTTTAGATGGATATGTTTAAAAGTAAAGTGCGCCATACTGCGATTGATACAATAGTTAATTGTGGATGTGTTAACAATTGATGTGTGCACTGATGGCTGGTGGTGTGTGTGCCTCTAGAAATTGGGCAATGATGGCTGGTGGTGTGTGTGCCTGGTGGAAGTGTGCACTGCCAGCTGGTGGTGTGTGTGCCTGGTGGAAGCGTGCACTGACGGCTGGGGGTGTGTGTGCCTGGTGGAAGTGTGCACTGCCGGCTGGTGGTGTGTGTGCCTGGTGGAAGTGTGCTCTCCACCGACTGTTGGTATGTGTGCCCGGTGAAAGCGTGAACTGAGAGCTGGTGGTGTTTGTGCCTGGTAAAAGCGTGCACTGATGGCTGGTAGTGTTTTTGCCCGGTGAAAGCGTGCACTGATGGCTGGTGGTGTGTGTGCTCGGTGAAAGCGTGCCCTGATGGCTGATGGTGTCTGTGCCTGGTGAAATTCTGCTCTGATGGTATGGTTGTGTGTATGTTTGTGTATGTGGTTATGTTTGTGTGTGTGGTTGTGTGTGTGTGGTTGTGTGTATGTGTAGTTGTGTGTGTGTGTGGTTGTGTGTGTGTGTGGTTGTGTGTGTGTGTGTGGTTGTGTGTGATTGTGTGTGTGGTTGTGTGTGTGTTGTGTGTCTGGTTGTGTGTGTGGTTGTGTGCATGGTTGTGTGCATGGTTGTGTGCGTGGGTGTGTGCGTGGGTGTGTGCGTGGTTGTGTGCGTGGTTGTGTGTGTGGTTGTGTGTGTTGTGTTTCTGGTTGTGTGTGGTTGGGTGTGGTTGTGGTTGTGTGTATGTGTGGTTGTGTGTGTGTGGTTGTGTGTCTGTGGTTGTGTGTGTGGTTGTGTGTGCGGTTGTGGTTGTGTGTGTGTAGTTGTGTGTGGTTGTGTGTGTGTGGTTGTGTGTGGTTGTGTGTGGTTGTGTGTGTGAGGTTGTGTGTGTGGTTGTGTGTGTGGCTGTGTGTGTTTGGTTGTGTGTGTATGGTTGTGCGTGTGTTGTTGTTCCTGTGTGGTGTGTGTTGTGTTTGTGGTTGTGTGTGGTTGGGTGTGTGGTTGGGTGTGTGGTTGTGTGTGGTTGTGTGTATGTGTGGTTGTGTGTGTGTGGTTGTGTGTGTGTGTGGTTGTGTGTGTGTGGTTGTGTGTGATTGTGTGTGGTTGTGTGTGATAGATAGATAGATAGATAGATAGATAGATAGATAGATAGATAGATAGATAGATAGATAGATAGATAGATAGATAGATAGATAGATAGATAGATAGATAGATAGATAGATAGATAGATAGATAGATAGATAGATAGATAGATAGATAGATAGATAGATAGATAGATAGATAGTACATCTGGCCAGTTAAATAAAGAAACTTGCAACCTTGTACAAAGAAGTAAAGGACAGTGTTCTAGGGTATACTCACTCGTAAACTAGGTATGCTCTGAGGACTAGATATTTAATTTCCACCCGATTGAACCAACAGCAACCACCAATTAAAACTACATCGAAAAATGCCTGATGCCATATCAGCAGTATGCACTGTTTTTCAGGATGCTCTTTGCGCATGATTTACTGTAACATGTAATGTCATAGGGTGGAGTCACCACGAATGTAGGATTCCATGTGTCAGGTCTGGAGGTGATGCATAAAACTGTAGAGGGAATACACGCTTCATAGTAATTATTGTCCCTTTGGGCTGGACTGGGGTTCAAAAGAAGCCCAGATAAAAGTGCTGAAACTGGACTGCTCGTGTGCGCACCAGGGTGACAGAGGAGCTCGCTGTTCCCCGAGCTGCTGCAGCGGAACGTATAGTCACTTCATAGCTTGTGCTGCTCACACACTTCCACCTCATTACACATATGGACACAAATGTCCTCTGATCTGCTGAGGAAAAGGCATCTGTTGTTTGTGCCAAGCCTTAGCCACATGGAAAGCGGTCACAAATGAATAACACTGCAGAGAGATGGAGCCGAGGGAGGTGGCACGGATCAGAGAAGGGATGCTGACAGAGGAGAAGAATGTGCTATGGAGGAGTGAGAGAAAGGGGAAAGTGGAGGGAGAGAGAAGGAGCAAAACGAGAGGCGTGAAGGGAAAGAGGTGGGGCAACAGGATGCCAGAGAAACAAGGCAACAGGCATTGCCGGATGCTCTGAAATGGCATTAAACATGTATTTCCTGGAACGCAAGAGTGGAGAGCGGTTAAATGAGTAGGAAGCGGTATACAAACGAGGGAGCAAGAAAGCAAATGGTCTCCCACGATGTGCTGAAATAAAAAAAAAACAAGCAAAGCTGTAAAATGGGGGCTTGGGATGGCAAATGGTGATCACTTTCATGCCCGATTTGATGTTCTTAGTGGTCGTGCGGCTCACTGAGAACATCAAAGCGGCCACAAAGTGATCAGCAGGCGGACAAATGGTGCGCGAGCCCGGAGCACATGCACTGTACCCGATCCGCACTTTCGGAGCACTTTTGAAAGCCCTTACTTAATATATCGCCAAAGCATCGCTAACGCGATGGCTTAGGCGTGACCTAAAAACCATGAAGCATTTCACTGCTCCTAGTGTTGGCGGATGCCTGCTGTCCCAGCTGATCGACATCTATCCCGGAACAAAAGAAGAGTAGCCTGGGTGAGAAACATCCTCTACTGAGCAGTCAGTAGCAGAACACAGTGTCCAACCAATGTAAGCGCGGCCTGCAGGGCTAGGAAGACTGCTGTGGCCTCTAGGTGATTTAGAAGCATCCGTTACCTAGATGACTTCTGTGTGATGGCCCGGCCTAGGCAGCCACCTTGCTGCACCCACAGCGTGATCGTCACTGCCCTGCCATCTGTCACGGCGAGGAGAAGCCGAGTAGAAGCACATGCAGTGAGGAACCGGCATCCTCAATATACCATGAGGCCCGCAGCAACAGGAAAGCCGCTGCGGCCTCCGGCAGTAACTCTGGCACCGCCTGGCGGTCGTCATTATAAACCGCTTCCACAAGGTAACGGCAAGGCAGCCCTGACGGCATTCACTGCTGCGTTAAATTGCGAAATGTCCAGCGTTAAGAGGACCCTCCAGTATCCCCACAGTACACGCCAAGGTGAGAAAGTAAAGTGTGCCAGACAGGAGAAGACCTCTTGCACCAGCTCTGTCTGCTCATTGCAACCACACTTTCAGCCCTGTGGAGCCCGACATCAATGCTGGCTGCCGTGGCACGAGAAAAATGGTGGCCATAGCGCCACCTAGCAAGAATTGATGAACTGAACAACTAAATGATTAAAATTAAGCAGCCCCTAAGCACTATGGAGGCAAGCATCGTGGAATGTCTAAATAGCCCCCAGTGCTCCACAGCCTTTCTAGGCAGCAAATACAGGCTGTATGAAAACCCCCATACATCATCAAACTGCCTGCAGTGGCAGACATAGCAGAAAGAACAAAAAATGATACTGGTGGGAGTATCCAGGCTCATGCCTCAATAGAACAGTTGGCACCAGTGGGCCCCATGCTCAACAATTTGCTTGAACATTGAAAAAGGTCCATGGCTCCAACATGAAACTATATTACAGCAACTCTGCCTCCACATGAACTGGAGTGCACAGCTTCCCATTTCTCATACTGCAGCAACAGGCTGCATACCCCAGGCAAGAGCCCCAAGAAGCTCAAGCTGCCCAGACAAGAGAAGCATCAAGGGGCCAAGCAAGGTCCAGCAAAATGTAATGGAAAGGGAACCAACCAAGCAAGCCCCACAAAAGGTGCAAGAAGAGGGTGCACTGTGCATGCGCCCCCCCTCCCCCAGTGGTTGTCCCCCATGGTGAACGGCACCACTGCAAACTTCAAAACGGGCACACCATGTGCCAGAACAGGGTGCCATGAAGAGGATTGAGCTCACAAGGACAGAGGTGTACAGAAGTCTGTACCACTGAACCTGACAGCACGATGAAGGACCCAGGAGAGTGAGTTCTTTCCACAGGGAAGAAGCAATGCTGAAAGGCAGCAAGGAGAGCCTCCACATCTTCCCTGCACCAGCAAAGCCCCATAGTGGGCCTAAGACAGCAAAGAGTGTCCTCCCTCACACTGCCTCAAGACGGAGTCGCCAGTGGCCCAAGACAGGCATTAGGAGAGTTCCACACTCCCATGGCAAGCTGCCACCGCAACATGTGCTCCAAGGACAAGCGACACGTGGCCAGACACCATATCGCACAGCAAGCAAGGAGCATGTCACACGAAGTGACTGACCCTGCCAAGCATGCCTGAATGCTGACAGGAGCAGGCGCCACGATGGTGCAGGCTTGAGGCGCAAGCACGATGCCCTTGAGCGAACAAGGTTACAGCCATCCCGGTAGAGGAGCACTGTGAAAATCCCAGAAGAAGGAACATAGAAGACAAGTGGCTGGATGCCCCTCAGCACCCAGGAGGAAGAAGATGGAAGAGCGACTGGAAGTCTCGCCCGAATGGCCCAGAGATCATTGAAGTTGATAGGCCTTGTTGGTCTGTTTGGAGGAAGGTGCATTCTAGTGCACCCAGAGGAAGAACCATCAAGAAGTTTGACAATCCTGTCACCATGAAGAACTGGACAAACGCAGGTGCACTTGAAAGAACAAGGGGAAAAGCATGAGGACTTGTACAAACCACAAGCCAAAAGAGCACCTGTAGACACCAGACAGCTACCAAGGCAGACGGACGTCCCTGGAAACAGCTCAATGGGAGAACCAAATGTAGCCACAGCCAGCACGAACCGCCTCCCTCTCCAATGCTCACCAGTGCGACCATCCATCCCCAAGCGTATGCAGTCTAAGTCGGACGGCATCTCTGCTCCCGACAGCAGAATGATGCCACAGTGGAAGAACAGCCTCCGCAAGAAGATACCTGGCTGCAGAGTCCGTCCATACATCCTCTCTCCCAGCAAGTCGCCACCACATGTTGTCCAAGTTCAATGACAACCACACCATCATTGCCATGTGCATGCCACCGCACCCAGTGGGAAATATGGAAGTGTGACCGGAAGACCTACTCTAAGAATCTGATGACCGACCAAGTTCAGGAGGGGAAGTTGTGAGTGGCCGCACCTGACGTTGAAGAAAACTTGAGCTGCTGAAAGAGCTTATCCCGACACACCAACAGCAAGTGAAGTGGGTGACAACCAGTGAGTGACCTGGCAACCACCCAGCAGCAGACCGAGAGTAGCCCGCAAGAATGTGCAAACAGAGTCTCTGCCTCACGTTTCTCAGCATGTCCATCACACCACTGTCACCAATGGCTCAGCAGCCCATGACATCCAAGCTCATGAATGCACATGCCTCCCCAAGGAAAATGGAAGCACCTGCCCACTCCAGGTGATCGACTCAAGAAACGAAGGCCTGTACCCACCACTGCAAGTCATAACCAAATGTTGTCCAGATTCACCACACGACTGGCCGTACCAACACTCCAGTCAGTGTCAAGTGTGTCAAACACTACCATTCCTAGAGTATTGAACACGTGGACCGGAGCCCCACACTGCTGCCGTGCCAACTGACAAGAACCAGAGACTACCCGATACCCTGACTTGCATCCGAATTACGGCAGAGATAGGCATGTCTTTAAGCAAGATCCATCCACCCCTGAGGTTGTGCAAGTGACTAGGCCCTGGTTCCTCGTGGTCTTGAAACTGCCCCCACGTAGGCACACATGCAGCCCCAGCGCAGACAACACACAGTCCTGTGGCAACCCAGACAAGGGGCCTCCCCATGGCAGGAGATTTGAACTTGACATTGCCCCACTGACGGACTCCAGGATGCAGCAAGGTCATCTAATGGAGACTTCAGTTGATCAGGCAACATATTTGTGAATTTTTACCATGGACTCCAACCACGCTCATGACGCACCCTGTTTATGAACTGTTATGACCAACCACAGATCATCCTCAATGTCAGCGGAGCGTAACGATTTCAAACCTAAGGTCAGGTTTCCACTGGCAAACTGCCAGAGCGCAATTGATGTCTCCAAGCCAGCATCATGATCTAAGCCACTCAGGTTAAATTATGATTGCAAGTGAAGATGTCCTGCTGCAGTCCAACTCACCATCCCCATTTCTGCTGTCTTCCTGCTGCACGATTCTAGAGGCTGGTGGACCCTGTGGGGTTTATTTGATTGTTGTTTACCCCCACTGGTTGGACTGGTCTTTGTTTTGTTTTTCAATAAAGTTTGGGAGGAATGTAGTGTACTGCTGGACACGTTCGAGTGTCTCAGCAGGCACTGAGTTTACCAGCCACTCACTAGAGGGCTGGTCACACTTGCACCCCACACCCATCCACCACAGGCATCACGAGTGACGTGAGCCTGCAATGTCTGTGTCCATCATTTAGTGGCATGAGGGCCCAGGGCCCACATCACCATAGTTACCTGGAACTGACATCCCTAGACACAGCCTCCAACTGCTGCACGTGCCTCGCTGTCCTCTTCTTCCACGTGAGCCTGCGGCACCGCCAGGACATGTAGTCGCTCAGCGAAGGATGAAATCTGCATTTAAATGGAGATGTTAAGAAATCGCTAGTCAGCGACGGGAGGGAGGAATCAATTTTCGAAGTGGGAGGGCAACGTGTTATTTTAGGAATTATTCGATACTGAGCTCAGATTGGGCCTGCGAAAATAGGAAAAATGGATGATAGAGGAAGCCCATATTTTCCATTCGCTTTGAAATTACTTTGAAAAAAAAAGAGAACAGCATTACCGATTTTCTTTCTGGTACTCCCTTGTGACCATCATAAAAAATAAATAAAACGGCTTGCTTGGAGAGTTTTCCTCTTTTATCGGCTGCTCTTGTGGGCTTTCCCTTCACACGTGGAAGGGAATAAATTCTCCACAGACCGTTGCCTGTTCGTGGAGCCGTAGTCTGCTCTGCTTTTCTGCAATACAACATTTATTTGCTTATTTTACTCCCAAAAATACACAAATTTGCACGTTCCTAATCCGCACAGGGAGGGAAATTTTCTGGTACAACGTAAACCAGTTAAATGTACCAGAATTATTAAAATAAGAAAGACAATATTTTGCAATTCTATACAATTTTGAAAAAAAAATCTTCATCTCTTATTTACATAAGGAGCAGTTTATGATTCACAATTGCGAGTTTTGCATCGTCCTCATTTTATATCCAAGACTCTGCAGGTATAAATGTCAAGTCTGGGAGTGAAGCAAAAACAAGCACCAAAAACTACAGCTGAATAGTTCGAAAGTTTAATTTGAAAATACATTTAGAGGTATACATACAGAAGAATATTTAGAGGCTTATTTCCAAGCCTCTGGCACCAATGCTGCGTCACTGTTTGTGATGCACCGGTGGCGCATTTTACTGCCCCATATTTACAAGGACAAGAAAAGCCACTCTGTGTGTCTTTTCCTGTCCTTGTAAATATGGCCCCTTTGCGCGCAGCACTTTGCGTGAAAGGGGTGTTCCGTGAGTGTTCCGACACAACACCTATGGTACCGGACACATTTCCTGATTTATGGGAGAACGTAAACCTGGAAATATGTCTGAACGCTATGCCTACGCAGGGGGAAATAACCTTTACAACACAGTCATTACATTGTACTTTACAATGCAGTCATTACAATGCAATATACTTTACATTGCATGCCGTTACAACGCAGCCATTACATCGCATGTCACTACAATGTCATTACAACACATGTCACTACAACGCATACCATTACAACTCATGGTTTTTACCCTAACACTATCCAACACTTACCCTACTGTTGCACTCACTGGAGTGGAAATAGTAATTTTTACCCCTACACTATCCAACACTTCCCCTACTGTTGCACTCACTGAAGTGGGAATAGTAATTTGTACCCCTACACTATCCAACACTTCCCCTACTGTTGCACTCACTGGAGTGGGAATAGTAATTTTTACCCCTACACTATCCAACACTTACCCTACTGTTGCACTCACTGGAGTGGGAATAGTAATTTTTACCCCTACACTATCCAACACTTACCTTACCTGCAATGTAATGATATGCTTTGTAATGGTATAATGCGATGTAATAGAATGTGCTGTAAATGTAATTTCTAAAAATGCGTTGTAATGGCATGCGATGTAAAATCATGCGTTGCAATGGATGTTGTGATGTAAAAACTGCGTTGTAAATGCATGCGTTGTAAATGTTTGGGTTGTAATGTCATACATTCAGGGTGGAGCAACGAGAAGAAATGTATTTATTTCTCCTCGTTTTTTTCCACTTTCTATGTGTGCTAAATTCTGCAGCACACATAGAATTAGGAAATCACCTCCGGTGATTGTTTATGTACAGGAAGGTGTCCTTTCTTGCACATAAACAATCATTAAAAAACATGATGTTTTGCAAGTTCTATGTGTGCTAATGCAGCATACAAAGTAGTTAAAAACGCCATTTCAGATTGTTTATGCGCAGGAAGGGAACCCTTCCTGCACGTAATCAATCATTCCGGTGACACAGACATGCTTGCACCATGGTGCAAGGGTGCCTGTGCCGGCGCATGGCAGCCCATTGGGCGCCAGTGCTGGGGAGAGCACAGGAATGCAACAATATTATTGTAAATATGTTGCATCCTTGTGCTTTGAAAGTGCTGTAGCGTGTCACAGCCAAAGGGCTTGTGGTGCTACACTGCAACACTTTCTACTAAATGAGGCCCTTAGGACCCAATGTAAAAACAGGCATGCTGAAATAGTGGGTGCAAATTGGGCACTAACTTCTTTGCGACTTTCCTGTCATAATGTGACCTGACTGGCTGCGGCTCTCCGCTATGGCAGAGGAGCATCGCCCCCGTCTCAAAACGAAAGGAAAGGAAAAATAAAATGATAATAAACAAATGTTATTATCGTTTTAATTTTCCTTTTCTGCCGAGTCTTAGGGTCAGGACCTGGGGGTTGTCAGGCACTGAGTGGAGAGGCAGGTGCATTGTCTGCACTGCGCATGACTGTTTGTTAGCCGTCTCAGGCCCGCCAAAGCATCAAGCGCAGTGAAGCTCTCTCTACCCCAGGTGCATTTCAGCGTGGGAGAGAGCAGGCACAGTCTACCTGGGAGTACAAAGTCAGAGCTCTCAGGCCAGTCCTGAGGCTGCTCTCATTATATTAGAGCAGCCTCAGGTTTGGCCGTAGTGGAGTCTGGAAGCCTGTGCAGGTCAGAGTGGCGGGGCAGTCGGGCTGGATGAGGGGGTGAGATTCGACAGATGACCATGATGAAAAATTAAATAAACAATTCATTTTCTCTAGTTGTCATCTGTCAACATCCCCCACCCAGCCCCACTGCCTCACTGCTCTTCAGGGCACAAGTCCTAAAAAAAGAAGTGAGGGGACTCTCCAAGTTAGGTGGTGTCACAGGAAGTGACATCACAGCAGTAAGTGACAACACAGCAGGAAGTGACATCACAACAGGAAGTGACATCACATGTGCAACAGATCTATCATTTGCACTTATTGCAAGATTTAACAATTGAAGCTGCCCAGTACTTAAGCCTGTGACTTAAGGTCCCTGTATGGAGGAATTTACAGCCCAAATGTGGATTAAGTTTGGCGTACAACTACATTAGTCAAGCCATCAAGGGCCAGATGTAGGTAAATTCAATTTAGCGAGTCCTTAATAGCGATTTTTACCGAATCGCTATTAAGGACTCGCTAAATTGAATCTAGGTAGGAATTGCTAAAAATTAGCGATTCCTTAAAATTCCTTAATAACGAATCGCAAATTGAGATTCGCTAATAAGGAATACCTACCCATTAATTCCTATGGGCTATGGGAATGAATGGGAAGATATTCACTATTTGCGATTCACTATTAAAGAATTTCAAATAGCGGGAGCTATTTCAAGGTTACCAGGGTGTCAAAAGGACACCCTGTTGCACCCCTGAAATGTGCATGTGTACACATGTGGCGCACATACCTTCCCTAAGGGTTGAAGTTGAAGTTGGTGGTAAGTAGCGATTCCTTAAGGCTAAAGTGCACGTTCATTTGTGCTACTTACATTGCATTTAAGGAATTGTAATTACTGATTCCTTAAATGCAAGAGCAAAATAAGGAATCACAATTTTGCGATTCCTTATTTTACTAGTAGGTTTAAACTTACCTACATTGCTCTCAGCCAAATACCGGTCGCAAACGCAGCGCTCAGTATTTTGACACCTACATCTGGCCCTAATAGCTGTAAGAGAGACATACTAAAACATGGCATGCCAAGTTTTCATGATGCTTATGTGTAAGGTTCCCGTTTTCACAAATTTTTTAAAGATAAATACAGACAGAAAACAATGCGTTTTCTGTCTGCATTTATTTTTAAAAGTGGATAAATACAGAAAATTGTCCTACTTTTAAGTGACTCTCCATGCTATCTCTCATGAATTATAGGCCAGTAGCTGGACAGCATGGAAAGTAAAAATCAGTATGACATTTCTTTAAATAATGGCATATGTCAACATACATTTATGGTATAATGATAGTATTTAAAGTGGATGTATTGTTATGTAATATTTTCCAGTTTAAATAGCTAAAAGCCAACAGACAGCAAAATATGAGTGTGCGTCTATCAGTTAAATAAATACGTACAGCTTCATTTATTTATTTATATGCAAAGCACAAAATAAATATGGAAAAATACAGATAAAATGGCCAAAAGATAAATATGGATACATACAGGCGGAAATGTTAAAAAAATAAATACCATAAAACCGGGAGCCCTATTTATGTGTGACATTTCCATGTTTTCAGTGTGTCTGTGTGACACTTAAATTGACACTTTCCACTCAGTGAAAACCAAGCTACAAAGTGCAAAGTAATAGATATGAGCCATTGCACCCTATTCAGCAATGAGAAGCTCCACAATCTTTTTAAACTGCTGCAAAACACCTGAAATAAAAAGTTGTGTTTCATACCATGTTCACACATTCAAATGCAATCTGTAGTTATGAAAAATTGGAAAGCAAATACTGATTAGCCTCCCCATGCTTCAAGCAACAAAAATGTAACTTTCTAAAAGCCAGCCAATTAAAAGAGATGGTAAAGTACCTACGCTTCATGGGAGCGTTGAACAAGATTGGCAAGTTGAGACACAAGTACTGACAACACATCTTACTCTTCAAATTTGTGTTGCTTTCTCCATCATGTGCTTTCTTCACCTTCTGAACACCCCTGCACTCTGTGTTGCTCTCTCTCCTGTGTGCTTTCCCTTGCAAATCCCTGTCTTGCTCATTTCTCCCCTGCCCTTTTACTGTATTTCTCTCCCTCTCATGCCCTTCTCTCCCCTTCAAACCTCCCTTGCCCCATGATCTCTGTTCGTCCCTCTCCGTTCTTAGCTTCTTCCCCAGGAAGATGCTCCGTTTACCTCTGTGTTGCTCTCTTCCTTGTGTACTTCCCCTTGCAAACTCCCTTCTTGCTTTGTGTTACTGTCTCCCAGGGTTTTAAGTGGGCCAGGTCTCACCAGGTCTGAGCACCAGCAGTTTCTTAAAGGGGACCTCGAAACGGGTCTCTATCGGGCTCTGTTTTGTGCCATGGTACAGGCGGTTTATTTTTTTTTAGCGTTGTAGGGGAAGGAAAATCCTTTAAAGAGAGTAATTTTTCCCTGGATTTCCCTTCTCTTTTTGAAACTCGGGAGAAGCAACATCGTTGTGGTGTCACCAGGGTTTTAAGTGGAAGCTTTTTCAATATTATATACAAGCCATAGTTGCTGCTTATTTATCTTGTGCAACTTACAACCATTGACAAAGCCAATAGTCCTGGCTTGTTGTAGGTATGATGCTACTTGTTGTATCATATATCTGGATGCAATGATAGAAACAGCAAATTACCAGTCAGGCAGCACACTATGCTAAGCACAGATTTTTAGCTTACATGTTTTTAAGCCATGCCCTTAATTACATTGGCCACTCTCTCTCTTTTGTGGTCCCCCAAAACCTGGAAAACACCTCCCCTGCTCTGTGTTGGTCTCTCCCTCATGTGCCTCCCTCCTCTAACCACCTAAACCCCGAAACAGCATTGGCAAAACCAGTAGCTCATCTTGTTGGGGTTTCTTAGTTTTGCGCAAGGAAGCACTGGGCGACTTACAAAAACTGGAACTAACACATGACGAAGACACAAGAAAATTTAGAGAAGCTTGGCGTATGTGTAACATTAATCCGAAGTACAGCAACTACACACCATGGGCGAACACAGGAGAAGATTCCAGGAGAGATAACACAAACAAGCAAATCAACGGAACTTAAGACAACATTAACGGAGGATCAAGATGGCCAAAAGAGGTAGACCAGATGCTTCCCAAATGTAAACAAAGTGATAACTATAGAGAAATGTCACAAGGTACCCAAAACAAGGACTGAATACATGGTTATTGCACACACACTTTGGCGCCACTGGAAGCAGCTGCTCAGAGTGCAGTGTGCTTTTGAACTGGAGTGGCACGGGGATAACAGTGTGAGGGAAAACTGAGAAACACACAATCTGCGGGAAAAGAGGACCTAGCACAAGAACTGCTGCAGCTGGAAACCACCGCGGACCATGTCTTAAAATTCTGTTTCCTTTTCTGTGCTCTCTGTGTGCAGAATTTTTTCGTGGTTTTCTTTCCTGACACATCTGTATTTACCCTATATCTCACTTTTATTGTCACTAATAATTTTAAGACAACTATAAAGGATCATGGGTTTTAGGGGTAACTACTTGGTATGCTAAACCAAGCTTGACATCTTTATGCATACCATGCCACCTACTCAGTGTGCTATGCTTTCATAACCTCACCTTCATGCATGCTTGTGCTCCGAATTTTATTGCCCCAGGAGTGCACACTGAATATCATCATAACATTCCATTTCAGCTTTTCCTGTCATAAATGGCTTTATTCAGAAATGTGTGTTTTGCAGACTAACACTGCCGGGACTCCTTCAGATTTTTTCACACGCACGTGGCTTTTGGCACTTTTAGTCACCAACCTTCTCATCCTCCACCCCAAGTTCAGTTTGCTTCTCTTCACTTTGCATGTTGTGCCATGTGTTGTGTAATGCTAGCTGATGTTACACTGTTTTGCTAAGGGGTGTAACATTTGCTGCCATGGAGAGCTCTCATTCCAGTGGCCTCCTTGTATGTGTCCATGTGCCCTCATAGCCAGTAGGCCTGCCACATTTCGGGGGGACTGCTGAAAATTTCGGGGGGGCTGACTCTTCCAGCAATATACAGAGTGGAGATCCAGGGGCTCTAAGAAGGGGTAAAAAACAACAAAGTCTCATTCACAAGCAAACGGTCTTTTAAAGACCTGTGAAGTACTCGGGTGCGGCTGTGTGCGTGCCCAGGAAGCTGTCTCAGCCAGGGCTGACACACACGACTGAGGGGTGGTGTGGGACGCCATCCACCCTTGTGGTCCTCGACTTGTGCCCTGGCTATATTTTATTATTCATCCTGCTCACAGGGGGAGGGGCTGTTCTCCCTATTTTCACCAGAGTCCATGGCACCCTTTATACATCACTGATGGTTATCTGGGCGTCTATAAACATAGGTGCATATATATGATATAGATTGTAAATTCTGTGTTTCCGAATCTCTGTCTGACAATGTAATATACATTTGAGCAGTTTCATAACCTTGTGTAGCCTTTAAAATATCCAGGGCAGGCTCATTCACCCGCAAGCACTAATTCATGCAAACCTTCCCTCACATATTCATTCACTTACAACTGAAAACTAGGCCATTCACAAAATCACTTGCTCACTCGTTCACACATGCTCACTGTGCCGCACTCACTCTCCAACACTTTCCAGCTACACCCAGTGGCGTAACGCCACTTGAGCCCCCCCTCCCCCCCCTGAAAAGTACAACTCTCCCCATCAAATCAGGTCCTCGTAGGCCAGGGGCTTCCGCCTGTGCACAGTGCCGGAGGGGCCCCCATTTGAGCTCGAGGGCTGCGGGGGCTAATTTTACGTCACTGGGTCGCACCCGAAAACGTCCTCACTTGCTTTTACGTACTTGCTTGGTCACTTATTGTAGAAAACAAGCATAGGCAAAGCCAATAGATTTGGCTTTATTGTGCTTAGGAAGACATCTTCAGAGACCGTGAGGGAAGCAGGCGCTGCAGAAGCCTGCAGGGAAAGAAATGCTGATGGTCCGAACCCTTGAGGGAGGCGTGGGTGCTTCGGACATGGGGCGGTGAGGAGTGCTGCTAGAGGCACAGCCTAGACTAGAGAGTGAGAGAAGCTCTGCAAGCACCTGAAGGCAGGGAAGCTTTGGACCGCAGGAACTTGGAGGGAAGAGAGTGCACAGGCACCCACGACCCACCTCACTCTCTTATAGCATCAGTGCTTGTCAGATGAGTGCAGCAGCTGCTGGTGCGGGATTGTGGCTCTAAAGGAAGCCAAAGACGTTTGTGCCTAGAAGGGGTCCAGACCAGCAGTCAAAGCAGGGGGGACGGCGTCCACCCTGTAAAATAAAGTGGGGGGACACCGTCCACCCGCGTGGTCCCCGTCTCGTGCCCTGCTGCTCTTACTGGCACATGCCGTGGCTGGCCTGTGTCTGTGAGGAGGAGAGGAGCAGAAGAGCGCAACGTGGCCTGCTGCAGGGAAGTTTGTTTTCATTTACTTATTTTTTATTCTGTCCTGTGACCACCCCCTGCCTTGTCCGCTCGCCACGCCACGCATTCACAGTACCAGCCGCTACTGGATGCGACCCAAAACGAATCGGAATTTATCTAACCGACCTATAAGTAAATAGTGAGACCAATAAGTAGTAGATTGGACCCTTAATGTCTTTGCTAAAAGGCCTTTTCGTTCATAATATAAGGTATTCCAAAGCTCTGATATAAAACAAACAGAATCATTTGAGTGTAATTTTATTTATACCAAGAGTCACATGCAAATTGTCTTTGAGAGCTTGTTCGAAATATTAAGGCTGCAGCTCTAAAAACAGGGCTTCCAGAATGAAAGTGATAACATACTGTTAAAGCTAATGTTAAGGCCTTTGCTCTGCAGCAGCAGTTCCTGTGTTCCTGTGTCATCTTATCCCCTAAACCAAAGGATAGGTGAATGGGAGCTTCTACAAAGGACGTCGTAAACTCTCAGAGGAGCTAAAGTGAATCTGAAAGGAAAAGCTTTGAATGGGTCCGTAAGAGAGTAGGGTTTGTCATACCAGAAGGCCCCTGGTATGACAAACCCCACTCTCTTACGAACTGGGGTGTGAAAGATACTTTCTAGAGATCTCAAAAGCACGGAAATCGTCCTGCTTGAATGGGATGTGGTAAGTGTTTACCCCACACATGTGAGAGCTGTTTGCGTTGACCTTCAAAGGGAACCTGGCTGTTCGGGTTGGTCCGTTCCTACTGAAGCAGTAACATGGATGATGTGCATATATATGGCTGGCCTCTGTCTGAAGTGGCATAGTGAATGACAAGCAAGGGTGGGGACAAGCATAAGACCTCCCCTCATCACATTTCATTTTTCTTTCAAGCCACACATCACAGGGCCACCCTTTAATGCTCTGAAGTAAAAAAAAAATGGGGTCGCAAATGTAATCTTGTAAATAAATATCTTCATAGTACTAATCACCTCTTAAGAAGTTTAGCCAGTGTGTGAAGCACCCAGTACTGGCAGGCTGGGGTACAGTAGCAAGAGAACCTAATATGGCTTCAATCCCACCACAGCTGCCGATTTAATGTCCAACGCCTGAGTGCTCCGTGTTTGTGAGGGAATCTCCCCTTTTACTGGAGTTATGGAGGAATGGATGGATTTTGCAGCAAGAGCAATCCGTTAAACTCATGAGTCTGGTCAATAGAGACCCCAGAGCTCTCCGCTCTCACAACCATGGGAAGGCTGGTCCTGTCTCATTGATTGCACACCTCGAAGTTAGAACCTAACACAAGTATTGTCCAGAAGTCAGTTACATTATCTGTGCAGAACACACCATTGAGTAACCGCTCCTTTTGTGTAAACCCAGACTCTTGTGCTCAGACCTGGCGACAGGGCGCCGGGTCCAAGTCAGCGCACTCTCAGGCGTGGACGGATGAGGTCACTATTGTAGGCTCCTGATGGAAGTTTCTTGACAGGTTGGAAACCTCAATGCAGGCTTCTCGCAGAATGGGCACTATAGCGCCAAGCAGTGTTTCAGTGGGCAGGCACTGAGTGTTCGCACTTTGGAGGGGTGAGCCCCGGCACTTGTCAGCAGTGGCACAATACTGTTACTTATCAGTCATCAGTAAGTAGGGACTCTGGGACAGTGAGTACCTGCACTTTATTTCCATTGCAAGTGCTGGTGCCAAGACCTTATGCCATTGTTGTTCATCAAAAACAATCCCAGGGCTGCTAAGAGTGCCCGCGACAGCTGGTGATGACCCGAGAGAACCCACGGTCAGGTGACAGCCGGCACTGACAGCTGAGTATTCATTCATGGGGTGTCGCGGTCTCCCCGCCCCCTCCGGCCGTACTTCCGAGGTGTAATTTCATCCAATTTGAGTCTGTATGTGTGACTGTATCAGTAAAGCAGGCTGACAGATGTGACCTGCACCGCCAGGGCTGAAGACACGTGAGGCAGAGTCTGTGTGTCACATACTGAGGAGGCGGTAGGCCAGGCCTGCCGAGGAGATCCCAGGACACCTGGACACCTGGCACACTCACACATTCAGCAAGAGCAGTGCCTGGCGCACGCACTTAGCAAGAGCTGCCCATGACATATAAATACATTCACATACACATTCAGCAGAAGCGGCACCTGACACCAGTAGCAGCTGATGTAAGATAAATGTGGTGGGGCGGGGTGGGCAACACAGAGGGGGAGGAAGTGCACGGTGGAGGGTAGGGGGAACGGGTAGCACAAGGGGGCTAAAATAATTTTTTTAAATGAAAACTTCCCTGCTGGTCTACCGCTCACCTGTTGCTCCCCAGGCTTCTCCTCTTGGCACAGGCTGAAGCTCTCAGCTTCCCCTGAACCCATCCCAATGCAGCTCTCACTATGAGAGCAGCGTAGGGATTGGGCGGAGCGCACTGGTGTTATGCTCCATCGGAAGTTTGGAGACCTTGCCTGCTGATCTCTCCACCCAACAATACAGCTGGGTTGGAGAGATGTCAGTGCACAAGAGCGTTTGGCCGGCCTGATATGACCATCCAAACCTTCATGCACACTGAGAGTACCACTTCTCCTCCCTTGCTGCAATGCTGTGGCCCCCAGCCCCAGGACTCAGCCACACGATTTTGCAGCTATGCTGCATAAAACGGCCCTGTAACAAAATCGGCCCCCAGGGGCCCCAAACCGGCCCCCCACACGTGCAGCGCACCGGGGATTGCCCGGTGCCCACTACAGCCAGTCCAGCCCTGGCGCTGAGACAACACCAGGCCGTACACTGGCAATGTGAATGGATCTCACACTTGGAATGTTCTGGAATCAAATACTCTGTGTGGGAACAAGAGAGCCTGGGAGGAGTGTAGCAAATCCAAGACAACAGAGTATTAGGCATTCCCTCTCAGCGTGAGACAGAACTCAGATCTTCAAAGTGAGAGGAGCAGGCAGTTCCTCAACGAGCTCTGGAGTGAAAGGGATCGGCATCCCGTCACAGTGTGAAGGTCAGGGAGTTCAGACGTGAGCCAGATAGACAAACATCCTCACATGCACCCGAGTCTTAGAAAGATGGATCTCTGATCTGAGAGGAAGATAGAGTTCCTCCTAGTGTAAGACAGAGTGAGGTCTGAAGTAGCGCGAATAAAAAGTCCTCCTAGTGTGAAACAAATGGAGCTCAGAAGTGTGAGGGATATGGAGTTCCTCCCAGGGTAAGGGAGAGGGATACACACTCCTTTCCACCTGGGAGGCACATGGAGCTCGGCAGCGAGAGACAAACACAGTCCCATAAACGAGCATCCTCCAACTCCTCACATACCTCAAGCCTTACACAACATTGGCCCCATTTACCTCAACTACCACATAAATGTCCACAAACCTACCAGACACCTCCGCTCAGCCAGACTCCAACTCGCACACCTCCCCCCACATTCGCAGAGCCAGATCCAGTGGTCATGCCTTCTCCTATCTCGCTCCGAAAGCCTGGAACGGCTTGCACCTGCGCATCAGAGCCTCCTCCTCAAATCCTGAATTCCACAAGAAACTGAGGACCTGGCTCTTCACCTAGCCTGACCCTAGCTCCGCCCATACAGCTCTGGCTTCAGCGCCAGGATACCCTTTCGAGTGAGTTGGCCGCTATGCAAATGAGCATAACAACATAACATACCAGTCCCTCTCTGTGTAAGGCAGAAGGGCTGTGTGGTCTCACTAGAGTGAAGCACCACAGCCTCTTCCAGGGTCAGATTGAGGGGAGCTGGAGACAGGTTGGGGTAAGGATAAACTGTCCCTCCGAGCATGGAGCTCCTGTCTGGGACAGCATCAGCTCTGAAAGTGCAAGGGAGAGAGGGAGCTCCCATCTGGGAGAGCTTCAGCTCAGAGGGTCAGAGGGAGCTCCCTTCTGGGAGAGTGTCAGCTCTGGGGGTGCGAGGGAGATAGGAACCTCCCGTCTGGAAGAGCGTCAGCTCTGACTCAGAGCAGATGCTCTCCCAGACGAGAACTCCCTCTTTCCCTCGTATCCTCATAGGCTCTGAGGGTGCGAGGGAGCTCCCGTCTGGGAGAGCGTCAGCTCTGAGGGTGAGAGGGAGCTCCCGTCTGGGAGAGCGTCTGCTCTGATGGTGCGAGGGAGAGAGGGAGCTCCCATCTGGGAGAGCGTCAGCTCTGAGGGTGAGAGGCAGCTCCCGTCTGGGAGAGCGTCAGCTCTGAAGGTGCGAGGAAGAGAGGAAGCTCCCGTCTGAGACAGCATCAGCTCTGAGGGTGCGAGGGAGAGAGGGAGCTCCCAGTAACGGTCTGTGGTGGGAGTGCTGCTGGGCGCTGACGTGGGGCGGGGAGGGATAAGATGGGGGTAGTAAACTACGGATTACGGCCGATTCGAGGTAAGTAAACATGTATATAAATAAAACGAATTTCGTTGCGCGAGCTGCATAATTGTCATTATTGTGCATGTCATGTTTGAGGCTGTAGCTGTGTGTGTGCGGATGTACAAGCGCATGCTTGTATGCATCCATGTCCCTGTACACGTCTACGTTATCAGCTATTCTGCCGATTTGTAAGTGATGGGGCTGTTAATTCTTGTGCCTGTGTGATATTTGCATGTGTTTACGTGTGCGTGCGCGTGCATACGTGTTTATTCTGGTGCATATGATCGTCTTATGTGCCTGTGTGTGGTTTTTCATGCTTTATACACATCCGTGTAGATGTGCTTTTGATGACCGTATGAATATCCATGTGCATCCCTGTATATTTACACCCACTTGTTTGTTTTCGATATTAATTTTTCATGCGTTCACAGTTTTAGACTTGCGCGTGGGATGTATATATGGCGTGCTTGTCCCAGTTAGTGTGATGAGCCCATGTCGCACGCAGTGCGTGCAACCTCCCCTCCCCCTTACTTGTGCGTGAGCGTTCTTATGTGCCTGATATGTTTACGTGTCTGTGTGTGAAGGGGACAGAAAACATGATTTTTGTTTGCCAATCAGGGCCTTTATCAAACTGCCACAAAGGGAAGGCCTAATCAGCTCCCGCCTCGTGCACGATTAGCTATTTCTGGAGAGATTCTGAGAGATCTCTGAAAAGGAACACATATTACTTTATCAGCAGCCTTTAAGCATCGTGAAGGAAGGGCACATGCTGCATAGCGATGAGGCGCGGATGCTGCCTGCTAATAACCCGGTTCCAATTAGAGGGCCTAGGCACCAGAGAGTTTTTATGACCGAGGAACCCTTATTAGGGCCCGTCCTTCAGCTCTACCTCTCTACCCCCCAGGACACGGGAATCCAGAAAGAGAAACCTTCAGGGAGGTCTTTACAGACCGGAAGGGCAGAGCAAGGCCAGCGGACCCGCAGAGAGCGGCCCTGCCCTCTCCAGCCAGCAGCAAGACCGCCTCAGCAGGGCTTTAAGTGGGATGAAAAAACTGGGGGATGGGGGTCTCTCAAGGGGGCGTGGTCTATGTCATTAAGGGCGTGGCTTAAAACACATAGGATACAAATCTGTGCTTACCTTAGTGTGCCGCCTGACTTGTATATATTGCTGTTTCTGTCATTGCATCCAAATATATGATACAACAAGTAACATCATACCTACAACAAGTCAGGACTATTGGCTTTATCAATAGGTTGTTAGTTGCACAAGATAAATATTCAGCAACTATGGCTTGTATATAATATTGAAAAAGATTCCATGTAAAGCCCTGGTGACACCCTAACAATGTTGCTGCTCCTGCCTTTCATAAAGAGAAAGGAAATCCAGAGATAAAATAACCCTCTTTAAAGTATTTCCCTTCCCCTACAACCCTCATCTGGCGTGACGTCATGCCGTAACTTCTCCACTAGTGAGAAGTGAGCAGTGTGAGCAGCACGCATGGATGTGCCTGCTGTCACTGCAGTCTGGAAAAACAAAGAACTGCCTGTGCCAGGGCACAAGACAGAGCCCAATAGAGACCCGTTTCGAGGCCCCCTTTAAAAAAGACCCGGTGAGACCCAGCCCACTTAAAGCCCTGTGTCTCGGTACCCGGTTTTACCCTAGCATCGTTAACCCCTGTGAGCTGCAGCTTTTTTACAGCTGACGTCCCTTTGCTGCCATCACATATGCACATAGTGCATGTTATCAGCTCTTTTTTCAGTCCCGCATTGTGCCCCTTGCCAGGGACACGAAGAGTGGACTAGGGCAGAAGGGCCAGTGTCGTGCTTTAAAGAGTCATCTCCGGGGTCCGACCCCTGCCCCCAGGAGATGTGGCGCCCTGCACATGTGAGGCAAGGCTGAAGATTCATGGCACACCCTCTGTTTCTGCGGCATTTTCGTCTTCCTTCCCCTGCACAGCTCGTGGGCGTCCAACCCCTCTCGCCCGTAGCCCACCAGTGGCAGCCCTGCCACCTCCCTGCAGACCCCGGTTCTCTTGGGGGAGAGGAGAGGCCCCCATTGCCTCACACGCTGACACTTCCACTTCATACATAACATTATTGACAGGGGCAGGATTGTTTGTGTGTGAGGATTAACACACAAACCATGGTGCCCCCACATGACATCTCTTTTGGAGAGGGGTTCCAGACAGAAAGTGAATCCCTTCATTTACCTCAACAGGGAGCCTCTTCCACAGCATGACTGCGTCAATGCTAAAGGTATCTACTGTGACAGCAGTGCTACAGCGCACCTTGCAGTCCCAAGGGGCGGCCACGGGTTCCCTCTTTGCTTCTTTGGCTGCTCCCTGCCATGGTTGCAGCACCTGCCGGTTTACAGAACAGGGAGCGGGTAATCAAGAGCGGCGCGGCCCGGGAATCCTGTGTGTACAGCTCTGCGCCTTTACAAAGGCTGCCATCTTGTTCTTTTGTATCATATTAGATTGGCGTGCAGTCGTTAAGTAGAGTGCTGGAAGCAATGTATGGTACCTGCAGGTTTTTGGCAGCCCTCCATGATATGGATGGCTGGTAGATTGCATTTTTATGACGTGGCATTGTGGAGAGCATTGGGTATCATGTACGAGGGACAGAGCGATGCCCCATTCTTGTTTCTGTGGCCTTGGTGTTATGCTAGTGTCCCAGAAGAGTGTGACATAGAGTCAAGCTTTATGAACAAGCAGGGCTTGGGTCCCTGCCTGTCTGGACTTGACCACTACATTAGTGGGAAACATTCGGAGTGTCCAGACAGACTGCTATGACTAATCTAATGAATAATTATGACGTTAGGCCAAACGTTCTAAAGTCTATGGGGTATATTCACAAGAATGTGTGATAACTACCGCAAGAGTAGGGTAATGCGACTTTCAACATCGCAGCCTATCGCGGGAAAATAACCCCATGTCAACCTGTAATTCACAACAAGGTGGTAGCATGGGATAGACACCAGATAACGCGTCAACTGACAGCGTGAAAATCAACACCACGTCGTAATTTTTTTTCTGTATTATGTTCTTTCACAAATGGATTGTGTTGTAGCGAGTTCAAGTTTGCTTTACATGATTATTAAATGTGCACCTAAATGTTCTGTTGCCCATTTCATGACATGACTAAATAGTAGTATCTTGTCTTAAAGAGGTCTAAGTCAAGTGCAATAAATCACATAGATTTTAGAACGTTTGGCTTAAGGTCTTAATTATTCATTAGATTGGTAGTAGCAGTCTGTCTGGACACTCTGTTTGTTTCCCAATAGAGTCAAGCTTGGCAGTACATACCATCTTCAGCTGGCGTCCTCCTCAGTGTGTTGGGTGGTCCTTTGTGGGTGTAACCTGTTTTTGAGGGGACTATGGTTGGGATCGGATGACCAGTCAACTGGCAACAACCAGATCTTTACAGCTTGTCAGAACTTTGGTATAAATAAAGTGTCTGATTCTTGCTGGCAAAGAGTTGCAGAGCTTGGCCATTTGTACAGCAAAGTCACAATGATGCAGGAATTTCCGTACCTTAGATTGGTCAGGACTCAGGAGCAGGGCTGATCTTGAACTGAGAGTACCTCTTGTTTGGTAGGTGTGGAGCATCTGCTGGAGGAAGATGGTCCCTACACCGTAAGTGTCTCAATGTGTGATGAAGAAGGCTTTGAAGAAGGCATGCCTGTCTTTCAGGAGCCAGCAGAGAGCTAGAAGGATGAGGCAATGCGGCTGCAGATATGTAGGCTCAGTGGCTGTTTGGTGGCATCATTCAGAATAACTGTGGTGTGAAATAGAAGGGATGGTTGGGCAACAAGGGCAGATGGTGTTGTTTTAGGATATCAGTTGGGGATTAATAACCCGAAGAAGAACAGAGGGACAGCATTTTGACAGTAGCTTGCACCTTTTGTGCAGCTGTGTGTCACTACTCAGGCAGTGGACCTGCTCCAATCTGGGAACAATCTTCTTCTGGAAACCATGCTCCTATTACAGATTGTAGGACACACTGATGATGCTGACCAGTTTCTTATCACGACACTGTAGTCACGGGAAACTGCCTTTACAACAAGGTTTTTACCTAGTTGTGCCTTTACCGCACATTTTTTAACATGCATATTTTTACAGTGAATATGCACTTGCAGCGTATGCCAATACCATGCATTTAAGGTAAGTTTAGGTTTGTGGGGGGTCTCCCCCACAAATACATTGTTTTTAAATCTAAAAACAATGCCTGGTATTGACATGCATTCTAAATTTATATTTGCAGTAAAAACATGCGCCCAAAAAAATGGGTGGCAAAGGCATGCAAAGTAATTACCTCCGTTGTACCGTGGTACAACCTGTAGTAACAGCACCCTGGTGCATTCAAACTGAAGTCTGTGCAAACACCCGAAACAAGTCCCTGGTGGATATTTAGTTTTTAATCATTTGTGTTGGGAAGCTAGAAATCACAGTCTTGAGCCCAACTTTTTTAAATGTAAGAGAGAGTACACTAAAAAGAAAAGAAGGTTGAGTATGAGCCAGGAAACAGTGCTTCAACAGGACTTTTGCCTTTTAGATGCTCTAAACTCCATTGGCAACATTGCATCATAAGCAAAACTTACATGAAATGTCTCTACCCTGATCAGGAATTTGCTAAGGAAAAACTGCTCCCCTGTACTTCAGCGCTTGAAGTTAGTGATTAACGTCTACAATATTCTAATAACACTCTTTCAACTTTTTGTTATTCAACCCCATCTGAGGTGACAAAGAATCTCATCTGTCCCCTCAACCCCCTGCTTATAGTTGACAGAAATTCCAATGACAAACGTAAGTAGAAAAGAACTGTAAAGAGCTTCATTGAGGTCACACTACAGACCTGCAGCCGTAAATTCACCATACACAAAAACACCTGCTGCCCAGAGCACCCCCACAGCCCTTCTACAACCAAGATATCCACCCATAACAGTGTTTAAAATGGCTGCAATTGTGTGCAGCCTTCATGGCTTCCCCTGTTCTCACTAATTAAGGACATGTGACAGGGAAGCACTAATGTTATTATGAATTGTAAAGCGATTTCGGACAAGTCCCCCAACACAAGAAACAATTTCACTGCCTGCATAACCGAAGTTGCTACCTTGATGAAAGCCAATTGCCTCAAGCTCAACACCAACAAGACTGAAGTAGTGATCTTTGGCAAGACCACCTCACCATATGACTCCAACACACCCAGGCCCAGAATCCACACCTCGGACCCAAGAATAATCCTTGACAGCAAACTGGACATGACTGCATAAGTCAACGTGGTTACTGCATACTGCTTACACACCCTGAAGATGCTGGAGAAAATCTTTAATGGCTCCCAGGGAACACTACAAAAACTGTCACTCCTGCCCTAGCTACTAGCAAATCGGACTATGGGAACACCATCTAATCTATGATCACCAAGCAGCTCATTAAAAGACTACAAACCATCCAGAACTTGGCAGCCAGACTTATTTTCAACCTCCCACTTAGAACTCACATCACACCACACCTCAGGGAACTACACTGGCTCCCATACACAAACGTGCTCCCTCAACAGTCACATCGACTTGCACCAACCATCCAGTTACCTCAGCTCTGCAGGACTCCTACTCGCACACATCCCACGCATACACAGAATCAGATAAGGAGAATGGGGGTTCTCTTCCTTCACTCCCAATCTGTGGAACAACCTCCTCTTCCCATCAGAGCCTCCTCCTCTAATCTTTATTTCCACAGGAAGCTGAAAACCATTTTTTTCAAGTAACCAACCTACTATAAGCAGGGCTAGGCACACACCCCTCCTCAGCGCCAGGATACCCTTGCGGCTAATAGTGCGCTTTAAAAATGTCCATAGCATAGCACGATCACCACAAGTGTCCTCATCGTGCTTTCAACAAGCTGCATCTATATATATAATAAATAAATAAAATTGAAATTCGGTGGGGAGCTTTTCACTTCAAAATACAAGCATTGGTCAAACTAATAGGTCACTTCTTTGTGGCCTATTAGCTTTGCCAGTTGATTTAACTATGTTGCAGAGAATCTCAAATACTGTACATGTTTATAAAAAAAAAAAGAAAATCAGCCCGCAAAATGATCATTAATCATTTTATAGGCACACGTACGAAACAATCTGAGGTGGCATGGTGTGCAAAATAACGATGGACTAGGATGTGGCCCTGAGTAATTACCAGTGGCTGAGATTAATTCAAGCAATTCCATTCATCACTTTTTTAGGTTTCGCCTGCACTGCTTGTGAAATTTCTTCTAATGAAAAAAATCTTAAAGAGGCTTAAAGCCCGCCCATTACTTATCTTTACTTACCATTGGTCGGCTCCCACATCACTCTTGTTTCCTTTCTTCCTGTTAGTCAGCACCTCCTCCTGTCTCTAGTTTCCTGCTAAGCTTCACATCTTCATCCCTACTGTGGTGCTTGCATGAAGTACTGCTTCCGGTAGCCAGTGTTCTTCCACTTGCCGTGCACTTATAAAGGTACTTTATTTATTTTTTCTTTCCAGCATCCACATTCCAGTTTGCCGCTTGCCTGTTCTTCCCACCACCTCACTCCCACTGTTACATGCCACTACCGCATTTGTTGCTTGCCCGTCTCTCCCACCACCTCACTCTCTTCAGCGCATGTCCCTTTCCTGTTCATTGCTTGTTATTTGCAGGAGGCATTTATACTTTAATAAAGTTTTGGGAATAAAAGACGGACAACGACAATGGAGATCTGTTATTTTCCACCCTACAATGTTCTTGACCATCAATGTTGTAAGGTAAAATATATGTAGTTGTGCATTATATTTTGGAATAAAGAGAATTTGAGATACATTTCTTTAACGTTGTACAAAAAACCACTTAGTTAACAGTATGATGGCACAATACCATCCCTTTAGAATTAAATTAGCCTGTATTTGCGACACGGCATTTTAAAAAAAAAAAAATGGTGCTTCACGATAATCAAATTTAATTGTGCAGTACAATTGTAATAAAGCAATAGAAACATTTATTGATAATTTCTTATCACCTCTTCTTCCATCACAGTGCTAAGAGATGAGTTCCATTGTGGTCATCGTCCACATAGGATCAAAACCAAATAAACATTGGCAAAGCCAATATGTTTCGTCTATGCAAAATCTATTCTCTTTGTCAATATTTTTTTACATGGTGCACAACGTGCAACATGGCTTAACCCATTCCATGCGCATGACGAGCTGAGCTCGTCATGAGTTGCGCCGCTCGCATGCTCATGACGAGCTCATGTAACGCGGCTTTTCACAAAAAGCCGCCCAGCGCGAAAATAGCGGCAGCATGCATGCGGTTAAAGTAAAAAAAAAAAGGTGCTATGACGTGGTCAATGCTGGCCGCATCATAGCACTTTTTTCTTAAGACGAAACCTATGAGCTTTGTCAATGCTTGTTGTATACTTTCGTACAAAATGACACAAGCAATTTTATTTCCTTTTGTTTTCGGATTGAAGTTGGAACAGTAAAGAAAACAAGCATTAAAAATGCAATAGGTCTCGCCTTTTATTAAGTTAAAGCCATTTGCTTTGCTATACAATACCATTAGCAAAGCAAATGACTTTAACTTAATCAAAGGCGAGACCTATTGCATTTTTAATGCTTGTTTTTTATACCATCCTCCTGCGTTGCTGCTCAGTGACATGCCACAGCAAAAAGAATGGCGCACATTCGCACTCCTTATGCAATACAGAAAGACATGTTCTTTGATAAGCAACAGCACAACCAACACCCTCCAACCATACACAACAAAGAAATTGCTTACTTGTCCACCCTGAAAAACTTTGGGCCTTGCAAGTTGTAAGTAAACACTACATAAATACCAATCGACTACAGTAACTCCAAGGCACTGGTGGAATTGGGCTAAGAAAGGGCTAACCGTTGTTAAGCCCTACACTGATCAATCCCAACCTCCATGCATGTATCCAACTCACATAATTTATCCGATACTTTTGAGCATTTAGAAGAAACATTAATTAACACACCTTAGTTTGGAAGGGTCATCTGCTTTAGAACGTATATTAAAAAGATGCAGTGCGATAACATGGAAAATTATTGTCAATTTAGTGGAGGCAGAAACGCAAATGTTTCCAACACTTACTTGGAAAAACAACACATAACCCTTGAGATGCTTAGGACCGAGTCCTCCGCCCACCCTTTTCCACAAGCCTCCACAGACTCACTGGGCTGGCTGTTAGGGTGGTGTGGGAGCTGTCAGGTAAGATAACAGACTACCAATGCCTCGTTACTGCAGGATGCAAGTGTGTGGCTAAGTCATAAGCCAACACTCTAAAACGGTCTACGCCCCAGAAAGGCCTCCTAGTACAATATTAATAATTAATAACAGAGCTCAGGCCATGGATGGAGGTGGATACCGTTCTACCTTGTATAAGACTGTGAACCTTCAAGTGTGTATACAGTTTTCAAGGTTGCAGTGGAAAATAGTGTTTGCAGTCTTAGTTAACATTACTTGCTCCACAAGCTTTAACATGCTTCAATGCCACACCTTTTCCCAAAAAGTAGCACCCAATATTAACTGAGCAAGGCTTCCCCCAAGTTAGCGATCGGCGTATTTGACCACTTTTTTGCCCTAGCCTGTTTTTGGTTCCAGCTGGCTTTGACCCCGAATAACCGTCTCCTGAGGCTGGCATGAGTGCACTGAACATGGATACTTAATCGCAGCACTACAGCGCAAAGACCGAAGTTGATTTCTGCTCTACAGGCCTTCAATTGAGTCCTTATCAATTGGAGACTTCAGAGGATGGCCACCCAGTGAACACAGCAAACACAGAATCAATATGTTTCCCCAAGGATTGATCTCTCACAAGCAGCGTATCAATGGATACAAAAATTTAGTGTCTGGAACACGACAACGCCACACAAGAACTCAATCAAACCTTCTGCACATTAGGCCTTGATGAAGTGTAGAAATGGCATCTGATTTTCGAAGTTGCCGTCTCACCCTAACGCGGTTTTCATGGGTGTTAAGTTATCAGCAACACTCTGATACCCTGCAGTTAAAAGGTACCCTTGCTACTATGGCGATCCATCCCTGCTGCTTCATGACACGTTATGCACTGGACAGACCCTTGCTCACTGCCAGGGGCTGCTACTCACCAGCCTAACACGCAGCCAGGAATTGGGAAGTAAAATGGAAGGGAGGACAAGCAATATGGATGTGGAGTGGGGTGTAAAGCAACATGAGGGGCATGGAGGAAAGTAATACAGAGGGTGGGGGGCAAGCAACACAGAGGGAACATGGGGAAGGAAGACAGAAGGCACAGGTGTGTCGGAGAGCAAACAGATGAGAGTGTACAACATAGAACTTAGACGGAAACAATAGAAAAGGCATTGCAGGGGGGAGAATAAGCACATAGGGCCTGGAAGAATCACACAGACTGTGCAACAGTACCACAAGCACAGCAGAGGTGATAGGGTACACGAGGGAGACTGCTGGAAAAGGCATGCATTAAAGTGCAGTGCTTAAACAAACAGAAAGAAGTAGTGCCTTAACAGGAGCGGTGGAAGGACACAAGCAATGCATCCATGCTGCAGGAAAGAGATATACACAAGAAATGGAAGTGAAGTCTGCACGTGCTAACAAATGTCAACCATGCACGGGAGAGTGACAAAGAAACCAACATAATAAGCAACAGGCGCGCTCAAAGCCCACTGCAAGCTAACAACATGTTTTGAAAGCAACAGTTCAGGAATGTACTGTCTCAGGTGAGACCTTTAAAAAAGACAATGGAAAGCTGAGTTTCAATCTGTAACAGCAGTGATCTCCAAATGATGTGTACTAATCACTTCCATTGTTGCGGGTTGCCTGACATTAAACTAGTACACCAGAGCTTGATGAGCAGGTGCTGCAAGGCTTTCAATGCTCCCTTCCTCTTTCGTGACAGGGTAAGAGGCAATTCGCAGACCAAGTAATAGTTTCCAGTACAAAGATGTAGTTAGTTTACAATGCCTTCCAGAGAATGAGCTCATGATGTCGTGGACATACTTCATGTGTGACTATGAGTTAGTCACCTGTTTGAGGAGCGCGGCGGACCTGCTGCCCAGCGGACCCTTCTTGGAAATTGGAGCCACGACTCGCCGGACCCGCTTCGCGGGTCCCGCAGCGCGTCAACTGCCAGGGGGTTTCACCGAGGAACTGAGGAGGAGTGCGGGGTCAGGCAAGTGAGCTAGCGGGGCTGCGAGCAAGGCAGGGGACTCCAGCGACCAGGAGCCCCTGCGCGCCCAACCAGCAACACCTGGGCTGCTCTCCCCGCTGGCCACGCCCCCCGCCAACGGAGACAAAAGCTGCCCCAACCCCAGCGCCTGTGGGACACTTTGCATCTGAGTTAGTCACCTGTTTGAGGAGCGCGGCGGACCTGCTGCCCAGCGGACCCTTCTTGGAAATTGGAGCCACGACTCGCCGGACCCGCTTCGCGGGTCCCGCAGCGCGTCAACTGCCAGGGGGTTTCACCGAGGAACTGAGGAGGAGTGCGGGGTCAGGCAAGTGAGCTAGCGGGGCTGCGAGCAAGGCAGGGGACTCCAGCGACCAGGAGCCCCTGCGCGCCCAACCAGCAACACCTGGGCTGCTCTCCCCGCTGGCCACGCCCCCCGCCAACGGAGACAAAAGCTGCCCCAACCCCAGCGCCTGTGGGACACTTTGCATCCGAGTTAGTCACCTGTTTGAGGAGCGCGGCGGACCTGCTGCCCAGCGGACCCTTCTTGGAAATTGGAGCCACGACTCGCCGGACCCGCTTCGCGGGTCCCGCAGCGCGTCAACTGCCAGGGGGTTTCACCGAGGAACTGAGGAGGAGTGCGGGGTCAGGCAAGTGAGCTAGCGGGGCTGCGAGCAAGGCAGGGGACTCCAGCGACCAGGAGCCCCTGCGCGCCCAACCAGCAACACCTGGGCTGCTCTCCCCGCTGGCCACGCCCCCCGCCAACGGAGACAAAAGCTGCCCCAACCCCAGCGCCTGTGGGACACTTTGCATCTGAGTTAGTCACCTGTTTGAGGAGCGCGGCGGACCTGCTGCCCAGCGGACCCTTCTTGGAAATTGGAGCCACGACTCGCCGGACCCGCTTCGCGGGTCCCGCAGCGCGTCAACTGCCAGGGGGTTTCACCGAGGAACTGAGGAGGAGTGCGGGGTCAGGCAAGTGAGCTAGCGGGGCTGCGAGCAAGGCAGGGGACTCCAGCGACCAGGAGCCCCTGCGCGCCCAACCAGCAACACCTGGGCTGCTCTCCCCGCTGGCCACGCCCCCCCGCCTATCACCAAATCAACACTTGGTAGCAGTATCTTAAGGAGTGCAGGTCCTCCGCTTCGCGGGAGCGAGCGGGAGCGACCGGGAGAAGCCCGGGACAAGGGCGGGACCGTTTTAGGCCGTTCGAGGCCTGAGAGGCCTGGGCTGGGCCACGTTATTTGGCCCCACGATCAGCCATTGCACGTGAGTCTGTTACCAGTATCTTACGACAAGCTTCCCACTGACCACCATGTGCACACGAACCACACGAAGTAAAACCGCAAGGGGACTTGGCGGCTCTAGTGGGACATTGGATGACTTTTTATTTAAGACTAATATGGCGATTGACCACGAAATTAACAAAATGCAACATAGGGTCTCTCTTGAACTTGATGCTGCCCGCAAATTGTCTCTTAATATTGCTTCCTCAAAAAAATCGTCACTTGGGAACATTGCCCTAGCACTTACCCCTGAGAGGACAACTGGCCCTCGCCCCCTGTTAGTCACAGCTGATATACATCACTGCCCCTCTCAGCCCCTAAGCGACCCGGTTAGGGAACCTCCATCTACACTGGTGGAGGATGCAGTGCCAGTAAAACCTGTAGCCAGCACAAGCTTTAAGGCAAAGAGTAAATCACCTAGGGCTGCAACAAGGGCTAATACCATTGCGAACAAAAAGGTGCTGCAGCAAAAAAAGAGCTTGGCTAGATCTGCCTTTGCTCGCAAGAAAGCAAAAATCGCGAGAACCCAGTTCTTTAATTCTCGACGCCCTTTATCTGCCTCAGCTCATGGTGAACCAAACGATGGCACCTATACTGACAGCACTGCTCGTGCCACCACCTATGCTCCAGATGGAGCGTCAACCATCACTATGGTGGCGGCTTTCCCTGGTTTACACGTTGAGGGGCCAATGGGGGGAGGTTCGGGTGGGGCGGAGGGGGACAATGGGGATGATGAGGCATTCATACACACTGTCTGGGTCACTCTTAAGAAATTATTTTCTCGAGAGCTTGGTGAAGTTAGAGCATTGTGGGGTGCCCAAAAAATCCCTTGGCTCAGGGAGGTAAAGCGCATTTTATATCAGATGGGCCTCCCAGAACTATGGCTTCACCCAGAATGCTCAAACTTCCCCTCAAAAGCTGAATTCAAAGAGCTCTACTGGGCTGCTAAAAAATCTGCTTTGGTCTCCCTCTCAGCTGCTAACAACCTCACAGGTCAGTTTCTGATGCATAAACTAACCCCTTTCTTGGAACCATACTGGGACTTGATCGGTAAGACGCTTGATCGCAAGCTGTACCATCAGTTCCGAGTGGGAACCTTACCGATCAAGTCCTTTACTGCTAAGTGGGCACTGAATTCTAGCGATAAATGCCCCTTTTGCTTCGTTCATGCAGAAAGTCTAGGCCATGTATTTTTTGCATGCCCCGTATATCGACAGCCCAGACTAAAATGGTTGAGACCAATTTGCAAAACATTAAATTGTGGGGACAGCCACACAGCCCTTCTCAAACTAAGAGATCTACGCTCTACTAAATCTGTGATTTGTGTAGCCAAATTTTTGGGTTGGATGTGGCTTATCCGAGCAAAGAATCTGTAAACTGTTTTATCAATTTTAATGTGTTATATCAAATTCATAGTAATGGGGGTCTTTTTGTATAATGTTGTTATCTGGAACTGTTGTTTTTATCTGTGTCTTTTATGAATATTTTATTCGAAATAAAGACTAATTGAATTAAATTTGACTATGATATCATTACCTCACTATGAAGGCAGTTTGACAGGAGTCTACCATTTGTACAGAACATTACCTCTGTGAAAGATTGGCAATCTTAATACTTTATTGTACTAATGTGCTCCCCAGCGTCTAGCGGAATCAGTTGTTTTGCTGAGATTAATTCTTTGATGCTTTCTGGAAGTGACTTGATTGTGAATCCTGTAGTAACTCCTTGCTTTAAAACCAGAAATTATAAAAAGCAATGGCAAAGCCCAAAGAGTTGGCGTTTCGGTAGCCAGTCCCTGTTTTGTCATGATTTTTGCAAATCTTTATTGTTGGACAAGCTGTAGAACCCTATCAATCTAAAACGAATAGGCTAAAAGTAAAAACATTTTTTGGTCTCAAACAGTAGACACTACCTAGTAGTACATGGCACTTAAGACAACTAATTTGTGCACAGTTGTGCCCCTTGTGAAAGGGCAGCATGCTGTCGCTCAAAGTGATGTTAGACAATGGCTGAAGTGGCCTGACCCACTGCTCCATGCTTTATGCTGTAGAAAGTGAACAAAAGGTGTGAATGACAAAGCAATTGACCAATGGATGAAGATGAATGGCTGAAAGTAGGTAAATTATGCATATAATGGTAGTAAAAACAAAAGTCTAGTGCCAGACCTAAAAACAAATATAAACAACCTTAAGATAATCAAATCAGGTGAAAGAAGAAGGGAGGACTTTAAGTAGAAGTAAACATGGAAAGGCAAATAATGAAGGAAACAGTATGGTAGGGTAGCCATAAAGGAGTACGCAGCAACAGAAGAGGTAGAGAGAGACAGAATGGAGAAAAAAATGAAAGAAATCAGCAGTGCAAAGGAAGAAAGAACAAGCGTGATAGAGAGAGGAAGAGAAACAGAGACGTAGACCAAGTTCAAGACTTATGCCAACCAACAAAACATACATTTTGAGTAAAGTTCTATATTCATGTCTAGCAGAGACAAAACTTTCCTTTATGAGCTAAAATGGAATAAAATATCTTTAGAAAGTACTCCCTCACTTCTTTTCTCTGAACAGAACTGCACAAAACAAGCACAAGATTTTCTGAAGATCCCTTCCTTTGGGGACTAGACTTATGGTCAAGTCATAAAAAGCATTTCCAATAAAAAGTGTGACTGTGGACAGAGATGTGATCCTCCAAAATGCCAGATTTGGAGCCCCACTTCACTTCGAGAATGCTGAGATTTCCTTTTCCCCCGACTTCATGCAATCGGTGCAGCGTTAACGACGATCCTTCATGGCAGTGAAACAGAAACTCAGGGACAAGGGCCTGAAGTACACTATGGGGTTCCCAGCATGTCTCCAAGTAGAATCTGGCAGGAAAATCTGTTTTTTTGATCTAACGGAGGAAGCAGCTGACTGGCTTGAGTATCAAACGGAGCAAGCCCCACAAGATCGTAATACTGGGGCTGAAGCCTCCTTACAGGCCCATGGCTGACAAGGATGACCTGGACATGAGACATCTCTTAGTCTGGCTAACTATCGGGTTTGGCTGGACAGGTAACGGGTTGTGAAGGGATCTGGTCCTGGTGAAATGCCTTCCTATTCCAAGACTGACTTTTTGAACTTTGGTGTGTAACCTGCGTTGGGGACTTTTTATTTGATACACCGGGGTGGGGGTGGGAATACGAGATGCCACACCCTTACGTTTTCTACTAATAGTTCTTCTCCAGGGCGACAGGCAAGTTTCTAATGGGCAGTTTTGAGCCCAGAGTGCAGGGCAGCAGGGTGGGGGGCAGTTGGGCTAGGGGTTAGGGGGTAGTTGGGCTGGGGAGTTGTATTTAAGTGTTGTTACGATTCGCACATAGGCAATCCACTTTACTATTAATGCAGAGGCACTAGCCAAAAGAAACCTGAACTTTGAGCGACATGGGGGACCAAAATGTTAAGATTTAAAGCTGGAACGTCAACGGGCTTTGGGATGAGATCAAGCACAGTGTGGTTCTTCAGTATGTTAAACAGTAGGCCCCAGATATCGTTCTCCTACAGGAGACACACCTGGTTGGAAATCTCTGTAAAGCAATGCACAGGGGAGGGTAAAAACTGGTCGCACACGCAGGCTTTACATCTGGCTCCAGGAGTGTCGGTATTATGATCAAAAACTCACTCCCACTTGAGGTGGGCTCTGTCTGGACGATGAGAGTGGCAGATACACTGAGGTTTTGGGCACATGGGAGGTCCGTACGATCTCGTTTATATCAGTCTATGTGCCTCCGGCTCTGCAGGGCTCCACCTTCACTGATCTGGGTTCATTCCTTCTCACAAAACCAGACGGCCTCTTGGTCCTCAGCGGTGATTTTAATGCAATGGTTTCGGGCACACTAGATCGTTACACACACAGGGAAATAGGACCCTCTGCAAGCTGGTTATCTGAATTCCTTAACACTATGGAGTTGGTGGACGCTTGGAGGGTTTACATTCAGATCAGATACATCACACCTTTCAATCGGGGACCCACCATAGTTTATCCCGTTTGGATTATTGCCTGGTCCCGGCAGCCCACATTGCTCACATACACGAAATCAGACATCTTGCCAGAGGCATCTCCGATCACTCTCCAGTATGCTCACACATAGTACTCAGTCAAGCCACGGTGGGTAGGCTGGCTCCAATCAACGCCTGGTGCCTTAAAGATCCGAAACTTCGTACAAACCTTCTCAAGACCATAGACAATTACTTCACCGAAAATGTGGGGTCAGTATCCTCGTCCCAGTCCTTATGGGAAGCCTTTAAGACCGTGATGCGAGGTCAGGCTCTGTCCTTGATCACTGGATCAACAAAAAGAAATCCTAGACATAGAGGCCGACATTTATCGGCTTGATGGTGATCTAGAAGCGGGCGTGACACCAGAGAAGCTGCACCTCCTGAGCCTAAAACAACACGATTATAAATCCCTGGTCATGGACAGAGCCAAATTCCTGTGAAGAGAACGTCAAGGTAGGATATATGAACTGGGCAACAAAGCAGGGAAACTAATAGCCTGGTTAGATAAGAAGGACTGGGCGAGCAGACTAGTCCCTGAGCTTAAAGCTTACAAAGGCTCCTCTCTCACTGAACCCCAAGACATAGTAGACAGATTCGCCACTCACTTTCAACTGGTATATTTGACAGTGACTCCACACACTGAGGAAGACTCAATAGACCTCCTACGCGACATTAGGCTTCCTTGCCTCCTCCCCACAGCTGACCGCGATTATATGGATAGCCGTTTGAATACAGATGAAATTGCGCAAGCAGTACATGCAATGAAACTGGGAAAAGCTCTTGGACCCAACGGCATTCCCCTTGAGCTATATAAACTACAGCCCGATAAACTCGCACTGCTCCTGAAGTCGATGTTTGAGGAGTCATTTGTACACGGGGCCTTACAGAGGGAACGAGGGTTGCCACTATAGTCAACATACACAAAGAAGGGAAACCCCGGACTGACTGGGCCTCATACAGACCAACTTCCCTCCTAAACGCTGAACCTAAAATCCTGGCCAAACTTCTGGCTACCCACCTGCTTAAGGTAATAGGCACCCTGGTGCACCCGGACCAACCTGGCTGCATGCCACACAGAAACACGGCCCTGAACCTATGCAGGATTCACAGTGTGCTGGGCAGAGCTTCAATCCTTCAAGAGTCGGTTGTGATAGTGTCCCTGGACGCGACCATGGCATTCAACACAGTTGAATGCCCCGACCTCTGGGCCGTACTGGCAAAACTGGGATTTGGGCCAAAATACACTCAGTGTGTGCGTCTTCAGTATCAAGAACCCTGGCTCAGGTAGTGGTCAACAACAACCTGTCAGCCACATTTCTACTCTGCCGTGGAGCCCACCAGGGCTGCCCTCTCTCTCTCTCCCCTTTTGTTTGCCCTCGCCCTGGAGCCACTGGATGCCTGGATCCGACAGGAACAGATGATACATACGAGGGCTGAGCTGGTTCCTTAGTTGGGAGGACCGCTTTTCACTCTATGCTGATTACATTTTACTGTATCTGGCCTCCCCGTCGAAATCCCTGATAGTAGTTCTGGACATCTTGGCAGTGTTCAGTAGATTCTCTGGATTTACGGCCAATTGGGGTATATCCTTAGTGTTCGCCCTAATGGGAGATCCTCCCCCCCCCTGGAAATTGCTCAATCTAGATACCTTGGCATTTTTATTTCTCGTGACTCTTCAGTCCGGTATGCCCAAAATCTCCTCCCACCCCTGCATAGACTCAAAAAAGACATCAGAAGTTGGAAATCGCTTCCCCTCTCCCTATTGGGAAGAGCAGCCCTGTTTAAAATGATTTCCCTGCCCCGCTTTCTCTATGCTCTGCACAATGCTCTTGACCCGTTCCCCACACAATATTTTATAGAAATAGAGGGCCTTCAGAGAGAATTACTTTGGGATGGGAAACCATGTATCACCCTAAATAAATTGACCCTAAACTGGTACAATGGTGGCATATGCCTTCCGGATATAAAAAAATATTATTGGGCTGCACATTTGGCTGCCATAAACCATGGCAATGACCCAGGCTATGCCATGGACAAATGGCTCCTCCCCAGAGGTAATTATAATAGGGCGCTCTACTCACGGCCTAACAAATATATTTTGACGGGCCCCACCAAGCACTCAATCCAGCTTTGGCATGATGCAACCAATTCTCTTGGGTGGCGGTCTAAACTGATGATGGTGACCCCCTTTGGGACTCTGGATCTCTGGACAGCCTATGGCGATCAAAAAGCTTCGACAGATGGGACCTCATCGGCATTGCACAAATCAAAGACCTTTCGGGGGAAAGGGGAGTTAAATCCTTCAACACACTACAGGCCGAATATGACCTAGCAGCTAAGGAGTACTTCCGCTATGCCCAAATCCTACACGCACTCTGAACGCTTTTACCAGCAGGCACAACCTCTCCTGAAGCCTCACCTTTAGAGGATAGAATCCTAGATGGCCACCTTCCCGAAAGGATGATTCCCCTAATATATAAAAAACTGATAAACAATATGACCGATCCCCTTCATACATTAAGGGAGAAGTGAACGGGAGACGGGATTGAGATAGATGATGAAGGCTGGCAGGAGGCGGTGTCTTCTCCTAGGGTGGTCACCATACCGGTGTGCCTTATATTGGTACAGCTAAAAATCCTTCATGGTGTGTACATTACCAGGCCACGCTTGATCCACATGGGGGTCACTGACAAAGGGGTTTGCAGGAGAGGGTGCGGTCAGCTAGGAACCTCTTTATACATCATATGGGAATGCAAGTTCATCAGCGCTTTTTGGCACGAGGTTCACAAGATAATGTTCACTGTACTACACACCTGTCTTTCTACGGAGGTGAGACGCTGCCTCCTCAGCATATGGGAACCCACAAATCTTAACACTCACCAGACAAAATGGGCCACCCTGGGATTCATGATAGCCAAACATAACATCGCACAATTGTGGGAAGCTGCTAAGCCACCTACGTTGGAGACCTGGGAGAGAGATCTTGACTGGTGTATGTTTACGGAGAAGACGGTATATGTCACTAGGGGTTACCCTAAAAAATGGGCACGTACCGTGAGCCCTTGGAATAGTTATCGGGTGAAATCTGTACACCGCCTGATTGCTCTGAATCAAATATCCCCCTTACCCTGTGATGTTCCCCTCTTATGTTGAAATGCAATCCTCATCCTCCGTATGTCGCTACTATTTCTTCATTTTCTGTGCCCTCTGTATTGTTCATTTGAACCGATGCTTGTTTCAATAAAAAGAATTATTAAAAAATGAAAAAAAGTGTGACTGAACCAAACTTTCTTCTGATTCTACGAAAACCATCTCTTAGCACTTAAATATTTTAATTCCAATCTAATTCTAAAACTCTACGTTCTTAACTACATAATTATGTGATAGACCTGGCATCCCTGGTGTGGTTTCCCCCCATGACTTTTTGCCTTCCGACCGCCTGTTCTGCTGACTTTGTTTTTGCTGGCCTTAGGACTCTGCAAACTTTACTACTGCTGATCAGTGCTAAAGTGCATGTGCTCTCTCATTAAAATATGATTGGCTTATACCTGATTGACAAATTTGATTTACTTGTAAGCCCCAAGTAAAGTGGCATTACCTGTGCCCAGAGCTTGTAAATCAAATGCTACCAGTGGGCTGGCAGCACTGATTGTGCCACTTACTTAATTAGCACTTTATACATGTCTCAGGCCTGCCATTGCAGCATGTGTGTGTGCTGGTTTAAGCTGCCATTTTGACAGGGCAAAATAAACCTTTTGCCAGGCCTGAACCTTCCTTTTAAATACATATAGGTCACCCCCTAGGGTAGGCCCGTGACAGCCCAGAGGGCATTGTGCAATGTATGTAACAAGTAGGACACATATATTTTTAAGTTTGACAAGTCCTGGTACTGAAAAACTCTTACATTCAATACTACTTTAAGGCCTACCTCTCCCATAGCATTACTTTGGACTTGAAAATGCCACTTTCCTGTCTTAGCCACTTGGTGCCTTCAGCCTGTCTGTGGGTCAAATGATTATGTGTAGTTGACCGTTGGACTTTGTGTAGTCCTCCTAGCAATGCAATGGGGAGATTAGGTGACTGGTTGGGCCCTCACTGGCAGTATGGGAGGGAGGAGCTGGACCTAGCCCTACTTATTGTTGAATAGACTGTGTTCTGTCTCCACACAAATGGCTGCATACTCCCTGTAGTTAATCTGGAGCCAGAGGCAGGAAGGCAGGGCATATGCGAACTTCAAATACCTGGCTCTAGAAGCTTCTTCCCACATCAAAGGCACAACTGGGCATTTATACTGGACCTCAGACACCATCACTTCAGTAAAACTTTTGGAACTGTGGATACTCTGCCAAGAAGAAGTACAGATAAGCTCCTAAAATGATGGCCACTCTGCTTTGCTGATGCTCTGAAGAGCTACTGCCCTTCTCTGCTGACCTACTGCCCTCTTGCCTTCGTTCAAAGGACTGGCACTGCATCTCTTGAACCCAGAATGACTTCAAGGACTAGTTGGCTGTCTCTTGATCTGAAGCCTTAGGGACACAACAGGCTTCTAACAACCTTGCACCTGCACCTGGACTCTGCCATCTGCGAGCCTACCCTGCTAAGTGGTGCCATACCAGTCCTGGAGCCTTGGAGTATGGGTTAAAGTGCTCTGTCAGCCTCTGTAGATCCAGTGTAACCGACCCATCTCTGCTCTGTTAGCCTCTCTAGATCCAGTGTAACCGATGCATCTCCTCTGCTGCACATCGCAAACCTGATCATAAACGACATATCGCTGCTGCTGCATGGATTGGACCTGTGACAAAGACTTGCATTGCCGCTGCAGCCCCTTCGGAACTACCACTGTGTGATTCATTCTCTCTGCAGACCCTCGCATGCCTTGTCAATGGCAACATCGACAATGGTGCATCGTACCCTCACAGCTCTTCAGAACCAATAAATCGCCCCAACTGTGCACTGCATCCTGGATGCAGGACTTTGCATCACAAGTCCCATCTACGGGATCCACTACAATGATGCACACCCTTGCATTGCAGTCTAGCCACATCTCAGTATCGATGCATCACTTTGACCTCACAAGGCATCGTCACCACGAATCCTCTTGATGCTTCACAAACCGTGATTTAAGGGAACTCTGTTCAGCAGGCCTAAGATGGTACCTGCAGCCTGCCTGCACTCCTTTGCAGTCGGCCTGAACTTTTTCCCGGTCCAGCATGATATTCACAGCTGGTGCTTTGTGCTCTTTGGCACTATTTTCATTAAACTCTTTAAACTGGACTATCTCAGGGTCTACTGATTCCATTTTAGTCATTTTATTAAAGAAAGTTCGTTTTTTCAAACTTGGTGTGAGATCCTTTTTAGGTCGAGCAGACCTACGCTCAATGCGTGAGCATTGAGGTGTCTGCTTCAGACCTAATGCTGCCCATATGTAGTTTTGGGGACACCAATGTGACACGCGCTTTCCCTTTGCAGTTTTTACCGCGTGAGCGCGCGTCTTAGCCGCGCTTGCGCAGACGAACTCCCAGCCCCTCGCATGCAACACAGACACAGCCAGCCCCCACCCCTCTGCACGCATACACACGCCGGCGCCCTCCACCCCCCCCCTGCCGCCCCCGCCGCCCCTGCCGCCCCCTCTTCCCCCCCACACCGTCCCCCTTACAATTAAGCCTTACTCACCGCATCGCCGCCACTCCGTCCTGTCTTCTGCAGCCATTGCGGGTCATCAACTCCGTGGGCGCCGGCTTCGCGGAAAATGGAAGTCCCGCCCCACGACAGGCGTGACGCTCCCGAACTTCCGTTTTCGGGCTGCGCACACTCGTTTACTATACTATAGAACGCCGACTGTAAAATGCTGTCCAAGGTCGCATACCCGCATCTCAGTGATCTCAGTGCTAAGCTAGTGACTTTCACGACCTACAAACACCACAGAACAGAGATGTTAGGACGCGGGTTTCACCTGTAGCTTCTCCACAGGCCTCAGACCTCCCCGACTCAGGGTCTGACAGCAGCACAACCTGACAGGAAGGAAGAGAGTCGCTCGACGAAACCTCCGCACAGGAAGAGGTGAGATGGCCGAGGGTTGGGGAGGGAGGCGTTAGACTTTGCTGCTCTCTACTCTCAAAACAGCACAAAGGAGGGGCGAAAGTGTAACTGTTTTTTTAATGAAGAGACAATTTCCATCTTTTATATAATTCCTATTGTAACGCACTGTAAAGCGCTGGGTCTTATGTAAGCCCTCTCCATAGAGGTGACAAGTCTCTAGCTCATGTAAGATTAACCCTTCAAGCAATGAATCTGTGCCTCGCATAGCTCCTGTGCTGTGTGGCGCTTAGTGACGTATGCATGATTGGGGGAGGAGGGAGACTTCAGAGAGTCGCACCGCTGGCCACGTGATGGGGTTCCACCCCAGAAAGGAGCTGACTTCACCCACCCCATTCCCTCGTCTGTACCTCACGAGCTCCTGTCCCGAAGCTCGGTGTGGAGTGATTTCTCTCCAAGGAAGCGAGCCTATCCCGCCCGAACCCAACCCTACATCTGCATCTCTTTAGCTGGGTTGGGTACAAGGGAAGGTTGCCGCCCCTCCCCAGGTAGTTGTGATATTAGTGCCACTAGCGCCTGGTGCTTCTGCTATTTCGGTAATGAACAAAGCATGCATATTTTAGGACCCAGCCTTCCACAGGGAAGGAGTAAGAATATGTTAAGATCTCTACTGGATTATTCTGTTCTATGTTCCCAAGCTACACTAAGCACTGTTTACCAGCAAAACTTTCTTTACTGTGATAATCTGATTGAGACGTTATTCGAAAGGATACATGGGTGTTTGCACAGGGTAGCTGCATACACGTGTACTTAAATGTAACTTATTTGGTGGCCAACTAAGGTCTACATCCTTGCCCCACCCATGCCCTTTTCATCTATCCCATCAATACTGCAGTGTATTTCTGTGTGCGTCAATGTGACGCTGTAATTGAGATGACAAACTGCAGGGCCGGGTAGTAAGTAAATGTTATCACATTATAGTTTATTATGCTGACCGGCCTCCTCAGTTGCTCGTAAAATAGCCCGATCATTATGAGTTTAGAGGCATTTAGGTTAGTTCTACGCTGTGTACCCTTTATACATGCATTCTTGCAGGACGTATAGAAAAGAATGTATAAATTATTTGCTGAGTCTTCCATGATTACTGTACAATCGCACCCTATACCACCTAGTCCCCCTTTTTCAGAGCTTCCAGCCAATGATGAAACTAGTATTGGGCAGTCACATGGTGACCAAGCCTTAACTTTTCATCCCCCATAAAAAACGCAGTTCAGCGTTTAGTTTTTTATTTTTTTTTATTTTTTTAGACTAGTACAATGCTTTATAAAATTAAATTTGGGAACACCACAAATATCGCAATGCTGGGCTAACTTACATTTATCAAATTGAGAACGATTGGAGTTTATTCTCTTGCTTAACGGGGGTGAGGGAGGTGCTCTTTCTATGGTCACCACATCACTCAGGGACACCATCACATCACTCGGGGACACCACCACATCACTCGGGAACACCACCACATCACTCAGGGACACCACCACATCACACAGAGACACCACCACATCACTCGGGGGCACCACCACATCACTCGGGGGCACCACCACATCACTCAGGGGCACCACCACATCACTCAGGAACACCACCACATCACTCGGGAACACCACCTCATCACTCAGGGACACCACCACATCACTCAGGAACACCACCACATCACTCGGGGACACCACCACATCACTCGGGGACACCACCACATCACTCGGGGACACCACCACATCACTCAGGGGCACCACCAAATCACTCGGGGACACCACCACATCACTCGGGGACACCACCACATCACTCGGGGACACCACCACATCACTCAGGAACACCACCACATCACTCAGGGGCACCACCACATCACTCAGGGACACCACCACATCACTCAGGGACACCACCACATCACTCAGGAACACCACCACATCACTCAAGGGACACCACCACATCACTCAGGGGCACCACCACATCACTCAGGGGCACCACCACATCACTCAGGGGAACCACCACATCACTCAGGGACACCACACATCACTCTTGGACACAACCACATCACTCAGGAACACCACCACATCACTCAGGGGCACCACCACATCACTCAGGGACACCACCACATCACGCAGGGACACCACCACATCACTCAGGGACACCAGCACATCACTCGGGACAACACCACATCACTCAGGAACACCACCACATCACTCAGGGGCACCACCACATCACTCAGGGACACCACCACATCACTCGGGAACACCACCACATCACTCGGGAACACCACCACATCACTCATGGGCACCACCACATCACTCGGGGACACCACCACATGACTTGGGGACACCACCACATCACTCGGGGACACCACCACATCACTCGGGGACACCACCACATCACTCAGGAACACCACCACATCACTCAGGGGCACCACCACAACACTCAGGGACACCACCACATCACTCAAGGACACCACCACATCACTCGGGAACACCACCACATAACTCGGGAACACCACCACATCACTCAGGGACACCACCACATCACTCGGGGACACCACCACATCACTCGGGGACGCCACCACATCACTCGGGGACACCACCACATCACTCGGGAACACCACCACATCACTCAGGGACACCACCACATCACTAAGGGACACCACCACATCACTCAGGGACACCACCACATCACTCAGGGGCACCACCACACCACTCAGGGGCACCACCACATCACTCAGGGACACCACCACATCACTCAGGGACACCACCACATCACTCAGGGACACCACCACATGACTCGGGGACACCACCACATCACTCGGGGGCACCACCACATCACTCAGGGACACCACCACATCACTCAGGGACACCACCACATCACTCAGGGACACCACCACATCACTCATGGACACTACCACATCACTCAGGGACACCACCACATCACTCTGGGACACCACCACATCACTCAGGAACACCACCACATCACTCAGGGGCACCACCACATCACTCAGGGGCACCACCACATCACGCAGAGACACCACCACATCACTCAGAGACACCACCACATCACTTCGGGATACCACCACATCACTCAGGAACACTACCACATCACTCTGGGACACCACCACATCACTCAGGAACACCACCACATCACTCTGGGGCACCACCACATCACTCAGAGGCACTACCACATCACGCAGGGACACCACCACATCACTCAGGGACACCACCACATCACTCGTGGATACCACCACATCAATCAGGGACACCACCACATCACTCGGGGACATCACCACATCACTCAGGAACAACACCACATCACTCAGGGACACCACCACATCACTCAGGGGCACCACCGCATCATTCAGGGGCACCACTCAGGGGCACCACCACATCACTCAGGGACAACACCACATCACTCAGGGACACCACCACATCACTTGGGGACACCACCACATCACTCAGGGACACCACCACATCGCTCAGGGGCACCACCACATCATTCAGGGGCAGCACTCAGGGGCACCACCACATCACTCAGGGACACCACCACATCACTCAGGGACACCACCACATCACTCTGGGACACCACCACATCACTCTAATACACCACCACATCACTCTAATACACCAACACATCACTCAGCCCAACCACATCATCACTCAGCACCACAACAGCACTGTCCTTGCTTGCTACCAACAAGCATTGCCATAGCCAATAGGGTTCGCATTAGGAACGTGTAAGCTATTGGCTTTGTGAATAACAATGCTATTAATTTATATATTTTCAAAGCCAACACATGTTAAAGTAAATTGTCATTTACAATACCAATAGCTCACACTTTCCTAATGCGAGACCTATTGCATTGCAAATGCTTGTTGTGTGTTGTTTTTATGCTATTACTGTTTGAAGTGTTGTACAAATACCTTACACATTGCCTCTAAGTTAAGCTTGACTGCCATGTGCTAAGTTACTAGAGGGCTGAGCAAAGGTTGATTTAGGGTTGGCTTGTGCCACAACCTGACAAGGATTGTGGTTGCTGTTTGACAACCCATTTTCTTACATTATGAACTTGTATCTTTGTTTGCTGCAGACAACAAATCATATAGACCAGTGTTTCACTTACTATTTTGAGTAAACAGTTTCCTGTTTTAAAAACACATTTTCAAGTGAACAACCCCCAAATTAAACATTTAATGTAAAAATACAGAGTCCACAATTGGTAAGGTATATTGACTACTTGGTTTCTTCATCACACTTACAACCTTGAAAGTTCCCTAATGCTCTTTCAGCACATTTACTCCTCCAATTACCCCATCACTTCCAACCTTGGAAGGTGCCTGATATCCTTTTGTTTTGCCCTTCCTTGTCCCTTCTCTAAACACTTGGGGGCGTATTATCAAGAACGGCGTTAAAATTATCGCCGCTTTAGCGGCAGGAAACTGCTGCTAAAGCGGCGATAATGGGCTTGATAATATGCCCTTGAGAATTCCCATAGAAGCCCATGTTCTGGGGTGAACATGGGCTTGAATATTAACATCACAGGAAACATTAGCTTAGGCAAGTGGCTACTAGCAAATGCCAGACCGATTGGCTTTTTTAGGTCTGATGTTAGCCAAGACCTTTCGATTTTATTAAAATTATATATATAAAACATAGTGACTTATAGGGGTTTTCAGCGAAGTGCAATTAATTTGTCTGTTGTTGTGACATTCACATTTTTCTTTTACCAAATCCAAGCAAACATAATGGGGTAATTGGTCAGGCCACTTCATGAATTGGATTACTTCACTGTCAATCACGGTATGCTATTCTTTCACAAGGAGCACACATCCACACGCAAAGTAGTTCCATTGAGTTCTAGAAACTACTATGGTAATGTGTACTTTTAGAGACTGATATTTATTTTTGGCTTTTAACCAATGTTTTTCTGTGCTGAGTGATCAGGGCCAGGCAGCTTCCCCATTAATAACATTTTGCAAAAACCACGGCGGAACAAAATAAGAACCGGCAAAACCTAAAGGACAGCAGCCAACACTAGCCCTATTGGCTTTGGCAATGCTTGTTTAACTTGTGATCGGATTGTTCGGTGAATTCATGCACTGTTTATCGTGGGACGCGTTAATTACCACGATGCCTAACTCATAATCGAGGCAATAATGGGTACCGTGTGTACTGCAGTCATACTTTTCCATATCAGAGTTTTGGTGATGTTCATAAACCACCGATTTTTCGGTCTGGTGGTTAATGATGTCACTAGAAACCCTCTATTGCAATACTAGATCGTATTACATGGTTAGGAATTCTGTATAGTTTAATCTCCATTGCGTCCCAGCCATTTTAAGACCCACACAAAACAGAACAGAGAAACTGTGTTGTCTGCTGGTTGCTTACTTGACTACAAGTTTCATGTCCTAGTTCGACATATCGTCCTCCTGCCAGCTTCCTGCCTCTTGTCTGGTAGTGATGTCTTAGATGAAGCACCCAGGCAGCTGGACCTGGCCTCTTTCAGAATTTCTTTCTATCTTCTGACTTCTCTCTGGCAGTTTTCCCGCCAGCGTTAAGCCTTGCTGCAGAAAGACCATCCCCAAGCCACAGTAAGGATCTCCTATCCCTACTGATTATGCTAAAATCCACCAACCAAAAAATGTTTAGCCCTCACTGGTAGGTTAGAATATATCAAACTTGGTGGTCTACAGTCATCCTTCATACAAACAAAAAAAAGCTGGATGGCCTTCTATCCCGGGGAGTAAAATATTTTACCACGCCCAGTAGGAACTGCCATAACCCAGATTTCTTACAATAGCTAAATAAGAAGTATAGAGCTGCAGCAAATACGCCATAGTGTTTCCTCCATGGGGAGCCCTTTGACTGTTGTGTGTGCCGTCCAGTGGTCGAAGTGGGAAAACAAAAGTAGGGGAACTGTGGGTGGAGAATCAGGGGGCGGGAATAACCGAAGATTGAATCAGTGGGCGGAGTCAGGGGTGTGGCTAGAAATAGCAAAACATACCAATTTTTTGTACATTTAGCATTTCACTGACCAGTTACAGCTTATAACATTATTTAATTAAAAGAATGGATATGTTTATTTGAGGTTTAATTCAGGAAAAAGCAAACATGCATAGGGAATACAGGTTTATGTAAAGCATGTGAAATATAAGCAGGAACAACATGTTACCTTAATGCTTTTACTCTCATTGTTCAGAAATCCATGATTATTTTTTGTCTCAAACATTGAGGTCATGAATACAGGGCTCCTTATGTACACATGTGTTAAGCAAGGCTCAGAAGAGAAAGGGACTCTTCAGGAGAATCTAGACTCAAGGAAACCCACAAAGTCTTCTTCATATTCATGTTAGCCAGCTAGCTGCTCAATCATAATATAGCAAAAAGAACAACTGGTGGACAGAATGCAGAGCAATATCACACATTCACCCCAATGCAGAGATCTGGGCCTAAATCCATTGTTTCTTTGCTCACCATGCCATTCCAGTTTGGACCCAGCCATATGCAAATCAGTCTTGATCCTGCACCCAATGAGAACAGTCCAGCCCGAACTGCCAGGCCAGGTCCTCCCTGGACCGGAGTCAAGCATCCTAGGACCGGTTTCGGGCTTTCAGCCCTCATCAACCAGGATAGCTTGATTCCAGTGGCATGGAGAGCACGGGACTATTGTCTGAGCATACCTGTCCCACTCGGGGTGACAAATGCAAAAAGAACAATTGATGGACAGAAGGCAGACAATGTCCTACATTCACCCCAGTTCAGAGATCTGGGCTTAAATCCATCGTTTTTTGCTCACCATGCCATTCCAGTTTGGACCGAGCCATATGCAAATCAGTCTTGATCCTGCGCCCAATGTGAACAGTCCAGCCCGAACTGCCAGGCCATATGTATTCAAGTGTCCTTTCATTCGGGAAGTGAACACAAAGCAGTACCCACTGAACTATGCACATAACATATTGCTCTTTGATATGCATGGTACATGTTCTTTGCAGCAGGCATATTACCATTCTGCACTACCTTAGATGAGTAAAACAGCCACTAGACAAAACATGCTCCCATCTCTCTCCAGCAGGTACATTGCTCACCAAAGTTATCTTGGCACTTGTATTGTTGACTGAAACCTGCTGAATATACAAAGAACTTTGCAGTGTTTTTAAAACTCCTGCACTTGTACAAAACCGGTCCCCCCAAACTAAACTAGACCCCTACCCTTCCAGTCGCCCTGGGAAACGCCTGCTCCTGCACTTTCACTGCTCCAGTCCAGTCAGTACTCCTGCTCATGCTCGATCAACACTCCTGCTTTGTCAATTCCCCTGGCCCCTCCCTTCTCCTGGCCCCTCCCTTCTCCTGGCCCCTCCCTTCTCCTGACCCGTCACTTCTACTGGCCTGTTCCCTTCTCCTGCCCTGTTCCCTTCTCCTGCCCTGTTCCCTTCTCCTGCCCTGTTCCCTTCTCCTGCCCTGTTCACCGCTCCTGCCCTGTTTACCGCTCCTGCCCCGTTCACCGCTCCTGCCCCGTTCACCGCTCCTGCCCCGTTCACCGCTCCTGCCCCGTTCACTGCCCCTGTCCCGTTCCCTGCTCCTGTCCCGTTCCCTGCTCTTGTCCCGTTCCCTGCTCCTGTCCCGTTCCCTGCTCCTGTCCCGTTCCCTGCTCCTGTCCCGTTCCCTGCTCCTGCCCCGTTCCCTGCTCCTGCCCCGTTCCCTGCTCCTGCCCCGTTCCCTGCTCCTGCCCCGTTCCCTGCTCCTGCCCCGTTCCCTGCTCCTGCCCCGTTCCCTGCTCCTGCCCCGTTCCCTGCTCCTGCCCCGTTCCCTGCTCCTGCCCCGTTCCCTGCTCCTGCCCCGTTCCCTGCTCCTGCCCCGTTCCCTGCTCCTGCCCCGTTCCCTGCTCCTGCCCCGTTCCTGCCCCGTTCACCGCTCCTGGTCCTTTCACCGCTCCTGGTCCTTTAACCGCTCCTGGTCCTTTCACCGCTCCTGTCCTTTCACCGCTCCTGTCCTTTCACCGCTCCTGTCCTTTCACCGCTCACGCCCTGTTACTGCTCTAGCTCATGCCCCGTCACCTCCCCTGCCCCGTCACCTCTCCTGCCCCGTCACCTCCCCTGCCCCGTCACCTCCCCTGCCCCGTCACCTCCCCTGCCCCGTCACCTCCCCTGCCCCGTCACCTCCCCTGCCCCGTCACCTCCCCTGCCCCGTCACCTCCCCTGCCCCGTCACCTCCCCTGCCCCGTCACCTCTCCTGCCCCATCACCTCTCCTGCCCCATCAGCTCTCCTGCCCTGCCCCTACACCTCTCCTGCCCCGACACCTCTCCTGCCCTGTCAATTCTCCTGCCCCGACACCTCTCCTGCCCTGTCAATTCTCCTGCCCCGACACCTCTCTTGCCCTAGTACCTCTCCTTTCCTGTCGCCTCTTCTGCCCGGTCACTGTGGTCACTGCTCCTGCCCAGTTCACTTCACTCCGTGTACAACATTGACAAAGGTGTCAAGTTCCCCACAGTAATCTGCTTGGGGAAAGCTCCTCTCTAATCAGCAACTCCGATCTCAGGGGCACTTGATATGTTAAAGGCAGAGGGCGGGCGCATTGTCATTCTAAAGGGGCTAATCTGCCTCAATCCTAATGATAATGGCCTGCCCTCGGTCTGTGCGAGCTCAGGGGGGGCGGGGGCTGCTGCAGCCTCTGGAGTACAACAGAGAAGTGCGAGCAGCCCCTGGAAGCGGAAAGAAAAAATCATTTTAAAGTTGGACTATTCTTGCTGTCCCGGGACGCTTTTTTGAAAGCAAGAAGTAGGGGAACGGACTGAACAATTTTTTAGAAGTAGGGGCACGCCGTGCCCTTCCGTCCCCGCCCACTTCTATCACTGGTGCCGTCTGTCCACTACACTCCAGGGTGCTGTTCGAGATTTCAGTCGCACAGACTTTCAGCACCCTGGACAGCGCCGTCTGACTTTCCATACTGTGGAATAAGATAATGTGGGTGCATGGTTTCAAAAGAGGGACGGTAACACAAACAGATCACTAAATAGCGAAGCAGGCTCCTGCACTAGAGTTATTTTCAACGAGATTTCGTGCACAGTTGCGGCTAGAGAACTGATTTTATCACTATTCACTCTCAATTGCATGGCACTTTTTTTTAAGACGATTATTACGATGGTATTTTATTTTAATATTGAATGTGACTGGGTGGTGTGTGCGTTTGTGTGTGACTAATAACTGTGCTAAACTGTACCTGGCGTCACATTTCCACCACCTCCAATGAGTTAAGCTTAACCAACCTACAAACTAGAGCCACGGAGGCTTTCGAAACGCACTTTTCGTCTTGCAAGCAAGGCACACATGCAGTCTCGTGTTTAATACTGCTTGGTGATTCTGCTAACTGAGGGTCAGGGGAAAAGCCTGATGAGAGACCCGATGCAGCCCGTTTCTGCTGCTTCAAAGTAATAAAGTATGAGCATGCCCAGTTTTCTACATAGTGTTTCTGGCGAGCAGCAGAGTCTGTCTAAGCACTCATAGGGGCATATTATCAAGCAGGGGGGGGGTTAAACATTATCCCTGTTTTAGCGGCTGTTTGCGGCGATAATGGGCTTTATAATATGTTCTTGTGAATTCCAATAGAAACCCATGTTCTGGTGTGAACATGGGCTTCTATTGGAATTCTCCAGGGCATATTATCAAGCCCATTATCGCCACTTTAGCGGCCGTTTTCTGCTGCTAAAACAGCGATAATTTTTAACACCCTGCTTGATAATTTGCCCCCTAGTTTCTGCAGATATACACTACAGACATAAACTTCGTCTTCTAAGTAAGCAGATTGGGTCAACCTCCCCTTGTTTCCACTTTGCTGAGGGGACAGACTTTACCTGTAGGAGAACAACTTATTATATATACGGAACACCTCTCTGTTCACCCCTTGCCTTGTCAGGAGTGGCCATGTAGCAACCTCAACACACACTGAAAAACACTCAAAATTAACTAAATAAATAATTCAGCGACAGGAAGGTAAAAATATGGACAGAAAGAGAGGTACAACCAGACAGGCAGGACAGAAACACTAATAAACAGACCTAGAGACTGAACTGAAGCCCGGCTGAAAACAGGCACAGGGTGTAGCACTGCTAGCATAATGACTAAGACGCAACTTGCAGAGAACAAACTTACAAAACCCTGGCAACCTGGTGGACACACAATTTGCATCACTTGCAAGTGTTTGGAAAACGAAGGCTGGTACTTGCAATATAGGGGGCATCCATAATACGTGTCAGAAGAAACACCTGTATGAACCTACCAAGACACGGTTCACTGAAACAATACTGTGCTAAACCATATTGTTGAGAAATATATTGTACTAAAAATATCATTTACCATAATATCGTGTTCCTATACTTATACTTACTAATGGCAAGTAGAACAATGTTGGGGAAAATATTGTTGACACTAATAACTTCAGAAAATAGAAAAAAATGTTGATCTTTTAATATGGAGTGCAAAGTAGTAAATGCTAAATATGTTATTATATGAATGTAATATAACACAAAATGAATATATTCCACTAATATATAATACTTATATGAGCACACAAACACATATTTGTGTGTGTTTGAATTTATATATATATATATTTATATATATATATATATATATATATATATATATATAATTGGGCAAAATCGGGCATGATGCATTTCGGCTGGATTGCCTTCTTCAGATGCCGCTGCTGACAGGGTTTTCGCATGACCCCTCCTTCTTTAACTTGCCTCCATCGCTCCTATTGGTAGGAGTCAGTTACACCAAAATCACGAGGTCGAGTGACCACTGCAGACAAAAGTGAACTACAGTCCCCAGGAAGCATTGTTCCTCGGTGAGTGTTCGGTTTTGGTGAATATGGAGTTCAAATACATGATGGACGAGCTTGTAGCAAGTTCAAGTGCGGGGTATACAAAATGGTTCTTCCCTGTTTGTTTGTGTACCCTCAGGCTTCCTCAGGTCCCCACTACACTCAAGCCTCGATTGTAGAAGCCCGCCGGGCCGTGAGACAGAGTTACCGTGAACCTGCCTCCTCGTGAAGTCACGAGCTGCGCTGCAGCAGCCCAAGCGTCGTCCGTGTTGCGAGGCGGGCTGGAGTCGTTCCAATTCCTTGGATATGAAAAATGCAAAAGCAGGTACCAGTGCTGCTCCAGCCTCTTGCAGAGCGGGGCCTCTTTTCACGCCTCTGGCATGCGTGAACAAATATTAAAAACAACCCCTCCAATAAAAGAAGTTAAGAGGCCACATGGGGGAATTTTGGAAGACCTTTAATTGGGCAAAATTGGGCATGTATATATATATATATATATATATGGTATTGTGTACTTTTAGAGACTGATATTTTTTTTTGCCTTTAACCAACGTTTTTCTGTGCTGAGTGATCAGGGCCTGGCAGCTTCCCCAGCAATAACGTTTTGCAAAAACCACGGTGGAGCAAAATAAGAACTGCCAAAGCCTAAAGGAGAGGAGCCAACACTAGACCTATTGGCTTTGGTAATGCTTCTTTAACTTGTGATCGGATTGATCGGTGAATTCATGCACTGTTTATCCTGAGACGCGGTAATTACCACGATGCCTAACTCATAATCGTGGCAATAATGGGTACCATGTGTACTGCAGTCATACTTTTCCATATCAGAGTTTTGGTGATGTTCATAAACCACCGATCTTTCGGTCTGGTGGTTAATGGTGTCACTAGAAACCCTCTATTGCAATACTAGATCGTATTACATGGTTATGCATTCTGTATAGATTAATCTCCACTGCGTCCCAGCCATTTTAAGACCCACACAAAACAAACAAGAGAATCTGTGTTGTCAGCTGGTTGCTTGCTTGACTACAAGTTTCATGTCCTAGTTCGACATATCGTCCTACCATCTTCCTGCCTCTTGTCTGGTAGTGATGTCTTAGATGAAGCACCCAGACAGCTGGACCTGGCCTCTTTCAGAATTTCACTCCATCTTCTGACTTCTCTCTGGCAGTTTTCCCGCCAGCGTTTAGCCTTGCTGCAGGAAGATCATCCCCAAGCCACAGTAAGGATCTCCTAGCCCTACTGGTTATGCTAAAATCCACCAACCAAAACATTTTTAGCCCTCACTGGTAGGTTAGAAGATATCATATATATATATTAATAGAGTGTAATGTAATTAATAAAACTATTTATTTTACTTTTTTTACACTTAAAGTTTATTATTCTGAATATATATATATATATATATATCATCACACACAAGAGTTGCCCCCTCGGAGAAGCCACACAAAGGTAGGTATTCTTTACGTTTTATTTTCGGAAGTTACAGCTCAGCTGGTATGACATTCTGCATTAAAAAATAATCCAAATCGCCAACGCGTTTCGTGCTTCCTAGCACTTTTTCATAGGCATGGAATGTCAAAACAACGCAAGGCAGCGTTGTGCACTTTTATTTCAACCTGACTCCCGCCCCTGTGGGCGTTGGCTCCTCGCAGAGCTTTATGGTCCCAGTAGTGCACCCAAGTATTCCTCTCGTGAGTTTGCTCTTGGCGTTGCAGATGAAGACAATGTTAAAGCCCCAGTGGGTATGCAGTGCGTTGTTTTGACATTCCATGCCTATGAAAAAGTGCTAGGAAGCACGAAACGCGTTGGCGATTTGGATTATTTTTTAATGCAGAATGTCATACCAGCTGAGCTGTAACTTCCGAAAATAAAACGTAAAGAATACCTACCTTTGTGTGGCTTCTCCGAGGGGGCAACTCTTGTGTGTGATGAAATGTTTACGGCTGGTCCGGCCGTGGAGAAGCGGAGGGAGTTACGGTGAGGCAGGGAGGCAGGGAGGCGGGGAGGGGGAGAAGCAGGGTGGAGCCCTCTCCACCCTGCCCCTCCCCCTCCCCGCCTCCCTGCCCCACCGTAACTTCCTCCACGGCCCGCGGCTGCTTATAAGTGTTGCTAACTCTTATTCATTTACAGCATGTTAACATACTGTCACCATTCGCTTTTTATGTACTAGTAACTATGCTGGTAATTTTGCTACTGATAATATGTGTACTTGTATTATCTAAGATACTACGCCTGAGAAGACGGCATTAGTAAATAAACATTTCAAATACACATGTGTTCTTCTTAACTCCATGTTCTGGTTTCTAAGAAATATATAACGACCGACTGTTCATGAGTTCCACGTATCCTGAGGTACTATAAGTTCATATTCTGGATTGTCTAAACATTGAGAGTTTGTTATATCCAATGTGACACTGTACCTAGCTTGCTAAGGGGTTTTTGATTACTAAGGTGAGTTTTGGGACACCCTAATTCGCCGAGGTTCCAATCCTCTGTCCACAGTTCTGTGTGAGAACAGAAACCCTGCGACAGGGGCACCCCCGACCCTTGCTGGAGCTTCATCACACTTGCGATACAACTCCAGCAATGCGCCACCTTTACGGCACAGATACATCACGCATCTGTGCTGTTTTTGCCCCATGATGCGCCGCATTGTAAATGCAGCACACCATAGGTGACGGAACAGCGGCACAGAATGACTAACACATCCCTGGTGATGCGCCAGTCATCATAAATCTATCCCTATGCTTCTTATCTTGTTAGAGATGAACCGCCATATGTATCATCAAAGTTTTTTGCATTTCCTAAATAGCGAACTTTAAGGAATAAATAGCGATTCTTTACCATTCCTAGTTTGCGATGAGCTATTTGCTAATTACAAATTACCCATTCATTTCCTTCATTTCCATAGGGCGGTTGGACTCACTTTTAGCTCGAACGGCTGAATGGATTTGCACGAAACTTGGCAAAATTGTAGGGACTGGTAGCCCGATGTGCCTTTGCTATGTCTCAAGATATATGCTCCAGTGGTTTTTACGAAAATTAACTTTGAAAAATATATATTGGGCTACATTGGCCTATATATATGTTGGAACCCAAATGTAGCCCAATGTAGCCCAATGAAGCCCAATGAAGCCCAATGTAGCCCAATGTAGCCCAAAGATGGCCGCCAGAGACGAAAAAAAACAAATGTAGCCCAAATATCAGCCAGATGTAGCCCAACTATAGCCCAGTGACAGAATGACCAATCAGCGTCGCAAACCTCCGTTACGCGAAGCGGAGCGCTGTTACAGATATATATCTTTTTTTGAACGTTAATTTCTCAAAATCCACTGGAGCACATATATTGAGACCTAGCAAAGGCACATCGGGCTACCAGTCCCTAATATTTTACCAAGTTTCGTGCAAATCCATTCAGCCGTTCGATTATTATTATTTTTTATTTTTTTTGCCCCGCGGGGCCCTTTTAAAACCTCCACATCAAACCTAGGGGGTCAGCGAGGATCTACTATTCCCCCTTATGGTCATTTGCCCCTTCGCTTTCGCCTCCTCTTGTCTCTCGATCCTACCGAGAGACAAGATGGCGGCCGCTACGGACTGTTTGGAATGTTGACAGACGCCGGAGAACCAATCAGCTTCGCTTCACAAAGCTCCGTTGCGCGAAAAGTACGCGTCCTGGAGCGCTGCCCGGTCCGCTGTTACAGATATATATCTTTTTTTAAACGTTAATTTCTCAAAATTCACTGTAGCACATATATTGAGACCTACAAAAGGCACATCGGGCTACCAGTCCCTACAATTTTGCCAAGTTTCATGCAAATCCATTCAGCCGTTCGGGCTAAAAGTGAGGCCAACCGCCCTATGGAAAACTCAATGTTAAAAACACGTTTTGGGACCCCCCTTTTTTCTCGGCCCCCCCTTGACGAACCCCCCCCAAATTTTCAAGGGCTGCTCAGAAACAAAATGTTCCATTTTCCTGAAAATTTCAGCCAATTCCGTCCACAAACGCCAAAGTTATTAGACATAGAATTTTCAAAAATCCCATAGAGAAAAAATCCTAACTATATATACCTACTGGCGACCGCCAGTAGGTAATATATATATATATATATATATATATATATTACCTACTGGCGGTAGGTAATATATATATATATATATATATATATATATATATATATATTACCTACTGGCGGTCGCCAGTAGGTATATATAGTTAGGATTTTTTCTCTATGGGATTTTTGAAAATTCTATGTCTAATAACTTTGGCGTTTGTGGACGGAATTGGCTGAAATTTTCAGGAAAATGGCACATTTTGTTTCTGAGCAGATACTGAAAATTTGGGGGGGGTTTGTCAAGGGGGGGCCGAGAAAAAAGGGGGGTCCCAAAATGCGTTTTTCCCATGTTAATTTCCATAGGGCGGTTGGCCTCACTTTTAGCCCGAACGGCTGAATGGATTTGCACGAAACTTGGCAAAATTGTAGGGACTGGTAGCCCGATCTGCTTTTGCTAGGTCTCAATATATGTGATCCAGTGGATTTTGAGAAATTAACGTTCAAAAAATTGATATATATCTGTAAGCGCGCTCCGGGCAGCGCTCCGGTTCGCGTACCTGACGCGTAACGGAACTTCGCGTAGCGAAGCTGATTGGCTCTCCGGTGTCTGTCAACATTCTAAACAGTCCGGAGCGGCCGCCATCTTGTCTCTCGGTAGGATCGAGAGACAAGAGGAGGCAAAAACAAAGGGGGAAATGACCATAAGGGGGCATAGTAGATCCTCCCTGACCCCCTAGGTTTGATGTGGAGGCTTTAAAAGGGCCCCGCGGGGCAAAAAAAAATAAATTATTTTTGTTTTTTTTGCGTGGGGAGCGCCCGGTACGCGCACCGGGAAGCGCTCTTGGGAGCGTACTATAAGGAAAAAAGAATTATAGACTTTTCAAATATTGTATGTTAATTGATTGTTTGTTTTGTTGATTTTTTTTATTTCTTTCTTTTTTAAGCAATTATTTATTATTGTGATTGTGTTTCAAAATTTAATAAAATGTCTAACATTTCACTGTCTGAAATGTCGTTATTTTCATTGAACATAGCTTGTAATTTTTGAGTGTGTAAAATGTCCTCATTTTCAAGGAGGACATCTACTGATTGCACACATTGCAGTAGTTCTTGGTCCCAAGTTTCATCCATAAATTCAATGTCATTTGGATCAATGATTTCTTGGTTGGTCTCTGCAAGGACAATTTCAAATGAAACTTTCTGTTCGCCTTCCATTTTGTCTGAAATTTGCATAAAAAAAATATATATTAGTAGAGATAGGGCACTGTTGGGATTAATTTTAGATAGGCAGTTTTTAGCAGTGAATTTATCTTTGGGCAGTGTATAGTATCAGAGTGGAAGTAGGAATATAAAAAAGTGTATGTGATTTAACGTAAGTAAATTCATAATTATACAAGAGAAGCCTAAGTCCATCCATAACTATAACAGAGAAGTCTATCTAAATCTATAACTACTACAGAGGGATAGTATATAACTATCAGAAAAAGTTTACCATATTAACTTAAAGTGCACAATATACTTCAGTTTTTAAAATAACAACTTACCTTTCAAAAGAAGTTGAAGTTATTAGTGAAAATCCTATTGAAATGTACACCAGGAAGTAGTAGTCAAAATGGCTGTGTTTCCTTCTCTTCCTTTATATATTTTCAGGTACATAACCAATCAAATGTCAGGTAAAAAAAAATAGACAATGAAAGTAACATTTTAATTGGTTGTCAATTCCAACACTTCAGATGTGTTTTGTGAAGTAATTTACCTCAGGGTATTTAGAGAGGTCTACAGGCTAAATGGCTAAATGGAATTCCAACCAAATTTGTGAAAATGGTAGGGATTGGTATGTAGTATGAGCTAATCTATATTTGGTGAAAGTGTCTCCAGGGTTTCTTCTGTAAATTACTTTCCCACTTTTTTTGATGGAGCGCTTCCCGGTGAGCGCCCCGGTACGCGAACCGGCAGCGTTACGGGAGTCCACCATTTTATGTTTCGGTCGAATTAAGATACAAGATGGAGGGCAAATAATGTTCAGAATGGGTAGAAGGGGGCACGGTAGACGTATCTTGACCCCCTAGGTTTTCTGAGGGTGGCTGAGGAGGCCCATATGTGCGGGAAAAAAAAATTTTTACAAAAAATTTCGCGTGGTTAGCTTCCGGTTCGCGTACCGGGTAGCGCTCCGGGGAGCGTACTTTGTTGAAAATTTGTGAAAAAAGTTAGAGTAAAATAATAATTGTGAGTGATCAGATGTAGGGTAGCTCTGAGAAGAGCTTTTAGGTTTATGGTACATTTAGGTACTTATAAGTAGGTACCAATGCACAGTCTTAAATTCAAAATGAAAACTCTGTTGCCCTCATCTGAGAAGTGAACTCCATCTCCTCTGTAGATATCTTGCATGTAGTAACGCAAGTTATTGTTGTACATGGAGCCCATTCCATGGTCTCTCATGTAAGCTGAAACAGATTTGTTTACATGCTTCCTCGACTTCTCAATTTGTGGACAAAATTGGTTCGACCACCTCCATTTCTGTCTTTGGCATATATTTGAATATACCAAGGCAGTTTGAGGAAAAAGTGCCATCAATTGCTCAAAGGTGTCCTTTAAAAGCATTTCCAGACCTACACCAGTCAAAGTGCCCAAGTCATTTCCTCCACAGTGCACAATTAACAGGTCAGGTTTAGGCAAATGCATAAAGGTTTTCACCAATGGTATCAATTGGTGACATTTTAATCCTCTGTGGCCAAACCACTTAATTTCCACATCTTGTAAATTGAGGTTAGGTAAATTTCTGTTCTCAGCATACCTTTGAGCCCAGTAGATGTAACTATGTCCAACAATCCAGACAGAAAACATGGTGAGAGGAGGTTCTGCTGCAGTCAGATGAAGTGTGGCAATGAAATGGGAGTTGAAAAAATAAGAGTTTAAAATGAAAAAAACTGTGGAGTTTCTGTGTTAAGGAAGCAGTAGCAGTGATTGGTAGATTTTGATTGCTGAAAACAGAAAGTTAGGGTGCATGGATGTGTTGTTTGAAAGGTGTAATTTGAATGGTCAAGAAAAAATCATTTAATGAAAGATTGCACTGGATACGCAGGTGCACTGAGAGTTCAGAGTTCAATTGAAACATTGTTGTGTGAACTTGCAAACATGAGAGGTCTTTCAGGAGGTGGTTGCTATGCAAAAAAGGCAAAAAGGCCAGAGGGGGGAAGGGTGTTGATTTGAAAAAAGTGAGGGAAGAGTTTTGATTGGGTGACATGAGAGATATGTGTGATGAGTTACAGCATTTCTGTGCTTTTCATAGCTGCAGACTCTGGAGTGCATACCTTTTGCTCTGCTAAAGACAATTTGGTGTGTTTCTGAGACTGTTTTGAAACTCATAAAGTATTTGCTAAGGTGAGAAAAGATTCATTTAATTTAGGTAGAGAATAGTATGGTTTAGGGAGAAAATTATGAAGAAAGTTGTGTATTTAAAATGTTGCTTTGTGTCAAGTGTTTTACAAATAGATTTTGTTTCTTTGTGTTACATAGCCATGTTAAAAGTGATGCAAAAAAAGTGCAAGGGTCTTACAAAAATGCTTTCATGTGTCTTAGGGTATCTTAACTCACTTCCCCATGAATGTATGAATATAATTGCATTAGAAGTTGTGTTTAAAAACTTTTTTTGAAATCAATTAGGTTTCTTGATATGTACTGCTAGAGCTTCATAGGTTGCTTGGGGCATATTTTCAAGGCTTTTGACTTCCTTTGATGTAATTTTTCCCATTTTAATTTAAGACCTTTCCCTGTGGTGCAAGGTCCTTGTAAATATGCCCCCATCTGTGCTTGGCAAATTTAGATTTTAATTCTTTGACTAACATAGCCATGTTAAAAGTGACCCAAAAATGTTGCAAGGGCCTTAAAAAAAACGCTTTCATGTGTCTTAGGCCATTTTAAGTCATTTCCCCTTGAATGTAGGTATCTAATTGATTTAGTTGATGTGTTTAAAAATGATTTTTGAAATCAATTAGGTTTCTTGATATGTACTGCTAGAGCTTCATAGGTTGCTTGGAGCATATTTATAAGGCCTTTGTGTCTCTCTGATGTTATTTTTCCAATTTTAATTTAAGACCTTTCCCTGTGGTGCAAGGTCCTTGTAAATACGCCCCCATCTGTGCTTGGCAAATTTAGATCTTGATTATTTGACTTACATAGCCATGTTAAAAGTGATCTAAAAATGGAGCAAGGGCTTAAAAAAACGCGTTCATGTGTCTTAGGGTATTTTAAGTAACTTCCCCATGAATGTATGAATATAATTGCTTCACAAGTTGTGTTTAAAAACGTTTTTTGAAATCAATTAGGTTTCTTGATATGTAATGCTAGAGGTTCATAGGTTGCTTGGGGCATATTTATAAGGCCTTTGAGTCTCTCTGATGTTATTTTTCCCATTTTAATTTAAGACCTTTCCCTGTGGTGCAAGGTCCTTGTAAACACGCCCCCATCTGTGCTTGGCAAATTTAGATCTTGATTATTTGACTTACATAGCCATGTTAAAAGTGATCTAAAAATGGAGCAAGGGCTTAAAAAAACGCTTTCATGTGTCTTAGGGCATTTTAAGTCACTTCCTGATGAATGTAGGTATATAATTTATTTAGATGATGTGTTTAAAAACGATTTTTGAAATCAATTAGGTTTCTTAATATGTAATGCTAGAGCTTCATAGGTTGCTTGGGGCATATTTATAAGGCCTTTGAGTCTCTCTGATGTTATTTTTCCCATTTTAATTTAAGACCTTTCCCTGTGGTGCAAGGTCCTTGTAAATACGCCCCCATGTGTGCTTGGCAAATTTAGATTTTGATTTTTTGACTTACATAGCCATGTTCCATACAGTTGTAACCTTCTGCGTAGTCTTTGATATGCTAGACTCCATCTGCACTATGAGATACCTAAGCAAAGGAAACACAGGTGATGTGATTGTGAAATGAGGAAAAGAAACTCCACATTTTTGAATTACATCACATGTGTTTCCTAAGTTTACGAATGACATTGTGCAGATGAGGTTTAGGTCTGTCCACGGACACAGAAAAGGTCTGGCCTTTGTTCAAGAGTGAAGTGGACATGACTTACTTCATTGGTAGGGCTTCACATGTATTATCTCCTCTGTACTCTTCAAAAAGCGTAAATTTCATCTGCAACCCTGAGTAGGCCTCACCTCAAACAAACCTCTGGATAGGGCACACCTTATCGTCATCCTGAATCAATCATTTAAAATATTAGGGACAGATTTATGATAGGTGTATGCCTCTTTTGCATCACTGTGCGTCACTTTTGTGACGCAGCGGCGGTGCAAAAGATTTGCTATGTGGTGACATATTTACAACTTGATGCATCTAGGCAGATGTGTCATGCTGTAAAGTCCCGTGCCACATGAAACCGATGCAGCAGTGATGCAAAAGATGCACCATGTTGCAAGACAGGCCTCATTTCATCTCCAACAAGATAAGAAGCTGAATCTTCTCTAAATATCAAAATTGTTGTATTCACTGCTCAACGTATGTGTACTCTTTGATATGCTAGAGTCCATCTGCACTATGAGATACCTAAGCAAAGGAAACACAGGTGATGTGATTGTGAAATGAGGAAAAGAAACTCCACATTTTTCAATTACATCACCTGTGTTTCCTAAGTTTATGAATGGCATTGTGCAGATGAGGTTTAGGTCTGTCCACGGACACAGAAGAGGTCTGGCCTTTATTCAAGAGTGAAGTGGACATGACTTACTTCATTGGTAGGTCTTCACATGTATTATATCCTCTATACTCTTCAACAAGCGTAAATTTAATCTGCAACCTGAGTAGGCCTTACCTTAAACAAACCTCTGGATAGGCCACACCTTAATGTCATCCTGAATCAATCATTTAACATGTTAGGGACAGATTTATGATAGGTGTATGACTCTTTTGCGTCACTGTGCGTCACTTTTGTGACGCAGCGGCGGTGCAAAAGATTTGCTATGTGGCGACATATTTAAAAATTGATGCATCTAGGCAGATGTGTCATGTTGTAAAGTCCCGTGCCACATGAAACCGATGCAGCAGTGATGGAAAAGATGCACCATGTTGCAAGACAGGCCTCATTTCATCTCCAACAAGATAAGAAGCTGAATCTTATGTAAATGTCAAAATTGTTGTATACACTGCTCAGCTTATGTGTACTCTTTGATATGCTAGAGTCCATCTGCAGTATGAGATACTTAAGCAAAGGAAACACAGGTGATGTGATTGTGAAATGAGGAAAAGAAACTCCACATTTTTCAATTACATCACCTGTGTTTCCTAAGTTTACGAATGACATTGTGCAGATGAGGTTTAGGTCTGTCCACGGACACAGAAGAGGTCTGGCCTTTGTTCAAGAGTGAAGTGGACATGACTTACTTCATTGGTAGGTCTTCACATGTATTATCTCCTCTATACTCTTCAACAAGCGTACATTTAATCTGCAACCCTGAGTAGGCCTTACCTTAAACAAACCTCTGGATAGGCCACACCTTAATGTCATCCTGAATCAATCATTTAACATGTTAGGGACAGATTTATGATAGGTGTATGACTCTTTTGCGTCACTGTGCATCACTTTTGTGACGCAGCGGCGGTGCAAAAGATTTGCTATGTGGCGACATATTTAAAAATTGATGCATCTAGGCAGATGTGTCATGCTGTAAAGTCCCGTGCCACATGAAACCGATGCAGCAGTGATGGAAAAGATGCACCATGTTGCAAGACAGGCCTCATTTCATCTCCAACAAGATAAGAAGCTGAATCTTCTGTAAATGTCAAATTTGTTGTATACACTGCTCAACTTATGTGTACTCTTTGATATGCTAGAGTCCATCTGCACTATGATATACCTAAGCAAAGGAAACACAGGTGATGTGATTGTGAAATGAGGAAAAGAAACTCCACATTTTTCAATTACATCACCTGTGTTTCCTAAGTTTACGAATGACATTGTGCAGATGAAGTTTAGGTCTGTCCATGGACACAGAAAAGGTCTGGCCTTTGTTCAAGAGTGAAGTGGATATGACTTACTTCATTGGTAGGCCTTCACATGTATTATCTCCTCTGTACTCTTCAACAAGCGTAAATTGCATCTGCAACTCTGAATAGGCCTCACCTCAAACAAACCTCTGGATAGGCCACACTTTATCGTAATCTTGAATCAATCATTTAAAATGTTAGGGACAGATTTATGATAGGTGTATGTCTCTTTTGCGTCACTGTGTGTCACTTTTGTGACGCAGCGGCGGTACAAAACATTTGCTATGTGGCGACATATTTACAACTTGATGCATCTAGGCAGATGTGTCATGCTGTAAAGTCCTGTGCCACATGAAACCTGCGTCAGTTTTCATATAAGTGTTTTTTTGCAAGGTATGCATTAATTTGCATGAAAGCCCTGTAAAACTAACACAGTGAAATTTAGAAGATTTCACTGAGTCAGCTTTATAGCATTGTTGAATCAAATCCTTACGCCTGTTTGAAACAGGCATAAGAAGTGATGCACCATGCAATGTGAGGCTTCCTCCTGTGCATTGCAGTAGACATGTCGTGCTTATGACGTGATTCCTGCAATGTGCTGCTTTTGCGGCACAGATGCGTGACGCATCTGTGCTGTTTTTGCTCAATGGTGCTCCACATTGTAAATGCGGCACACTATGGGTGGCAGAGCAGCGGTGCACATTAACTGGTGCATCCGTGGGGATGCGCCACTTAGCATAAATCTGCCCCTGTACATTTAAGTATGAGCAGGGGACACAGAGTCGGTGAGGCTTATCCAAGGTTAAGAAGAGATGAGTCCTGTTCACTGAAAACTTGGACATAGGCCTCACCTCCTCAGCATCGCTGGACATGGCTAAATAATAGCTGCAAAATGTTACTCTTGTTAAACAAATTTACTATTATAATCTCTGAGATTTGTCTCTTACTCTGCAACATCTCATTGTTGTTCTCTTTCTTTAAAGATAACGACAACATCAACATGAGTGACAATCAGCAATCAGTTGATCTCGACCTCATCATTGAACTTGTAATTAAAACGTCAGTGGAAGTAGATCCCTTGGATGATTTAAATCCTGAGGATGATGAAGAATATGATGAGGATGCCGATTTGTCAGAATTGTATGACATAGGGTGGGAAGCTGACCTGCTTGAGCCTATGGAACTATAAACATTTATTTTTAAAATTTACAATAAATGAAAAGTAAAAATGTAAACTGTTTAATTTTAAATTAAACACACCTTCAAAAACAGGTTATGTGTAGTGTCTTCAATAAAATATTAAAATATGCTCATAAAATTAGATCAGATTCACATATAAAACAAGACAGGTAAAATGAAGAAGAATTCCATTTCTTTTCTGCTATTTCTGTATTCTAAATTTGCCAAAGCACTAAAAAATATTATATGTAAAAATGTTAAGTAGTGTGTTAAGTTTTTGATGACTGTTATTGATTTACTGTTTGGTAATAGTGGTTAATAACATTTTTTATTATATTTTACCACAGATTCAACTGCAGATCATTTCAAATTTTGAGAATGCCAACTAAAGAGAGAATGAGAAAGGCTACAAAACGTCAAAGACAGCAGGTCCATCATTTACAGCAGCAGTCCTCTACAAAAAAAAAACGTCGAGTCACCAAGAAAGCACCGGGTAAGACCACGAAAACATTCAAAAGAAACATTTCTAGAAAAAAAAGTAGTACTACAGAAAATGTTTTTGTCCAGAAAAAGAGAAGCAATTTAAACGGAAAGGAAAGGCCAATCAAAAATGTTACTGCTAGAGCAAGAGATAACTCTGTGCATGATAGTAGAAGGAAACAACAGTTTAGGGACATTCATAAACGAATGTTCCGCAACAGGATAATTGGCAATTTGTTAAAAAATATTAAGAAAGGTCAACAGAAAGTGGTTTTTTATAAGAGAAAAAAAAAAGTTGAGAAAGTTATTGATCAGGCATTTGAAATTAAACGAAAGTTATTTATTTTGATAATCAATAGAATTAGGAAGCTAAACAAGGCAATTTATGATTTCAAAAGAAATAGTAGATGGAAGAGAATAGTTAATCGTAGTAATTTTTGTGAAGTTTTTTCCGGAGAATGGATGCATAGTTCAAGTTGTGAGGCATTTTTCAATGAGGAGAGTTATTTCCAGGATAATGATTTGGTGCATGCAGTTGACAACAGCGGTCGAGCTTATGAGGTGAAAGATGGTTGTCCAGTTGAAAAAGAAAAACTTGTGACAACAGAGGCAGAAGAGATGTTAGGTAATGAGGTTTTAGGAAGACGTCCTAAGGGACCTGTGTACATTTGGAAGTGTAGTAGTATTTGCAGTGTGCGACAGGATTCCATCAATTTGCTTTGTGATTTTGTACGGACATTTAATAAGAAAAGTTTGAAGCAGAAAATGAAGTTGTTGCAAGAATTAGATCCTTGCAGAGTGAGAGAAGTGACAGGTTTGCATGGTCATTCACTGGCTTGTCTTTCCAGGAGAGTATGCCAGAGTGTTTTTCATCATTTCAGGATGCTAGCAGTGCATCATAATAAAGTGAGGAAATTAGTTAGAATGTTGTATTATGCTAAGAGTCCAGCAGTTATGCTTAAACAATTATGCGCTGCTCTTTTGCATGGTTCTGAAATAGATGTGAAGAATATGTGTAAAGAAATTGAGTTTTGTTACTTTGGAAGTAAAGAGGAGAATGTTGAAATTGACCCAGAAGAAGAGGGTAATGTGGAAGATAGTGTACAGGTTTCCAGTACAGATAATTTTCAGAAGGAAATTGCCACGTTTCAGGTGAAATCAAGTGAGAGGCCTAATTTCACTTGTGTGTGTTGTCGACGTACTTATTATAAGAATCAGACTAAGTTAGTGGATTTATATGCAAGAAGTGAAAGGGAAAATAATAGTGAATGGAAGGATTTCGCTACATACTTGATGGTAGAAAATTGTTTTGATTTGGGATCGGATCAACGTGTGTGTACTTATTGTTGTAACAAATTAAATCAAAACCAGATGCCTGCTAGAGCGGTTCATAATAATCTGGAATTGGTTGAGATTCCTTCTGAATTGAAGGATTTAAATACTTATGAATCTATTTTGATTCAAAGTATCCATCCCTTTCAGGCTATTGTAAGAATGGAGCCAAAGACAGGGAAATTGCCTCCATCAGATTTACAGAGAGGATTAAAGGGAAGAGTTGTTTATTTGCCTCTAGATTTGAAGAAAAACATTAACACAATTGGAGTAGAAAAAGTGGAAGAGGAACCTCTGGTTATCTTAGTTAATGGGGTTCCGACAAAGAATAAAAAAATATGGCAAGATTTAGTGGATGTTAGGAAAGTAAAAAAGGCAACATTGTATTTGAAAAAAAATAATAAGTACTATAAGAATGTATATGTTGCAGAAGAGGAAGTAAGTGAGGAAGAGGATAGCGATTTGTGTGCTGGTCAAATTGAAAAAGTAGAACCCTCTAAAAGTGAAGAAATATATGAACATTATAGTGTTCATCCTTTGCATTCCAAGGAAGTCATGGGGAATGCTATTGAGTTGTTTCAAATGAAACAAGCCAAAGGGAGTCCCATTAGTGTCTGGGAGGAAAGTTTGGAAGCTCGGTGTTTCCCACAGCTATTTCCAACAGGTCAAGGAGGAAGATATGATGAGCGACCTCATCAAATTCCTGCTTCTGAATACCGGACTTTACGATTGTATGCAGAAGATGCTAGGTTTCGACAATGCATTCCCTATTTGTTTCATCTCCTGTTTGAAAGCGATCTGTCTGGACTGTCATATGCAGTGAACCACATCTTGAAAAGTGGTATACAGATGCAAAACATCTCGGCAAGTGACTTTATGGATAAAGTCAATGTCCAAGACAGTATTTTGGATTGTCACCTGATTAATCTCATGGCGTGTCAGCGTGGTACTAATGAGTACTGGTACCATCGTCATGGTGATTTAAAATGTATGCTGAGGAACTTAGGAACTCCCACATGGTTCCTCACTCTGAGCTGTGCCGAGTATGGCTGGGAAGACTTACTTGAATTTCTACGAGAGGCAAATGGAAACATCGAAAACATCGAATTCAAGACACCCGGAGAACTGTGCTCTTTGGATCCAGTGAATGTATGCAGGTACTTCAATCATAGATTTGAAGCTATGATGTCTTTCATCATGAATAAGAAGAATCCACCTCTTGGAGAGGTGTTGGATTTCTTCTGGAGAAAGGAGTACCAAGCAAGAGGTGCTCCTCATATACATATGCTGCTGTGGATCAAGGATGCACCTAAATTTGGAACAGATCCAGAAGACTTAGTGATGAGTTTCATAGAACAGTATTCTACATGTGCTGTTCCAAACGCAAAGGAGGACAAAAGCCTAAGAGAACAAGTTCTACGCTTCCAAAGCCATCGTTGCGGAAAGTACTGTCGTCGTAAATTCAGAAACAAGGACAAGTTCTACACCAAATGTCGTTTCGCCTTTCCACGACCGGTGATTTCTAAAGGAAGAGTGAACAGTTTGATGTCTTCGCTGCGACATAATGTGACAAGGAAATCACCTAAAAACACATACAATTTGAAGAGGAACGAAGAGTCCAAGTACATCAACGACTACAACCCAGTGATTTTGTCCATGTGGAATGCTAACATGGAAATACAGTTTGTGGCTGATAACTGTATGGCTGTGGCTCGGTATGTGACATCTTACATCACCAAAAAAGAAAAGACAGAATTGAAGGATATGTGGGAGGACATTTCCCATGAAAAGAGCCTCAGTAAGAAGTTGTACAGTTTCAGTCTGAAGATGTTGTCGCATCGAGAAATCGGAGCTTACGAATGTTCTGACCGGTTGTCTTCAGCAAGTCTCTATGCCAAATCTAGGAGTATCGTTTGGGCGAGTCTTGGTCTTGCTGCAACGCGTAATCGAGTTCTGAAACCTGTGCGGGAAATTGAGTATTTGGCGGAAAAGGAGCCAAACAGTACCGACATTTTGAAGACCAACATGTTGGATACATATTATCCAAATCGAAGCAGTCACCTCGAGAATTTTTGTCTGTATGAGGTTCTACAAAATTACATATTCAAGAGGAACATCAAAGAAGATATTGATAAAGGAGTGTATGCTGTAATTGGAAGTGAGGGATGTCTGGTCAAGCAAAGAAAATGCCACTTGGTAAACCATCGAAAATTGAGTGGCGAATCTCCTGAAAAAAAGGAGTTTTTCTATTTAGCACTTTTGCAACTTTTCAAGCCTTGGCGTGCAGAAGAGGAACTGCTTGGAGATTTCCTCTGTTATGAAGACTCTTTCACTGCCGCCAAGGAGACCATAGAATGTCCTGCTTTTCCCAAATATGTACAAATGTTGAATGCGGAAATCGAGCAGGAAGCAACGATTGCAGCCGAGATTGCCAGAGACAGTTCTCAGGACAGTCAGAGTTCTGTTTCATTGAGTCAGGATCCACTAGGAGGACCTGTTATTAAAAATGAAGCTGCCACTGCCATGAATGAAGTGGAAAGAGCCATGGCACATGCTCAGGAGGATGCGGTTAACTTAGAAGACTTGGAAAGACAACTCAACGTTGAGCAGAGGAAAATATATGACGAAGTTACCAAGCAAATTGATCATGGATTAAGTCATGAGAAGAAAGAGTGCTCATGTACATCGTTGAAGCCTGTCCGACTGTACGTGAGTGGAGAAGCGGGAACTGGAAAGAGTTTCCTCATTAAAGCAATTTCATGTTATTTGAAGGAAAGGACTGAGTCATCGCTGTCTTGTGTTGTCACCGCTCCAACTGGACTGGCAGCACATAACATTAAAGGTATTACTTTGCATTGTCTACTGATGCTGCCAGTGGAGCATGATAACAAATTACAATACCACAAGTTATCTGGAGATGCTTGTTGTGAAGTTTCAAGAGTCTTGAGGAAAATGAAACTTCTTATCATTGACGAAGTAAGCATGGTTTCCAATGTCATGCTTGCCTTTGTGCATTTGAGAATGCAAGAAGTTCTTAAAACAGAGTATGATGTGTTATTTGGTGGCAAACACATCATTGTTTTCGGAGATCTTCTGCAGCTGACACCAGTGAAAGGACAACCTGTGTTCAAAATGCTCACGCATGAAGATACCAGGAAGTGCCTAGGGAGCATTGGCAACGTCAATATATGGTTAAACTTCAATTATGCTGAACTGCATGAAAATATGCGTCAGGCGAAGGATGAAGTTTACAAGAATATTCTACAAGATGTTAGAATTGGAAAAGTGACCGAGCATGGGAAACAAGCTTTACATGCACAATTACTGTCAAATTTATATCCAGAACAAGACGTTGTGCCTGAGAATATTTTTCAGAAAATTACTGAGAAGAAATCTGGAATATGTTTGATGCCAACTCTTGCAGAATGTGCCATCTTCAACAACAAAATGTTGTATTTAGAAAACCAAGAGATTGTGAAACTGGAAGCTATTGACAGAGTAGAGCAAATGGGATCAACAATTATTTTGTCTGAGAATTTGAAAACAAAATTGGATTCATTAGAGAAGACTATATCTAAAACTGCAGGTTTTGAAAAGACTCTGAATGTGTGCTTAAATTGCCGTATAATTTTAAGAAGGAATTTACATGTTGAAAGAGGTCTGGTAAATGGATCAATGGGTAATGTTGTTGATTTTGTGAAATACAGAAATAGAGATGGAATTGAATTTTTAAAAATTAAATTTGATGGCATTGAGGAAGTACAGCTAATTGGTCGTTGTTCTGCTAGATTTTTGCTTGTGAAAGACTTATATGTTCGCCGTAAGCAGTTTCCTGTTTGCTTGGCATATGCGGTGACAATCCATAAATCACAAGGTTTAAGTGTAGACAGTGCATTCGTGAATATTGGCAGTTCTGTGTTCAAGGAGGGTATGGCATATGTGGCATTGTCACGAGTTAGAACTTTATCGGGATTGTACTTGATTGAGTGTGATGTCACAAACATTTGTGCGGATCTAGATTGTGTTAAGGAATACAATAGGTTAAGAAGAGAGTATGCGCCACATTTGCCTCAATATCCTTTGTTTGAGAAACGTGTGGTAGGCCGGAAACGAAGAAATGTGACCAATACTAGGGAGGTTGTACCAAAAAGACGAAAAGTTGATGAACCTGAAATTATAAGCAGAAAGAAAAAGGATTCTGTTGAAGATGTTGTTGGTTTTCAATTTGAAAACAGTTCTGGTGTCAACTGCTATGCTAATGTAGTGGTTAAAGTTTTGTTTTCTCTAGAAAATGTAAAAGAAGAGATTGTGGTCAATTCGGATCACAGATTTTGCAGTTTGTTAAATTCTGTGTTAGAGAAATGTAGCACTGATAGAACAAAAATAGAAAGTGTGTCTGAAATTCGAAATCTGTTAGACAGATGTTCAGGTCAAACACAATTCTCTCAAAATATTCAGCAAGATTGTCAGGAGTTTTTAATGTATATGCTTGATGTATTGCATGCTGAAGGTGTAGATGTAGATCACCTGTTTGGGCTTTCTTATCAATGGCAGCATGACTGCGAGAACTGTAGGGTATCAAGTACTACTAGTGTAGACTCAGAAAGATTTATATATTTAACTTTGCCAGACAGTAAATCAGTGTCCTTTAATAAGCTAGTAAAAGCAGCTGATCACAACATGGAGTGTAGCCAATGTAAATCTGAAATGATGTCAACATTATTTATACGAACATATGGCCAGTATGTCATTTTAATGTTCCAACGATGTAGGGCTGATGGAACAAAATTGACAACTTTAATTAAAAATTTTGTAGCTTCGCAGTTGTCAATATCAGGAAGGACTTTTGTAACTGCAGCAATTATATATCATGACGGTCCTTCAATAACATCAGGACATTACACAGCTTATTTAAAGTCTAGAAACGGCTGGGCATTCTGCAACGATTCTGTTTTAACTTTAAAAAAAAAATTGCCGTATGACCTTAAAAATTCTTAACTGGTGTTTTTAAAACCAAAATTTTAGGGAAAGAATCTCGGGATGTGCTCGAGGAATTTCAAGAGGTTCTAATGGCTCCTACACGATTTGGCCTTGAGGATAAGTGTAGTACAGAGACAATAGTTCCTGGAAAAAAAAGAAGATTTTCTTACAGAAAGTGGTGGGCACAGATTAGTTGAAGGACAACAGAGTATTTCCCAAAGCAAACGTTCTTCTTACCATAACACTTGACGTCATGGAAAAATAACTGCACTTTGAATGAGTTCAGAAAAACTGTTTCTTTTTATAAGCTAATTCAAGCAGCCAATCAAAACATGGAGTAGAGGGAATGTAAGTCTGCAATGCTGTCTAGATTATTGGTCCAAACTTTTGATTATAATGTCATTTTAAAAATCCAATTATATACACCTGATGAAAGTAAGTCTTCAACTTTAATTACAAATGTTGTGGCTACACAGTCGTTGATTTTAGGAAGAAGATTTGTAACTGCAGCTATTATATTGCATGATGGTTATTTGACAAGATGCGCTTATTACACAGGTTATTGAAAATGTAAAAAAATTTGCTGTTTCGGAAATTATTGCCATTTGACTACGATACAATGTTGCCTTTTTACTAAAAAATATTCTTACTTTCTGTTTTCAGAAAAGAGAATTTAGGGTAGGTAACTGGCGTATAATGATTCTAGGGGTTGATATAATTTTATCTACTGTTTTATATTGCTTTGTGATTAAAAGTGATGTAGAGAATTAAATAATTGTAGTAGTCATAGAGGTAGTGTAAGTCTGCTTCATAGTAAGCAGTATCAGTGTCATAGGAAATGTAGAACATGAGTGAGCAAAAAGGGTAAGATATTACTAGTCTAGGATTGTGAAAGTGATCTTGAACGTTTTCTTTCTGAAAGTTGCGGAAATACAAAATGACGGGATTTGCTTACAAGAATTCCAAGAGTTATAAATGGCTCTTACACGATTTGGCCTTGAGGAAACGTGTGGTAGAGAGCGAGAAGTCATTTATTGTATGTAACATATTTTTCAAAACGATGGAGCTTTTCTTTCAGAAAGTGGCGGGCTGAAAAAACAGCACAACCGAGTGTAAGCTGTTCATAGGACATCCTTCGACGTCATGGAAAGTAAGTTACTTTTGAGGAGTTTTGATTTCTGATTGGTTATGTTATATGGGTTTTTTAAACACAATCATTTTGATTGTGTTTTTTTTTTCCCGCTGTTATATGATGAATACCTTCAAGTCACTGTTTTTAGTGAAATTTGATACAATCTGAGAACAGCAAAAATAAACCATTTAACATGTATAGTTAATTCTGTACTGTTTGTATTTATGATGTACATTTAGAACTGTGTAGGAGGCATGGAGAAGGTGAGGCTTCTGTAAGTGTCAAAGTTGTTGCATTCAGTGCATACTCTTTCATATGCTGGACTACATCTGCATAATGAGATACCTAACCAAAGGAAACACAAGTGATGTGATTGTGAAATGAGCAAAAGAAATTGCATATTTTTCAAATACATTACCTGTGTTTCGTAACATTACGAATCAAATTGTGCAGATGAAGTTTAGGCCTCTCCAGGGAAACAGAGGAAGTCTGAACTTTATTGGTTGCCCTGCACATGTATTATCTCCTCTGTACTCTTCAACAAGGCTAAATTTGATCTGCAACCCTGAGTAGGCCTCACCTGAAACAAACGTCTGGATAGGACACACCTTATTGCCATCCTGAAACAATCATTTAAAATGTTAGGAACAGTTTTATGATGATTGTGCACCTCTTTTGCGCTGCGATTGAGTCACTTTTGTGAGACAACAGCAGTGCAAAAGATGCACCATGTTCCAAGATAGGCCTCAGTTCATCTGCATCAAGATACTGTTAGTTTAAAATGTATATCTTTAGGACTGTGTAGGGGGCCTGGAGAAGCAGAAGCTTCTGTAAGTGTCAACGTTGTTGAAAAACTGTTTGTCCTTCAATCTTTTCCCTTGTCTTTTCTAATTTTTAAATACATGTTTTAATATTTTTCAAATGTTTGTTCTCTCTTTCACAGATTGAAAGTATAAAAATAACAAGTGACTAAGTTAACGACAATTATAAGGTAAATGTTTTGTACTCTTTTCGTTACATTTCTATCACATTTAACTACTATTAGTTCCACTGCTTCATTTCTTTAACCCTAACTTTCCTGCCTTTGCTACTTCCCTCATTCCTTTCTCTATTACTTACTTACTTACTCTACTCCTTCCACTCCTTTTCTCAGTCCCTCTCCTCCTAGTTCCTCACTCTTGTTCACTCACTCCGTCTCTATTACTCTTAGTGTCTCTGACTGATCACTCTTTCACTACTTGTTCATTATGCTTTCTCTGTGTAGTTGAAGCACACTAAGGGGCATATTATGAACACAGCCAATAAAATTATTGCTGCTTTTATCGGCAGAAAACTGCTGCAAAAGCGGCTGTAGCGGCAGTTTTCTGCTGCAAAAGCGGCTTTAGCGACACATTTCTGCCAATAAAAGCTGTGAAACTTTTATTGCCTATGTTGATAATATGCCCCTATGTTATTTACATTTCTTTGCTGTTTCAATTATTCCTTTTCTGTTACTTCTTCTTTTCTGCTTTCTGTTTTTTCTCTCTGTTATTCCACATGTTTTAATCTTATTTTGAACATTCACTCACATTCTCTAAGAAACTCTTCTTTGTTATTCTTCTACTCTCCTTTTTTTCTTTCACTTCCTTATCTATTTTCTTTTTCACAATTATACCCTCTTCCATCTTTTCTTCGGTAAATAAATCTATTAAACAGTATCTCTGGTTTAGTCCCTATAGCTGTCTTTGTTTTAACATTACTCTCTGTTTACTTCCCTTATACTTACTCTTCTTTTTTTTTTTTTTTTTTTTTGGTACGCTCCCGGTTCGCGTACCGGCGAGCGAACCGGGAAGCGCACCAAAAGAAATAGAGCTTGCCAGAGTGCTAAACATTCTAGCAATTTTTTTATAAAGGGGAGGTAGTTCTGAAAATAACTTTTTTTTTAATGTTTTTGTTGTTTTATATATATATTTTTTTTTCTGAACATTTTTTTATTTTTTTTTATTTTTTGAACAGTTTTATGTTTTTTTGGTTTTTTTGGGGGGGAAACAACAAAAAACAGGCATTGGAAAGGGCTCAACAGGAGCAAAAAAAAAATTTACTTTTTGGGGCGTTTAGAGCACTTGTGGTTTTCAAATGCTCTGTTTATTAAGTTAATGCTCATATTGGCACATGAGACAATGTACCACAATATAAACAGGTAATCTTCATATGGACAAAGTTGTCCTGAATGTTTGGCACGGTTTCCCGTGCCTCTGGCCCCGACAGAGATACCTGTGACGATGTCCTGGCCACAGGAGTTGGTGGATTGTCCTGAAGGTGACGCATCTCTGCCCGGCTGTAGTTTAGTGGATGCCACCTCAGCATGTGACGGTGCATAGTATAGTTGCCGTAACTATACTTCTTTTCTGTGCCTCTAGATAAGTCCTCTTTACATATCAGGCACGTCACATATCGAGCATTAACTTTTTTCTCTCCTTCAGGAAATGAAAAAAACTGCCAAATGAAACTAGTTTTATGATGAGATACCCGGGGCTCCTCTTGTAAAAATGGTGTTTCCTGTATCTCCTGTTCCTCTTCTTCATCCTCTTCCTCCTCTGTGTTGGTAATGAACTGTGGAGGTGGTCCTCTCTTCCTATGAGGAGGTGGTGGTGGTGGTGGGGGTGCACCAGCTGAAGCTACTAATGAAGCCATTGCTCAGTGATCACAAAGGGTCTTCCTCTCACAAAGATGAAAGTCAGAGTGAAGAAAGAAGGAGGGGTTTTCATCATTTTGGAAAAAAAATAGGTCTAAACCAATGAAAAGTGTTATTTTTAGGTCACATGACCTAGCCTTACATCATTAGGAAACCAAAAGTGAAATGAACCAATGAAAAGTTTTATTAACAAGTCACATGACCTGTTACGCTTAAGTTACGCGCTGCGGAACGCGCCCCGGATCGCTTCCGGGGAGCTGCGCTTCGCGCCTCGGTTCGCGCTCCGGAGCACTTCCGGGTGCGCTAACGCGGCGCGCCATAAGATGCATTACGCCGCAACGCGATACGTCGCGCTTTCGCGACGCGCCCCGGATCGCTTCCGGGGAGCTGCGCTTCGCGCCGCGGTTCGCGTACCGGAGCACTTCCGGGTGCGCTAACGCGGCGCGTCATAAGACGCATTACGCGACAACGCGATACATCGCGCTTCCGCGACGCATCACGATGTTGATTTCTAACGCGGCAGTTGCGCAAACGGAACGTTTACTGGTTCGCGGACTGGGTCGCGGCACCACATTGAGCTAACGGGAAGCTTCCCGGTTCGCGAACCGGGAGCGAACCAAAACATAATAATAAAAAAAAATAATAATAAACATATAAAATACATTTTTTGATTTAAAGAAGAATACATTTTACAGCTATAGATATTAGCTTTTACAAACCAATGAAATTCACTGAAAAAACCATAGGTTATAGACCATATATAATTAGGAATTAGCATTTACAAAACCTTGAAAATTCACTGAAAAAACCATAGGTTATAGACCATATATAGTTAGGAATTAGCATTTAAAAAACCTTTTTTTACTGACACAAAACCATTGAAATTCCATATATAGTTAGTTGTACTAACTATATATCGCGCACCCGCAATCCACTGCTGATCATGTCACATATTACATCATTCATGACATGGTCAGTGACATCACTGATGACATCACTGATGACATCTCAAATGACATCACTGATGACATCACTGATAACAACATCCAGTGATTTTATGTTTCTGTAAAGTTTAAATATGTCTTACATATTGAAGAATGAGTGGATGTATAAGTGTCTGGATGAAGGATTTAGTAGGTGCATGACTGACTGTATGAGTGAGTGATTAAATATGTCTCACTGAGTGCATGGGTTAGTGACTAAACTGTCTTAATTTGTGCATCATTATGTCTGTTGTTCTGTAAACGGCCGCATGTGTTGATCAGTAGCTATATGAGTAACTATATGGGTTATTGATTGGTTGCCCAAGTATTTGTATGGGAGATTGAGTGTGTGTGTTGATGGTTGAGAGGTGTATGACTCTGTGCATAGATGTGTGAGCAGTTGCTTCACTAGATGTATGGGTTCAAAAGTGCATGTGGAAACAGCTCTATGGGTGGTTGACTGTGTGCATGAGTGTATTGGTGAGTGAATGTATATCTCAGTGCTACATGTCAAAGTAAAAACATATGTAAAACACAGTACATGTGCGAGTTGACATATATAAATAACTGTGCATAAGAGGCAGTGAATGTGTGAGTGGCTGTATGGATCATTATGAAATTGTATCAGGGATTGTATAAGAGAGTAAATATGTGTTAGTATCTGTTTGAATACGTAAGGTGTGTATAACTGCATAGTTGAGGAAATGGAGGTGTGATTGATTCTTTGCATGACTGACTAGGTGTGTGAGTAACTCCATGGATGAGTGACAGTCTGTGAGTGTCTATTTACACTGAGTGTATATAAGGTTATATTAGAGTCTGAAGAAGTTCATCGTATTATCACATGAATGATGTCATCAGTGATGTGATCAGTCATGTCAAATGAGATGTCATCAGTGATGTCATCAGTGATGTCAATTGAGATGGCATCAGTGATGTCATCAGTGATGTCATTTGAGATGTCATCAGTGATGTCATCAGTGATGTCATCAGTGATGTCATCAGTGATGTCATTTGAGATGTCATCAGTGATGTCATCAGTGATGTCACTGACCATGTCATGAATGATGTAATATGTGACATGATCAGCAGTGGATTGCGGGTGCGCGATATATAGTTAGTACAACTAACTATATATGGAATTTCAATGGTTTTGGTTCAGTAAAAAAAGGTTTTTTAAATGCTAATTCCTAACTATAACCTATGGTTTTTTCAGTGAATTTTCAAGGTTTTGTAAATGCTAATTCCTAACTATATATGGTCTATAACCTATGGTTTTTTCAGTGAATATATATATATATATAGATATATGTATATATCTATATATATATATATATATATATATAAAATATTTTATTAATTGTTACTATATGTGTGTGTGTGTGTATATATATATATATACACACACACACAAATATATACATATATACATACATGAGACCTACATATACAATAAAACCATAACACATATAAACTGAATAAGAAAAAATACAACAGATAATGTAGACAATAATAAAATATAAAACATTTAAAAATATAAAAAATATATTTACAAACAACTGTAAAAATTAAAATTAATTAAAAAAAATATTAGATATTAAAATTTAAACAATTGATACTATCAAATCTTTTTAACGAATATAATGTAAACTGTTGGAGTCTAAGAATATTAAATATACAATTCCCACTCTAGTTTATGCAACATTAGGGAAAGTGTTGGATTTCACATGGGTTAGTGTTAGACCTGGCATCATTGGCATGAGTCTCTCCTCCATTTTTTTCTGTTTGCCTCCTCTGTTTACGATGTTTTTGCTGGTAAATGCTTTGGGCACTGTGCCACTGCTGATCAGTGCCACGGTGCAAGTGCTCCCTATGTGAAATTGCTGTATTGATTGAGTTCCATGTTTGGCTTATTTGGTTTACTGTCAGTCCCTAGTAGAGTGCACCAGGAGTGCCAGGGCTTGTAAATACAAATGCTGCTAGTGGGCCTGCAGCACGTGTGGTGCCACCCACAAGAGCGGCCTAGTAAAAGTATGTCTGAAGGTCTACCATTGCTAGACCACGTGCAGTCTGGTACTGTCACGCAGACTGCGCAAGTACACCTACTTGCCAGTCCCTAAACCTTCCCTTAACTTCATGTTAGTCACCCCTATGGTAGGCCCAAGGGCAGGGTGCATTGTAAGCATAAGGTAGGACAAGCCTGACAAGGTTGGCATGTCCTAATAGTGAATTACAGCCATATTCGTTTTTCACTATTGTAAGGTAACCTGCTCTCCATCAGTTAGAATGGGCTGCCAGGATTATTAATGCTATAATCCTAGCGGGCTCGGGGAGCATGGTGCAATGTCGAGTTTGGTATCCCTGAACTCAGGGTTTAATAACGCATCCGTTTGGGTGGATGGTTTTTGGACTCTGTGTTTGAAAATAGCACTTTTAGAAAGTAGCTATTTTCTTGTCTAACTGTCTACCGGTCTCTGCTGGTTCTGGTGTGCGTGTGACAGGAGCTGGGTGGCTCCAGAGGTCTGAATGAGTCAGTGTGGGATGAGTGGGGCATTTGCATTGAGAGTAGGGGAAGAGTAGCTCCTGATAGCCTGCCCTGCCTGATACAATGCTGGCTCCGCCCCCCTGCCAGGCGACTGATGACTCTGTGCCTGCCTGGGACTTTCCTGGCCCACCTCCTGCCGGGCAACTGATGGCCCTGCCCCTGCCAGTGACAATGCTGGCTCCGCTCCTGCTGGGCGGCTGAAGACTCTGCCCTGCACAGTGAATAGGCCAGGTGCTTCGGCCTGGCAACACCCACAACAAACCCAAGATGGGGGGAAATTCCCCTGCATGGACAAAGGGATCAAAGCCAAAAAGGGGTATAAGAGAAGGACCCCTGAACCAAGAATTGATATCACTTCTGACAAGGAAACCTGAACCAAGGACAAGAAGCCTGCTGATCTAAGGACTGCCTACCCCTTCTGCCAGAGTGCTGTTTGTTGGGGGAATCCTGCATTGCTTCTTTATTTTTGCCAAGGAACCAGGAGAGAGGAACTGTGTGTGTACTCTCAATCTTTGCTAAGAAAATCTCCAAGGGCTGGAAGAGTGCCAGTCTCCTGTTGAAGTCACAGGGCTAAAGGACTTCATCTGCTTAAAGTGCTGTTTGCTGGAAATTGTGAATCCAGCACCTCTGAAAGAATCCAGCAACCTCGACGCCGACGGACGCCGCCGAATCCAGCTCGACATCGTGAGTAATGGCTCCAGTGTCCCGCTTCCTCGACGCCGGCCGCCGGGCCCGATCGACGCCAGCAACAACGCCAGTGAGTAGTGAGTTCGGCTCCAGCTCCAAGTGACCTCGTATCTGCACCGCTGCTGATCGCATCGACTTCGAGCCCTCTCGACGCCGTGAGCGCTGCTCACTCTTGCAACATCGACATCGACGACGCCGTATCCTGCTTCATCTCGTGAGCGCTGCTCCCGCCTGACTTCGGTCGACGCCGCTGCAGATCGCCCCGACTCCGAGGCCCGATCAACGCCGAAGACGCGATGCCGGACATCTCGACGCCACTGATCATCGAGTGCTTCACTTTTCCAAGGTACTGTGTTGTTGGGGTCTGTGCGACTCCGGGCTCGACGTAGCGCTCCTCGCGGTCGACGCCGAACCTTTGGATTATCTTTGCCTCGACGTCGTGTGACTCCCGTGTGGGTTACATTGTTGCCAAGAACTGTGTTCTAGAGAAGAAGAGTTGCTTTTGATACTAAAGACTTTGTGCTAAGAAGAAACTACGCTTGAACTATTATTTTTCCTTCCAAGAGTATTTATTAAGACTGTGGTATATTTTTGTCGTTATTTGGTCTTGTGCTAAGCCTTATATAAAAATCCTTATTTTTATAATACTACTGTGTCGTGTCCATTTGTAGTGTATTCACTGTATTACTGTATGTGGTCATAAATGCTTAACGCACTGCCTCTGAGATAAGCCTGTCTGCTTTGCCAAGCTACCAAGGGGGTGAGCAGGGGTTATCTAAGTGTGTGATCCCCTTGCCCTGACTAGAAAAGGTGTGTCCCTATTTGTCAGAAGTGTATACCTCTGCCAACTAGAGACAGCCGCTTCTAACATTGGTGGCAGCGGTGGGATTTGAACTTTGCATTTATGACCCATGTGCAGTGATTAGTGTGCACTACATAGTGAAAGCAGACCATAGCGCAGCCACAATTTGTTTTGGTTGGATATCCTATTTTTGTTCTCCGCTTTCCTGGAGCTTGATTTTTGAAACTGCCAGTTTTGACCATGAGTGATGCCGGAGTCACTGCCCCTGTTGTTGCTGTGGAGGAGTTTGATAGGAGCAAGATAAAGGATTACAAGTTACAGCAGCTGAAATCCTTTTGCAAGCAATTTAAAGTTCCTACAACAGGCTTCAAAGTTAAGGAAGAATATCTCAAAGCATTGCAGGCCTGGGTAGAGGCCAGAGATTCCTCTGATCCGGTGGTGGTACCGACAGGGGAAGGGGAAGAGGAGGTGCCAGTGAATGGGCCCCCCTCCCCTCCTGGCAGTAGTGTTTCCTCCAAAGGTCTTTCTCCTGAAGAAAGAGAAGAAAGGGCGAAAGAGCGAGCTTACAACATGGAATTTGCAAAACTTAAGATAAATGGGCAGTTGGAGATAGAGAATGCAAGAGGCAGGAGAGAAGCTGATCTGGAGATCAAAAGGTTGGAGTTTGAAAGGGAAAAGTTAGCTTTAGAGCATGATACCAAGTTGAGGGAGTTGGAGCTCAAAGCTAAAGAGTTAGAATTGAATCCCTCTGGTGGCAGCATCCCATCTGTGCCTGCAGAAAGTAGGTTTTATTTTCCTAAAGATGTGATCAAAGATTTTCAGAAGAATGAAGATATTGGTCAATGGTTTAAAGCATATGAGTTAGCATTGTTGGCCCACCGGGTCCCTGAGAAGGATTGGGGAGCGGGGTTGTGGGGTCGCTTTGTGAATGAGGGAAGAGATACCCTGTTAGACATGCCTGTTGAGGATAGGATGTCTTATGCTCATATGAAAGATGCTTTAATGTTAAGGTATGGCCTAACCCCAGAAAAGTACAGACAAGCCTTTAGAGAATGTAAGAAGTTGCCTGGTACGACGTGGGTGGAATATGTGTCATATTTTTGCAGAGCCATGGATGGTTGGGTAAAGGGCAGCAAAGTGGAAAGTTATGATGCTCTTTATGATTTGTTTGCTTGGGAGCACTTGTCTAATAACTGTTTTCCAGAGCTGCGCCAGCACCTTATTGATAGCAAGATATCTAACCCTAGAAAACTTGCTGAAGAGGCGGACCGCTGGGTCAGTACCACCAGGGTCCACAAGGGTCCAGTGGGAGACTCAGCCAAAGGTGGGCAGGGTCCCCAGCAGAAGAGTGGGGGGGACAAGGGTAAACAGAGGGAGTTCCAGAAAGGGCCCCAAAGTAATCCCCAAGGGAACCAAGGGAAGGGTTCCCAGCCTCCCCCAGATAAGAAATCAGAGGCCCCGACAGGTAAACCTGTTCATAGGGGCCCCATGACCTGCTTCGCTTGTAAACAGGTGGGACACCGTTTTTATGATCCTCAGTGTCCCTTGAAGAACTCTAGTGCACCACCCAGTGCACCACCACGTGCCGCCCCCGTCAGTTGGCGAGTGTAGCCCTGGGAGGGGAGGAGATGGTTGCCCATGGTGGGGAGGGTCCCGCAGAGATGTCCCTGGTCTCTCTAGGAGACATGGAATTGGTCCCTCCACCCCCTCTGCCTAGTAACACTAAGAAATATAGGCAGTGGGTGACCATTAATCGCCACAGAGTGGAAGCTCTCAGAGACACCGGAGCGAGTGTGACAGCTGTCAAGTGTCACTTGGTGTCCAGAGAGCAGGTTGTTCCCCACGCATTCTACCCTGTGATAGCTGCTGACAACTCCCAGAGAGAGTGTGAGGTAGCTCAAGTTTCCTTTGAATGGGGGGGAGTTTCAGGTACTCTTCAAGTTGCTGTAAGGCCCGCCATGCCTGTTGATTGTCTCCTGGGCAATGATTTGGAAGACTCCCCTTGGGCTAAGGTGGAGAGGGAGACACATTTGAAAATGTTGGGTGTGCCAGAGTGGGTGTGTGCAACCACTCGATCCATGACAGCAAGTAAGGGTGTTGATGGGGTTCTGGAGCCTGAAAGTATGGCCCAGGACCCAGCTGTGAAGAGAAGAGGCAGGGGGCGCGGGAAACCATCCCCCGTAGTTCCCGTGGTCCAGGAGGAGGCAGACCTTGAGGGGTATGCCCTGGAACCCACAGGTGAACAAGTTGCTGAACTGGGAGACCTACCCGAGCTGACCCACTGGCAGCAGGATGGTGGTCCCTCCAGGGAGGAATTCTGTGCAGAACAGAAAGTGTGCCCTTCTCTTGTGGGTATGAGGCAGCAGGCCTCAGCCCAAACCTCAGGTGATCAGTCAGGGTCACATTTTGTTTACTGGGAGAACAACCTCCTGTATAGCGAGCCTAAGGCTGCTGAGCCTGGGTCAGCCCGTGTGCTGGTGGTAACCCAGCGCTTCAGAGCCTTCCTACTGGGTTTGGCTCATGACGTTCCTTTAGCTGGACATCTGGGGCAGGACAAGACCTATGACAGGCTTGTCACCCATTTTTATTGGCCTCAGATGAGAAGGGATACAGATGTCCATTGCAAGACCTGTCAAACTTGCCAGGCAAGTGGGAAAAGCGGGCGGAAGCAGAAGGCTCCCCTCCAACCTTTTCCCGTGGTCAGTACCCCCTTTGACCGGGTGGGGATTGACATTGTTGGGCCCCTGGACCCCAAGACAGCCCTGGGCAACAGGTTCATCCTGGTCTTGGTGGACCATGCCACACGGTACCCGGAAGCCATCCCTCTCAGAACAGTGACGGCCCCCGTGGTGGGATGGGCACTGATGGGTGTTTTCTCCCAAATGGGGTTCCCCAGAGAGGTGGTGTCAGACCGGGGCACCAACTTCATTTCCAACTATATGAAGTCTTTGTGGAAGGAGTGTGGGGTAACTTACAAGTTCACCACTCCTTACCACCCTCAAGGTAATGGGTTGGTTGAAAGATTCAACCGTACCCTTAAAGGCATGATTATGGGTCTTGAAGAACCAATGAGGCGTAAATGGGACGTCCTCTTGCCATGCCTGTTGTTTGCTTACCGTGAGGTGCCACAGAAGTCTCTAGGGTTCAGCCCCTTTGAGCTTTTGTATGGTCACCCGGTAAGAGGACCTTTGAGTCTGGTCAAAGAAGGCTGGGAGCAATCTCCCAGGAAACCTCCCCAGGATGTATACAGTTACATGCTGGCCTTTAGGAACCAGACTAGGCGCTTCAGAGATCTTGCTCAGGCAAATCTGGGGGCCAGCCAGGAGGAGATGAAGCGGTGGTAAGACCAGAAGGCCACTCTGGTAGAGCTTCAGCCTGGACAGAAAGTTTGGGTCATGTCCCCTGTGGAACCTTGTGCACTCAAGGACAGGTGGACTGGTCCATTTGAGGTTGTGGAGAAAAAGAGCGATGTCACCTACATGGTGGACTTGAAGTCTCCCAGGAACCCCTTGCGGGTCCTGCATGTCAACCGGTTGAAGCCCCACTTAGAAAGGTCCGAAGTGGGCATGCTCATAGCTACAGATGCTGGAATGGAGGAGGAGAGTGAGCCTCTTCCTGACCTCCTGTCTGCAAAAGAGCAAGATGGGTCAGTGGATGGTGTTGTCCTCTCTGACACACTGACCCATGAACAGCAGCAGGATTGTCGCCAACTGTTGGGACAATTCCCTGATCTGTTTTCCTTGATTCCTGGTGTCACTCAGTGGTGTGTCCATGATGTGGACACCGGGAACAGCACTCCTGTCAAGCACAAGGCTTACAGAGTGACTGACAAGGTCAGAGCATACATCAAGGAGGAGGTCTTCAAAATGTTTGCCTTAGGGGTGGTTGAGTCCTCTAGCAGTCCTTGGGCCAGCCCAGTGGTCTTGGTCCCAAAGGCTGCAGCGCCTGGTGCTTCACCGGAGCTTCGGTTCTGTTTGGATTACCGAGGACTCAATTCAGTCACCAAGACTGACGCGCACCCCATCCCCAGGGCTGATGAGCTCATAGATCGGTTGGGGGCTGCCCGGTACCTTAGTACGTTTGATCTAACGTCTGGGTACTGGCAGATCGCCTTGACTGATGGGGCAAAAGAGAGGTCAGCATTCTCCACACCAGATGGGCACTACCAGTTCCCGGTTATGCCCTTTGGGATGAAGAATGCCCCTGCCACCTTCCAGAGGTTGGTCAACCAGGTCTTGGCTGGACTGGAGGATTTCAGTGCCGCCTACCTGGACGACATTGCAGTGTTCAGCGCCAGCTGGGAGGAACACTTGCGCCACCTCCAGGAAGTGTTGTTGGCCCTGCGCAGAGCAGGCCTCACAATCAAAGCCAGTAAATGCCAGATTGGGCAGGGTTCAGTGGTGTACTTGGGGCACCAAGTAGGGAGCGGCAAGGTGGCCCCCCTGCAACCCAAGATTGATACCATCCTGGCATGGGCACCGCCCAAAACCCAGACTCAGGTGAGAGCCTTCTTGGGTCTCACGGGTTATTACAGGAGGTTCGTCAAGGATTATGGTAACATTGTGCACCCCTTGACTTCGCTGACTTCCAGGAAGCAGCCACGACTTGTGATCTGGACTGACGCCTGTCAGACGGCCTTTGACACCCTGAAGACTGCAATGTGCACAGCACCCATACTCCAAGCACCCAACTTTTCTAAAGAATTTGTTGTCCAGACGGACGCTTCAGAGCATGGCGTGGGGGCTGTTCTAGCTCAGGTGAATGAAGAGGGCCGAGACTTACCTGTAGCCTTCATCAGCAGGAGGTTACTTCCCAGGGAACAGAGGTGGAGTGCGATAGAGAGAGAAGCATTTGCTGTGGTCTGGGCGCTGAAGAAGCTAAGACCCTACCTGTTTGGGACTCACTTCCGGGTTCAGACAGACCACAGGCCCCTCAGATGGTTGATGCAGATGAGGGGTGAGAATCCAAAGCTGTTGAGGTGGTCCATTTCCCTACAGGGGATGGACTTCACGGTGGAACACCGCCCTGGCACAGATCACGCCAATGCTGATGGTCTGTCCAGATTTTTCCGCCTTAGTGATGAGGACTCCCTAGGGTAAGGGTAGTTCTCCCCACATTTCAGCTGGAGGGGACACGTGTTAGACCTGGCATCATTGGCATGAGTCTCTCCTCCATTTTTTTCTGTTTGCCTCCTCTGTTTACGATGTTTTTGCTGGTAAATGCTTTGGGCACTGTGCCACTGCTGATCAGTGCCACGGTGCAAGTGCTCCCTATGTGAAATTGCTGTATTGATTGAGTTCCATGTTTGGCTTATTTGGTTTACTGTCAGTCCCTAGTAGAGTGCACCAGGAGTGCCAGGGCTTGTAAATACAAATGCTGCTAGTGGGCCTGCAGCACGTGTTGTGCCACCCACAAGAGCGGCCTAGTAAAAGTATGTCTGAAGGTCTACCATTGCTAAACCACGTGCAGTCTGGTACTGTCACGCAGACTGCGCAAGTACATCTACTTGCCAGTCCCTAAACCTTCCCTTAACTTCATGTTAGTCACCCCTATGGTAGGCCCAAGGGCAGGGTGCATTGTAAGCATAAGGTAGGACAAGCCTGACAAGGTTGGCATGTCCTAATAGTGAATTACAGCCATATTCGTTTTTCACTATTGTAAGGTAACCTGCTCTCCATCAGTTAGAATGGGCTGCCAGGATTATTAATGCTATAATCCTAGCGGGCTCGGGGAGCATGGTGCAATGTCGAGTTTGGTATCCCTGAACTCAGGGTTTAATAACACATCCGTTTGGGTGGATGGTTTTTGGACTCTGTGTTTGAAAATAGCACTTTTAGAAAGTAGCTATTTTCTTGTCTAACTGTCTACCGGTCTCTGCTGGTTCTGGTGTGCGTGTGACAGGAGCTGGGTGGCTCCAGAGGTCTGAATGAGTCAGTGTGGGATGAGTGGGGCATTTGCATTGAGAGTAGGGGAAGAGTAGCTCCTGATAGCCTGCCCTGCCTGATACAATGCTGGCTCCGCCCCCCTGCCAGGCGACTGATGACTCTGTGCCTGCCTGGGACTTTCCTGGCCCACCTCCTGCCGGGCAACTGATGGCCCTGCCCCTGCCAGTGACAATGCTGGCTCCGTTCCTGCTGGGCGGCTGAAGACTCTGCCCTGCACAGTGAATAGGCCAGGTGCTTCGGCCTGGCAACACCCACAACAAACCCAAGATGGGGTGAAATTCCCCTGCATGGACAAAGGGATCAAAGCCAAAAAGGGGTAAAAGAGAAGGACCCCTGAACCAAGAATTGAGATCACTTCTGACAAGGAAACCTGAACCAAGGACAAGAAGCCTGCTGCTCTAAGGACTGCCTACCCCTTCTGCCAGAGTGCTGTTTGTTGGGGGAATCCTGCATTGCTTCTTTATTTTTGCCAAGGAACCAGGAGAGAGGAACTGTGTGTGTACTCTCAATCTTTGCTAAGAAAATCTCCAAGGGCTGGAAGAGTGCCAGTCTCCTGTTGAAGTCACAGGGCTAAAGGACTTCATCTGCTTAAAGTGCTGTTTGCTGGAAATTGTGAATCCAGCACCTCTGAAAGAATCCAGCAACCTCGACGCCGACGGACGCCGCCGAATCCAGCTCGACATCGTGAGTAACGGCTCCTGTGTCCCGCTTCCTCGACGCCGGCCGCCGGGCCCGATCGACGCCAGCAACAACGCCAGTGAGTAGTGAGTTCGGCTCCAGCTCCAAGTGACCTCGTGTCTGCACCGCTGCTGATCGTATCGACTTCGAGCCCTCTCGACGCCGTGAGCGCTGCTCACTCTTGCAACATCGACATCGACGACGCCGTATCCTGCTTCATCTCGTGAGCGCTGCTCCCGCCTGACTTCGGTCGACGCCGCTGCAGATCGCCCCGACTCCGAGGCCCGATCGACGCCGAAGACGCGACGCCGGACATCTCGACGCCGCTGATCATCGAGTGCTTCACTTTTCCAAGGTACTGTGTTGTTGGGGTCTGTGCGACTCCGGGCTCGACGCAGCGCTCCTCGCGGTCGACGCCGAACCTTTGGATTATCTTTGCCTCGACGTCGTGTGACTCCCGTGTGGGTTACATTGTTGCCAAGAACTGTGTTCTAGAGAAGAAGAGTTGCTTTTGATACTAAAGACTTTGTGCTAAGAAGAAACTACGCTTGAACTATTATTTTTCCTTCCAAGAGTATTTATTAAGACTGTGGTATATTTTTGTCGTTATTTGGTCTTGTGCTAAGCCTTATATAAAAATCCTTATTTTTATAATACTACTGTGTCGTGTCCATTTGTAGTGTATTCACTGTATTACTGTATGTGGTCATAAATGCTTAACGCACTGCCTCTGAGATAAGCCTGTCTGCTTTGCCAAGCTACCAAGGGGGTGAGCAGGGGTTATCTAAGTGTGTGATCCCCTTGCCCTGACTAGAAAAGGTGTGTCCCTATTTGTCAGAAGTGTATACCTCTGCCAACTAGAGACAGCCGCTTCTAACATTGGTGGCAGCGGTGGGATTTGAACTTTGCATTTATGACCTATGTGCAGTGATTAGTGTGCGCTACATAGTGAAAGCAGACCATAGCGCAGCCACAATCTGTTTTGGTTGGATATCCTATTTTTGTTCTCCGCTTTCCTGGAGCTTAATTTTTGAAACTGCCAGTTTTGACCATGAGTGATGCCGGAGTCACTGCCCCTGTTGTTGCTGTGGAGGAGTTTGATAGGAGCAAGATAAAGGATTACAAGTTACAGCAGCTGAAATCCTTTTGCAAGCAATTTAAAGTTCCTACAACAGGCTTCAAAGTTAAGGAAGAATATCTCAAAGCATTGCAGGCCTGGGTAGAGGCCAGAGATTCCTCTGATCCGGTGGTGGTACCGACAGGGGAAGGGGAAGAGGAGGTGCCAGTGAATGGGCCCCCCTCCCCTCCTGGCAGCAGTGTTTCCTCCAAAGGTCTTTCTCCTGAAGAAAGAGAAGAAAGGGCGAAAGAGCGAGCTAACAACATGGAAATGGCAAAACTTAAGATAAATGGGCAGTTGGAGATAGAGAATGCAAGAGGCAGGAGAGAAGCTGATCTGGAGATCAAAAGGTTGGAGTTTGAAAGGGAAAAGTTAGCTTTAGAGCATGATACCAAGTTGAGGGAGTTGGAGCTCAAAGCTAAAGAGTTAGAATTGAATCCCTCTGGTGGCAGCATCCCATCTGTGCCTGCAGAAAGTAGGTTTTATTTTCCTAAAGATGTGATCAAAGATTTTCAGAAGAATGAAGATATTGGTCAATGGTTTAAAGCATATGAGTTAGCATTGTTGGCCCACCGGGTCCCTGAGAAGGATTGGGGAGCGGGGTTGTGGGGTCGCTTTGTGAATGAGGGAAGAGATACCCTGTTAGACATGCCTGTTGAGGATAGGATGTCTTATGCTCATATGAAAGATGCTTTAATGTTAAGGTATGGCCTAACCCCAGAAAAGTACAGACAGGCCTTTAGAGAATGTAAGAAGTTGCCTGGTACGACGTGGGTGGAATATGTGTCATATTTTTGCAGAGCCATGGATGGTTGGGTAAAGGGCAGCAAAGTGGAAAGTTATGATGCTCTTTATGATTTGTTTGCTTGGGAGCACTTGTCTAATAACTGTTTTCCAGAGCTGCGCCAGCACCTTATTGATAGCAAGATATCTAACCCTAGAAAACTTGCTGAAGAGGCGGACCGCTGGGTCAGTACCAGGGTCCACAAGGGTCCAGTGGGAGACTCAGCCAAAGGTGGGCAGGGTCCCCAGCAGAAGAGTGGGGGGGACAAGGGTAAACAGAGGGAGTTCCAGAAAGGGCCCCAAAGTAATCCCCAAGGGAACCAAGGGAAGGGTTCCCAGCCTCCCCCAGATAAGAAATCAGAGGCCCCGACAGGTAAAACTGTTCGTAGGGGCCCCATGACCTGCTTCGCTTGTAAACAGGTGGGACACCGTTTTTATGATCCTCAGTGTCCCTTGAAGAACTCTAGTGCACCACCCAGTGCACCACCACGTGCCGCCCCCCGTCAGTTGGCGAGTGTAGCCCTGGGAGGGGAGGAGATGGTTGCCCATGGTGGGGAGGGTCCCGCAGAGATGTCCCTGGTCTCTCTAGGAGACATGGAATTGGTCCCTCCACCCCCTCTACCTAGTAACACTAAGAAATATAGGCAGTGGGTGACCATTAATGGCCATAGAGTAGAAGCTCTCAGAGACACCGGAGCGAGTGTGACAGCTGTCAAGTGTCACTTGGTGTCCAGAGAGCAGGTTGTTCCCCACGCATTCTACCCTGTGATAGCTGCTGACAACTCCCAGAGAGAGTGTGAGGTAGCTCAAGTTTCCTTTGAATGGGGGGAGTTTCAGGTACTCTTCAAGTTGCTGTAAGGCCCGCCATGCCTGTTGATTGTCTCCTGGGCAATGATTTGGAAGACTCCCCTTGGGCTAAGGTGGAGAGGGAGACACATTTGAAAATGTTGGGTGTGCCAGAGTGGGTGTGTGCAACCACTCGATCCATGACAGCAAGTAAGGGTGTTGATGGGGTTCTGGAGCCTGAAAGTATGGCCCAGGACCCAGCTGAGAAGAGAAGAGGCAGGGGGCGCGGGAAACTGTCCCCCGTAGTACCCGTGGTCCAGGAGGAGGCAGACCTTGATGGGTATGCCCTGGAACCCACAGGTGAACAAGTTGCTGAACTGGGAGACCTACCCGAGCTGACCCACTGGCAGCAGGATGGTGGTCCCTCCAGGGAGGAATTCTGTGCAAAACAGAAAGTGTGCCCTTCTCTTGTGGGTATGAGGCAGCAGGCCTCAGCCCAAACCTCAGGTGATCAGTCAGGGTCACATTTTGTTTACTGGGAGAACAACCTCCTGTATAGCGAGCCTAAGGCTGCTGAGCCTGGGTCAGCCCGTGTGCTGGTGGTACCCCAGCGCTTCAGAGCCTTCCTACTGGGTTTGGCTCATGACGTTCCTTTAGCTGGACATCTGGGGCAGGACAAGACCTATGACAGGCTTGTCACCCATTTTTATTGGCCTCAGATGAGAAGGGATACAGATGTCCATTGCAAGACCTGTCAAACTTGCCAGGCAAGTGGGAAAAGCTGGCGGAAGCAGAAGGCTCCCCTCCAACCTTTTCCCGTGGTCAGTACCCCCTTTGACTGGGTGTGGATTGACATTGTTGGGCCCCTGGACCCCAAGACAGCCCTGGGCAACAGGTTCATCCTGGTCTTGGTGGACCATGCCACACGGTACCCGGAAGCCATCCCTCTCAGAACAGTGACGGCCCCCGTGGTGGGACGGGCACTGATGGGTGTTTTCTCCCGAATGGGGTTCCCCAGAGAGGTGGTGTCAGGCGGGGGCACCAACTTCATTTCCAACTATATGAAGTCTTTGTGGAAGGAGTGTGGGGTAACTTACAAGTTCACCACTCCTTACCACCCTCAAGGTAATGGGTCGGTTGAAAGATTCAACCGTACCCTTAAAGGCATGATTATGGGTCTTGAAGAACCAATGAGGCGTAAATGGGACGTCCTCTTGCCATGCCTGTTGTTTGCTTACCGTGAGGTGCCACAGAAGTCTCTAGGGTTCAGCCCCTTTGAGCTTTTGTATGGTCACCCGGTAACAGGATCTTTGAGTCTGGTCAAAGAAGGCTGGGAGCAATCTCCCAGGAAACCTCCCCAGGATGTATACAGTTACATGCTGGCCTTTAGGAACCAGACTAGGCGCTTCAGAGATCTTGCTCAGGCAAATCTGGAGGCCAGCCAGGAGGAGATGAAGCGGTGGTACGACCAGAAGGCCACTCTGGTAGAGCTTCAGCCTGGACAGAAAGTTTGGGTCATGTCCCCTGTGGAACCTTGTGCACTCAAGGACAGGTGGACTGGTCCATTTGAGGTTGTGGAGAAAAAGAGCGATGTCACCTACATGGTGGACTTGAAGTCTCCCAGGAACCCCTTGCGGGTCCTGCATGTCAACCGGTTAAAGCCCCACTTAGAAAGGTCCGAAGTGGGCATGCTCCTAGCTACAGATGCTGGAATGGAGGAGGAGAGTGAGCCTCTTCCTGACCTCCTGTCTGCAAAAGAGCAAGATGGGTCAGTGGATGGTGTTGTCCTCTCTGACACACTGACCCCTGAACAGCAGCAGGATTGTCGCCAACTGTTGGGACAATTCCCTGATCTGTTTTCCTTGATTCCTGGTGTCACTCAGTGGTGTGTCCATGATGTGGACACCGGGGACAGCACTCCTGTCAAGCACAAGGCTTACAGAGTGACTGACAAGGTCAGAGCATACATCAAGGAGGAGGTCTCCAAAATGTTTGCCTTAGGGGTGGTTGAGTCCTCTAGCAGTCATTGGGCCAGCCCAGTGGTCTTGGTCCCAAAGGCTGCAGCGCCTGGTGCTTCACCGGAACTTCGGTTCTGTGTGGATTACCGAGGACTCAATTCAGTCACCAAGACTGACGCGCACCCCATCCCCAGAGCTGATGAGCTCATAGATCGGTTGGGGGCTGCCCGGTACCTTAGTACGTTTGATCTAACATCTGGGTACTGGCAGATCGCCTTGACTGATGGGGCAAAAGAGAGGTCAGCATTCTCCACACCAGATGGGCACTACCAGTTCCGGGTTATGCCCTTTGGGATGAAGAATGCCCCTGCCACCTTCCAGAGGTTGGTCAACCAGGTCTTGGCTGGACTGGAGGATTTCAGTGCCGCCTACCTGGACGACATTGCAGTGTTCAGCGCCAGCTGGGAGGAACACTTGCGCCACCTCCAGGAAGTGTTGTTGGCCCTGCGCAGAGCAGGCCTCACAATCAAAGCCAGTAAATGCCAGATTGGGCAGGGTTCAGTGGTGTACTTGGGGCACCAAGTAGGGAGCGGCAAGGTGGCCCCCCTGCAACCCAAGATTGATACCATCCTGGCATGGGCACCGCCCAAAACCCAGACTCAGGTGAGAGCCTTCTTGGGTCTCACGGGTTATTACAGGAGGTTCGTCAAGGATTAAGGTAACATTGTGCACCCCTTGACTTCGCTGACTTCCAGGAAGCAGCCACGACTTGTGATCTGGACTGACGCCTGTCAGACGGCCTTTGACACCCTGAAGACTGCAATGTGCACAGCACCCATACTCCAAGCACCCGACTTTTCTAAAGAATTTGTTGTCCAGACGGACGCTTCAGAGCATGGCGTGGGGGCTGTTCTAGCTCAGGTGAATGAAGAGGGCCGAGACTTACCTGTAGCCTTCATCAGCAGGAGGTTACTTCCCAGGGAACAGAGGTGGAGTGCGATAGAGAGAGAAGCATTTGCTGTGGTCTGGGCGCTGAAGAAGCTAAGACCCTACCTGTTTGGGACTCACTTCCGGGTTCAGACAGACCACAGGCCCCTCAGATGGTTGATGCAGATGAGGGGTGAGAATCCAAAGCTGTTGAGGTGGTCCATTTCCCTACAGGGGATGGACTTCACGGTGGAACACCGCCCTGGCACAGATCACGCCAATGCTGATGGTCTGTCCAGATTTTTCTGCCTTAGTGATGAGGACTCCCTAGGGTAAGGGTAGTTCTCCCCACATTTCAGCTGGAGGGGACACGTGTTAGACCTGGCATCATTGGCATGAGTCTCTCCTCCATTTTTTTCTGTTTGCCTCCTCTGTTTACGATGATTTTGCTGGTAAATGCTTTGGGCACTGTGCCACTGCTGATCAGTGCCACGGTGCAAGTGCTCCCTATGTGAAATTGCTGTATTGATTGAGTTCCATGTTTGGCTTATTTGGTTTACTGTCAGTCCCTAGTAGAGTGCACCAGGAGTGCCAGGGCTTGTAAATACAAATGCTGCTAGGCCTGCAGCACGTGTTGTGCCACCCACAAGAGCGGCCTAGTAAAAGTATGTCTGAAGGTCTACCATTGCTAGACCACGTGCAGTCTGGTACTGTCACGCAGACTGCGCAAGTACACCTACTTGCCAGTCCCTAAACCTTCCCTTAACTTCATGTTAGTCACCCCTATGGTAGGCCCAAGGGCAGGGTGCATTGTAAGCATATGGTAGGACAAGCCTGACAAGGTTGGCATGTCCTAATAGTGAATTACAGGCATATTCGTTTTTCACTATTGTAAGGTAACCTGCTCTCCATCAGTTAGAATGGGCTGCCAGGATTATTAATGCTATAATCCTAGAGTTCCTGTATAAATAAGTATGTGTTTCTATAAGTGATTGTTTAAGAGAGTAATTATGTGTAAGTTTCTGTAGAAGTAAGTGTGGTGGTGTATGTATAACTGTATATGCAAGTAAATGGATGTTAGATACGTTGTTTGCATGTGTGACTTTGTGTGTGAGTAACTCTATGGATGAGTGTCGGTGTGTAACAGGATGTATAGGTGTATGAGTACATATAATAAGTGAGTACATGTATGAGTGACTGTATAGGACTGTTGGTGAATGAGTGGATGTGTGTGTGGATCTTGGAATTACTGAATAGGTGCATTGTAGGTGGTATTGGTATGTCCATTATTTCAAAACTGTCAGATTCTATTTTTGAGTGTGTGTATCAAAGGTTCGATTAGGGTGAAAGGAGCCCACCAGGTACCTCCAGTATGCGCCAGAGATGCTGCGTTGCAGAGAGGTGTTCAGAGGCCACCCCCCTTTTTACAACACTCTGCAACGCAGCTCTGTATCGCTTACTGGAGGTAGCTTGTTGGCTAGTTGCCCCCCAGGGACCCTCAGGTTTGAAGAGGAATTAATTCCCCAACTTAAAACACGCCACATGGCGTGTTTGCACAGATGTCACCTCAGGCCCTGCCCCCTCCCTTCACCACTGTGCAAACGTGCCCGGTGGTGCGTTTTAAGTTGGAGGATTAACTCCCCTTGAATACTGAGGGTCCCTGTGGTACATCTAGCCCACCAGGTACCTCCATTAAACGCGACAGAGCTGCGTTGCAGAGAGGTGTAAAAAGGGCCGTGGCCTCAGAACACCTCTCTGCAACGCAGCTCCCTGGTGCATACTGGAGGTTCCTGGTGGGCTAATTGGCCCCCAGGGACCCCCAGTATTCAAGGGGAATTTGTTCCCCATCTGCAAACGTACTAGGGAGCCTGTTTGCAGAGTGTTGCAGGGAGGGGGCGAGGCCTCGGTGCGATGCGGGTCTTTTATTTTTTTTAAAGGGGGGTCAAACAGCCCCCCATCTTTTTCTAATTTATTGGCCCTGGGGAACCCATTCCCCAGGGCCTGACCCCATTTTTTTTTTAATTTATAGGGGGCCACTGGCCCCCCTCCCGAGGCCATAATCGGCCCCGGGGACCCCATCCCCCGGGGCATGGCCTTTTTTTTAAATGTATTTTAATTGGAGGGGGGCGGCATGGCCCCCCTCCTTAGGCCAATTATGGCCCCGGGGACCCGATCCCCCGGGGCCAGCCTTTCCTTTTAAAAAAAAATGTTTTGAAACATGTTTATAATGGTGGAGTGGGGCCGCGTGGTCCCCCTCCCGGGCCACTTATAGCCCCGGGGACCCCATCCCCCGGGTCTGGCCCTATCCTTTGGGGACCGTGGGGGGTCCTCAATCACCCCACGGTCCCGCCGGCTCCCCGCCTCCTGCGGGAGCCGGCATTGCTTCTCCAAATGGGGAGCTGCTAAGATGCAGCTCCCCGTGTGGAAAAGCAATCTTTGGTATTTGGAAGAGAGAGCAGGTTTCCTGCTCTTTCTTCCAAATACCAAAGCAGAGTTTGCTATGCTCCCACCCTGCCATATCCAACTGCAGTGTCCCGGGGGAGGGCACCCTCGGAAACTGCAGGAGCCGGCCCTGGGCGGTGGCAGTCCCCAGGGCCCTTGAGGGCTCCAGGAGGGGGGCACTCGCCCCACCTCTCACAATTTACAAAGCCCCAGCAGGTGGTGGTCCCTGGGGCTTGGGGATCCTTCATGGACTCCCCAATTTTAATATTTAGAGCCTTGGGAAGGTGGCGGTCCCCGGGGCGTGTGGGTGAGCTCAAGCCCCCCTCACAGGTTTATTATTTTTTTTTTAAAACAAGCCCCAAGGGGTGGCGGTCCCCGGGGCTGGAGGGCCCCTTTGGGCCCCCATTACAATAAAAAGATTGCCCCTGGGATTTGGCCCACCCGGGGGCTAAATATTGACGAAGCGCAGGAGCAGCGCTTCGTTTTTTTTTGCGTCGCCGGATCCGCAGATCCTCCGTGGATCCCGCGATTTAAAAAAAAAAATTGGGGCCCTGGGGGTTCTTGTGGGACCCCCTAAGCAGGCCTAGGGGGTCAGGGTGTTTCTACCCTGCCCCCTTTTCTTGTTTTGCGCATTACTTTTTCTGTTTTCTTGTGCCTTGGTTTTACCGAGGCACAAGATGGCTGCCAACACTTCCTGGTTTGGAGTGTTGACAGCCAATTAGAATACATCTCGTGGTCGGGAGGGTCCTTGGATCCATTGCAGCCATAGATATCACTATTTTTTTATTTGGTTTTCTCAGGAACTACTGAACAGATTTACACCATTTAACAAAAAGGTCTCTTTCTGAACCAAGGGCTACCTTTTTGCCAAATTTGGTGTAATTCATTTCAGCAGTTCGGGCTGTAGCCGTGTCTAAAGTTTCCTATGGAAAATTGCATGGGGGAAACAAGTTTTGGGACCCCCATTTTTTCTCTGCCCCTGCTTGACAAATCACCCTGAAACTTTAAAGATAGGAGTGGACTGGAGCGCCCCACGAGTTTTGAAATTTTCGCGAAGATTCGTCAATCGGCGCCAAAGTTATTGGGAATAGAATGTTGCAATTTTCATATGGATAATAGGTCCAAACTATACCTACCTACTGGCGACTATACCTATAATAGGTCCAAACTATACCTACCTACTGGCGGCTGCCAGTAGGTTATATATATATGTCATGTCTAAATAAAGCAACCGTTGGAAATTTACCCCGGAGTGCGGAGAATTCTTTGTTCTCAAACGGAGGAGTTGGAGCAGTAATATTGGCGGTGACCACATCCGCTATCCGCACCCGTCGAAGAGTGCACCGCTACTTGTGGTTTCTTGTAGCTGGGTCCGGAACGGACAGAAGGCGGGGCACCGCGCTGAGCCACAGGGAGAGGATTGTCGAGCATTGCCTGCTGCGGGTGAAAGCGAGGAACGGCGCTTCGGAGGAGGCGCGGTGAGACGCGAACATCGGCGCTGGGTAAGCGAGACGCCTGTCCTACTGTTTTCAGAATTAAGAGACAGGGATGCGTGGCAGCGCGACGTAAGGGGTACTTTTCCTGGAAGGAGCTGCGTGCTATTGCACGAATATCAAGAACTTGTGTGTCCTAGACATCAGCCCTCAGACACTAACATGTTTTGCGAATCAACCAGGCATGAGGATGCCAAAGATATGTTCAAGAAATCGAATGGAGGCGGAGCTCCACCGAGCAAGCAAGATCCAAAGCAACCGACAAGCAATTTTAACGAGTTAATGTTGAAATTGGAGCGCCTGTACGAGCGCGAAGTCAGGAAGTGGTGGGAGGCTACTAGCCTTCAGGGCTATATTGAGGTGGACAGGGTCCCTAGGGGACTGCGTGTGTACACCGTCCCCTCATATGAAAACCCCGACCCCCAACTCCTGACTGACTGGGCGGAACACACCGCCCATTACTGCAAAGGAACTTTGGGACTACTTGTAAAATATGCGTGGAGTGACCGCGATAAAACTTTGGCAGAAATCAAACAGATGGAGGAGGATTTACGTAAGGAGGAAGACGATAAGAAAGTTACTGATGCCTTGGATCAAATGAAACCCAGACTATTGAGATACGAACAAAAGATCGAGATGCGCAAACAGGAAAAGTTCCAAAGGGACGAAAGAGATTACGCGCAGGGCAGAGTATTAACCTACGCTAAAAAATGTGATGTCCCGAGGAAAGAACTGAGTGAAACCTCAGAGTCTGATCTGACGGGGAATGAATCAAGTGATGACCAAGTCACACAGGGAGCAAGTGTTGGAGGCAAACAAACCCCTTTTCAGTCAGAATTCCAAGTTATTCGACAGTCATGGCTAAGGGGAGGAAAGAACAAGCCCCCGGAACCAAACACAAGCGTAGGAAGACAAGGAGATCTGGCGGTGGCAGAAAAGCCAAAAAGTGTGACTTGGACCAACCGCAGAAGGAACAACAGGAGGTAATTGGAACTAACAATCTCACAGTGGTGAATTTAACACAGAAACCACTAACTGACGCGGAACAAAAAGTACTAAGTCTTGGCCTGACCTTCTGCCCTGATGCGCACCTGGAATACACTCAGACCAGGATTGACCTGTTTAGCTTCATGAGGAAATTGAAACTTCATAAGTATTTCAAAATCATGACTCATTTGACAAAAAGTAAAAAACAAACAGCGAGGTTAACAGCAACAGACATATTGACTGTGAAGGATCTTACAGGAATAGAAACACTTGAAGATCTTAGAAACGAAACGATGACAAAGATATCAAGCAGCCAAGAAGTAGCGGAACGAGCCTTAGAGGTTGGGATTGAACAGGACAGGGAGGAAAGCCCGTACAAACCATCCTCCACTTTCAATCCACAAATGCCATTTGATGCCCTGGACACATTTTCGGATGCAATGATTAAAGATCTGCAACATTTTCATAAAAAACCAAAAAATGGAAAATGGTGGTTTGAATCTTTCCCAGGAAGAAAAATTGGCGTTAACGAAGTTGGCTAATGATCATTCAATTAATATAAAGCCCTCTGACAAAGGGGGAAATGTCGTGGTGCAAACAAGGGATGAATATCATAAAGAGGCGATAAGGCAGTTATCAGATGGAAAAAGCTACGAAGTAACCACTTTCAAAGCATACCAACAGAGTATCCAAGCATATGACGAACTGATAAGCAAGTGGTACAAAAAAGGAATGCTTGGGGATGAAGAACACTTATACCTCCGTAGTTCTAATCCAACCTGCCCGACCTTTTACCATATCCCCAAGTTGCACAAAGACAATGTACACCCCCCAGGAAGACCGATCGTTTCTTCAATGCAAGGACTGACGGAACATGTTTCCAAGTTTCTTGATTTTTTCCTGGCAAGTCTTGTAAAAAAGTTAACCTCCTATGTAAAAGATACCAAGGACTTTTTAACAAAAATCCAAAATGTGCAATGGCAACCTGACTATTTACTTGTCGTCCTAGACATAACAAGTCTTTACACTTGTATCGAACATTCAAAGGGAATCGAGGCAGTTAATGTGTATTTGCAAAAAAGACAACTGAGATATGCTCAGCACAACTGCATGTTATAAGAATTTTTACAATTCTGTTTGAACAATAACATTTTTATCTTTGAAACCACCTATTACAGACAAGTGTCTGGTACGGCGATGGGTACCTGCTTCGCCCCCAGTTATGCGAACTTGTTCGTTGGCTGGTGGGAGGAGCAGGTGCCCAGAACATACAGTGACGATCTGTCAAATGGTAGAGTAATTAGATGGCATCGATATATCGATGATTTATTTATCATTTGGCAGGGAACTGAAGAGACTGCCCTGAAGTACATCGCGAGTTTGAATAACAACAATCTAAATCTGCATTTTACGGGCACCATCAGTCCATGCTCTGTGGACTACTTGGACCTTAAGGTACAGATTATAGGGGGTCAGATTGAAACATCTCTGTATCGTAAAATCACTGCTGGCAATTCGATACTTCACGCAACCAGCAGTCACCCACCCAAACTAGTGCAAAGCATCCCCTATGGGGAACTATTAAGATTAAAAAGAAACTGCACGCGCGATTGTGACTTTGATCAGGCTGCCTCGGAATGTCTGGCTAGGTTTGCCATTCGTGGGTATAATCCCACATCACTGAACAAAACACTGTGTAAAGTGAAAGCCATGACCAGGGAGAGTTTGTTGGGTGAAAAGGAAGATAAAAAATCTGTAACCGGCAAATTTAGACTAATCACCCCTTATTCATCAGAAGCTAATCATTTGAAATCTATGCTTAGAAAAAATTGGCACATATTAAAAGCAGACAGTGTCATTGGTGAGGATGTCCCTAATTTTCCCCTAGTCACATTCAGAAAATCCAGGTCTATCCGTGACAAATTGGTACACAGCCATCTTGAAAAAATACCTCCAAAAACTAACACCATAAAGCACATGAGAGGTTTCTTTCCATGTCATAAGTGTAAAGCTTGCAGTAACAGCAAAAGGACACCATCCAAGATACTGGTAGGGTGAAAAAGATCAGCAAGTTTATCACTTGCAGTACACCATATGTTGTGTACTGCTTAGTGTGCCCCTGTGGGCTCCAGTATATTGGAAGCACAGTACATCCGTTTAAAATCAGGATACTGGAGCACATGAGGGCCATAGACAAAGTGGATCAAGCATACCCTGTGGCAAGGCACTTCGCAGATAAGCATAAGGGTGACCGTAATCAGTTACAATGCTATGGCTTAGACTTAGTCCCTGATAACATCAGAGGGGGGGACAGACTTAGAAAACTGCGTAGGTTGGAGTCAAGATATATTATTGATCTCCATACCAAAACGCTTTGGGGTCTGAACAGTGGTGAAGACATGATGGTGCACATAGGTATATGAATGAATTACAACATACGTAGAAACGTGACATATAACCTGTGAGGTGTAGAGTTTTGGATAGAGACTTAAAATCTGAATGTATGTACATGGCAATCATACCAGTGAGGAATTCATAAAATTGAGTATGCACATTTGTATATAGGTATATATATGTAAATAGGGCTTCATCTTTTGGATTTAGGTGTAATGGAACTGTGAATGATTACGGTAGTCTTAAGTAACCTTTGTTTCCTCCTTCAGAAATATGATCAATGTATGAATTCGATCTCAAATGTTTTGTTGTAAATAGTAACTATGAAAAATGAACTTAAATATGATACTGTAAAAAAATGTGTATAGGTTTGGTAAAGAATATATGGTTGATTTATTATGGATTTGTTTAAACAATTTTGAATACGGGTAGGGAAGGAGAATTGCCGATACACGGCTCAATTTTTGTGTTTGTAACATGGGTCAAATCGATAGTAAGCACTATGAAAGTGTCTGTGATGTTGTCAAAAACATTTTGTGCAAATCACCTATCTGAAGGACTTATGTTAAGGGTGGACAGACATGTTTTGAGAAAAACAAAACGAGGAAACATGCTTGCAATATATGTTTATTTGTAAATATGTAAATATGTACCACTCTAAGATGGCGCTGGTTATCACCAGTTGGCCTGTAGTCCTTCCTCTACCTCAGTAATTGTTTAAAAACAGAATGTTGTATGAGGGTCATTGACATTGAGAAAGGCTAATTGCCGAAACGCGAGGGCGTCTGTCATGTCTAAATAAAGCAACCGTTGGAAATTTACCCCGGAGTGCGGAGAATTCTTTGTTTTCAAACGGAGGAGTTGGAGCAGTAATATATATATATATATATATATATATATATATATATATATATTATTCCGTTTGTCTCTTTACAGAGACGCTTTTCCTCGTGCACTCCCGTGTGATTAGCAATAATACCACACTCGTATTTGGTCGATATTCTGTTTATTCTTCCATAAACCAGCAACACCTTACGCGTTTCGGTCTCCACAGAGACCTTGCTCACAGGTTTACACAATCAACATTTTTTTACCATTAAATAACGTGATCAAAGGAAATTACTCGTTGCAGTTACATCACTTCCTGCTTACACACAGGATTTCTGGGACATGTAGTTTTGGAAAGTTATTGTTGTACTTTAAGGCTTTGAACTCTTTTATATCTAATCATTATAATTTGAGAAAAAAACTACCACCCCAGAGCCCCAGAGCACCCGGAAGCCCTGACCTTGGATCAAACTGAATTAATATATATATATATATATATATATATATATATATATATATATATATATATATATATATATATATATATATATATATATATACATATATATATATATATATATATATATATATATATATATATATAACCATATATATATATATATATATATATATATATATATATATATATATATATATATATATATATATATATATATATATACCCAAACGGGTCCTTTCGTACATCATAGCTGACACAGGTAGAAAAATGAGCATTAACAAATTCATCACCTGTAGCACGCAGTATGCCGTCTATTGTCTACAGTGCCCATGTGGCTTACGCTACATTGGGAGTACGATCAAGGAGCTCAAGCTAAGAATACTTGAGCACCTAAGAGCCATTGACAAAGTGGACCAGGCTTATCCTGTGGCTCGCCACTTTGCGGAGACCCATAAGCAGGACCGCAGTAAACTCCAATACTTCGGTTTGGACATTGTGCCTCCCAATATATGTGGTGGTGATCGTCTACGTAGGTTAAGGAGATTAGAATCTAGATACATCGTAGATCTTTCAACAAAATTTCCGAAAGGTCTAAATAGTGGGGAGGAGATGGCCTCTCACTTGGGGAAATAAATTAACTCTAATCCCTAACAATAACAAGAAGATCCAATATGTCATATCAGTCTGATATAGCTGTGATAAGACCTATCTGATTGACACTGGATCTGCAATAAAGAGGCCCCACATTAGCATATGAGATAGTAAAAGTCTGTCAGATGAAGAATAGTGCTATGTGTACATATATTGTTGAGTTTTCAGTGAGAGATATGCTGTCCATGTTTTATTATCTGATGACACCTTGGGATTAAAAATCTGTAACGGGATCACATGATATATATAAGTCCCTTCACTAACAATGTGTCTTTGAAGATATGGCAATTCAATTTAGATAACTGTGATTTGTGTGTATCTATATCATCTGAAAGAAAGCCACTAGAAATTGGAATTATCAAACCTCATTGGTATGAACTGAAATATGATGCATTATTTTTTAAGTGATTTGTTTAAGTGATTGTTGGATGACTACTTTTTTACAGAGATGAACTATTATATCTATAACTATAGATAATTTTTCCTGTATTTTGTCAAATTGTACTACCTGCCGCCACGCATACAGCATCCAGCCTTATGAACCCTCTAATTTTATTTATAAGTAACTTCTAATGGAATGTTATCGAACTTGAAGTCTTATAATTTGATGGACTGTATCTATTTATTTGATAAGGGACATTAGCCGATCCACGGCTTGATTATCTTTTCCATTTTGGAATATGTATACTATATATACCGCAATCAGAATAGGGTAACTACCCATCTGTGGGCTCTATGTTATTCACATATATGGTGATGATTCTGTCTTAATAACCGCAGTCAACACTGTAGGATGGCCGCCCCTATTTTGTCTGTGGTATGAGTCCATTTTCTTTGTTGATGTCCCGAATGTGGGTTTGGCAACATGATGTTTAAAAAACATGTTGACACTAAACGCAGTGTAACACACACTGACGAAGGCAGCACGCCGAAACGCGTCTGTGTGTGCCTCTCCGCTGAATAAAATCTAGCGTGTTGGCAATATTTCGCCCTTCGAGGGCTGTTTTATCCTTTCTTTGGAGTTTTGGGAGGATTTGGAGCGTCATATATATATATATATTCACTGAAAAAACCATAGGTTATAGACCATATATAGTTAGGAATTAGCATTTACAAAACCTTGAAAATTCACTGAAAAAACCATAGGTTATAGACCATATATAGTTAGGAATTAGCATTTAAAAAACCTTATTTTACTCACACAAAACCATTGAAATTCCATATATAGTTAGTTGCACTAACTATATATCGCGCACCCGCAATCCACTGCTGATCATGTCACATATTACATCATTCATGACATGGTCAGTGACATCACTGATGACATCACTGATGACATCTCAAATGACATCACTGATGACATCACTGATGACATCATCCAGTGACTGTGTGTTTCTGTAAAGTTTAAATATGTTTTAGATATTGAAGAATGAGTAGATGTATAACTGTCTGGACGAAGGATTTAGTAGGTGCATGACTGAATGTATGAGTGAGTGATTAAATGTGTCTCACTGAGTGCATGGGTTAGTGACTAAACTGTCTTAATTTGTGCATCATTATGTCTGTTGTTCTGTAAACTACTGCATGTGTTGATCAGTAGCTATATGATTAACTATATGGGTTATTGATTGATTGTCCAAGTATTTGTATGGGAGACTGAGTGTGTGTGTGGCTGGCTGGGAGGTGTGTGACTGTGCAGATCAATGTGTACTTGTATCAATGATTGTATAAGAAAGTAAGTATGTGTTACTATATGTTTGAAAATGTAAGGTGCTCTATGTTTAACTGTATAGACAAGAAAATGGAAGTGTAATTGATTCTTTACAGGACTGACTAGGTGTGTGAGTAACTCCATGGATGAGTGGCAGAGTGTGAGTGTCTGTATAGGTGTATGAGTGCATATGATAGTGTTGTAAAGATGAGTGATTGTATGTATGAATGATTGTATGGGTGAATGAGTGAATGTGTGTGTAGACGTAGGAATCAGTGAGTACGTATGTAGTAACTAGTATTGGTGTGTCAATGGTTTCAAAAATTATACTCTGTATTTAACACTGGGTGAAACAGAGGTTATATTAAAATGTGAGGAGATGCATTGTATTGTCACATGAATGATATCATCAGTGATGTGGTCATTGATGTCAAATGAGATGTCATCAGTGATGTCATCAGTGATGTCATTTGAGATGTCATCAGTGATGTCATCAGTGATGTCACTGACCATGTCATGAATGATGTAATATGTGACATGATCAGCAGTGGATTGCGGGTGCGCGATATATAGTTAGTGCAACTAACTATATATGGAATTTCAATGGTTTTGTGTGAGTAAAATAAGGTTTTTTAAATGGTCTATAACCTATGGTTTTTTCAGTGAATTTTCAAGGTTTTGTAAATGCTAATTCCTAACTATATATGGTCTATAACCTATGGTTTTTTCAGTGAATTTCAATGGTTTTTTAATAGCAAATATCATAAGCTGTCGAATGTCAAGTACGTGGTAAGTGAAAACATTTTCGTGTTTATGCACACTGATCTGCTTTGAATGGTGCCCCCCCCCCTCATTTCTATTAGGAGTACTCTCTCTTTGCAGATAGTGAAAGGTAGTTAACGCAGGCCTTTGCCCCCGTTGTAATCCGTCGTGCCTGCTTCTCTCTCCATTTGATTGATTGTTATCCAAGTATTTACTGTTTTAGAATTAGTTCTCTTTGGTTCATTCTCTATTTACAAACAAACACAGAGTCGCAATACTCTGTTTAGTCTTTGCAGATAACGAAAAATCGTGTAAAAAAAAAGAAAAGGAATCGAGCAAAATCAGTAGGCCACTAATGGGATCTCTTTTTGACCTCGCTAAAATAGAAACATTAGGAACAACCCCTCATGACAAATACAAAACTAGTGAGATGAACTGAACTCCACACAATGATGGCTGCAAAACAGCTCGGTTCCGCCACCCACCCCGCCCAAAATAACGATAAAGAGCGGCTGCCATGATTGGTTGCGGAATGGCCACAACGGAGCTACGAAATGGTGCTGCTCTCATGCTAACCCCAGCTTCGGTCTGAAACATCCAGAAACACTGTAGACTACCAATTCGATCAGTTCCGGTAGCGCCCCAATGTAACCCGGTAGAGAAGAACTAGCCCTCCCCTCTTTGACTGATGGTTCTTGTTGCCTGTCCCTTCTGTTGTCATTTAACAGAACTATTTAGCCTGCTGAAAGGGGTTGTGTTTCGACCGCTGGTTGGTGGAGACATTTTGACTATATTCTGGACCTGCGTTGTCGCGTAATGCGTCATATGACGCGCCGCGTTAGCGCATCCGGAAGTCATCCGGGGCGCGCAGCGCGTAACGTAAGCATAACAAGTCATGTGACTTGTTAATAAAACTTTTCATTGGTTCATTTTACTTTTCTTATTCTAATGATGAAAGCCTTGGTCATATCACCTAAAAATTACGCTTTTAATTACTTCCGAACATGATTTTCTCTTAAATATATGTTATAATGTTCCAGGCTAATGTACTTTCCCGGAAATTTTACAACTGTCCTGCAAGTAAAATATATTCTTTTTTCGAGAAAAAGAGCGTTTCTTCGTCCCATGACGGAGCCGTTGAGCAAAAGAGGGTCGACCTGCTGTCTTAGTCGCCGATACGCCTGAATATGAGATTCTTATCGATCACTTTATGTTGCAGGAATAGAAAACACAACAGCCCTTGACCATTTATCTTTACTGCGTTCCTTCGTATTATACCTTTTACCCTTCATGTAATTGGTCTGCTTTATTTCACTTGCCTTTTAATGATTCTAAAACAGTGACTATTATTAAAAACTTTACCAATGTATACACTACTACCATGTTTTCTTTTAAAAACCTTTATTGTGAAAATTTCATTATACAAATACGAGCCTATAACCACGTGGGCCTGCCACGGAGCAAACTGTAATCGTATATGATGAATAGACATTTACACTGTAGAGGAACGTAACGGGCGGGCCATTAGGTTGCAAAAACTAAGGTGTCTAACAGTTACGGAATCGGTGGACGTACATTTTATAATTAAAATACGACAGGGCCAGTTACAATAAAATTATCTAGATATACATTTGCGGGCAAGTACCATGGGTGACGTTAATTCGAATTTTCAACAGTACAGTAATCAATAACACATCAGAACTTAATATCAATAGGGATATCGAAATATTCAATCAATTCTCGTCCCCGCCCGCCATGTGCTTCAAAACTGCATACGTATCTCGTGATTTCAAGGTTCTGCAACCAGTACACAACAAGGAGTTACGAGTCCCATTTATTCCGGCGCCATTTTGGGCGAGGACGGGCAGGTCCAGGATATAGTCAAAATGTCTCTACCAACCATCGACTATGATGATGTTCATATGCTGTATTTATTAGAGTAACACTCATCTGCCCACATGAAATTAATTTACCACAATCTAAACATGTCATTTTAATCTTTCCAAAGTTCTTCTAAATATTTGGGACCGTTTCCCTTGCCTCTGAAGCTCTCAGTGCCACTTCTTTGATGAATGTACTAGCAGGTCAGGGGTTCTCCTCCAAATCTCTCTTTTATGCAGCACTATAATTAATTGGTGCCACCTCTCCATATGACGATGCATGGTATAGTTACCACAACTATATTTTTTTTCGGTTCCTCTGGAGAGTTCATCGTGGCAGATGAAGCGTGTAACATACCGGGCATTTACCTTTTTTTGCATGTACAGGAAAGGAAAAAAAAATCGAGCGTCCGAGTTCTAAGGTGTCCCAGGGCCATTTTAGTGGACCAGGCCCAAATCCAAAGAACAGGCCGCCATTTTGAGAGTCCTCTTGCAGCCGCCTGTCGCTGTAGCATCAAGAGCAGCCGAAACTCAGCTGAATGGCAAATGAAACGGTAAATGGGCGCCCCACTACATTTCAGCATTGTAGGATGACCACACCAGTACAGCAACTTGCTAGACATCACCTCGGTGCCATCCGGATCTCGGCGCCCCACTGCAGATGAAGTGCCTCTCAACTATGAAACCACCACGGTGACATCCGGATCTTGGCGCGTTGTGCTGCCTTCGGCCTATTCGCACATCGGTCCGCTACTGACGCCATCTCACAGGCTAATGGGGTGACCCACGCCGAGTTTCAGCATTGTAGGATGACCACACCAACTTGCTAGACATCACCTCGGTGCCATCCGAATCTTGGCATCTCAACGCCTAGTGGTATCTTCCATACAGAAAATATTGTTACGCTGCCTTTGGCCCCATTCGCACATCAGTCCGCAACTTAGACATCACCTCGATGCCATCCGGATCTTGGCATCTCAGCGCCTTGTGGTGTCAGTCAGAAAATATTGTTGCGCTGCCTTTGGCCCCATTCGCACATCAGTCCGCTACTGACACCATCTCACAGGCCAATAGGGCGCCCCACGCCGACTTTTACCATTGTACGATGGCCACACCAGTGGCACAACTTGCTAGACATCACCTCGGTGCCATCCGAATCTTGGCATCTCAACGCCTAGTGGTATCTTCCATACAGAAAATCTTGTTACGCTACCTTTGGCCCCATTCGCACATCGGTCCGCAACTTAGACATCACCTCGGTGCCATCCGGATCTTGGCATCTCAGCGCCTTGTGGTGTATTCTCTTCAGAAAATATTGTTGAGCTGCCTTTGGCCCCATTCGCACATCGGTCTGCAACTTACACATCACCTCGGTGCCATCCGGATCTTGGCATCTCAGCGCCTTGTGGTGTCTTCTACTCCGAAAATATAGTAGAAAATATTGTTGCGCTGCCTTTGGCCCCATTCACACATCAGTCCGCTACTGACACCATCTCACAGGCCAACAGGGCGCCCCACGCCGACTTTTACCATTGTACGATGGCCACACCAGTGCCACAACTTGCTAGACACCACCTCGGTGCCATCCGGATCTTGGCATCTCAGCGCCTTGTGGTGTCTTCAAATCAGAAAATATTGTTGCGCTGCCTTTGGCCCCATTCGCACATCGGTCCGCTACTGACGCCATCTCACAGGCCAACGGGGCGCCCCACGCCGACTTTCAGCATTGTAGGATGGCCACACCAGTGCGGCAACTTACTAGACACCACCTCGGTGCCATCCGGATCTTGGCGCGTTGTGCTGCCTTCCGCCTATTCGCACATCGGTCCGCTACTGACGCAAACTCACAGGCCAACGGGGCGCCCCACGCCGACTTTCAGCATTGTAGGATGGCCACACCAGTGCGGCAACTTACTAGACACCACCTCGGTGCCATCCGGATCTTGGCGCGTTGTGCTGCCTTCGGCCTATTTGCACATCGGTCCGCTACTGACGCAAACTCACAGGCCAACGGGGCGCCCCACGCCGACTTTCAGCATTGTTGGATGGCCACACCAGTGCGGCAACTTACTAGACACCACCTCGGTGCCATCCGGATCTTGGCGCGTTGTGCTGCCTTCGGCCTATTCGCACATCGGTCCGCTACTGACGCAAACTCACAGGCCAACGGGGCGCCCCACGCCGACTTTCAGCATTGTAGGATGGCCACACCAGTGCTGCAACTTGCTGGACACCACCTCGGTGCCATCCGGATCTTGGCGCGTTGTGTTGCCTTCGGCCTATTCGCACATCGGTCCGCTACTGACGCCGCCTCACGTGCCAACGTATTTTCTCCGCATTTTACACCCTATGCCGCATAACAGGTCATGTGACTTGTTTATAAAACTTTTCATTGGTTCATTTTACTTTTGGTTTCCTAATGATGGAAGGCTTGATCATGTGACCTAAAAACAACACTTTTCATAGGATGAAAACTTTTTTTTTTTCCCAAACGATGAAAGCCCCACCTTGTTTCTGGATGTTTCAGACTGAAGCTGGCGTCAGCATGAAAGCACCACCATCTCGTAGCTCAGTCGTGGTCATTCCGCGAGCAATCATGGCAGCCGCTCCCCACCAGAAGCCTGCAGGAGTCGGAGCCCCCAAAACTTTTGATGAATTCTCAAGGCGGAGGGGACGCTTTCGAGAATGGGGTCCAAGACCTAGCAGACAAGCGTCCGATTTCCAAGGTGTCCCAGGGCCATTTCAGTGGACCAGGCCCAAAAAGGAAACAGCCTGCCGCCATTTTGAGAGTCCTGTGACAGCCGCCTATCGCTGCACCGCAAGAGTGGGCGCAACTCAGCTGAATTGCGGCTTTTGACACAGTGGACCAAAAACGGACGGAATGGCAACTGAAACGGTAAAGGGGCGCCCCACTACAACAGATGACACTCCACCTGGAGAGGCCCGTTCACGCCGCCTCCCCCGGGGCGCTCCACGCCGTTATTCGGAGCAGCATTGTAGGATACCAAAACCAGTGCGGCAACTTACTGGACATCACCTTGGTGCCATCGTTCTGCTGCCTTGGAACTATTCGCGCAACAGTTTGCTACTGATGACCCACCCCCCGCGACGCCCCATGCCGTTATTTGCTGGGTGGCAACTTACTAGACATCACTTTCGTGTCATCTAGATTTCGGCACGTTCTGCTGCCTTGGAACTATTCGCACAACAGTTTGCTACTGATGACCCACCCCCCGCGACGCCCCACGCCGGAAATCTGGACGTTGTGCTGCGTTGGGACTATTCGCACAGCCGACCGCTACTTCGTTGTTTTTCCCTAAAAATGTTTATATGTTATTACTATTTTTGTTTTCTTGTATATATTTATAAATTATTAAAGTTTTATAATCGTACTACTTTGTCGGAGTGCTATATATTTTTAATGTGACACATAATTGTAAAAACTTTGATGTACAAACAGTCATCCCTGGAATCTTCCGCTTCAGGCTCGGTCCCCTCCCCAATCACAATACAGGATGGTTTTCAGATAATAGCAACGCTTCTGCTGTGACGGATCTCATCGAGTGTGGGCCTTGATCTACTATAACTCCTTTAAAGAGGGGTGATTCTTTACAGCTGTGGCCATAAACTACATCTGCAGGGCTAGCTGATACCCTAGGACCAGCCTGGACAATCGGACACAGAGGAAAAGGAGTGTCAGAGGGTGCGGTAGTGAATAGGGCGAAAGGGAGGTGTCGGGCGGGCACAGGGTGTGATTCTCAGGGAACAGCAGCGCAGATGGGGGAGGTTTATTACCCATGCATAAGACAGAGAGCGGGGGTGACCACTGCCTGGGGGAGATGCTTGCGAGGGTGGGGAGCCATGCTAAGGATCGACAGCGTGCACAGAGTGGGTCTGGTCAAGGCATCTAAAATGGCTGCCGTGCACGACAAACGTGTGGCATTTGAAAAAAGACAAGATGGCGCAGACAATGTTTTTCAACACTTCCTGATTTCCTTCGAATCGAACGTTAACAGACGTTGGGGCATATTACCAAAGTTAAGCGATATTTATCCCTAACGATGCTTAGCAACGATTTTTTTACCGTCAGAAATTATCGCAGATAAACCTTGCTATTATCAAGGTTTATCGGAAATACGATAAAAAACGACCGCAATGCATTAATATCGCTGAAAACTCAGCGATATTCATGCATTACCGAGCTAATGCTCTTAGCCATGTTATCCACCTCCCATTGGATAACATGGCTAAGAACTGCTCAGGGCAGGTGGTAGCTTTTGGAGATATTCGCCCTTATCTCGAATATTTCCAAAAGTTGATAATAGGAGATAGCGATGTTAGCGACTGTTTCCAGTCGCTAACATCTTGGCATGCCCACTTTGCATGTCATTAGTGATAAATATCACTCACATGCAAAGTGGGGCCCAAGATGGTCGCTATCTTCTACTAGCCGTCGCTAACTGGTGTTAGCAACAGCTAGGTAATACACATATAATTTTATCTCCGCGAAGCGGAGCGCTGTTACAGATATATATCTTGTTTCTGAACGTTAATTTCTCAAAATGCACTGAAGCACATATATTGAGACCTAGCAAAGGCACATCGGGCTACCAGTCCCTACAATTTTGCCAAGTTTCGTGCATTTCCATTCAGCTGTTCGATCCTACCGAGAGACAAGATGGCGGCCGCTACGGACTGTTTGGAATGTTTACAGACACCGGAGAGCCAATCAGCTTCGCTTCGCAAAGCTCCGTAACGCGAAAAGTACGCGAAGCGGTGCGCTGTTACAGATATATACCTTTTTTTGAACGTTAATTTCTCAAAATCCACTGGAGCACATATATTGAGATCTAGCAAAGGCACATCGGGCTACCAGTCCCTACAATTTTGCCAAGTTTCGTGCAAATCCATTCAGCTGTTCGATTATTATTATTTTTATTTTTTTTTGCCCCGCGGGGCCCTTTTAAAACCTCCACATCAAACCTAGGGGGTGAGCGACAATGTACTATGCCCCCTTATGGTCATTTGCCCCTTCGCTTTGGCCTCCTCTTGTCTCTCGATCCTACCGAGAGACAAGATGGCGGCCGCTACGGACTGTTTGGAATGTTGACAGACGCCGGAGAACCAATCAGCTTCGCTTCACAAAGCTCCGTTGCGCGAAAAGTACGCGTAGCGGAGCGCTGCCCAGTCCGCTGTTACAGATATATATCTTTTTTTGAACATTAATTTCTCAAAATCCACTGAAGCACATATATTGAGACCTACAAAAGGCACATCGGGCTACCAGTCCCTACAATTTTGCCAAGTTTCGTGCAAATCCATTCAGCCGTTCGGGCTAAAAGTGAGGCCAACCGCCCTATGGAAATTAACATGGGAAAAACGCGTTTTGGGACCCCCCTTTTTTCTCGGCCCCCCCTTGACGAACCCCCCCAAAATTTTCAGGGGCTGCTCAGAAACAAAATGTGCCATTTTCCTGAAAATTTCAGCCAATTCCGTCCACAAACGCCAAAGTTATTAGACATAGAATTTTCAAAAAACCCATAGAGAAAAAATCCTAACTATATATACCTACTGGCGACCGCCAGTAGGTAATATATATATATATATATATATATATATATATATATATATATATATTACATATATACAATTACATATTACACATATCTATATATATATAATATACAATATATCTATTTAAAAAAAAAATGAAAAAATAATCAATTCACATAATTATTATTCAATAAAAAAATAATTATCAATTAATATCGAAGTTTTATTTGATTATTAATTAATAAACGTCCTGGACTGTACTGCTACAAACCTATTAAAAAAAATTCATGACATAATTTTTAATTATTTATTACCAGATTTACTTTCCAGTCTATGCTCTACAAACCCACTGACCTGCTATTTTTTTTTATTAACAACATTAATACAAAGAATAGTAACACATAAAATAATATATCAACTAAAACACATTTAAATAAATAACAAATCAACTTTCCCTGAAGTGCCCGATAAGCCAGGGTCAAGACCTTAAATTCAATCCTGCTTGCCACTGGAAACCAGTGAAGATTGTGTAGATGCGGAGAGACATGATGCCTGAGCGGGATATGTTTGATCAGCCTCGCAGCCGCATTCTGCACCATCTGTAGCCGCTGGATTGCATTTTTTGGCAGACCAAGGTAGAGGCCGTTAGCGTAGTCCAGCCTAGATGTAACAGTGGCATGGACTACTACTTTACGGCAATCTACTGGCAATAGATGCAGAAACTTTCGAAGATTTCTAAGTTTATTTAGGCACCCCGCTGTTATCTGTTGGATATGAGCAGAGAAAGAAAGGCCATCATCCCATCTTACTCCCAAGTTTTTGACACCAGTGCTGGGGAGAGGATATCCCCATTTGAAGAAATGGGGATATTCTCTATAGTGAATTACTGTTAAATTACTTAAACAAGGAATGAAGTAAGATACAAACTGAGTGTGTAGCTCCTTCTGATGGACTTGAATTATTACTAAACCCTTGTGACTAATTTGAATGGAGAGGAGCTGGGCGTCAGACCCCTTACCACAAGCTTTTCTGTTTTTTCAAGACAGTAGGCCTTATTACTAGTTTGGTGGTCTGCGGCTCGGACCGCCACCACCACAGTCCCAGGAAGACCGCCACGCCTGTGGTGAACCTACCTGCCAGGTTATGAGTTTAATCCAAAGCAGGGAGGTTGTGCTGTGGCGGTCTCACGGTATGTTAGGCTCATAGGAGAGCCAGCACACTGCTGCCGTGAGAGAACCAGCACACTGCTGCCGTGAGAGCCTGCAGTACGTTCCTACACTGTGAGGCTTGGACCATGTTGTGCATGCCACACCATGCAGGAACGAAGTTGCAATTTCAGGGGAGCACAACATGTGCCACCCCACATCCACCCCCAATGGCTAGATTTGGATGACCTGTATTTCTGCCACCCTTTTCATGGCAGAGTCCCCGCCATGAAATGTGGTGTGAAAATGCAGGATAGTGTGCTCGGCGGAGCAGGCATCAGCACCAACAGCATATTTAGCACCTTTGAAGACCGCTGCAGCAGCTGGATCCTTGATCCTGGCAGAGGCGTGGTCTTGTGGCAGTCCTACCACCACAGTCGTAATAGGGTGGACAAGTGGTGGTTCTCAGCCCGCTACCACTTGTAATAAGGCCCATTGTCTGTGTCCGAGGCCTCATGTCTTTGCTGCCGCCATACTCTTGTCTGTCCAGAAGGCTCTGCCTGGAGCCTCCTATAAAAGAAAACCCAGTCAGCCTGCTCTGCAGAGGATGGACATGGGAAGCACATGCCTTGTGAATATGGTAAGCCACGGGGAGCTATTGGGCTTTGTAGGTATCCACTCATGCTAATTAGCCTTAAACATAAGACCAGGCGTGAGTAGTAATATTCAGCATCTTAATAACACTCCATAGCTACTCCTTCGAGACTGCATATTGTCTTTGTGTCCATGGATGCTGATGCGGTATAGACTGGTCTGCAGCGGTCAGCAGGTATCCACAATGGAGTATCCCCCACTCTCTACTTAACTTAGAGCTGCATTGGTGACTAACGCATGCAGTTGTTCCTTGCCGGGCCAGGTATTTACCTCACTTGATTAGGGTCACAACTAAAGGAAGGCTTTAGAAAAAGTGTTCTGGTTTTGTTCTGCGTACCTTATTTTCCTGAGTATATATTTGTGCTGTTCATTAAAGAGCTAGTTTATTTACAAAGTAAACACCTCTGACTGGGCTCTGGTATGTAATTACTTTAGGTGGCAACTGTAGAAAGGACCACGCTGAAACCACATTTTATTGAACCTAGCTTTGAGCAGCTTGGCGACAGCACCATGGATAAGTGAGGTGGACAGAGAGTTTTTGTTTAACCACTACATCCTTGGTTCTACCGATTCCAGCTAGTAGGAAGTGCTTTAAGAACTCATTTTGAAATTTCTAGATGCTGCCAATTACCTACCATTATCTACCAGGCTACACAACAAAATGATGGCATACTCTACATAATATCATCACAAGGGGCTTTGACTTTCCGACCAGGAACTGGAGCGAACACGTTTTTGCTGGTCTTCTGCAGATTGAGAATGCACAATAGAGCTGGAAGACTTTTACATATTTTTCCATAGTGTATTTTTACACGAGATGAGTGGATCGCGGAAAATGTTATCAAGACTGTTGCTGATCTGAAGATATGTTTTCAGATGATCAAAGTACCCAATAACTATTCGACCTTCATCGATTCCTGAAGATGGTCCCTAGAAATGACTCAAGAAGGACCAAAACGTCAACAGACGATGAGCTCCATAGGGCAGAACTGTGTACATGGTTTATCCCCCGCCACCAGCCATTGGTCTTTGTTCCACTGTTGTTTGTTTTTAATTTTGTCTAGATATTTTGTGTATATGTTTTTTAAACACAGGTCTGATGGGGATCGATAGCTCCACCATATGGGGACACATAGTGTATTTGTATGTCAGCAGTTATGAATTGTTGACACGGCATTTTTCTATACATAAATTAAAATAATAAGTAACTGTAAATGATGTGTTGCTCTCCTTTTGAAATTAGAATTCTGTAATAGAAAATGAAGTTGAGTGTTTAAATCAGGAAGAGATTTAGTTAATGTCCAATATGCATTTTGCTGAGTTTGATATTTTGTACCAGGAGCTGGCGCGTGGCCACCCTCCAGCTGCTGCAGTTGGGTTACAAGGGCAGCGCGTGCAGCTCACGTCCAGCATCCAGCTGTGCCAGCTGTGCGGGGCAATCTTAGCGCCTCTCAGTCCAGCTGCTGTTGTGGGTCGGTACTGACAGCCTGACAGCCTGACAGGTCTCATCCGCTCCACACATGCCATGATAGGACATACAGACCTATCTCAGCACGAGCTGGCTGCTAAAATAGGGCAGTACCAGCAGCACTCCTAGACTGGCCCTACCTACTGCTATGGGAAGGGCCTGTAACTTTGCGGGCTCACACTCCCACTGTATCGTCAGTTACCAATACTTCTCAGCAAACTTCCAGCTCTTGCATCTGTAAAAGGACAGCGCCAGCACTTCTCAAATGGATCCTAACTGCTCTAATGGGACAGTGACGGTACAGCTCATCGGTGAAATGACAGCATCGATCCTTCTCAGCCAGACGCCATATTAGAGGGCTGCGGTGAGGCCGCGGCTACCGCAAGACTCCAGCAGCCGGATGCAATGAGGCACGTGGAGCTACAGGCACGCGGACCGCGAGGGAAGAAAGACTGAGAGGCAAAGAGGCAACGGGCGCACAGACAGGGACAGGGGGACAGGGGGACCTGGCAGCCGAGACAAGAGGGCTGGGGCGCGAGGAGAGAGACGGAATGGAGAAAGGAAATACTAACCCGGCTCCAGGTGCAACCACACATTAACTCAAAAGGACGCACATTAACTCAAAATGACGCACATTAAATGACGCACAATAACTCAAAATGACGAATGACGTAGACAGGAGGTCGGAGGCACAGGGGGCGTTTGGGGTATTAGCTTCACCTGCAGGAAGAAGAGATTACAATGCCAAAAGAAGGATGCAGCCCGAGGAGTGGGTCGGGGGTTGGGGGGCGCTGGACTCAGATACTGGGAACGAATCACGCAAAGATCTCATTCACTAGACACAGACTGGAAAGAAACAAGGACACAAACATGGAAACACAGCGACACAGACAATGGGCAAGAGGCAAAGACAAAGGGCACAGGTAGCCCGGGGGCACACAGACGTGAAGACAGTGGATACATGCTTGGTATCATGACAGGCTCAGGCCTGGGGAACAGCAGGCACACACACCGAAGGCTGGATGAACCGGGTGTGGCCTAAGGGCCAGAGCTGCCGACCTTGGAGTTGGGGAACCAGGTTTGAGCCTCCACAGTGGCTCAACATCCTGTGAATCTGCCCATGTCTACCAAAAATGAATGTGTCCTTGTGTAACGTAACTGGCAGGCGCGCAACACCCATTGGGCTCACGGGGCTTCAGCCCCCCCCCCTCGTGTGTGTCAGCCCGGGCTGACACAGGTTTGCGGGCTGGCGACCAACTAATTGCAGCCGCACCTGAGTACTTAACAGGTCTTTAAAAGACCGTTTACTTGTAAATTAGGCTTTTGTTGTGTTTTCACCCCTTTTTACATTCACTCTGTCTATGATTGGAAGAATTAGCCATCCCCGAAATATTTTTCAGCCACCCCCCCTCTGAAATTTGGCTCTTGTTGCCTACCTGGTAACTGGTGTTCACGTAAAGTAACTGGTACTCATGTAAAGCGCTCCAATACCTTCCGGTCGAGATCGTGCTATATAAGCTGAAAAAGAAAAAAAAAGTTGGGCAGAGAATAAGAACGGAAAGCCCAGACACCTGGACTACCATTTTTCATTTAATGATAGATTTGCTGCATTTTCCACATAATTCATCATTCAATGTAAAATTACAGATTTTAACAACAAAACTTTCAATCTCAAAGTTACTAAAAATGCACCTGGTACTAATGAGGTGCAACCAAAGCCCTCACAGTGTTAACAAGTGTAAAAGTGGCAAACAATGAAGTAATAGTATTAAAAAATGTGCAGCATTACTCCTCATAATTTGCCTTTTCTTGAAGCATTACTTACTCACCCCTTCTGCATAATTCGTCCCACACCTGCCACATAATTTCAGTGGCCCTGACTATAGCACATCAATCTACACACTTCCTTACAACAGAATACATCACACAATACTATTCCACAATTACCACATCTCACCACATTCTACCGCACTACGTCATACCACACATCACTATACAACAAAAAACTATTAAACAATGCATCCCAAAACGACACAAAAGCAACCAAATCTCACACTATACAATGCCTGCATCATGCTACACCAAATGTTAAGATATTTGATCTTCCTTCCAATTCATTGTAATACTGCATTTACTTTACTATATCACTTAACATAAAAATATACTTCACCACAGAACAGTGTTCCACATTGCCTCAAAACGTACGACACATTGTACCACAACATAGAGGCCACTCAACACACACAACTCAGCATTAAACTTGATTACACCCCTACAATTCACACCTCACAACAGGGCACATTATCCATCCCTCCCACTTCAATATTCCATATAACACCCAGGGCCGGACTGGGACCAAAACCGGCCCTAGCAAAGTGCTCGGGCGGCCCCCTGGGTGTTTGGGGGTGCGGCCGAGCTGTTTGCTGGGGCCGGTGTCAGACCATTTTGTTACAGGTGCCGATATTGCAGCTATGCTTCAAAAACGGCTTTGTAACACAAACGGCCACAGGGGCCCAAAAACCAGCCCCCACCCTGGCGGTCCCTCAGGGAAATGCCCAGCGCACGCTATGGCCCGATAACACCCCACTACCTCATTCCACACAAGACTAAGGGCCTTATTATGATTAGTTGTGATGGTGGTCCAACCACTGCCACACTACGGGACTACATGCAGTATTATAACTGTGCTGGTCGGACCACCACTGGACCGCTGCTAGCTCTGCAGATCAAGGATCCCGCAGCAGTCTGGCAGTGGTTCATGGCCAAAATATGCTGGTGGTGCCGCAGCGGCAAAGCTGAGCATATTTTGAGTTGGCTTACCACCACCCTTTTCAAGGTGGTGTACCGCAATGGAAAGGGTGGCGATGAGGCAAAAAAGGGGGCCCAGGCATGAATTCAGGGGGGCACTTGTTGTGCGCCCTGTAGTTATGCACCCCCAGTTTTTGCCAGGGAAGGAATGCACAATATGATGCATTCCTACCCATGCAGGAATGTGTGCTGGCGTTCCCACAGTTGTGCTGTTTAAGGCTCATAATGACCTTTAAACAGCACTGGCACAGTACCGCCTTGCTAGTCACCCACCAGACCACAACATTACTTGTAATCTGGTGTGCAGGCGACTGTAAATGTTGGCAGTCCTGGTGTGGAGCGGTGGCATGCCACCCGCTCCAGGACTGCCGAAACTTAGAATAAGGCCCTTAATCAGATTACTCCTCACAATACAGCACAATACCTACAATACCACATCATGCTCTATCACACCACACACAGTGGACCGCCAGACTGGCTGTCAACCTGCAGCATTAGGACTGTGTCGGTTGGACCGCCACAGGACCGCTGCTGCCGCCAGGGATCCACGATTGCTGGATGTGGCGTGGTGGTCTGAGGCCACAAATATGCTGATGGTGCCAGGTCAAGGTGACTAATTTTATTATTATTTTTTTTTGCAGAGTTTTATATAGCGCGAACTAGAACCGAATCAGTTATCAGAGCGCTTTACATAGCACCAGTTACGTTACATGAGGACACACTTTCATTTTAGGCACTGGGGAGATTAAGTGATTTGCCCAGAATCACAGGGGGTTTTTGGCGTCGTTACCGAGACTCGAACCCAGATCCCCAGGTCCGAGGTCGAGCGCCTTAGCCGTCAGGCGGCCTTTGGGAAAAGAAGCTTACAAGGCATGTCTAGGCCTGCGCCTAGGTTAGTGGGCACACCACACTGGACTTAAATAACAGACAAACACACCCCTCTCTCAACACTACACAACATCAGTGATAGTATCATTTGAGAACGTGAAGACACTGGCACACAAAGCGAACCCACTGCAGCAAGAAATTGTAACATTTTATTTGTGTGCCTTTCCTATAGCACAAGCCCTCTCCAAGCAGTAGAAGAGCACGTTGTAGGAAACCTTTTTAGTTGCAACAAAAGCATCTCAAACATGAGTTTCTTTACTTAGAACAAACAATAGAGAGCGTGTGCGCGCGCGGAAGCAACATGAAACCAAGATGGAATGGGAATGAGGAGTGATATCTTGTGAGATGGAAAACTGTGTTTCTTTACATTGCACATTTATTTTTACAACCTCACATATTTATGTTGCATTACGAATATTTACAATTTGACAAAAGGGGAGAAAGAAGATTTTCCCATAAATCCATCTTTTTTGTGAAGTATCACACCTGAGACTAGAGCTCAGGGCTTTGGGTTCTCAGCTCAGCAGGAACCATTGCAGCAATGTTCTGACATTTAAGGTCAATGGCACAACACATATCCCCCTTCTCAGCTCACTTGGTAAGGGCGGTGACAAGTTGCAAGAACGACCTGGAGTTATTGCATACTATAAAATTAGCGTCATATAATATAGTTTGGCACTTTTGTTGATTGCCTCTTGTGCAGTGCCCCACATTTCTTGCCGCAGGATGTCCTTTAGGACAGGGCACTGTGGGCAAAGACATGCAGAAGAAGTATGTTGGAAGCTTTTCCTGCCCAGGCAAGAGGCGCTGAGAGGGGAGGCAGACTGTGGTGGTGGGGCTGGATGGAACAGGGCTAGTGGCGCCAATGATGGGACATGAGGCTCGGCGGGGTCATCCTTCATGCGGCACTGCATGACTTTACTGCAGCACTGCACAGGAATGGTAAAGCTGTTCTTTCCAGTTTGTGTGCTTTGAACTTTGAAAATTTATAAAAAATAATAATTATGAATGTATGTATTACCCGGCTTCGAAACGCTGTACACCTCAAAACGGAAGTGCTCCCTGAGGTCTGTTCTAGGACGACTAAGGTTTACACTTCCTGCATGGGCAACATGTCTGCTCCCTTGGTTAGGACCTTGGATTACAGTCAGTAAATTGTAAGTCAAATGCCATACTTGACCAGGTATAGGTGGGAACCCATGGCCTCCCTGGAAATAATGTTGAAACCAGGCCCACCCCCTTCCTCACTTTCCTTTCCTTTCTGACCTTCTCTCTCACACAACTAGGCCTTTCATCTGGCTGTTTGAACTCTGTTTCTCTCCTAATCCCCTCTTTCCTGTTTCCCCTCTGCCTGCTATCATGAACCCCGGGAGGCAGGGGCGCCAGCAGAGGCCTCAGACCTTCGAAGACCGACCCCAGGGCTTCATCTGGCTGTTTGAACTCTGTTTCTCTCCTAATCCCCTCTTTCCTGTTTCCCCTCTGCCTGCTATCATGAACCCCGGGAGGCAGGGGCGCCAGCAGAGGCCTCAGACCTTCGAAGACCGACCCCAGGGCTCCCCCTGCTGCTCACCCCACAAACTCTTCTCACCTCGGTGGTATAAAAGGCCGCTCGGGCCCTGGATTTGACGCCCACTGATCCTGCATAAACAGATTTTATCTCTGTGCCTTAATTAGGCACCTGCATGCTGCGAGTGGCCCGCGCAGGGCATGGATGGATGGACTCGGTGCACGGTTTTAAAGACAGGTCGTCTCTGGAGCTCTGGTGTAAGTTATTGGAGTTACTTTTAAACACCGATTTCAACTACTGGAAGAGAGATTAGTGACTGTGACAGGCAAGTAATGCCAACAGTTGTTCTGAAGGAAGCAGTAAGGCTTTTAAAGTCCAGATGTTGAAAAGTGCTCCAGGCACCAGTTGTCAAAGCAAGAACAGGCTGCACGTGCACGGGAGAGGAAATCTTTCTTTTCCCATATCATATTTTTAGCCGGGCCTGGCTGTTTTTCCCTGCGTCTTCAGGCAGTCTGCGCGCGTGTGCTTGGAACTGCTACAGCTGGGGGCTGGGACAGACGCAGAGGCAGCGGTGCTGCAGTGAATTACTGACATCTGTAGAGAGAAACTTACGTGACATGGTGAGATGCGGCGGAGTGACAAGGAAGCCACAGATCGCCGAAGCCTCGGGCCTGCGCCATCCATCAGCTGCGATGTGGCAGGTGAAACGGGCCGAGGGCTGCAACCGTCTGCCACATGCTCCCGGAAACCGCTCAAGAGCATGTGCGCCGCTGCCATCCAGCCAATAGGGTGCAAGCCCGCACCTGCCAATGCGTGTCAGCGCCGCTCAAAGAGGCGCACGTGAAGCCAAGCAGCAGGGCTGCAATGGACGCTAACACAAGCAAGGAAAATGCCTGCTTACCATCTGGTAGGGTACTAAAGCATGGCCTTAACAGATGTGAGAGTGTGTGTGGGGAGGGAGTGTGAGGGGGGGGGAAGATAGATAAGACTTTTGGGGCCCGCAACCGCCGAGCCAATGACAGCTACGCCCCTGCCCTGCCTATATGCATGCCTGTGAACAGATACAACTTCAGCACTTGTGCACGCTATTTCAGTGGTTTAGGCTGCCCGGGCCCTCACCTGAATGCCGTGTCAGACCATGCCATTTCATCGAAATATATTTAATCGAAGACCCACTTTGTCGAGAAGTAAGATGCAGGTGTTCTTTGCCGTCCAATGGCAATGTGATTGTGGGTCATTTGACCCCATGTTTTGATGAGCTAGGCGAGACGCAGCTAGAAAAGGTTAGAGAGCGGATGGATTATTTTAATTACATTGGCCTTAGTATCTCAGTCACTCATACAGCAGGAAATATATTAGCCACTGCCTGCTCTGATAATGAGCAGTGCAATGTAAATGTTGTTTACCCATTACCTGGGTCATACCCTGCAGTGATATTATTCGAATTAAAGATGGAAAACCAATTTCTGGGGAAAACATATAGGTTACCCTAGATTTGTTCACAACAGCATCAACGTAGATGCTGAACATTTAGAGCACGTATTAGATCATTTATCCAGTTTTGAAGGCAGGCTGGAGGGTCCGTAAGAGTTACTAGAGCTATATAACAATAAAGTCAGCCATTGATATATTGGCTCTGAGGTGCTTGATGCAGAAGGAACTAAAGTTGGATGGGTAGTAATGGTTCTCAATAAAATTAGGAGGAAAGAACGATAATCTACGTTAACTAGAGCGGGCTTGGCATAAAGATTACTCACTCACCTCCAAATTAAGATGAACTGTAGCAAATTCTGCATATAAAAAAGCTATTAAGCCAAAGCAGCCTATTATTTTAATCGAATAATGAAGGCCATTAATATCACGAAGGCCCTATCCCAAGTGGTCAAAAGTAATGGAACGTCCTACTGCCCTCCCATTTAATAATTTGAGGGATGCATGCAATCAATGTGCCACTATCTTTGAAGAATAAATCAATCTAATAAAGCTGGGCCCACATATAAGATCGGGAACTATACAGAATGGGAAAACTGGATGTATGGTAAATGTGTGGAAACAGTTTGGTGAGTTGAACGTCAGTGACTGCGAGGTACCAATTGTATGAAGTAAATCCTCGCAATCATAGAAAGGTTTTGTACCTGACAAAATACACTAAGAAATGTTGCTATACTCTTGCGTTGAAGTGTGCCACTTTTTATTAACACCTCACTAACGTAAGAATAGAGCCCAAGACTTTGAAGGCGGCAAGGGTTATTCGTGCAAAAACAACAGTTGATGGACAGAATGCAGAACAATATCATACATTCACCCCAGTGCAGAGATCTGGGCCTAAATCCATCGGTTTTTTTTCTCACCATGCTCTTCCAGTTTGAACCCAGCCATATGCAAATCAGTCTTGACCTTGTGCCCCCTGGGTACAGTCCAGTCTGAACTGCCAAGCCAGGTCCTCCCTGGACTGGAAACAAGCATCCTAGAACCGGTTTCAGGCTTTCAGCCCTCACCAGACAGGATAGCTTGATTCCAGTGGCATGGAGAGCACAGGACTCACGTCTGAGCATACCCTTCTCACTCAGGGTGACAAATGCAACAAGCATTGCAAATGCAATAGGTCTCGCATTAGAAAAGTTGGAGTTATTGGTCTTGTAAATGACATATTGTATTTATTTGTTGGTTTTTAAAATTGCTAAATTGATGGCTTTGTCATTTACAATGCCAATAGTTATAACTTTCGCGAATGTGACACCTATAGCATTTGGAATGCAACATGTTTTGTATTTACGTGACTTAGATGGCAGCTCTGGTCGTTAGAATGAATAGTTGGGGGTATTGCACTCAATTTTTCATATGTTAGCTCGTTTGCTCGATATGTGTGCGGCACTAGATTAGTGCCTGCTAAACTCAATGTATGAATGAATGTGGCCTGGTATCGCTAGATAACCAGGACTCTAGTGCGCACTGGTCGTTAGGCCACATCTCTAGAGAGCAGGAGAGTGCAGCAGGGGAGAGAAGCACAGCAATGCAATAGGTCTCGCATTAGGAAAGTTTGAGCTATTGGTATTGTAAAGGACACATTTTTTATTTATGTGCTTGTTTTGAAAATAGCGAAATTAATAGCTTTGTTATTTACAATGCCAATAGTTTTATCTTTCGAAATGTGACACCTATTGTAACACAATATGTGTTGTGAGGGTGAGTGAGGGTGAGTGTGAGGGGTTGAGGGTGAGGGGTTGAGGGTGAGTGAGGGTGAGGGGTTGAGGGTGAGTGAGGGTGAGGGGTTGAGGGTGAGTGAGGGTGAGGGGTTGAGGGTGAGTGAGGGTGAGAGGGTGAGTGAGGGTGAGTGAGGGTGAGGGTGAGTGAGGGTGAGGGTGAGGGGTTGAGGGTGAGTGAGGGTGAGGGGTTGAGGGTGAGTGAGGGTGAGGGTGAGTGAGGGTGAGGGTGAGGGGTTGAGGGTGAGTGAGGGTGAGGGTGAGGGTGGGTGAGGGGTTGAGGGTGAGTGAGGGTGAGGGTGAGTGAGGGTGAGGGTGAGTGAGGGTGAGGGATTGAGGGTGAGTGAGGGTGAGTGAGAGTGAGGGTGAGTGAGGGGTTGAGGGTGAGGGGTTGAGGGTGAGTGAGGGTGAGGGTGAGGGGTTGAGGGTGAGTGAGGGTGAGGGGTTGAGGGTGAGTGAGGGTGAGGGTGAGTGAGGGTGAGGGGTTGAGGGTGAGTGAGGGTGAGGGTGAGTGAGGGTGAGGGTGAGTGAGGGTGAGGGTGAGTGAGGGTGAGGGTGAGTGAGGGTGAGTGAGGGTGAGGGTGAGTGAGTGAGGGTGAGGGTGAGTGAGGGTGAGGTTGAGTGAGGGTGAGGGTGAGTGAGGATGAGTGAGGGTGAGGGTGAGTGAGGGTGAGGGTGAGTGAGGGTGAGGGGTTGAGGGTGAGTGAGGGTGAGGGTGAGTGAGGGTGAGGGTGAGTGAGGGTGAGTGAGGGTGAGGGGTTGAGGGTGAGTGAGGGTGAGGGTGAGTGAGGGTGAGGGGTTGAGGGTGAGGGGTTGAGGGTTGAGGGTGAGTGAGGGTGAGGGGTTGAGGGTGAGTGAGGGTGAGGGTGAGTGAGGGTGAGGGGTTGAGGGTGAGTGAGAGTGAGGGTGAGTGAGGGGTTGAGGGTGAGGGGTTGAGGGTGAGTGAGGGTGAGGGGTTGAGGGTGAGTGAGGGTGAGGGTGGGTGAGGGTGAGTGAGGGTGAGGGGTTGAGGGTGAGTGAGGGTGAGTGAGGGTGAGGGGTTGAGGGTGAGTGAGAGTGAGGGTGAGGGTGAGTGAGGGTGAGGGTGAGTGAGGGTGAGTGAGGGTGAGGGTGAGTGAGGGTGAGGGTGAGTGAGGGTGAGGGTGAGGGTGAGTGAGGGTGAGTGAGGGTGAGGGTGAGTGAGGGTGAGGGGTTGAGGGTGAGTGAGGGTGAGGGTGAGTGAGGGTGAGGGTGAGGGGTTGAGGGTGAGTGAGGGTGAGGGTGAGGGTGAGTGAGGGTGAGGGGTTGAGGGTGAGTGAGGGTGAGGGTGAGTGAGGGTGAGTGAGTGGGGGAGGTGAGGGTGAGGGTGAGGGAGTGAGGGTGAGGTGAGGGTTGAGGGTGATGGGGGATGATGTGGTGGTGGGGGTGATTGCAGTTGCAAGCTGTCCGCTCACGTTATGCAGTTTCAAACATGATTGCCACTATTACTCTCAAATTCACTTGGCAGCAAACTGGTGAACTAATTAAAAGAAAGTCGTATTCAGCGTTATGGCCGGTACTTTATTCCAGCAAAGGGGCAAGCCAGTACACACCAATGAGCTAGTAAAGCTAAAAACACACCACATGGCACAATTGCTGGCTGAGCGAGCAGAAGTAAGCCAAACAGCTTTCCCGTAGCTAAGGAGAGCTGAGCTCTTTTTGTAGCAGCACGCATAAGAAAAGTCCCGTATTTTCACCAAAACACTCTCTGATAATGATCAGCCGAATTCAGAAGGCCTCCTGCCCTCATATATTCCCAAGAGAGCAGTAATCTTATAAGGAAATGCTGTCATCACACCTAAAGCTACGGATGAGGAGAGCTTGCTGGAAGACATTCAATTAATGAAAAAAAAAAAAAGAAAAGGAGACACGGCCGACCGGCCGTGAACTGAAAGCACGGCCGGCCGGCCGTGAAAAAGCCTTTGATGCCGCAGGGGGTAATTAGGGGAGGAGAATGGCTGGGCTGAGGCACAGCGCCAAGCCTTTGATGCAGCAGGGGGCGGAGCGGGAAGAGCTGCTGGCGGCACTAAGCTGACGATTTGATGCTGTGCACGCGCATTTTAACTAATTGCGCTTGCGCATTGAGTTAAAAGTGCACATGCACTTCATCAAATCGCCAGTGAATCGCCAGTGTAGGTAAGCTTTGTTTAAGCCCCCATAGTCTCGCTCTGCTCAATGCGCATGCGCATTGACAGGCGAGACCTAAAAACAACAGTTGATGGACAGAATGCAGAAAAATGTCATACCTTCATCTCAGTACAGAGATCTGGGCCTAAATCCATCATGTTTTTGCTCACCATGCCATTCCAGTTTGAACCCAGCCATATGCAAATCAGTCTTGACCCTGTGCCCCACGGGAACAGTCCAGCCTGAAGTGCCAAGCCAGGTCCTCCTTGGACTGGAAACAAGCATCCTAGGACCGGTTTCGGGCTTTCAGGCCTCATCAGCCAGAATAGCTTGATTCCAGTGGCATGGAGAGCACGGGACTCATGTCTGAGCATACCCGTCCCACTCGGGTAACAAATGCAAAAAAAAACAGTGGATAGACAGAATGCAGAACAATGTCATACATTCACCCCAGTACAGAGATCTGGGCCTAAATCCATCATGTTTTTACTCACCAGGCCATTCCAGTTTAAACCCAGCCAAATGCAAATCAGTCTTAACTCTGCGCCCCATGGGAACAGTCCAGCCACAACTGCCAAGCCAGGTCCTCCCTGGACTGGAAACAAGCATCCTAGGACCGGTTTCGGGCTTTCAGCCCTCATCAGCCAGGATAGCTTGATTCCAGTGGCATGGAGAGCACGAGATGGCTTGGCAGTTCGGGCTGGACTGTTCCCATGAGGCACAGGGTCAGACTGATTTGCATATGGCCATGTGTGAACTGGGGTGGCGGAGTGAGCTAAAGAATGATGATGGATTGAACCCAGATCAGTTGACTGGGGGTGAGTGCTTGCAATGTTCAACACTCTGTCCATCTTACCCTTTGGTTTTGCTTTGTTCGCCCTAAGTTGGCAGGGTATGCCCAGACGTCGGTCCCTTGCTCACTTTGCCACTGGATTCAAACTAGCCTGGCTGATGATGGCTGATTAGCCAGAAACCGGTCCCAGGCTGCGTGTTTCCGGTCCAGGGAATATATGGTTTAGCAGTTCAGGCTGGACTGTTCCCATGAGGCACAGGGTCAGACTGATTTGCATATGGCCATGTCTGAACTGGGGTGGCGGAGTGAGCTAAAGAATGATGATGGATTAAACCCAGATCAGTTGACTGGGGGTGAGTGCTTGCAATGTTCAACACTCCATCCATAATACCCTTTGGTTTTGCTTTGTTCGCCCTAAGTTGGAAGGTTATGCCCAGACGTGGGTCCCTTGATCACTTTGCCACTGGATTCAAACTAGCCTGGCTGATGACGGCTGATTAGACAGAAAGCGATCCCAGGATGCTTGTTTCCGGTCCAGGGAAGAAATGGCTTGGCAATTCGGGCTGGACTGTTCGCATGAGGCACAGGGTCAGACTGATTTGCGTATGGCCATATCTGAACTGGGGTGGCGGAGTGAGCTAAAGAATGATGATGGATTAAACTCAGATCAGTTGACCGGGGGTGAGTGCTTGCAATGTTCAACACTCCGTCAATCATACCCTTTGGTTTTGCTTTGTTCTCCCTAACTTGGCAGGGTTTGCCCAGACGTGGGTCCCTTGCTCACTTTGCCACTGGATTCAAGCTAGCCTGGCTGATGATGGCTAATTAGCCAGAAAGCGGTCCCAGGATGCTTGCTCCCGGTCCAAGGAAGACATGGCTTGGCAGTTCAGGCTGGACTGTCCGCATGATGCACATGGTCAGACTGATTTGCGTATGGCCATGTCTGAACTGGGCTGGTGGAGTGAGCAAAAGAATGATAATAGATTAATCCCAGATCAGTTGACCGGGGATGTGTGCTTGCAATGTTTAACACTCAATCCATCATCCCTTTTGGTTTTGCTTGGTTAGCCCTAAGTTGGCAGGGTATATCAAGACGTGGGGCCCTTGCTCACTTTGCAATCGGATTCAAGCTAGCCTGGCTGATGATGGCCGATTAGCCAGAAACCGGTTCCAGGATGCATGTTTTTCGTCCCAGGGAAGGCATGCATTGGCAGTTCGGGTTGGACTGTTTCCATGAGGCACAGGGTCAGACTAATTTGCATATGGCCATGTCTGAACTGGGGTGGCGGAGTGAGCTAAAGAATGATGATGGATTAAATCCAGATGAGTTGACTGGGGGTGAGTGCTTGCAATGTTAAACACTCCATCCATCATCCCTTTGGTTTTGCTTTGTTCGCCCTAAGTTGGCAGGGAATGCCCAGATGTGGGTCCCTTGCTCACTTTGCCACTGGATTCAAGCTAGCCTGGCTGATGATGGCTGATTAGCCAGAAACCGGTCCCAGGATGCTTGTTTCCCGTCCAGGGAAGACATGGCTTGGCAGTTCAGGATGGACTGTTCCCATGAGGCACAGGGTCAGACTGGTTTGCATATGGCCATGTCTGAACTGGGATGGTGGAGTGAGCTAAAGAATGATGATGGATTAAACCCAGATAAGTTGACTGGGGTGAGTGCTTGCAATGTTCAACACTCCGTCCATCATCCCCTTTGGTTTTACTTGGCTAGGTTTATTCCCCAGCTAAAGAAATCGCTGCTAGATGTCGAGCACTAGGAAAATTATCAGGCGGTTTCACAGCTGCCATACTTTTCAAAGAGTTTTCGAGCAGGGTCTGATATAGAATGTGTGGTTAACGCAGTCCTGAATAACCTAAGATCTCAGCCGTGCCGTCAATTCTTATTGATCTCCGCTGCCTTCCACACCATGGACCACCAGATCCTTTTCTCCCGTTTGGAGGTCTTCAGTGTCAAAGGTATCTTCTTGAAGAGGTTTTAGAGTTTTTAAACTCAACGCGTACTCCAAGTTGGACTTGGGTCACAGCTAGCAGACTGTAAACATCTTGCTGAGAAGTCCCTCATGCTTCCACTGACAGAGATGGTGCATAAGGCAGGCTAACCACACTCATACACACTGATGATACCCAAACTATCTTTAGAATCCATGATAAGGTTGAGAACAGTGCTTAATACTTAAAACTGTGCCCGACTGATGACAGCAAATAAGCTAAAACAAAATGGAGATAAAACAGAGATATAACACCCGTTTAGGCAATTGTAACAGTGGAATTATGATTTTTGGCCACACACAATGGGCCAAAAACCAGTCTCAAGTGTAAGATTGTGAAAACCTCACAGTTATTTTAGACTCTGTTTTACAACTGAATGAGGAGATTAAGTCAATTGTGAGGAATTCTTTTTTATATGTCGGTGCTCAAGAGGATTATCTACTTATTCGGTCACTCACAGAAGGTCCCGCCAATAAATGTGTTTGACTCAGCCAGGCTGGATTATGCAATCTATTCGAACCCCCCCAGTTTATGATATCAAAATTCTCCAACTGGTCCAGAATGTGGTGGCCCAACTGGATTTGAACATTAAAAAAAACAAATATTACTTCCTCTGGTCTGGTACAGCTAAACTGACTTGCAGTGGAACAAAGAATAACAATGAAGGCATTATGCCTGGTCCATGAATCAGTTTATGGTAGGAAGATTAATCCTTTTCATGAGAATTAATTTTTCTTCTTGCGAGGCCGCCCTTTTAGATCTGGAGGCTCATGTATGCGAAGTGTTCCCTGTGTTAATCATGTAACAATAAATATTCAAACTTTTTCTGTTGTAGCCACACGGCTATGGTATGCACAGCCATTTAATCATGAAGCCAATCATTTCCTTTGTCTTTCACCCCAAATTTAACCTATCCCTGATCTTGTTCTTTGCACATTCCTCTACAATAAATGAACCCTAATCCCGAGCCTAACCCAAACGTGGCCTTAATTCATACCTAAACATAGCCCCAAACCTGAGCCCAATTCCACTCTGACCCTAACCTAAGTATAATCATGACCCTAACTTTGACGCTAATCTTATACTGTTGAACTTGCCTCAAATCCTTCTCTTAACCATTCTTGATTTCTGTTTTCGATTAAAAGTATTTTACAAGACTTTTTTCTATAACATGGTTTTTCAATAAAAAAAAATCTATTTCGTGTTTTATGTGAAAATCTGATGCAGTAACATGCAGGAGCCACAACAGGCAGTGCAGACTGGTACATTAGATTGCATTGTAGCCAGCTTACACCAAGCTGCCACAGACAGAGAAAATTAACTAAAGTAGAATTGTGGGGACCTGGCCCAGAATGCCCTCACATACCAGGTGATCCCACACTTCGAGATAGACATCACTCTACACCATCGCTGAGCGAGACAGAAGAGTTGATGAAGAAAACAACTCTGATGCCAACCATGTTCACTTTACAACTGCTTTTTAAACATCTGGAATGTTGCAACACACTGGACAGCCCTGGTGCCCAAGCTTTTGGCAATTGAATTTTTGTCCAGGCCTGTGGGTGCATAATAATGTCCTATTTTAAAGAATCACGCCCCAACAACACATGACTGATTGGCTCTTTGAGCAAAGAAAATGAGAAAAGGAGAACCTGTGTGATTATCAGATAGATACAGGAGAAGCATGGAATGAGAGTGCCTGAGAGGGAAAAAAGACCGTTTTAATGATGAAAAAGAGAAGCATAACATGCAGAGGTGCAACATTTCTTCCCCATGGTCTTCTGACTATCCCGAGGAGTATTTCCAGAAAATCTTTTACTTCTTTATTTCATCACTGTCTTTAGAAACTCAATGCTTGCTTTCCATCTCTTTGGATTATTTGAACCAAACAAGGGGACCCAGGGCGCAATAAGCTAAGGACCTTGGGTATGTACTTATTTTCACAGACAGTGTCCTTAGACAACAGAAGGAATGTTACGCCAATAAATATAGACTAAATAGAACTATATTTTTATGAAATGTCCAGCCGGACAGTTTAATATCTTGATAAAAATAATCACAAAGGAATAAGACACAGAGTGTGATGAACGTGGGACACCAGCCGATGTCCAACTAACACACTGGAGGGACAAAGACCGGGGGAAAAACAATTATAGCAGGCAAAATCGGGTCATCTGAATATCATAAATCATAAACAGACAATCCACAGTATACACATATGCATGAACAATTTATCTAAACTATGCATTTAGTGCATTTAAGTCGACGACGTTTCGAACCATGCATAATATTGGTTCATCCTCAGGACAGAAAATGATTGCCTAAAGAATTAACAATTTTCGTTGGACCCACTGTGTGGGAGTCAATATGACATACAATAACACAAGGAATAAATGGGGGAATGGAAAAAGAAAGGGGAGACATAAAAAAGATAAAACATGTCAGTTATTCAAACCATTATCACAGCTGCACATGTTATGCACGACTCATACCATGCCAGGGTGTCAACGGCGGCGGAGTGCAGTGCATGAAAAGAAAGGGGAGACATAAAAAAGATAAAACATGTCAGTTATTCAAACCATTATCACAGCTGCACATGTTATGCACGACTCATACCATGCCAGGGTGTCAACGGCGGCGGAGTGCAGTGCATGCTGAATAAGTGCCGTGAGCTTAGAGTTGCACAAGCGAGGAGAGTACATGTGGGGGGCACAATATCAGGAGTGTGGCTCTGACTGGTGGTGAAAAAGGTGAAGCATGTCATTAAGGTGAGGGAGATATACGAGGTCGGTCTGTAACTCACAAATCAAGCAGAGAGTGATGGGCTATGAAGGAGTGCAGGGGTGAGGGACTGTGAGGGTATGCTCTCAACAGACGGTAGCACGTGGGCTTACCAGTGGAGTGGGGCTGAATTGGGTTCAGCGCGATGAAAAAGAATGAGCAATATTCTGGGGGGGGGGGGGAAAGGGAAATAAACAATTATAAAAGGTCAGTTTGACCTCAGTAAGGCTGCCGCCGTTGCGGGAAGAACTTAACGCGAGGTGGAGCCAAGGCGAAATGACGAAAAGGTCTATGAGAAAAGGGGGAAAAAGTGAGCTAGGGCAACAATCACCAGTTAGACAAGAAAAGATATGGTGCTCTGCTTAATGAGCTTACCAATGGGAACGGTGCCCTGTCCAACGATCTGTCGTGGGGAAAAAAAGAGGGAAAATACACAAATAATGAGGGCGAGTGCCGAATGTAGGAGTCAGGAGCTTCGGGCATGACACGCATCTGCAGGCGCTTACCGGATGGTAGAATAGTGCAGGTCCGCAATGGGGGTCCTTGCTTAGCGTGAGGAATCTTCACCAATTGTGGTTGGCAGTGTGGAACCACAAAGGAAACCGTTTCTGGTCACGTGAAGATCGTTGGACTGGGCACCATTCCCATTGGTAAGCTCATTAAGCAGAGCACCATATCTTTTCTTGTCTAACCGGTGATTGTTGCCCTAGCTCACTTTTCCCCCTTTTCTCATAGACCTTTTCATCATTTCGCCTTGGCTCCACCTCGCGGTAAGTTCTTCCCGCAACGGCGGCAGCCTTACTGAGGTCAAACTGACCTTTTATAATTGTTTATTTCCCTTTCCCCCCCCAGAATATTGCTCATTCTTTTTCATCGCGCTGAACCCAAGTCAGCCCCACTCCACTGGTAAGCCCACGTGCTACCGTCTGTTGAGAGCATACCCTCACAGTCCCTCACCCCTGCACTCCTTCGTAGCCCATCACTCTCAGCTTGACTTGTGAGTTACAGACCGACCTCGTATATCTCCCTCACCTTAATGACACGCTTCACCTTTTTCACCACCAGTCAGAGCCACACTCCTGATGTTGTGCCCCCCCACATGTACTCTCCTCGCTCGTGCAACTCTAAGCTCACGGCACTTATTCAGCATGCACTGCACTCCACCGCCGTTAACACCCTGGCATGGTATGAGTCGTGCATAACATGTGCAGCTGTGATTATGGTTTGAATAACTGACATGTTTTATCTTTTTTATGTCTCCCCTTTCTTTTTCTTGTATGGCATATTGACTCCCACACAGTGGGTCCAACGAAAATTGTTAATTCTTTAGGCAATCATTTTCTGTCCTGAGGATGAACCAATATTATGCATGGTTCGAAACGTCGTCGACTTAAATGCACTAAATGCATAGTTGAGATAAATTGTTCATGCATATGTGTATACTGTGGATTGTCTGTTTATGATTTATGATATTCAGATGACCCGATTTTGCCTGCTATCATTTTTTTCCCCCTGTCTTTGTCCCTCAGTGTGTTAGTTGGACATCGGCTGGTGTCCCACGTTCATCACACTCTGTGTCTTATTCCTTTGTGATTATTTTTATCAAGATATTAAACTGTCCGGCTGGACATTTCATAAAAATATAGTTCTATTTAGTCTGTATTTATTGGCGTAAAATTCCTTCTGTTGTCTAAGGATCACTGTCTGTGAAAATAAATTTCCATCTCTTTGGAGACATTTGTTCCCAAAGGACAGAGGCACGTCTTTGATCTTTGGGTTTGAGACAGAATCCTGTTCTCATATTAATTATTTTCTCTATCTTGGATGAGCCATCGCAAGAACTTGGTATCTTCTTTCTGTCGGGAATAAACCGTAAAAAGGTGCATGGTATCTTCATTCTCACTAGGATGTACCAAGGGCAGGTGCACAGTATCCTCTTACTCTCTGGGATGGAGCATGGGCAGGTGCACAGTATCCTATATCTGTCTGGGATGGACCATGGGCAGGTGCACGGTATCCTCTATCTCTATGGAATCGAACATGGGCAGGTGCACAGTATCTTCTTTCTGTCTGGATGGCCCATCGGCAGGTGCAAGTTATCCTCTATCTGTCTGGGATGGAGCATGGGCAGGTGCACGGTATCCTCTATCTCTCTGGAAAGGACCATGGGCAGGTGCACAGTATCTTCTTTCTGTCTAGATGGACCATAGGCATGAGGTACCAGAATCGATTCCTGATCACGTAGTATTGATAATCGATATGTTAGGATTAGCATGGTGTCACTAAACTCACACTGTAGACATGCATAATTAGTATTTACGGTATTTACTTTCACTTAGCTTCATGCCACGTTACGCTATATGAATACCATACTATGGCCTTCTTTAATATCGTACATGCACAGGCCTTATTCTCCCTTAGCTCTAAAGGCCCTGCTCCTGGGAAAGAAACCAACTGTTGCAGAAACTGCTGTTTCAGCTCGGTAGGCTCGGCAAGGTCGTAGTTAGCCGAGGAAGGGCCGATAAGCACATTCCGGGAGGGGTGCAGGGTGGTTTGTCTCTGAGAAGACAGAAGGGAGTCACCCGTCTGACCTTGCTGCCTGAGCGAAATCAGGAGCTCTTTGTGTGCCTTATATGGGTTTTCCTATTACTGTACTAGCTTGTACCAATTTGTATTTTTCCATGTTAGGCCATGCCGGTGCCAACGCAATTGTATATATGTGATGTGCTGACAATGTGCCAGCAGTCTTCTTGGCGGACCTTTTGGGTTAGGTCGCAAGGAGCTCCTCTGGCAGAGTTTTGTGTTTGTCTAATAAACGCTTGAACCTTCTACACTGCCGACCGACTGCTTATTGGTAATGGTAAGGGGATTTGGTAATGTAATGATTATTGTTGGGAGGGGATCATATAATTTTCGGTACTTCAGTTGGCGACTCCGCCGGGACTCCGCGTTGGGGTCGTCCCTGTGTAGCCACAGGCGACATCGAAAGGGGTCCTCTTGATCGGGAGAGTTGCAGACCAGACGCATAAGAAATTGGGGTTTTGCTCTGCCCTCCCGGTCCGGAGGGCTTCAGCTGCTAGTAACCCCACGCCGGAGTCCTTCGGGTGCAACCCGAGAACCTGCAGCGCTGATACTGGGCAAACGTCGGCAGTGAAGAACGTTCCGGCAAACCTGCGTGCACCAGGTGAGTGTTGTGTCTCGTTATATGTTGAATTGCATATGCAGATTTAAATAGCGGGATTTAAGCATTTGGTGGCCCATGGTCACGGAGGAACTCTGACTTTGCATTAGTTGTCACAGAGAGGATCTGGTCGGAGGTTCGACGGGGGCAGTGTGGAACTGCACGTGCGAACGCTCTGGGTACACTAAAGATAAGGATTATACGCCTAGGGGAACTGCGGTTCCTGCTCGGCCGGACTGTTCTCGGGAAAGCCGATGGTTGAGATTGGGTAGCACCCGGACAAATCTGGAGCGGCGCTGAAACGCGGGCTTAGCCAGAACAGTTCGGGAGGTGAACCATGAATGCTGTCGGATGGCCTGTAGACCGGTCTGTGGTTTAAAACCTGTGTAACTATCTTTAGGCAGTCTGAGGACGAGACTGTTGTTGGACGTGTTTTTTGCAGCCTTTTGAATAAATTAGCAGAAGAGTTCTCCACAAGTGGGAGCCGACGGGCTCCACTTTTTGATCGCAATTGCTGGAATTTATATGTTACGTTTTACGTTTGTCTGATGTATAAGGAAAATACGGATGTGAGGATGATGGGTGTCATGGCCATGAGAATGAAAGTACAAGGATAACGTGATATTTAAGTTCGTTGAATTTGTACTAACGGAGAAATTCCTTTTCAGCCAGAAACGAGATAATACGATATGCCGTGCCTTAGCAAATTGTGTTTTGGTTGTGTCCGTAGCGACGAGGGGAGGTTAGACGAGAGTCAGCCGAACCCACCAGAAGGGACACCTAGCCACTTTATGTATTGTAAGCATGGTATTGGCCCCCTCATCTTTAACTCTTTGTGGCATAAATACACTAAGGACAATATAGAATTGCAATGGCCAAAAACCGGGTCTTTCGATGAACAAAAACTGGCATATTTACAAGAACGTCTTTTTATTAAACGCAGCCGGCAGTCGATGTTCGACACCCTTAACAAATGGCAGAAAGAAGCAAAGAGACGACGCATTCGATCTGAAAAATTAATGAAGATAGAGCAGGGACAGACTATTACCCAGAAGGCTATCGCATATGATAAAAATAAGGTAGAACAAAATATTGAAATTGCAGACAGGCGGTTTAAACTTCAGGTAGACCAATGTTATGTAGCCAGAGAAGGGGCGGAAGATGAGATTGAGGAATTGTTAAATGCAAGGCCTCCCCCACCATATGCCCCGGAGCGTATATACCCTGCAATACCTGTCCAGCCAGAAGTTAGACCACGGGCATCTGCGCCCGAGGAACGGGGCTCCGTTACCCATGAACAAGATAACGGTGTTTCCTCTCCTCAAGGTGGGGCCTTGGTTACGCTTGTCCCCGAGTCTACACAACTGATCACATCCCCTCAGACGCACTTAAGTCTCCCTATGCCGGAGATATCCTCCCCCCGAGTTTGTATTACACCCAGGGGGTTTGACCCGACCCCGAGGGGAGCTGTAGGGGGCCTAGATAGCAAGCGTTTGTTCACTAGAGCATCTGTAGAATATGGCGAAAAAGAAGCATTAGGAGACCAGGCTATCAAGTGGGTACGGAATGAAGTATATACCCTGATTGACATATGGAGTACTGTGAAGGATTTAGAGCCGGTCATGCAACAACATGTGCTATACGAGATGTCCAATTCGCTCATTGGGTCTTGGGAAATAAACTTTAGGGACGGGACAGCCCCCCAGATCCTGTATACTATCAGAGATTGGGCCCATAAATTTAGCCTAACACCGGAAGAAGTATTTAAGAATGTAGACACTTTGGTACAATATCGCGACAGATTATTCTTGAAGAGTCCACAGTGGACTACGCAACACCCTATGCGAGAAGTACACCCAATCTATCATCCCGAAATCCCCGAACAACGAGATGGTAATCAGGCGATCATACGACAAGGGGTGGCGGCTCGGTTCCAGGAACAGTGGGTTTATACCCCATGGAAAAGAAGTGAAGTACTGGCGTTGAAATCTCAGCTGCCAGATCCCCGAAAGAATCCTACTGCGTACTACAAAGAATTGACCGAAGCAGCTGCGTCCGCTGTAATGACTTTAGCCGATGTTGAATTGTTCTTCGGACTACTAGTACCGGTTGATATATGGCGACAGGTGCACGATTCTAATCATGCTGAATTTGGTGGCACGTGGGAGGAGTTAAGGGGCTGGGACCAGGATCGCAAACCAGGGGACAAACCAAGAGTGGAAATAACTTCTCTTCCAGCGAAAATAATAACTTTTATGCATACTCTGATCCCACCCCGAAAAGTCGATTGGGATAAACTGTCCGCCTGTAGACAAAAGAAGGACGAAAGTGTGTCCGACTTCTTTACCAGATTCGAAGAGGTTTTTATTGATTTTAGTGGGCAAGATTTGGCCACAGAAGGGGGCACAAGGTTGTTCGTTAACAGGTTCGTTACGAACCTGGCTCCGGAAATTTCAGCACGACTGGAGGCGGCAGAGAGTACCTGGACTACCTCTTCCCCGTCTGTAATACTCAGCATGGCCCAGTACTACGAGCATAGAGAAAATGAAAATAAGGATAAGGTGGATAAAAAGGTTAAGGATCTGAAGACTCGAGTACTGTTACAGCAAGTGGTTCGAGGGCAAGGAGGAGGTAGAGGTGGTCGGGGCCCAATGACGAGAGGGGCGGGGACAGGAAGGGGTTCAGGAGGAGCCCCGTCAACCGGCATCAACCAGTGTTCCTATTGTAAAGAGGAGGGACACTGGAAGGCTCAGTGTCCATACTTGGCCGCCCAGAACGCAGCGAGTCGCGGACGAGGTAGAGGACGAGGGGGCCCCGACCGAGGTGATATGCATAGAGACGAGCACAGAGACGTTCAACAAGACAGGTCAGAAAGGAATCATTTTGATAACCCCCAACGCAGACAATACTACCATGGTGACTATGCCGAAGGGAATGATGATGAATATGCCCCAGCATAGGATAGCCAGGGACAGAGGGGGGGCCATGTGTCAATTCCGGTCAATCAGAGGGGACCCTACATCAGAGGGGAAGTGTTGGGGACATCTGAAAATTTTCTAATTGACACAGGAGCAATGAACAGTTCCGTTGCTCGATCATTGGTTCCAGGGGCAGCTCTGTCCGGGCAAAACAATGTTTCGGTGGGTTTTTCCGGAGTCCCCGTTGTAAGCCCCATCTCTAAACCTATCCCCTTTACGATTGGTCCAGCCACTATGGACACTCCTTTCTTATTGACATCGAATTGTGGAGAGAATCTGTTGGGATTGGATATGCTGAAAAGATTGAATGCTACTATACATTGTTCTGCGGATGGGGTCTATTTAACTATACGTCCCTCTGTAACACCTGTTAAACAATGTTTTACGAAAAATGAACGACTCCCACCGGAGTTCGATGGCGTCCCAACCTCCCTTTGGGCGATAGGGGACGCAGATGTGGGTGAACTGGACATACCCCCAGTTCACATCACGTTGAAGCAAGGCGCTAAACTACCACGCATCCCACAGTACAAAATAGCACCGGCGGGGGAACGGGCTTTATTGCACATCATCCAGGAACTGATTGACAAAGGGGTTGTAGAAGAAACAAACGCCAATATTTGCAATAGCCCGATCCTCCCGATTCTGAAGAGGAACCATGACCAAGGGGAGATGGGTGCTGCCTATCGTTTTGTGATTGATTTGCGAGCCGTTAACAAAATTGTGGTACCACAGTATCCTGTGGTGACCGATATCACTACCATTCTCACCATGATCCCTCCGACTGCACAGTACTTTTCGGTCATTGACCTGAAAAATGCTTTCTTCAGCATTCCTATCCACCCTGATAGCAGACAGATCTTCGGATTTTCAATATCCGGACGCAGTTTCCGCTTCTGTCGCGCTCCTCAAGGCTACACTGAAAGTCCGAGTATATATAGCCAGGCTCTGAAGGCTCTGTTGGATGACTTAGAATTGCCGGATGGCAATGTCCTCTTGCAATATGTAGATGACTTACTCATTGCATCTGACACAGAGGATGGATGTAAAAAAGCTACGGTTAAATTGTTGCACCATTTGGCTGTCAAGGGGAACAAGGTATCCTTATCTAAATTTCAGTATTGTCGAAAGGAGGTGACCTACTTAGGTCATCTCTTATCGAAGGAGGGTAGACGACTAACACCTGAACGTATTGCTACCATTTCTAACATGTCTGTACCTTGCACGCAGCGTGAAGTCCGCGCTTTTCTTGGCATCACATCTTACTGTCGCCAATGGATACCTAATTTTTCACTTCTGGCTAAACCTTTGTTGCATTTGACTACCAAAGATGTGCATGAACCCCTACCCTGGACGGATGAATGTCAGCTCTCTTTTGACTCTCTAAAAACTGCTTTATGCTCTGCCCCTGTTCTGGGTACTCCAGATTATCGTAAACCTTTTGTACTATATGTACACGAGGTCGACGGTTGTTCATTATCTGTTTTAACGCAGGCCTTTGGAGGTAAGCAAAGACCGTGCGCCTATCTATCAGCAACATTGGATAATGTTGCAAGAGCACTTCCTAGCTGTCTGAGGGCTACGGCTGCAGTAGCAGTGGCCATCCGACAGTCAGAAGGACTCGTTTTGAATTCCAATTTGACTGTAATGGTGCCGCATGCAGTAGACACCTTGCTAAATAAAACAAAAACGCAGCATCTTACGAGTGCACGCCTTACTGGGTATGAGCTGACCTTATTTGCACCACATATTACGATTACTCGATGTGCAACACTGAACCCAGCCACATTGTTACCACTCCATACGGGTGAACAGGACACTAATTTACATGATTGCATATATCGCACAGAGGAAGAGACCAAGGGTAGAATTGACCTCACAGACACACCCTTAGATCAACCCCAGGGAGAGCTATATGTGGATGGTTCCTGTTTCAAACTAACAGATGGCACAACGACAGCTGCATATGCGATCACGACCCTGAAAACAGTTGTTGAAACACTTAGACTACCCCACCGATCAGCCCAAGCCGCTGAACTTATGGCCTTGTTACGAGCCTGTGAGCTGAGTGAGGGACTAGAGGTCAACATTTACACGGACAGCCAATACGCCTTTGGCGTAGCCCATAGTTTTGGGCGACTATGGAAAGAAAGGGGCTTCCTTACTTCACACGGTCAGAGAATACAGAATGGGCAGCTGGTTTTGAGGTTGTTGGATGCTCTCACTCTCCCCAAGAAAGTGGCTATTATCAAATGCAGTGCTCACAAAGTGATTGTGGATGAGGTAGGAGAAGGCAATGCTTTTGCAGACCAGGTGGCCAAGCAGACAGCACAATCGCTGATGTCACCCATGTACGTCCATTCCTCTACTAGATGGGTGGGGGGAGACTGTGGATTATTTGATAATACTATGGAAAGTGTGAGAATACTACAGAAGGAAGCCACCTCAGCGGAACTAGAGAAATGGGAACAAGAGATAGGGAGATTGGATGAAAATAATTGTTGGATCGACTTGACTGAAAAGCAAAGATGGCTACTGCCCAATGCATTAGTACAGGCTGTGGTAACAATGGCACACGGACCAGCACACATAGGAGCAAAAGGTATCTGTGGGATCTTAGATCCAGTTTGGAATAATCCGAATATCCAACGGACGGCTGTCCGTTTGGTCCAATATTGCATGGTCTGCTTGCAGCATAATCCAGGAAAAGGAGAAACTGTTTTGGCCGGGAATTTCGCACCACCTGCATTGCCTTTTGAAGTACTCCAAATGGATTATATTCATATGGACCGCGTCAATAATCTCAAATATGTACTGGTTGTAGTCTGTGCATTTAGCAAATGGGTTGAGGCATACCCTACTAAGGAGAACACAGCATTGGCAACTGCAAAAGCTCTCCTGAAAGAGTTTGTGCCTCGCTTCGGATTGCCTCGCTTGATCTGGTCGGACAACGGGCAACATTTCCATGGGGCCCTTGTGCGGCATATCTGCGAGGGCTTACACATACAACAAAAATTCCATGCTGCCCGACACCCCCAATCAGCAGGGCTCGTGGAGAAGTACAATGGCATTCTAAAATTGAAAATGGCAAAAATAAAGGAGAGTACGGGGTTGAACTGGCCTGACACTTTACCTCTAGCCCTTATGTCTTTACGTGTCACCCCGCACTCACGTTCGGGTCTCTCTCCATATGAGATACTGTTTGGGAGACCTACTAACGTGTGGGGGGTACCTCGACCTCGTTCTTTTGCAGATATTGAATATCCTATGTTGATTGATTACCTGTATGCTTTGACTAAAGACCTTCGTTCTGTTCATCAGCAGGTAGCTTCTGTACTGCAGCCACTGCCAGAGGGCCCCGGTCATCGTTTACAGCCCGGCCAGTGGGTCCTGGTCAAAAAGTTCGAGCGGGACACCAGCTTGGCTCCTAGATGGTCTGAGCCACGGCAGATTTTGTTGGCCACCCGGACGGCGGTTAAAGTGGATGGCCGCAAACATTGGATACATGTTTCGCATCTGAAACGGCTACCACTTCCACTCCCTGGTGAGCGGTCACGTCCAGGGGAAATTCTAACACAGGAAACTGAAAGAGCTGATGCATTTGTGCCCTTTTCTGACGCCTGCGAGATTGAGCGGAGGCTACAGGAAGGATCGGCGAGATCAGATGACTTGGTCTCCACTGAAGTTGCAAGTGAGCGTGCAATAGCGTTGAATTCTGTTTCAAGTACCCCAGACGACCAAACATCACCAGTACGGAAAGCCCCGGGTGTGCTCTTTTCTGACCCTGAAGTGTTGGGTCGTGAGCGATACAATCTTCGGCCCAGAAGGCCGACACACGGCGCCTCAGACCACATTGTCAGGAGATAGGGAAGGACTTCATTGCATAAGATAGGGTTTGCTAGACTACCGGTCTGAGCGCTGAGCAAGACACTGGACTGAACTCGTTGAGAGCTGGAACTTTTCAATCATTGTGCTCTGTTCAGAAAGAAGATTCTGTTCAAACGGATATGGCTTCTACCTTGGAATAGGGATACGAGTCTGCCTGTGAGACTCTGACGGACGCAGGAACGAAGAAACCCTCTGGCAGGTCGGACTGCTAGGCCTATTTCTGGACTTTTAGCTAGCAATGTACCCTTTTGGTCGTGTAATCCTAGAAGAAGAGTTTCCTATCGCGCCTAGACGCATACCTTTTTATGAGCCAATGTTTTCCACATGGACCACAAAGGTCAAAATAGCTTTTGTTGTAACTATAACTGTTATAGTAGCTGTGTTCATGAGTCTGTTTGTATACCTAGAACATAAATACCCATTACAAAGGTTTTTGCCCACTACTGCCGCACCTCCCGAACATTTCCTGTTTACCCTAGCGCCCCACAAAGAAAGGCATCGCCAAAAATATGCTAAAAATGTATTCATAGAAATGTTGCATCAGACGCACAATGTTACTAATGCCACGGATTGTTGGGTTTGTGGACTCCTGCCTACTGTAGTGCGCAACCATGATCTATTTCTCTCCCGCCCTCTGTCTTATCTAGGTAGTTGTGAAGCATGGTACAAACTGTTTCTGGCGATATACCGGCATGGGAGTGAGCATTTCAGGGATCTAGATGTCAATGAGCATAATATTATTCTTGATTATGTTCGAACACACTATGCTTATAATAGAACAGGACATGGGGATAAGGTGATAATTGACCCACAAGGTTGTATACAGCTGTACTTAGCGGCAATGAACAGAACTTGGTTACAAGATGAACTGTATGATTTTAAAGACTTTAATGCCACTCAATACTTTCAGATTTTCATCGAACGAAATGTTACCAGAGACCGCACTGTCCCCATCCCTATTTTGAATGTTTCTGCAGGATTTTGTGTGCAAGGGATAGGTAAGGTACAAATGGGGAATAGCATCTGCAATTATACCTATCGACTGCGAAAACGTATTAGCCCTCCTTTGATTACTCCCCACAATGTGTACTTCGTGTGTGGGGAACATGCATACACTTGGCTACCACGAAACTGGGGGGGACGCTGTTATCTGTCCTTTCTGTTTCCCCCTGTTTATGTGGCTCCCTCCAACTATCATAAAACGCATCAGTTATACCCGATGCGGTCGTATCATGGGAACCCAGCCGCTCCAATCACAAGCACACCGATAGCAAGCTTCACCGAGGTGACCTCGAGCCATTCCCGTAGTACACTCTTACACAGAGCACGTAGACAGCTCGATATGACTGAAGTTGATCAGACAGATACTTCATTGCAGCAATTTACGGATTTCAGCAAGGGTCTAGTACCCTTTTGGGGGCCTATTTTCAATAGTAGGGAAATTAGGAGACTGTCTAGAATAGTGGAGAATGTCATTAATATCACTACTGATATTTTAACAAACCTAACGGTGGAAATTCAGGCTACTCGCCTTGTATCGCTTCAAAATCGAATGGTTCTAGACGTTATCTTAGCTGATCGGGGTGGGGCATGCCGCGTCATCGGCAGTTCTTGTTGTGTATATATTCCTGACTCCGCCCCCTCCGTCCATCTAGCCATCCAGAAACTGCATCGCATTGCCTCCGAAATGCATGTTGACAATGGGTCTTGGTCATTGTCAGGTTGGTTTTGGGGACTTCTGGCCACATGGGGATGGAAGATAATGTTAATTTTAGGAGGAGCTGCTGCCATCATTTTTACGTGCTGTGTCTTGATGCACTGTGGTCCAGCCTGCTGTTCTTACTGTGCTTCCCGTATCACCACTCTGTGTGTCCCATCCCCTATCGCTGTTAAAGCCCAAATGCTGCAGAAAGAGGTACATGATATGATGGTCATCGATGAAGAAATATTCGAGGAGTAGATGTCTGTTGTCATTTAGCGCCACCACGCTAAAAGGAGGGTTTGAGGTACCAGAATCGATTCCTGATCACGTAGTATTGATAATCGATATGTTAGGATTAGCATGGTGTCACTAAACTCACACTGTAGACATGCATAATTAGTATTTACGGTATTTACTTTCACTTAGCTTCATGCCACGTTACGCTATATGAATACCATACTATGGCCTTCTTTAATATCGTACATGCACAGGCCTTATTCTCCCTTAGCTCTAAAGGCCCTGCTCCTGGGAAAGAAACCAACTGTTGCAGAAACTGCTGTTTCAGCTCGGTAGGCTCGGCAAGGTCGTAGTTAGCCGAGGAAGGGCCGATAAGCACATTCCGGGAGGGGTGCAGGGTGGTTTGTCTCTGAGAAGACAGAAGGGAGTCACCCGTCTGACCTTGCTGCCTGAGCGAAATCAGGAGCTCTTTGTGTGCCTTATATGGGTTTTCCTATTACTGTACTAGCTTGTACCAATTTGTATTTTTCCATGTTAGGCCATGCCGGTGCCAACGCAATTGTATATATGTGATGTGCTGACAATGTGCCAGCAGTCTTCTTGGCGGACCTTTTGGGTTAGGTCGCAAGGAGCTCCTCTGGCAGAGTTTTGTGTTTGTCTAATAAACGCTTGAACCTTCTACACTGCCGACCGACTGCTTATTGGTAATGGTAAGGGGATTTGGTAATGTAATGATTATTGTTGGGAGGGGATCATATAATTTTCGGTACTTCAGGCAGGTGCATAGTATCCTTTTTCTGTAAGGGATGGAGCATGGGTAGGTGCACTGTATCCTATTTCTCTCTGAGATGAACTATTTTCAGGTGCACAATATCCTCTTTCTCTCTGGGATGGACAAGGGCAGGTGCACTTTATTTTCTTTCTGTCTAGGATGAACCAAGGACAGGCGCACAACATGTTCTTCTATCTAGGTTGGACGATGGGTAGGTCCACGTTATCCTGCTTCTCTCTGGAATGGATCACAGGCAAGTGCACTATATCTTATTTATGTTTGGGATGAACCTTGAGCAAGCACACTGTATCTTCCTTGCTGTCTGTGGTGGAGCATGGGCAGGTGCACGGTATCCTCTATCTGTAGGGGATGGACCATGGGCAGGTACATGGTATCCTCTTTCTGTCTAGGATGGACAGTGGGCAGGTACACAGTATCCTCTATCTGTCTGGGATGGACCATGGGCAGGAGCACAGTATCCTCTGTCTGGGATGAACCACGGGCAGGTGCACAGTATCCTCTATCTGTCTGGGATGGGTCATGGGCAGGTGCACGGTATCCTCTATCTGTCTGGGATGGACCATGGGCAGGTGCACAGTATCCTTTATCTCCCTGGGATGGACCATGAGCAGGTGCTTGGTATCCTCTTTCTGTCTGAGATATACCATAGGCAGGTGTGTGGTATCTTCTTTCTCTATAGGATGTACCATGGACAGGTACACTGTATCCTCTATCTGCCTGGGATGGACCATGGGCAGGTGCTTGGTATCCTCTTTCTGTCTGAGATATACCATAGGCAGGTGTGTGGTATCTTCTTTCTCTATAGGATGTACCATGGACAGGTGCATGGTATTCTCAATCTGTTTGGGATGGACCGTGGGCAGGTGCATGGTATCCTCTATCTCTCTAGAATGGACCATGGGCAGGTTTGTAGTATCTTCTGTCTGGGATGAGCCATGGGCAGGTGCACGGTATGCCCTAATTGTCTGGGTTGCACCATGGGCAGGTGCACGGTATCCTCTATCTCTCTGGGATGAACCATGTCAGGTGCAGAATATCCTCTATCTGTCTGGGATGGACCATGGGCATGTGCACGGTATCCTATATATGTCTGGGATGAACCATGGGCAGGGACACAGTATTTTCTTTCTCTCTAGGATGTACCATGGGCAGATGCATGGTATTTCGTATCTCTCTGGGTTGGACCCTCGGCAGGTGCACGGTATCCTCTATCTGTCTGGGGTGGACTATGGGCAGGTGCACGGTAAACTCTATCTATCTGGAAAGAGCCATGGGCAGGTGAATGGTATCCTTCTATCTGTCTGGGATAAAACATGGGCGGTTGCACGGTATCCTCTACCTGTCTGAGATGGACCATGGGCAGGTGCATGGTATCCTCTATCTGTCTGGGAAGAGCCATGGGCAGGTGAATGGTATCCTCTATCTGTCTGGGATGAACCATGTGCAGGTGCATCTCTCTGGGATGGACCATGGGCAGGTGCACAGTATTTTCTTTCTGTCTAGGATGAACCATGGACAGGCGCACAATATCTCCTTCCATCTAGGTTGGACAATGGGTAGGTGCATATTATCCTGATTCTCTCTGGGATGGATCATGTGCAAGTGCACTATAACTTATTTCTGTTTGGGATGGACCATGAGCAAGCACATTGGATATTCTTGCTGTCTGTGGTGGAGCATGGGCAGGTACACAGTATCCTCTATCTGTCTGTCTTGTGTGGCCATGGGCAGGTGCATGGTATCCTCTATCCGTCTGTGATGGACCATGGACAGGTGCTTGGTATCCTCTTTCTATCTGAGATATACCATAGGCAGGTGGGTGGTATCTTCTTTCTCTGTAGGATGTACCATGGACAGGTGCACAGTATCCTCTATCTGGAATGGACCATGTGCTGGTGCACGGTATCCTCAATCTGTCTGGGATGGACCATGGGCAGGTGCACAGTAACCTCTATCTGTCTGGGATGGCCCATGGGCAGGTGCACAGTATCCTCTATCTGGAATGGACCATGGGCAGGTGCATGGTATCCTCTATCTTCTGGAATGGACCATAGGCAGGTGTACGGTATCCTCTTTCTGTCTGTAATGGACCATAAGCAGGTGTATGGTCTCCTCTTTCTGTCGGAAATGTACCATATCCAGGTGCACAGTATGCTCTATCTGTCTGGGATGAACCACGGGCAGGTGCATAGTATCCTCTATTTGTCTGGGATGAACCATAGGCAGGTGAACAGTATCCTCTTTCTGCCTGGGATGGACAATGGGCAGGTGCACGGTATTCTCTATCTGTCTGGGATGAACCATGGGGGTGTGCACAGTATCTTCTTTCTCTCTAGGATGTACAATGGACAGGTGCACAGTATCCTCTTTCTTTCTGGGATGAACAATGTGCAGGTGCATTGTATCTTCATTCTCACAAAGATGAGCCATGGGCAGGTGCACAGTATCCTCTTTCTCTCTGGGATGGAGCATGGGCAGGTGCACACTTTCCTCTATCTGTGTGGGATGGAGCATGGGCAGGTGCAAGGTATCCTCTATCTCTCTGGAAAGGACCATGGGCAGGTGCACAGTTTCTTCTTTCTGTCTGGATGGACCATAGGCAGGTGCATGGTATCCTCTTTCTGTAATGAATGGAGCATGGGTAGGTGCACTTTATCCTATTTCTCTCTGGGATTAACCATTTTCAGGTGCACAGTATCCTCTTTCTCTCTGGGATGGACCATGGACCGGTGCACTGTATTTTCTTTCTGTCTAGGATGAACTATGGACAGGCGCACAATATCTTCTTCCATCTAGGTTGGATGATGGGTAGGTGCACGTCATCCTGCTTTTCTCTGGGATGGATCATGGGCAAGTGCACTATATCTTATTTCTGTTTGGGTTGGACCATGAGCAAGCACACTGTATCTTCTTGTTGTCTGTAGTGGAGCATGGGCATGTGCACAATATCCTCTATCTATATGGGATGGACCATGGGCAGGTGCACTGTATCCTCTATCTGTCTGGGTTGGAGCATGGGCAGGTGCACTGTATTATCTATCTGTCTGGGTTGGAGCATGGGCAGGTGCACAGTATCCTCTACCTGTCTGTAGTGGAGCATGGGCATGTGCACGGTCTCCTCTATCTGTATGGGATGGACCATGGGCAGGTGCACTGTATCCTCTATCTGTCTGGGTTGGACCATGGGCAGGTGCACGGTATCCTCTATCTGTCTGGGATGGACCACAGGCAGGTGCACAGTATCCTCTATCTCTCTGGGATGGACAATGGGCAGGTGTATGGTATCCTGTATCTGTCTGGGATGGAGCATGGGCAGGTGCATGGTATCCTCTATCTGTCTGGGATGGAGCATGGGCAGGTGCATGGTATCCTCTATCTGTCTTGGATGAATCATGGGCAGGTGCATGGTATCCTCTATCTGTCTGGGATGGAGCATGGGCAGGTGCATGGTATCCTCTATCTGTCTGGGATGGAGCATGGGCAGGTGCATGGTATCCTCTATCTGTCTTGGATGAATCATGGGCAGGTGCACTGTATCCTCTATCTGTCTGGGTTGGACTATGGGCAGGTGCACAGTATCCTCTATCTCTCTGGGATGGACAATGGGCAGGTGTATGGTATCCTGTAACTGTCTGGGATGGAGCATGGGCAGGTGCATGGTATCCTCTATCTGTCTGGGATGGAGCATGGGCAGGTGCATGGTATCCTCTATCTGTCTGGGATGGAGCATGGGCAGGTGCATGGTATCCTCTATCTGTCTTGGATGAATCATGGGCAGGTGCACTGTATCCTCTATCTGTCTGGGTTGGACTATGGGCAGGTGCACAGTATCCTCTATCTCTCTGGGATGGACAATGGGCAGGTGTATGGTATCCTGTAACTGTCTGGGATGGAGCATGGGCAGGTGCATGGTATCCTCTATCTGTCTGGGATGGAGCATGGGCAGGTGCATGGTATCCTTTATCTGTCTTGGATGAATCATGGGCAGGTGCACGGTACCTTCTTTTTGTCATGGACGAACCATGAGAGTGCCTTCTTCCATCTGGGATGGACCATGTGCAAGCACATTGTATCTTTCCGCTGTCTGGGATGGACCGTGGACAGGGGCACAGTATATTCTTTCAGTCAGGGATGTACAATGGACAGGTGCACTGTATATTCTTTCAGTCTGGGAGGTACCCTATGCAGGTGCACCATATCTTCTTTTTGTCTGCTACGGACCATGAGCAAGCTCTCTGTACCTTCTTCCATCTGGGATGGACCATGAGCAAGCGCATTGTATCTTCTTGCTGCCTGTGGTGGACCTTGAACAGGAACAATGTACCTTTTATCTGGGATGGACCATGGGCAGGGACACGGTGCCTTATTTCTGCCAGGGATGGACCATGTGTAAGTTCATGATACCTTTCTCTGCCTGGGATGGACCATGGGCAGGGTCATGGTATTTTTTTTGTCTAGACTACGGACACAGGCACACCTTTATCTATAAAGAACGGACCATGAGCCGACACCCAGTACCTTTATTATATCAAGAATGAGCCATGGGCAGACGCGCAATACCTTATTTCTGTGCAGAATGGACTAAGGGAAAAAGCGCAATACCTTCACTGTATGTACACTGTAAAATAAGCAGAAGCCCAAGTCTTTCTAACAAGAGTGGATCATGAGCAGATGAGCAGTACATACATGACACATTGCTTCCCCATAGTGGCTCTTGACGGATGTTCAGAAGTAGATTGTTTTTCGTACCCTTCAGTTAGTCACTCTTCTCTCTAGAAAATGAATCTGAGGCAGAACATTAGTATGCATCTCTCTTCGTGACACTCTCGGTGCATTTATTGTTGGGGGAAGCCTGTTGTTCCAAAACCTGTGTGTGAGTTATGTTGTGGCTACAGCTGAGCTTCTGGTATTTCTTTTAGGGTAAACAATGTTTACCCCGAAACTTTTTTAACGCAGGGACTCACAACGCAGTCGTTACAACGACCGCGTTTTGATTCTGCATACCATTACTCGGCAAGTCGGAACAACGACTTGTGGGGGGGTGTTGGATTTAAAATTCAACACCTTCCCTTATGTCCGCACAGACTGGAGTTGGAATAGTAAATTATACTATTCCAACAGCCAGCGCCCCCCCCCCCCCCCCCCCCCGCAAGTCGTTGTTCTGACTTGCGGAGTAATGGTATGCCAACGACCGCGTTGTGATTCCCTGCGGGGAAAAGGCTGCGGAATAACGTCATAGGTTCTTCTTTTAGACGTGGACCACACTGTGTCTCTACTACGAGGAGTTTCAATAAAGAGATTTACTTCTGTCGAGATATAAACATTTCTTGTGCAGCCCCTGTGCTATTGCTTCTGTTTCTGCTTGTGATTTCTACGGATTTTGATGCAAATGGCCAAGAATATCTTCCCAGCATTTACCGACAAGGCCTCACGTAGACACTTCTTTTAAAGGCCTCACATTTTGCTGGTGTTTGTATTTACTTTATGGGGTCCCTAACCAGAGCTTATGGCCAGAAACCTTTTCGAGGCAGTCTGAGTCAACTAAAGAGGCTTGCTCCACAAATATCTTTGCATGACGTCAATTATGTTATCTTATCGTCGGTCACGAGAATGCTTCTTATTTTGGCCTGGAACATTTCTTCTAGAAGCTGAAGGAATGGCTTAGACACCGGAAGAGTCAGAGAGGAAAAGACGCCTACGCTGACGTGAGCCTAATCACCACATTACACGCGGTGCACCGTGGCAGATTAAGAATGTCACAGTGCACAGCGAGATCGTGATTACTAGTACCTCAGACGTGAGCTTGCACCACGCCTGGCCCTGTCAGGCTGAGGAGGCCAGGGCAGGAGTTTGTTTCATCCATGACGCAGCAGGCACAGAAGAGCCAGTGAAGAGGCAACGGAGGCCTGAGCCCGCGAAAAGAGCCCTCTATTAGGGACACGGTGACACGGGACAGCCCCGCTCCAAAGAGAGATTAACCCTCAATCACAGGAGCCCCCCGGCAGCGGGCGAGGGCGGGAAGGGTTGGTTTATTGGAGATTAGTCCTTAATCTTTACAACAAATTGTTTTCTCGCGTCTCTTTCCGTGGCAAGGCTGCAGCTCGTCGAGCGAGATGGCGGGGGCAGCGCGCACGATGCAGATGCGCGCTGCGTGCAGCTTAGACCGGGGCTTGTCGCTCGTCGAGCCCGCGCACACCCGCCCCACCATAACCTCTGGAAGGGGCAGGTGTGTGGCAAGCGCTCCGCAGGCGGTTATCCTTTATTCATAGCTAGCTTTCCGCAGCAGCCGAGTGTCTCCAGCAGCTAGACGAGAAAACATTGTGTCGAACAAGCCAGCGCTGAAAAGATGCAGGAATAACAGAGGTTCTCTCCAAGGCCTTCACCACAGGCCTCTCCGTTTCTACGCCGCAGGGCGCGCGCTTCGAGATGGAGCCCCGAGAAGCCGCCCGCGCGCGCCAGATCCATGCAGCGCTCCCCTCCTGTATGTCATTAATGGAAGGTCACCACCGTCTATTTTCAGAAAGGTGCCTGCCCAAAAGGATGATATCTAAAGAGGAAATCCCACAGTCTGGGTTGGGGGGGTGGGGGGGGAGAACCAGTGGAGTGGAGGCTCGGAGGGTGCACTGAGAATACAACCGAGAGATTAAGCGGTCGATAGATTGAAGGATAGACGTAGAGAGACAATCGAAAATCACACAGACAATCACAGAGTTTGAGATTAACAGAGCGGAAGGGGCAAAGACACACAGAAATTACAGGATAGCTAAAGGCAAAGGTCCAGATGGGTAGCTTGATGGATGGAGGAAGAAGTCCAAACATGCATGACGTTGAGATTCGATTTCAGGGACGCACTTACGGGTAATTAGGCACACAAAAATGGATTCATAATCAAAGGTAAAGTAAGGTAGAAAAAATAACGGGGCATATTATAAAGTAAAGGCGTTACATTATCGCCGCTTTTATCGGCAGGAAACTGCCGATAAAGCGGCGATAATGGGCTTGATAATATGCTCTATGAATTCCAAATCGAAGCCCATGTTAGATGTCTTCACATCTAACATGAGCTTCGATTGGAATTCATAGAGCATATTATAAGAGCCCATTATCGCCGCTTTATCTGCAGTTTCCTGCCGATAAAAGCGGCGATAATGTAACGCCTTTACTTGATAATATGCCCCAACGTTTCCTAATATTTGGGATTTGTAGAGCGCATGGCTTTTCGAAGGCTTCCCAGCGCTAGAGTAGAGAGTTCTGTTTGCACAGCTAGCATACATGTACTTATCGGGGAAATAACCAAGTCTTTACATTTTTCCTGAAGGATGTTTCATTCGGTTGGGCTCTAATTTCAAGTGGGAGGGCATTCCACAGCTTTGGTACCAGATGGGCAAATGATCTGCCACCCCATCTAGCCCCTTTGACTCTGGTTGTCTTAAGGAGCTGTTGCTGGGAGGATCTTAGGTGTCTCGTCGGGTGTACCTAGATATCAATTTTCTAAGCTTTAGGGGACCTTTATTATTAATGGACCTGTAAGTGTTTTGAATTTGATTCTGGTTCGATGGGCAACCAGTGTAGCTGTCTGAGTGGTTCTTTAGTAGATACGCAGTTGGAATTTTTAATAAGAGTCTAGCTGCCGCATTCTGTACCACTTGGAGTCTCCTTGTTACATACTTGGGTGAGCCCAGATACAGCGAATTCCCATAATCCAAGTGTGAGATTAAAAGGGACTGAATCACAGTTTTTTAAGGTGTACAGGAATCACTTCAATAATCTTCCTTAACATTTTGAGAAGCGAGAAGCAAATTCCTGGTAACCTCCTAGATTAACAGTCCATTGAGAGAGTATACTCTAGCCAGAATTCCAGGTTTTTATGACTGGTTTAGGGGTAGGAGGATCTCCCATACAGTTGGGTCACTGTGTTAGGGGTACGTGAATGACCAGATTTCCCAGCATCATAAGCTCTGTTTTCCCACCATTCAGCTTCAGGCAGCTGTTTGACGTCCAGTTTACCACTTTCTCAAGACAGCGGATCAGCTGATGGTTTCTTGGACTAGGGGCATTTTTCAAGGATACTACCAGCTGGGTGTCATCAGCATATGACACCGCTGATATGCCAAATTCCTCTACTACCTTGGCAAGCTGTCATACATATATATTAAATAGAGTAGGGCTAAGGGAAGAGCCCTGGGGGACACCCCATGTGATTGGGAGGCGATCTGAGAAACAGTCCCTTTCCATCACTTGGAAAGTTCTGTTCTCCAAAAAAGAGGCAAGCCAATCCATGGCTTTGCCCTGAATTCCTACATCTCTTTGTCTCTTTTTTAAGATAGTGCGATCTACGGTGTGAAATGCTGTGTTGAGATCAAATAGGAGGATAGCAGCTGACTCACCCTCATCCTGTATCTCCTTTTGCTCCTCTGTGACCGCTGGTAATGCTGACTCTGTACTATGAGAGGCTTGGAAGCCCATCTGAGTGGGATGAAGGATGTCATTGGTCCCTAACAAAATGGCCAGTATGTGATTTGCATGCTTCTCCAAACGTTTGCCTAAATACGTCAGGAGGGAGATAGGATGCAGATTGTTGTATATGGTAGGGTCAAGATTGGCTTTTTTGAAATGGCCTGATGACTGCAGGCTTCCATGGTTTGGGGACAAGGGCCGTGTCTAAGGATGAGTTTATTAATTCCGTCACAGATGGTAAAATGATCTCCAGTGCCTTGGCTAGGATATGTGGGGGTACTGGATCAATGGGTGAGCCAGATTTGGTTGCTTTAATTAAGTTTTGGACATTCTCTTCCTGCCGTCTAGGGAATTGACTTAGTGTAGGGGAGGATATTGGACCTCTCATCTTGCTTCGTTTATCTGAATCAAATTCCCTATTCTTCGGGAATTGGGCATATATTTCTGTCACTGAAAAAAAAACATGCTGCTATGTTGTTGCATCTCTGTACCGATGTGGGGGGAGTTTTAGTGCATTCATGATGACTAGTCAGGGTCTTGACCACTTTAAACAACTCTTTAGGTGAGTTGGCGGACAGGGAGATTTTAGCCTCATAGTTTTTGGCTTGAGCTTTCTCATTTCATTATGATAAGTCCTGATTAACAGTTTGTATTCTGATTTGTTGGCAGGGTCATACTTTTTCCTCCAGAGTCTCTCCAATTTCTTGCATTGTTTTTTCAGTGTGGAGAGCTGTTCATTGTACCATGGAGTTATTCTTGAATGGGATTTACAGTTTGTAGTTCTCTTTGGGGCATATGTGTCAGCCGACTGGGTGATCCCGTTTTCACATTGCTGTTATTTCTCTTCTAATTTACATGCAAATATGGGAGTGTTGTCCCTTTGGACCGTTTGCCTGGGTTTAGGGGTCAGATTGGCCCAACTTCTGGTTGTAATTGTTTGGGCTTTAACTTTTATTTGTCGCACAGGTTCCAGTAGGCTGAAAGTGACTGGAGGGTGGAATGACCAGGGGCCTGGGATCATTTCCAATACTGTGATCTGGGGATCGTTCAAAAAGATAAGATCCGGGGAGGAGCCAAGATGGCGATCGGGATGGCTGCATAAACGCTCGGCTCCGCGAGCCCTCTCAACCCGCACATATATCCTGGCAATTTTCCTGAGCAGTGTTTGCTTATCTAAGTAGGTGAAGGAAATCATTCACTTACCGTTTGCTTCTGAGGCTTCACTGTGCAGTAGACCCGAAGAAATGTCCCCAACTGTTTGGCGGCCTTTGAGGTGCTGAGACCGGGATCTCGATTGAGGAGAGTGCCCGGCCGCGACTGCAACAATGGCGGCCTCTGGTTGCGATGGGAAACCGGTCGGAGGGAACCTGAGACCTGCGAGCCAAAAGCGATGATACCAACCCATTCCCTATAGTGGATTGCCCTGCGGGAGGTGCGGTATAGCTGGGCCGGAGATCCATGATACCCGGTTCCCCTTCGGCGTGACACCCGGTCATATTGACAGCCCCCCCAGGCGCCGGTGGGTGGCTCCCGGGGTGAATCAGGGAGCTTGTTTAGCCTATTGGTGGCCCTCCTTAGCGATGCCTGCCCCGACTATTGAGATCCCTCTGTGAGTCCTGCTGCGTCCGGGTGTTGGGCCCGGTCCCGGGGTGAGGCGGAGAAGGAGGAGGCCGGAACGACTAAAATGGCGGATGACACCCTCTTGCGCACCCCTCATCCGGGCAGAGAAACCGATGTACATGAGAGTCCTGGGGTTTGGCGCCACGAGAAAACACCCACGTCCAGAGATATGCTGGCTGCACTAACAACCCTGCAGACTACCCTGATCCGGGAGGCCCGAGAATCGGGGAAAAGGATGGCCGCCATTGTTGTCCCACCAATCTGTAACGGCGTGGATCACTCTCAAGGAGGTGCCGATGTGTCTGCCCCTGATTCATTGACGAGTTCCCCGGATGAGTCTGCATTCGTGGAGACGCGGATGGATTTTAGTTCATGAGATTGCTGTGGATAATCCTGTTGCACATGTGATTGTCTCATCGGGGCCTTTATCTGATCGGCGAGTGAGGGAACAGCATCGATCCATGGTATGGGCGGCTCCGGTGGGGTTTCGGCGTTTCCCGCATCGCGTGAGTCCTTTTCCATGGCTGGCGGGACTGTGTTCGGATTTAAGACTTTTGGCGGTGTTGATATTGCCGCAGTCAGACTTCCGCCGTACATTATCAGCGGGGTTCTGGTGGCTGGGATCCTGTGGAGCGACGATAATGCCTGATCCTCCCGGTACATTCGGACCCTTTGTGCTACTTTGTATTCTGTTTGTGGGATGGTTATACGTCGGCACTATTGCCAGAAGAGGCCAGGGGTGAATCCATTTGGACATGGAGGGACTCATAGATGGTTCATGGTGACTTAAGGGGCACTTAGCGGGGATGTAATTGATTGCGTTATAAGTGATTGCTGTTATTTGTATTTCTTATACCATTGCTGTTCAGACGTTTTTTGCACGTGGTGGTGGGAGGGGCCGGATGGCCGGATCGAGGGCCCTCCTCCTGCATTTTTTCTTCTTCTTTTTCCCTTTTTCTTCCCTGTATTTCGGGTCTCTTATTTAGGGCGACAGGCACGCTGCTGGGGGGGGGTAGGCCGTAGCCTTCTGCAGGGGTGCAGGGTTTGGGGTTGGGGGATGGGTTTGTTATTTTGTTCTTTCTTTGTTTCTATGGCCCTTTGACCTTTCCTTTTTCGATGTCGTCGTCTTCCATGTTTCCCATAGTGTGTTTCGCCTTGAGGGGTGGGGCTAATTCGCCATGACTGTTATGTGTTTTTTCCAGCTATCCAGACTCTTAGGCCCCATCCCCCTTCACTTCAAATATATGTACATCACTGGCGATACTTTTTGCTTTTAGTCAGCTATAGTAGGGGCGTGTATGACTGTACGGCACTGATTTTCAATTTATTTTTCATTATTGTAAAATGAACCTTCATAGATCCTTATTCTTGCATGGTAATTTAATGAACGTCGTATCCTGGATGCCTATCAGCCCTCGGTCTTCAGACCGCTGTATGTTTTTATACTTCATTACTATTTTCCTGATTTTAATAGCGGCCGGCCAGATTGGTTGTGGGCCCATGTTTGTATTTCCTTGCTACATCAATAAAGGTTCTTTAAAAAAAAAAAGATAAGATCCAATGTGTGCCCTTTCTAGTGAGTGGTTGATGTCACCTGTTGGATTAATTGTAGTGCTTCAAGATCACCCTGCAGCCGTTTGATATTGGGCGTGTCGTGTGCATCAAAATGCATATTAAAGTTACAGAGAATTGTCATATGGGCTTTTTCCATCGCAAGACTGGTTATGGAGTCAGGTAATGCCTCCATAAATCTGCTACTTGTGCCTGGGGGCCTGTAAATAAGTACCCCTGAGAAAGTACGGGTAGGTGAGAGCACGATGTGGAACCGAGCGCTTTCGCATTCAAGGAGAGGGAACTGAACTATAGTGCATCTAAATGTGTCCTAAGATAATAGCTATACCACCCCCTATTCTATCTAGCTGATCTAGCCTATGTATCTGGTAGCCCAGGGGGAGGGCAAGGTGGATGTCTGGACCTGAGCTATCATTGAGCCATGTTTCCGTCATAAACAATATGTCTAATGCATCTTCCTCTAACAAGGCTCTTATAGCTGATATGTGCCTTGAGGTTGAGTAGGTGTTAATCAATCCTAGATTCCATGTAGGCCCTTGAGAATTGTTTATCATGGTTTGCCTAGTCAGGGTTTTATGTGGTTCATAACCACATTGGTGGCAGGTTTTCCTAGGATTGGGTGTTTTATCAGCTCCTGGCTGTGGGGCACAAGCGGGGTGAGCCGGAGGTCTGATGGATAGTAGATGCTTCCTAGAATATCTATATTTACATTGGTGGTGGGACCAGAGTTCCTTGGAACACTTTCTCATTGAAGGTGGTGTGATCGAAAATAAGAATGCCAGTTTCCTATGCATAACAGGGTCCAAGGGAGTGCACGGTGATAGGGAGACAAATGTTTGAGACAAGAAGGGCTTGTGTCGTATTTGCCTGAATCTTAAGAAACAGACATGGTGGGCATCAAAGCTGTCTAGATATGTGAATTGAGAGTTTTAGGCAGAGAACGAACTAACATAGGGAAGTGTAAAGAGATAAAGATGACAAAACAGAGAATAGATGAATACATAAACGAGAGAGAGAAAGATGAAGGTGCAAATGGAAGGAGAGGCACATAATGAGAAAATAATAAATAAATCAGACAAAGGGGGCAACATAGTCCTCTGGCCCAGGAATGACTGCATGATTGAAGCAGCCAAACACTTAAATGATGACAAATGTTATAAAAAAATCCAACTTTCAGCAACTAGTTTCATTGAATGCTTTATGCCTAAAACATCTGAATAAATGGAAAAGAGAGAACCTCTTCACCAATGAAGAATATTTTTTACCGGCTAACAGAATTTCAGTTTACCCCATAATGTACTTTATACCAAAATTACATAAAAAACAACTTTAGTCCCCGGGAAACCTATTATTAGTGCAAGAGGGGGTTTACTGAAAAATTTGTCCCAATATGTGGACTACCACTTCCAAATCTAGTAACTAAGTTTCCTTCCTATATATGTGACACAAATGACTTTTTGGAAAAAATCAGGGGTATAATATGGTCAGGAGATTATTTATTGGTTACTTTGGATACAAGCTCTTTGTATACATGATTCAATCACCTAGACGGGATTAATGCAGTATGATTTTTTCAGAACAGTAGAGAGATAGGACAGTACTGGCATAGGAAAATGATTTTAGAAACAATATCATTTTGTTTGTATAATAACTATTTTATGTTCAGCAAATACATTTACCCACAGATCAGAGGAGTAGCCCTGGGAGCATGCTTCTCCCCGAGCTATGCATGTTTACATGTAGGCTGGTGGGAGGAGCAGGCTCTCAGGGTGAAAGTTAAGGATGTTTGGGATGAACACATCATTAGTTGGCTGCGTTTCATTGACTACATCTTTTTCATTTGGAAAGGAACTAAGGAAACTGCAGATACATTTATTGAGTCTTTAAATACCAGTGATCTCAATCTTTAGTTCACAGCCTCCTTCAGCAATGAATCTATTGACTTTTTAGATGTACATCTATACATTGATGACAATAAAATAGAGACCATTCTTCACAGAAAAAGTACAGCAGGAAATTCCACGATTCATGTGTGGAGTGTCTATCCTGCTCACCTCATCAGGAGTATCCTGTACGGGGAATTCCTGAGACTACACAGAATGTGCAGTACTGAGAAAGCCTTTGAGAAATTTACACTAGAGAGCAGCAATAGAAAGAGGGAATAGTAACAAGATCTTTAGTCAAGCATTAGCCAAAGTAAAGGCCCAATCACGTGATGACATGTTGAGCAATAAAAAGAAACCATCCAGAAAAGAACTTAATTCAAGCTCGGGTGTAGATTTGGAACCCACGGAAATGAGGTTTATCATGCCCTTTAGCAGTCAACATAGAAAGATCAGGGCCATAATAAATAAACGAACCCTGGGCAAAGCACTACGCTACGCTCGCTTAGTTTGCGCTACTTCGCAATACGCAAACTGCACGTAGCACAGTGCAAACACGCGTAGTATAGCGTAGCGTAGTGCAGCAGTCATTTTTTGGTTGCTTGCGGTCCTCAATATCAAGTTGGCAACCGCGAGAAAGCAAAATGACATCCCGGCGAGACTTTTTCCTCGTTCGCGATCAGCAACATCAAGTTGCTAATCGCGAGCATGGATAATAAACCTCCCGGCGAAATTCTCAATGCGGGGAGGTCAGGTTTCTCATTGCGAGTGGTCGCGTAGGCTCGCGACCGCTCGCGGTGAGAAACTACCAGTCCGCGTTGAGAAAGCTGCTGCTCGAGTAAAAATCTACTCGAGCGGGAGTAAACTACAGCTCGCACTGTGCAAGATGCCGTTTTCAATGATTGCACAGTGCTAGATGCTTGTCCGCACTGTGCAATCATTGAAAACGGCATCTTGCACAGTGCGAACAGGGTACTACGCAGTTCGCGTAGTGCTACATGTAGCTTGCGTAGTGCACTTTGCGTTGGTTCGCCTAGCGCTACTTCGCAAACTACGCCCAGCCCTAAAATAAACACTGGCCAATCGTACAAACCAACGCTGTACTAAATCAACTCTTTCCCAATCCACCACTTTGACATTCAGAAAAGCAAAATCCATGCACAACGCAGTAGTTAGGTCAAGCCCTGAAGTGGTTGCTAATAAACCTTAAACTAGCACCATGTGGTTAGATCCTCGTAATGGATTCACTAAGTGTAAAACATGTTGCACTTGTAAATTCGGGATCAACACATCCCAATACACTACTGTGTTTGATACCGCTAAAAGCAAGCTGCAGGATAGATTTAATTATCGCACTGAGTTTGCTGTCTACGTGTTGAGCTGCACTTTTGGATTACAATACGTAGGCAGCACAAAACTGCAAGTGCACATGCGCATCCTGCAGCATCTAGGAGCAATAGTGAATTTTGATATGAGCTATCCAGTGGCTAGACATTTCAAAACAGTGCATCAAAACAATCTGAATGATCTGAATTACTATGTCATTGCTGCTGTGTCCCCGATGAGAAGGGGAGCCAACAGGGAAAAACTTCTAAGACAATTGGAGGCAAAATACATACTAGAGCTCAACACGTGAACCCCCAATTGATTAGATAATGGGGAGGAACTGTGTAACTATTTATAATTTCTTAAATATATATGACTTTATATGTGATTATTTATTATTGTTCTTAAAGGTTTATATCCATGAGATTTTAGCCTTATCGAAGCTTATTCCTAACCAGAAGTGAACTAATCTCGAGTCATGGATTAAATCATTTATATTGCATTAACCTCCAGGTCTGAGCATCACCAGCAAACCATTATCTTGCTTCTCTAGCTTCTGCATATACACATTGAAAAATATGGACTTCTGTGTGTCATATTCCTACATTTAATTAGAAAGCCAGAAACTGTTTATTGTCAGTTTTTATTTCACATTATTAATCTATTGCACTTTCACTATAAGCCCAGCACTTTTCTCAATGCTTTATTGCACTTTACAATAAGATTTCCACTGTGACCTATATCATATGGGTAGTCTATATTAAGGTCAGAATGCTCCAAGATAAAGCAGCCACAATACAATTTTGTCTTAAGGTTGTGAGTGTTGGGTTACATCAGAAAAGAGACAGCCTGTGCTCCATGCAATTGATTCACTATCCTGTAGGTTTACCCTACTAGCCAATGGAACCATTTAAGAACCCCTATTATAGGTTAATATAAATATTCTGAAGTGGCAAAAGTGTGATGATGTTTAACATCTAAGTATTGGAACTAGGAAGTATCAAAATTATGGCCATATTTTTAAGATAGATATAACTTTGCACTATGTAATAGGCATTATAAGGCACATGGCACTTTATTTAATATTTCAAACAAATTTTCTCCCCAATTGATAAACATTGCATTATTTTGCACATGGACCTGTACATTTGTGCTGAGATGTGAAAATTAAACATTACTGAGCTAGCAACATGATGATTGTATTATACATTTTTAAGACGTATATATGATGGAATTTGAGCCTGTTTTTACGTTTTAAACTTTTTTTTTATTTATTTTTTTATTTTTTTATTTATTAAAGTTTTGTATAGCGCTGGCTGGACCCGAGGGTATCAGAGCGCTTCACAGCAAATATACATGGGTTAGACAGATAATGCGGACAAAAAGCAGGTCAATGCACACAGGTGTGAGTACACTCTATACAATAGCAGCCAAGCGTGACCCAGGTGGAGATTCGTAGGCAAGTCAATCAGCTCAGGGGTGAGCGAGGACATGAAACAATAAAGTCTAGGTTTAGTTCTAGTTGGTTCCGGAGCGCTCAAGGAAGAGGACTTTGAGTAGCTTCTTGAATTTCGGGAAGGATGTGGTCATTCTGATGTGTGGTGGAATGGAGTTCCATATTTTGGGAGCATTGCCCGCGAAGGATTTGCTCGATGTTGAGAGTTTCTGGGATTTCAGAGGAATGAGTGTTGTGTACCATACGAACGATTGTGATACCTGTAGTACTCAAAATTCAGTGGAGTCTTTTTTCTATTTTCACATAGTATCACGTGAGACTTATAAGGTGCAAGGTGTATAAAAACAATGACACACTCTATGCTTGTCATGTGATCAAGCCCAGCAAGTGGGCGAAGAAAACAGCACCTAATTGGAGTCTGTGTCCCGTCTGTCAGCAAGCAGCTAAGGGAGTTTTTGTGCAACATATATATATATATATATATATATATATATATATATATATATATATATATATATATATATATATATATATATATATATATATATATATATATATATATATATATAAATATATATATATATATTCAAAAATAGGAAATCCACGCTCATAGAGAAGGAAATCATCCGGCACTCGTTTATATATATATAAACTGTACAAATGAGATGGGAAAGCAGCACCTCTAATGGGTTTATCCATAATGCACTTTGCTTAAACGCCCGGTGGGCGGGACATTGTGAACATACCTGTGTGAGGCCTTCAAATGTGGCTTCATCTTCTTTTGGATTTGTTAGCAGTGAGCAAGGGCGAGGACACCTGAAACGTTTGACGGATGTGTGGCTGTTTCAATTTAGCTGTGCTGTACGGAGTTAGCTGGAGTGCTGCCTACGAATAAATAAGTTACAAAAAGCCCCGCTTGTGTGAGGCCTTTGAATGTGGGTGCATCTTCTTTTGGATTTGTTACGGCCTGCATCAGGTCGGGAAGGCCCCCCGCAGAAGAGCGGGTCCAGTGCTGCTAATCCAGCGGCACAGGGGGAATGACATACTATGATTCGTTGGGGCACAAGTAAGCATTCCAGCAGCCTCATAAGTTGCCCAGCAACCCACTGTGGTTTAAAAAACTGTACAAATGCGATGGGAAGGTGGCACCTCTAATGGGTTTACTATGATGACAACTACAAGTTCGAGGCCCTCCTCCACCCGCAGGCTACCACCTGCGCCTCATCGCTGGTGGCCAGTGGTAGGGCGTAGGTGTGCTCATCTTCCATTGTATTGCCTATATTTTCTTCCATTGCTCCCGTTGTAGTGACTGCTTTTTCATTGTTGTGTGTGTTGTCTGTCTCCCCCATTGCCTGTACATGGTCTGTGCCCGTTCTCTCATTCTGCTCCCCTCGCTCACCCTGGGTCTCTCTGCCCGGTTTTTCCTTCTGCTCCCCTCGCGGCCCCCGTGTCTCTCTGCCCTTTTTTGCCTTCTGTTGCTTAGCTGTCCCAGCGTTTCTGTGACCTTTCTGCCTTATGTGCCACTCGTTTCCCCCCGTTTTTTGTGACCTTTCTGCCCTTTTCTTGAGACCTTTTGCTTTCTGTTCCACTCGTTTCCCCCGTTTTCTGTGACCTTTCTTGGGACCTTTCTGCCCTCTGTGCCACTCGTTTCCCCCCGTTTTTTGTGACCTTTCTGCCCTTTTCTTGAGACCTTTTGCTTTCTGTTCCACTCGTTTCCCCCGTTTTCTGTGACCTTTCTTGGGACCTTTCTGCCCTCTGTGCCACTCGTTTCCCCCCATTTTTTTCACCCTTTCTGCCCTTTCCTGTGACCTTTCTGCCTCTTTGCCACTCGTTTCCCCTGTTTTTTTGTGACCTTTCTGCCCTTTCTTGGGACCATTCTGCCCTCTGTGCCACTCCTTTTCCCCCATTTTTTGTGACCTTTCTGCCCTTTCTTGGGACCTTTGTGCCTCTGTGCCACTCATTTCCCCCCGTTTTTTGTGACTTTTCTGCCCTTTCTTGGGACCTTTCAGCCTCTGTGCCACTCGTTTCCCCCCGTTTTTTGTGACATTTCTGCCCTTTCTTGGGACCTTTCAGCCTCTGTGCCACTCTTTTCTCCCCGTTTTTTGTGACATTTCTGCCTTTTCTTGTGACCTTTGTGCCTCTGTGCCACTCGTTTCCTCCGTTTTTTCTGACCTTTCTGCCCTTTCTTGGGACCTTTGTGCCTCTGTGACACTCGTTTCCCTCCATTTTTTGTGACCTTTCTGCCCCACCTCCCTGGGGCACTAATATTTAAAATATGTAAAATAGCGGGGTCCGTGACGGAACCCCCAGCCCCGGGGACCACCACCCCCCGGGGCTTTACAATTGTTGGGAGGGGGGCCGCGCGGCCCCCCTCCTGGAGCCTTTGATGGCCCTGGGGACTGCCACCCCGCAGGGCCGGCTCCTGCAGTGTCCCGGTGTGCCTACCCCCGGGACACAGCTGTTTGCAATGATAGGGCGGGTTTTTTAAATGCTAATTCCTAACTATAACGTGGCTGAAAGCTATGGTTTTTTCACTAAATAATATATATATATATATATATTTTTTTTTCATCCACCAAATCAATTATACTCGCACTCCACCAGGATGTTCTCTAAAGCAGGTTTATTGTTAACCAACGCGTTTCAATCTTTCGATCTTGCTCACGGTTACAAACATTTGTCCCTTCTTAGTTTTCACATTTATACCAGGAAATCATGCTTGCATTATAATGATGCATTCTGGTTCTGGTAGTTATATTATTACTTTAAACAATTTTTCTTTACCAGGAAGTTCATACTAGCATTGTTATGGTGCATTATGGTTCTGGTAGTTACATTTGCAATTTCATTTATATCACATTTGCGGCAAAGACATGGTTGCATGCAAGATACTGGTATTGGTCAATGTGTGCGTATACAGTTTTTCACATATATAGATTGCGCTTTTTATGCCCACAGTTATGTAATCTCTAAGTGAGATGCATTCTGTTTTTATGCAATTATTAGTATGATTGCATGGTCTTCATCGAAGGTAATAAACTTTACATTTATAAGTATAGCGAATAGACACTCTGGACGGGAACAAGATACAGAGAGGTCAAATATGTAGAAAGTTTAAAAGTTTTTGAACTAGGGCACTTAGTCCCCACATAAGATCGTACCGCGCTATACTTATAAATGTAAAGTTTATTACCTTCTAACCAGGAAGTGTTGGCATCCATCTTGGGTCTTAGTAGACTGAGGCACAAGAAAGCAGAAAAACTAACGTGTAGAACACAAAAAGGGGGCAGGGTAGAAACACCCTGACACCTTAGGGCTGCTCAGGTGGTCCCACTAGGATATTAATATATTTAAACGTTATCCGCTAATAGAATTAGCATTAAAAAAACTTTGAAATTCACTGAAAAAACCATAGGTTTCAGGCCTTATAGAGTTAGGAATTAGCATTTAAAAAACCTTTGAAATTCACTGAAAAAACCATAGGTTTCAGGCCTTATATAGTTAGGAATTAGCATTTAAAAAACCTTTGAAATTCACTGAAAAAACCATAGGTTTCAGGCCTTATATAGTTAGGAATTAGCATTTAAAAAACCTTTGAAATTCACTGAAAACACCATAGGTTTCAGGAGTTATATAGTTAGGAATGAGCTTTTACAAAACCTTTGAAATTCACTAAAAAAACTATCAGTTTTAGTGGTGTTATAGTTAGCTGGACATTTTACTCATACAAAACCATTGAAATTGCTCCTATATAGTTAGTTGTACTAACTATATTTCGCGCACCCGCAATCCACTGCTGATGATGTCACATATTATATCATTCATGACATGGTCAGTGACATCACTGATGACATCTCAAATGACATCACTGATGACATCACTGATGACATCATCCAGTGAATGTGGTTTGCTTCGTTATTTAAATATGCATTATATATATATAGCAATTTGCATTGAAGAATGAGTGGATATATATAAATAAATATTTGGATGGAGGATTTAGTAGCAGTGTAATTGACTGTTTACTTGACCAATTTATAATGTCTCACTAAATATAGTGGATAGTGACTAAACTGTGTGAATATCTGTATCACTTTGTCAGTCCAGCTAATTCCTAACTATATAACTCCTGAAGCCTATGGTTTTTTCAGTGTATATATATATATATACATATATATGTCATTCATTATACCTCTCTGAAGAGCTGTAATGACAGCGAAACACGTGTCAAGGGTTGCTTTTATTCATTTCAGGTTGGCTTGGATGGTATTTTACCAATCCAAAGCTGTAATATTGTGCCTGGAGTGGTAAATGGCTTTTGTCATTTTACAGCTTGGCGTGGATAGCACTGTGCTATTCCTATGCTTAAAGACTATGCTGTACAAATGGCAAAAGAGTTTGTCCATTTCTATCTCAGCGTGGATAGCACTGTGCTAATCTTATGCTTAAAAAACTTTGATAGAAAAGCAGACATTTGAGGTGAGCAAATTTAGAGTGTCGCTGGTGTTGAGGGTGCTCTACACAGGAGCTGCCTTCCACCTAAACTTGGGAACTACCCAGACTTCTCTCCTTCTTTTTTGCATAATTTATGCGTCACTCTATGCCTGTAAGAGAATTGTTTTGACTTATACTGGGTGCGCCCTTGTGTCTGGACAAAGCTAAACCTATCTGAAGAGCTGTAATGACAGCGAAACACGTGTCAGGGGTTGCTTTTATTCATTTCAGGTTGGCTTGGATGGTATTTTACCAATCCAAAGTTGTAATATTGTGCCTGGAGTGGTAAATGGCTTTTGTCATTTTACAGTTCGGTGTGGATAGTACTGTGCTTATCCTATGCTTAAAGACTTTGCCGTACAAATGGCAAAAGACTTTGTCCATTTCTATCTTGGTGTGGATAGCACTGTGCTAATCCAATGCTTAAAAACTTTGATAGAAAAGCAGACATTTGAGGTGAGCAAATTTAGAGTGTCGCTGGTGTTCAGGGTGCTCTAACAGGAGCTGCCTTCCACCTAATTTGGGAACGACCCAGAGTTCTCTCCTTCTTTTTTGCATAATTTATGCATCACTATGCCTGTAAAGGATTTGTTTTGATATATATATATATATATATATATATATATATATATATATATATATATATATATATATATATATATATATATATATATATATTCACTGAAAAAACCATAGGTTATAGACGATATATAGTTAGGAATTAGCATTTAGAAAACCTTATTTTACTCACACAAAACCATTGAAATTCCATATATAGTTAGTTGCACTAACTATATATCGCGCACCCGCAATCCACTGCTGATGATGTCACATATTACATCATTCATGACATGGTCAGTGACATCACTGATAACAACATCCAGTGATTTTTTGTTTCTATAAAGTTTAAATATGTCTTACATATTGAAGAATGAGTGGATGTGTAAGTGTCTGGACGAAGGATTTAGTAGGTGCATGACTGACTGTATGAGTGAGTGATTAAATGTGTCTCACTGACTGCATGGGTTAGTGACTAAACTGTCTTAATTTGTGCATCATTATGTCTGTTGTTCTGTAAACTGCTGCATGTGTTGATCAGTAGCTATATGAGTAACTATATGGGTTATTGATTGATTGCCCAAGTATTTGTATGGGAGACTGAGTGTGTGTGTGGCTAGCTGGGAGGTGTGTGACTCTGTGCAGATCAATCTGTACTTGTATCAATGATTGTATAAGAAGGTAAGTATGTGTTAGTATATGTTTGAAAATGTAAGGTGCTCTATGTTTAACTGTATAGACAAGAAAATGGAAGTGTCATTGATTCTTTACAGGACTGACTAGGTGTGTGAGTAACTCCATGGATGAGTGGCAGACTGTGAGTGTCTGTATAGGTGTATGAGTGCATATGATAGTGTTGTAAAGATGAGTGATTGTATGTATGAATGATTGTATGGGTGAATGAGTGAAGGTGTGTGTAGACGTAGCAATCAGTGAGTGCGTATGTAGTAACTAGTATTGGTGTGTCAATGGTTTCAAAAATTATACTCTCTTTTTAACACTGGGTGAAACAGAGGTTATATTAAAATGTGAGGAGATGCATTGTATTGTCACATGAATGATATCATCAGTGATGTGGTCATTGATGTCAAATGAGATGTCATCAGTGATGTCATCAGTGATGTCATTTGAGATGTCATCAGTGATGTCATCAGTGATGTCACTGACCATGTCATGAATGATGTAATATGTGACATCATCAGCAGTGGATTGCGGGTGCGCGATATATAGTTAGTGCAACTAACTATATATGGAATTTCAATGGTTTTGTGTGAGTAAAATAAGGTTTTCTAAATGCTAATTCCTAACTATATATGGTCTATAACCTATGGTTTTTTCAGTGAATTTTCAAGGTTTTGTAAATGCTAATTCCTAACTATATATGGTCTATAACCTATGGTTTTTTCTGTGAATTTCATTGGTTTTTTAACAGCTAATATCTGTAGCTGTAAAATGTATTCTTCTTTAAATCCAAAAATATATTTTATATGTTTATGAATAATTTTTTTTTAAAATATTTTTTTTTCTTCGTTCCCGCTTCGCGAATCGGGAAGCTTCCCGTTAGCTGACCTTGATGCCGCGAAATAGACCGCGAGCCGGTAAACGTTTCTTTACCGCAAGTGCCGGGTTAGAAAACAACATCGTGACGCCTCCCGTCCGCATGACGTTTCACGTTGTCGCGTGATACGTCATATGACGTGCTACGTTAGCGAACTGGTACGCGAAGCGAGTCGCAAAGCGCAGGTTTCTGGAAGCAAACCGGGAGGCCCTGCAATGCGCTTAACGTAAACACAGCAAGTCATGTGACTTGGTAATAACACTTTTCATTGGTTCATTTCACTTTTGGTTTCCTAATGATGTAAGACTAGGTCATATAATCTAAAATGAACACTTTTGATTGGTTGAGAACTCTTGTTTTTCCCAAATGATGAAAATCCCTCCTTCTTTCCTCACTCTGACTTTCATCATTGTGAGAGAAAGACCCTTTGTGATCACTGAGCAATGGCTTCTTTAGTAGCTTCAGCTGGTGCTTCCCCACCACCTCCACCACATCCAAGGAAGAGTGGACCACCTGCTCAAGTTATAATTCAACAAGAAGAAGAAGAAGAGGAACAGGACGACGAGCACGAAGAGAGGCAGTTTTTGCCTGAGCAGCCCAGGACGTCTCACCGGAAAGAAAACTTCATTTGGCAATTTTTTAAAATTCCCAAAGGTCAGAAAAAAGTAAATGCAAGATACGTAACTTGCCTTATATGTCAAGATAGACTGTCCAGAGGAACCGAGAAAAAATACAGTTTCGGAAACTACACAATGCATCGCCATATGACTAGGTGGCATCCTAACAACTACAGTGCTGCACAGTTTCGGAACGACCTAGATAATCTCCCTATTATGGCCAGAAGATCTGTTGTACCGGAAGTAACGGGACCAGAGGGCAGGGAGATGGTGCCAAATATACAAATGAAATTTGGTGAAGTAAAACACACCTGCGTATTTTGCGATGGATTCATTTCCTACGGAGAAAAAAGCATCACTCTGATCAACAGAGCTATTGACTATCATATGCAAGTTTGTACGAAACGCCCAAAATAATAAATACTTCTTTTTTTGTTTTGTTGCTCCTGTTGAGCCCTTTACAATGAATCGTTTTCATTGCCCCCTCCAAGAAAACCCCCCAAAAATATAAAACTTCAGAAAAATTCAAAAAAAGTAAAAAAATGTTCCGAAAAATAATAAAAAAAATATAAAACAACAAAAACAATAAAAAAAAAAGTTCTTTTCAGAACTACCTCCCCGTTATTAAAAAATTGGTACAATATTTGGAACTGTGCCAACCTCTATTTCTCTTAGTTCGCTTCCCAGTTCGCTCGCCGGTACGTGAACTAGAAGCGAACCAAAAACAGTAAGTATAAGGGAAGGAAACAGACACTTATGTTAAAAGAAAGACAGCTATAGGGGAGTAAACTAGAGATACTATTACCCGTAATCCACTGCTGATGATGTCACATATTACATCATTCATGACATGCTCAGTGACATCATCAGCAGAGGATTGCGGGTTTTTTGGCAACGTGCCTTATCCACGGTTTAATAACGCTGCCTTTTGCTTTATATAAGTTTTCAAATTGTATGAAATATATACCAATAGGTCGTTATGAACCTTTAGGTAGTGCTTTTCTTCATGAGGTCTGGTCGCTTCCATACACATACAGATGTTTCAAAGATGATCAAGAAGTTTATCTGAATGGAGAGGAATGCACTGAGACGCCAGATCATTCACTAATGTGTAGGCACATACAGTTACACGGTTCATGCAACAAACACCGACCAAATATGGCTTGCGTGTTGCAAGGCACGCCAGTTCCTGCTATCATCCCCACGTTCAAGTTGTTGGAAAATGGTAGTTATTTGATGCTCAATAATGAAGATTGTTCTGAGTTAATTGAAAAGGGTCTGCACCTCTGTACGGGTGTTCGCTATGTGAAGCACGAAAGTTTCACGGGCCGAACTCAAGGCCACCTCTCTCTGAGACAAAAGAGCTCTTATTCTTGCCATGCCGTTGAAATCTGTCCCAAGGTTGGTATTTGTGGCCAGATTGAAAACTCCCTATGTTCATGTGTGGGAGGAAATAGAACTTTTCTGCATCAAATAACCCGTTCACTTACTGTTACGATAAAAGGAATACTTTTAATTCAGATTTGCCTTTCAATTTCAGCAAGATGGTTCCGACTATCTTTAACGCATCCTCCACAAAGACCCTGGCGCACTTTTTTAAAGTTGTTACCAGTGGTCTCGTGACTTCATTTGAGAAAATCTTTGGAGTCATCCCTGCTTCCTTTCATTCTATTTTCTCCACTCTGGTTCGTGGATTGGCATTTTTACTTGCATTACCAGCGGACGCTCTTGTGCTTTTTTACATTTTTAAATATGGATGTCCCTCCTATGCAACCTCCCACCCTGCAGCTGCTGACACTGTTCCTCAATCGCATGCTAGAATATTATGGCACAATGCCGTTGGCGATATTAAGCACGGCATATGGATTATCTTTTCGATTCTCCTACTTCACCTGTGTCCAGCCTGTATTTCACTGCCTGACCTGTGATTTCGATTGGGCCATTGATTTGTGTCTCTGCGGACCGGTTTCTCCTGACGTCGACTTTAATCAGCTGATGATTCCTATCATTACTCACGAGTTGGTTTGTCCTGGCGAAAGGATTATGGCTGTGGCATTGATGCATGGACTACTTGGTCCCTGGAATTTACTGGCGGCAGCACAGTCTTTCTTGGAACAGAGCTTTCTTGAAAACCCACCGAGCTGTCCTCTGATGGTGATAGAGGATCCGGTGCTGGGAGAGCACGTATGTTCTTTTCCGCTTTTAAATTGGATGGCTGAACTGTTTTCGGATGAAGACGGTGACTTCCTATTGGAGGCTGTTGCAGCTTATTTTGCATACACAGTTATGTCATAGACCTTTTTCATGTTTGATATGCTGAGTACTAGCATTTCATTGACAATTCATTGACTTATTTGTCAAGTTTTTATTATTTACCTTGCCTATTGGCTTAAGACTCGATAAAGTACTTGGCTGTTTTATTTTTCTTTAGCATTAAATTTTCCTAGTTTTTAATGCTTTACCTTGCGGACCGTCCACATATAAACTTGCAATCTGCTCTCATGAGATGGCACTTCTATTATCTTATTCAGTTCGTTTCCGGATCATGGGGAGGTGTCATCTAGGTCCTGGATATCTTTACACCGTGTTAAGTTAGCATGGGCTCATTACCGGTTTAAACGCCATTTTTCCTTTTTTGCAACTTCTGCACACGACACTTAGTTGTTGCTTTAGCTTTCCACCTAGTAGTTCATCGTGGTTTACATGAGAATAATATGTTATTGCTCTACTATCTGCTTTGCTTGTTAAACTATATCTGTACAGCGAGTGCTAAAGTTTCAAGAACAACACGATACAGAATTGTTATGAGGTCTGATCTCCACGACTTCATACTCATAACATAAGTGCAACTTCTGCCAATTCTGGGCATCAGGCGGGTTTTATATTGCTTTGCCGAACACACATACACAACAGTTGATGCGGTTCACATGAAGAGAGAGCTGGTGTATGCTGATGTGATTCCTTCAAATCTAAGACACTAAAGTATGGGCACGCCCTAAACCAACACAAAGAGACCTTCTTAGCAAATAATATAATATGTGTATTAGGGAGGGTGAGATATAAGCAGCCGCGGGCCGTGGAGGGAGTTACGGTGAGGCAGGGAGGCGGGGAGGGGGAGAAGCAGGGTGGAGCCCTCTCTACCTTGCCCCTCCCCCTCCCCGCCTCCCTGCCCCACCGTAACTCCCTCCACGGCCCGCGGCTGCTTATAAGTGTTGCTAACTCTTATTCATTTACAGCATGTTAACATACTGTCACCATTCGCTTTTTATGTACTAGTAACTATGCTGGTAATTTTGCTACTGATAATATGTGTACTTGTATTCTCCACCCTGCTTCTCCCCCTCCCCGCCTCCCTGCCTCACCGTAACTCCCTCCACGGCCCGCGGCTGCTTATAAGTGTTGCTAACTCTTATTCATTTACAGCATGTTAACATACTATCACCATTCGCTTTTTATGTACTTGTAACTATGCTGGTAATTTTGCTACTGATAATATGTGTACTTCTATTATCTAAGATACTACGCCTGAGAAGACGGCATTAGTAAATAAACATTTCAAATACACATGTGTTCTTCTTAACTCCATGTTCTGGTTTCTAAGAAATATATAACGACCGACTGTTCATGAGTTCCACGTATCCTGAGGTACTATAAGTTCATATTCTGGATTGTCTAAACATTGAGAGTTTGTTATATCCAATGTGACACTGTACCTAGCTTGCTAAGGAGTTTTTGATTACTAACGTGAGTTTTGGGACACCCTAATTCGCCGAGGTTCCAATCCTCTGTCCACAGTTCTGTGTGAGAACAGAAACCCTGCGACAGGGGCACCCCCGACCCTTGCTGGAGCTTCATCACACTTGCGATACAACTCCAGCAATGCGCCACCTTTACGGCACAGATACATCACGCATCTGTGCTGTTTTTGCCCCATGATGCGCCGCATTGTAAATGCAGCACACCATAGGTGACGGAACAGCGGCACAGAATGACTAACACATCCCTGGTGATGCGCCAGTCATCATAAATGTATCCCTATGCTTCTTATCTTGTTAGAGATGAACCGCCATATGTATCATCAAAGTTTTTTGCATTTCCTAAATAGCGAACTTTAAGGAATAAATAGCGATTCTTTACCATTCCTAGTTTGCGATGAGCTATTTGCTAATTACAAATTACCCATTCATTTCCTTCATTTCCATAGGGCGGTTGGACTCACTTTTAGCTCGAACGGCTGAATAGATTTCCACGAAACTTGGCAAAATTGTAGGGACTGGTAGCCCGATGTGCCTTTGCTATGTCTCAAGATATATGCTCCAGTGGTTTTTACGAAAATTAACTTTGAAAAATATATATTGGGCTACATTGGCCTATATATATGTTGGAGCCCAAATGTAGCCCAATGTAGCCCAATGAAGCCCAATGTAGCCCAATGTAGCCCAAAGATGGCCGCCAGACACACAAAAAAACAAATGTAGCCCAAATATCAGCCAGATGTAGCCCAACTATAGCCCAGTGACAGAATGACCAATCAGCTTCGCAAACCTCCGTTACGCGAAGCGGAGCGCTGTTACAGATATATATCTTTTTTTGAACGTTAATTTCTCAAAATCCACTGGAGCACATATATTGAGACCTAGCAAAGGCACATCGGGCTACCAGTCCCTAATATTTTGCCAAGTTTCGTGCAAATCCATTCAGCCGTTCGATTATTATTATTATTATTTTTTTTTGCCCCGCGGGGCCCTTTTAAAACCTCCACATCAAACCTAGGGGGTCAGCGAGGATCTACTATGCCCCCTTATAGTTATTTCCCCCTTTGTTTTGACCTCCTCTTGTCTCTCGATCCTACCGAGAGACAAGAAGGCGGCCGCTACGGACTTTTTGGAATGTTGACAGACGCCGGAGAACCAATCAGCTTCGCTTCACAAAGCTCCGTTGCGCGTAAAGTACGCGTCCTGGGACGCTGCCAGGTCCGCTGTTACAGATATATATCTTTTTTTAAACGTTAATTTCTCAAAATCCACTGGAGCACATATATTGAGACCTACAAAAGGCACATCGGGCTACCAGTCCCTACAATTTTGCCAAGTTTCGTGCAAATCCATTCAGCCGTTCGGGCTAAAAGTGAGGCCAACCGCCCTATGGAAAACTCAATGTTAAAAACACGTTTTGGGACCCCCCTTTTTTCTCGGCCCCCCCTTGACGAACCCCCCCCAAATTTTCATGGGCTGCTCAGAAACAATATGTGCCATTTTCCTGAAAATTTCAGCCAATTCCGTCCACAAACGCCAAAGTTATTAGACATAGAATTTTCAAAAATCCCATAGAGAAAAAATCCTAACTATATATACCTACTGGCGACCGCCAGTAGGTAATATATATATATATATATATATATATATATATATATATATTCACTGAAAAAACCATAGGTTATAGACCATATATAGTTAGGAATTAGCATTTAAAAAACCTTATTTTACTCACACAAAACCATTGAAATTCCATATATAGTTAGTTGCACTAACTATATATCGCACACCCGCAATCCACTGCTGATGATGTCACATATTACATCATTCATGACATGGTCAGTGACATCACTAATGACATCACTGATGACATCTCAAATGACATCACTGATGACATCACTGATGACATCTCAAATGACATCACTGATAACATCTCAAATGACATCACTGATGACATCACTGATGACATCTCAAATGACATCACTGATGACTTCACGGATGACATCTCATTTGACATCATTCTTGTGCTAATACGATAAACCTCTTCAGACTCTAATATAACCTTAGATACACTCAGTGTATACAGACACTCACACGCTGTCACTCATCCATGGAGTTACTCACACACCTAGTCAGTCATGCAAAGAAACAATCTCACCTCCATTTCCTCAACTATACAGTTATACACACCTTACTTATTCAAACATATACTAACACATATTTACTCTCTTATACAATCCCTGATACAAGTTCACAATGATCCATACAGCCACTCACACATTCAGTGGCTCTCATGCACAGTTATTTATATATGCCAACTCTCACATGTACTGTGTTTTACATATGTACTTACTATGACATGTAGCATTGAGATATCCATTCACTCATCAATACACTCATGCACACAGTCAACCGCCCATGTAGCTGTTTCCACATGCACTCTTGAACTCATACACCTAGTGAATCAACTGCTCACACATCTATGCACAGAGTCACACACCTCCCAGCCACCCCCACACAAACTCAATCTCCCATACAAATACTTGGGCAACCAATCAATAACACATATAACCTCTCGTATAGCTAATGATCAACACATGCAGCAGTTTACATCACAACAGACATACTGATGCACACATTCAGACAGTTTAGTCACTAACCCATGCATTTAGTACGACACATTTATTCACTCACTCATACAGTCAGTCACGCACCTACTAAACCTTCATCCAGACACTTATACATTCACTCATTCTTCAATATATCAAACATATTTAAACTTTACAGAAACACACAGTCACTGGATGATGTCATCAGTGATGTCATCAGTGATGTCATTTGAGATGTCATCAGTGATGTCATCAGTGATGTCATTTGAGATGTTATCAGTGATGTCATTTGAGATGTCATCAGTGATGTCATCAGTGATGTCATTTGAGATGTCATCAGTGATGTCATCAGTGATGTCACTGACCATGTCATGAATGATGTAATATGTGACATCATCAGCAGTGGATTGCGGGTGCGCGATATATAGTTAGTGCAACTAACTATATATGGAATTTCAATGGTTTTGTGTGAGTCAAATAAGGTTTTTTAAATGCTAATTCCTAACTATATATGGTCTATAACCTATGGTTTTTTCAGTGAATTTTCGAGGTTTTTTAAATGCTAATTCCTAACTATATATGGTCTCTAACCTATGGTTTTTTCAGTGAATATATATATATATAACATCTCTATGGCAAAATGAAACCCCTCATTTTGTTCCTTTGCAAATTAAATGTTTTAAGTGTTAACACTTTATTCCAATCAAGATGACTTCAGGTGTGCCATACGTTTGTCATAAGTAAGACTGTTAGCGCTCTAGTTGTTTTTTAGAACACTCTGGGACATTCTGTCACTGGGCCATAGTTGGGCTACATCTGGCTGATATTTGGGCTACATTTGGGCTCTTTTGTCTCTGGTGGCCATCTTTGGGCTACATTGGGCTACATTGGGCTACATTGGGCTACATTGGGCTCCAACATATATATAGCCCAATGTAGCCCAATATATATTTTTCAAAGTTAATTTTCATAAAAACCACTGGAGCATATATCTTGAGACATAGCAAAGGCACATCGGGCTACCAGTCCCTACAATTTTGCCAAGTTTTGTGGAAATCCATTTAGCCGTTCGAGCTAAAAGTGAGTCCAACCGCCCTATGGAAAACTCAATGTTAAAAACACGTTTTGGGACCCCCCTGTTTTCTCGGCCCCCGCTTGATGAAACCCCCCCAAATTGTCAGGGGCTGCTCAGAAACAAAATGTGCCATTTTCCTGAAAATTTCCGCCAATTCCCTCGACAAACGCCAAAGTTATTAGATATAGAATTTTAAGAAATCCCATAGAGAAAAAATCCTAACTATATATACCTACTGGCTATTAGGCCAGTAGGTAATATATATAACATTTCTATGGCAAAATGAAACCCCTCATTTTGTTCCTTTGCAAATTAAATGTTTTAAGTGTTAACACTTTATTCCAATCAAGATGACTTCAGGTGTGCCATACTTTTGTCATAAGTAAGACTGTTAGCGCTCTAGTTGTTCTTTAGAACACTCTGGGACATTCTGTCACTGGGCTATAGTTGGGCTACATTACGGAAAACTCAATGTTAAAAACACGTTTTGGGACCCCCCTTTTTTCTCGGCCCCCGCTTGACGAAACCCCCCCAAATTTTCAGGGGCTGCTCAGAAACAAAATGTGCCATTTTCCTGAAAATTTCAGCCTATTCCATTGACAAACGCCAAAGTTATTAGACATAGATTTTTCAGAAATCCCATAGAGAAAAAATCCTAACTAAAAAAATCCTAACTATATATACCTACTGGCTATCGCCAGTAGGTAATATATATATATATATATATATATATATATATATATATATATATATATATATATATATGTTTAAGTTTCACAAAGCACCCCACGTGCGAGGCGCACTCCCAAACAGCTCGCTCCAGGTAGGAAAGAAATCAAGTGCAGACTGCGTCAGCAGAGCCTGACGCGTTTCGGGCTACGCCCTTTCTCAAAGGCTCTCTGCTGCTGAATCACTGCCATCAAGGAAACAACCGGTATTTTACCCCATATTTATTCTCAATCCAACTCAGGTGAGTATACGTTTTACCACAGTGCATTCTGGGTCCGGTAGTTTCTAAATCACGCCCCAGTGGGCTAGAAGGCAGTACATTCAGTAAAAATCAAAATAAATCAAGAGTGCACCATTCCATTGTCTCTCCGTTCAAATTTTGAGCCGAATGATCCATACCACTGATTTGGGCACCAGTAGTAGAACCGCTCGATGATGCGGCGGTGCGCCTCCCGGCTGGGTCAGCCGTCCAATATTTAAGTTTCACAAAGCACCCCACGTGCGAGGCGCACTCCCAAACAGCTCGCTCCAGGTAGGAAAGAAATCAAGTGCAGACTGCGTCAGCAGAGCCTGACGCGTTTCGGGCTACGCCCTTTCTCAAAGGCTCTCTGCTGCTGAATCACTGCCATCAAGGAAACAACCGGTATTTTACCCCATATTTATTCTCAATCCAACTCAGGTGAGTATACGTTTTACCACAGTGCATTCTGGGTCCGGTAGTTTTCTAAATCACGCCCCAGTGGGCTAGAAGGCAGCCCGAAACGCGTCAGGCTCTGCTGACGCAGTCTGCACTTGATTTCTTTCCTACCTGGAGCGAGCTGTTTGGGAGTGCGCCTCGCACGTGGGGTGCTTTGTGAAACTTAAATATTGGACGGCTGACCCAGCCGGGAGGCGCACCGCCGCATCATCAAGCGGTTCTACTACTGGTGCCCAAATCAGTGGTATGGATCATTCGGCTCAAAATTTGAACGGAGAGACAATGGAATGGTGCACTCTTGATTTATTTTGATTTTTACTGAATGTACTGCCTTCTAGCCCACTGGGGCGTGATTTAGAAACTACCGGACCCAGAATGCACTGTGGTAAAACGTATACTCACCTGAGTTGGATTGAGAATAAATATGGGGTAAAATACCGGTTGTTTCCTTGATGGCAGTGATTCAGCAGCAGAGAGCCTTTGAGAAAGGGCGTAGCCCGAAACGCGTCAGGCTCTGCTGACGCAGTCTGCACTTGATTTCTTTCCTACCTGGAGCGAGCTGTTTGGGAGTGCGCCTCGCACGTGGGGTGCTTTGTGAAACTTAAATATTGGACGGCTGACCCAGCCGGGAGGCGCACCGCCGCATCATCAAGCGGTTCTACTACTGGTGCCCAAATCAGTGGTATGGATCATTCGGCTCAAAATTTGAACGGAGAGACAATGGAATGGTGCACTCTTGATTTATTTTGATTTTTACTGAATGTACTGCCTTCTAGCCCACTGGGGCGTGATTTAGAAACTACCGGACCCAGAATGCACTGTGGTAAAACGTATACTCACCTGAGTTGGATTGAGAATAAATATGGGGTAAAATACCGGTTGTTTCCTTGATGGCAGTGATTCAGCAGCAGAGAGCCTTTGAGAAAGGGCGTAGCCCGAAACGCGTCAGGCTCTGCTGACGCAGTCTGCACTTGATTTCTTTCCTACCTGGAGCGAGCTGTTTGGGA